>NC_050481.2:65713748-66372197 GCF_012460135.2 Molothrus ater
CCATTTTCCGGTGCCTTCAGGCTCTGGAAATATCACCTCCCCGCAGGTATAATTCAGCCTAACTACACAGATAACCATCGCTGCGGCGGGGAGGCTCGTAAAAACGCGAGGGTGTTCCGTGTGATTCCCTATTTATTTCGGAGAAGGAAACGTTTCCGTGGGAGCTTTCCTCAGCAGGGCAAGGCATCCGGGCCCAAAATACGCGGACCTGGCTCTGCTCGGTGTCGATGCCGCCGGTCTGGGGGTGCCCTGGCAGCCCCTCACCCCCGGCACCTCTGAGCTGGTGCCGCAGGACAGCGGCGCTCGGACGAGCGACTCAGGAGAGGCTGTTGCTCGTCCATCCTGCAAGGAAAATGGAAAGAGAGGGAGATGGGACCGGTCACCCAGCCCGAGCACTGGCGAGATATTACATGTCACAACTCATCTAGGGCCCCATAATCAGCGCTAACTTTCTGGTGAACAGATAACCAGAGATGGCAGATGGATGGAGATTGCACAAATGAGGCTCTAATTGACAATCAATTGTGATTAGGAGCAATAGAACATCTTTATAACACTCGCTTTAAACCGCCGACAAACAAAAGCGCCGTGCGGGCCGGGGGTACCGGCGGGCCGGGGCCGGCGGTGCCTGCCCAGCATCGCTGCGCACCCCCGGCTCCGGAGGGGCATTGGGTCTGCCGGTGCCCGGTGGCACCTGAGAGCCATCGGGGCGAACAGGAGAGTCCTCTGTTCGGGGCTGGTCCCCAGGGATGCGTGTCCTTCTGCCCCCAGCACCCAGCGCTAACCCGTGAATTTGAGCTGATGTCGCCGCTCTGGGTTCCGCACGCCTGGGAGCGGCCCCTGCCCGGGCACAGGAGTCAATTACAATTTGGATAATGTTATTTTTTCTTCAAAGAGGCACTGACTCAGGGAATAAAATATATTCCTACTACCGCTGCCCCCAAATAACCGCATTCTCTCCCCACCCCCCCCCCAAAAAAAAAAAAAAGTAAAAATAGTACAAATGCAGTCGAGTACGACAGCGAATCTGATACAGCATCTACCTAAACCACCGTCTATTTTTCATAAATAATATCCCAGCGCTGCGGGCAGGAGTGATGTGAGTGAGGAACATTTATCCGAAAGAAAAGATGGGACCAGGGGCACGGCCGGAGGAGGAGGAGGAGGAAGGAAAGAGGAGCTTTTAACAGACAAACAAACCAACAAACCCCGGGGTGTGGGCTCGTGTGAGTGTGAGCACACGCAGATTAAAACTTCGCTCTCGCTGTGTGTTCGTGGCAGCCCCGTCGGTGAGGTCAGGACAAGGGGGAGAGGTAATTACCTACACATGATCGGAGATTATACATACCATTTCAACCCAGGAGGTGATTTATAATTTAAAGATAAAGCATAATAAAGTCATAAAAGAGAAAGGACACTGTTGTGGTGTCTGATTAAAATCTAAGGGCTGGTGTATAATATATGAGCGGGGGCTGTTGTGGGCTCCGGCTCAGCGGGACTCCCCTGGGCCCAGCCCGCTGATGGACTAATCATGTCCAAGACCTACCAAAATTACAAGCTGATTGTTTTACCCATTATTTCTCCCAACTTTTAATTTCTGCTTTCTAAAGGATCATTGCCCGCGGTAATTGCAAAGGACCTGTCCTTGTATGTGTCACCAGCCTCAAAGACAAAAAAAAATCTAATTTTCCTTTTATGCTTTCTCTATTTTCCTACCGCCCCCCCCCCCCCTTTTTTTTTTTCCCTGGCAGCTAATTCAAACTGAGTAGCGACTGGAGCGTCCAAAACAAGAATGAAATTGATATGATCAAAGAACACACAACTATACACGAAAGGGAAGGAAATTAGGTAGGGGGTGGGAAAACGTGTTGTATAATTCACTGACAATTTTATTCCTATGTCTTAATTTTCTACAATTAAAACTGTTTATAATAAGAGTATTTTTCGAAAGTGGAACTCAGGTCTGGTTATACCTTTACTCCTTGCATGGGAAGGAATAGACCTTTTCTCCCAGCTGCTCAGGATTTATTTATCGTCGTGTTTTGTCTTGTGCCGTTTAAACATATTAATTTTCTGGCACTTTCCTGGCACTTACATTTGAGATTTAATTTTAATTAATTAGCTAAGGAGGAGGTGTGAGGGTGTGTGTGTCCGCGGACACAAGCTTCGCTCCAACTGCTAAACCTCCGTCCATAATTTTCTCCTTTTGTTCTAATTTAATAAACCCAGCAGGGAAGGGAAACAGGTGCTGGGGGCTGACACCTCCGAGCCCACACACACACACACACACACACACACACACACACACAATCCCCTTTTGATCATCTAACTCCACTATTAGGGATGGAAGACCTTAAGTTCCCATTTTCCGTGTATAATATCTTCTTTATATCGATCCCGCAATTATTTAAAAGAAAGCGTCATCTCCTCCCACTTCTCCAAATAAGGCTATTTAGATGCTTTCCAGATGAGTGGAGGTGTGCTGAAACAGAGCTGACAGCCAAGTATATCACAGCCAACACCATCCTTCATTCGCTCTCTCCCTCTCTGCCCCCCTCCCCCCGGCACACACTTTCAACGTGTCTCTCTTCCAGTGATGAAGATTACAGACTATTATGGGCAAGGGATTAATTTGTAGCCAATTACAACCCAGTGCTAAATATGAATGCATAAATAAGATACAGCCTTGCCTCCGTGTGTGTGCGAGCGAGAGAGAAGGGAGGGGGGGCAGGAGCGCCTGGGCAGCCTGGCGAGGATGATGAGAAGGAAGAAGGAGCAGCTGAGTGGAGGCTCTGAGCCGAGCATCACCTTGTGACTCCGTGCCTCCCCCGGAGGCTCCCGGCGGCCGGACCCAGCGCAGCCCCGGGGAGCTGAAGGCAGCGACTCGTCCTGAGCCGGAGCGGAGCCGGGGAGGAGTTTCCAGATCAACTTCGCCGGAGGAAGGAGGGGGAGAGCAAGAGGGGAGGGCAGGGGGGAGAAGTTGCAACCGAGAGGGGCTCTGCAAAGAGCCATGAATGTGAGCAGAGACAAGGTCGGTGACATCTCCATCCCGGCAGCGGCGGCGGCGGCGGTGACAGCCCCCGCGGGCGGCATCGGCGGGGAGCCCCGGGGCGGCTGCCACGGGGAAGGCATGGACGGCCGCGGGGAGCAGCGGCTCTCGGCCGGCGGCGAGCTGCCGCTCTACTGCCCTGCCAACCGCGACAGGCAAGGGGACAGCCAGAGCAACACCCCCGGACAAGAGGGGGCAGTGGCCGCGCTGCCCATGGTGCACAGAACCACCTCCTTCTCCGTGCTCGACATCCTGGACCCTAACAAGTTCAACAGCAAGCGGCGGCAGTGCGCGGGCTTGTACAAATCGGCGGGCACCGAGTTCACGCTGGGGGCGGAGGATAAGCCCGAGGACTCAGGGACGGAGCTGGCCGAGCAAAAGGCTCTCGCCGAAGATTTCGAGGCGTGCAAGAAGTCCGCAGAGCTGATCAGTAAGTAGGTCTGGGGGCTCGGAGCCCCTCCGAGCCCAGGGGCTGCCCCGGGTTCCCCCAGCAGGGTCTCGCATGCTCTGACATCTCATCCTTCCCCCGCTGGCACCTCCGGGGAGGGACAAACGCGCCCTGCGCTGCTGCTGCTGGATGCAGAGGGGTGGGATTCTGAGTCAGGATGCAAGAGGGGAGTGGGATTCTGAGTCAGGGTGCAAGGGGGCAGTGGGATTCTGAGTCAGGGTGCCAGAGGGGAGCCGGGCACATCCCGCCCGGACAGGCCGGAGGTGGCGGCGGGCCCCGCGGCTCGGCACTGGCCGGGCTCCGCTCCCCGCATCCCCGGGACAGCCGGAGCTGTTCTTGCCGTGCACCCCCGGGAGGGGCAGGATCGACCCCAGGGATGCCGGCCTGGCTGGGCTGGAAGGAACCCCGCCATCCTCATCCTCCTCCTCCTCCTCGCAGGGACGGCCAGCGCTGCCTGTGAGCTCCGGCTCAGGCAAACTTGGAAGCGGCTCCTCCGGTTTCGGAGGGCCGGAGTCCCGGCCCCGAGGGTGCAAACCCCTCCCTTGGCACCCCCACCTCGCCTGGGCCCCCCTCGGCGTTTCTGACTTTGTGTCTCCTCTCCCCAGCCTCGGACCCTCTGCCGTCCTCCCCCCGCCGCTGCCGCCCGTTGCTCTGGGCGACAGATTCAATTTTCTCTCTCCCCTTGGCTTTTTTAGGACAAATCAGACTAATTGTGACAAAATGCTGGTTATCTCTGGAAAAACAATTAAATTCCTTCGATTACATTTAAGGTAAAATGTGCTTAGCAGCGTAAAGAGGCTGGATAATGGGGAAAATCGCCCCAGAGTGGCATGTAGGACTGCTTGGATCGATATCCTATTATCGAATTGTGCATATCTCTTTCAAGCACCTTGCAAACTCTTCCCTAACATCTAAATTATAGGGTCAAAATTCGGATAATTACTCGATTAAAACCTATTACACTTATTAGGGCTCGCTATTGATCGGGAATTGCATTCGACCCAAGCTCTAGATTGCTTTTTCTTTCTGGGTCCGAATATCCCAACTTTCTCACCTCTAAACACCGCGACTCTGGGGATCACGGAGGGTTTCCGGGGAAAGGCTGTCGTTGTGGAAAATATCTATAGTTATTCCATGTCCAGAGAGGGGAAAGAAGAGGCAGCGAGCTACAGGGGATAAACTTCTCGGCTTAGGAAAAATAGTTTGTGTGTCTGGAGCGAGAGAGGAGGACTCGGAGGTTTCCAACCCCACCATAGCGGGACTCTGTCAAGTAAAATTAAGCAGCGAAAGAGGTCTGGAATCTGCTCCATTCCGAGCCATGACGCATTTTTTCATCTGTAAAGCAAAAGCAGGAATGGGGCACTAATAGAATTCAAAAGAGATTTTTAAAGCAGTGCGGAGTTGGAGTGATTATTCCTCTAAAGTCATCTGACTTTCGTCATATTAAATAGATCTGGGCGATCAGAAAGACTGACGAGGTTAACCTATCGCTAATCTCACACTTTTATCTCCAGACAAGGAGAGAAATGTAACTCCATCCCTTCTCTCAAAATAAATATGTTTGGAGGCATCACGGCGCGGTGCGCTTCGCCCGCTGACAAGTTCCCCAGGCACTCCACACATGGACTCCTTCGGTCACATCGCCTAAATGTTATGGCAGTGGACAGAAATAGACCCGGGACTGCTCGAAAATCACGACATTTAATTCTTCTCTTTCCCCATCGTAATTAATATTAGTTCAAGTGGTGGCTTAATCTAGGAGAAGTGTTCTGAAAAGCAGCTCTGTCCAGAAAAGTACCAACCTCTCCGAAAAATGCGAAGGATTTCTGGCCAAAGGAGAGTGAAAATAGCGCTCGTCAACAGCCGCTCGTTAAACTATTTTAATGTTAAAAATAACAATTTAGACTCCCCATTAAATTACTAATTAACCTATTCCCGAAAATAAAAAAATATTAAATTAACAAGCCCGGAGCGTCCATCTCCGTCGCCAATTCTATTCGCGGTGCATTTTTTTTTGTCTTAAAAATTTTAGTTGACCGAGGTCTGGGATTCCCTAGACGGAAAATTAAACTCCGAAACTGGCAGCTGCAGGTTCCCGGTCCGGTCCGTGCGTGGGTGCTGCGGCTGCGCTCAGCCCCCGAGTCTGCCCCGCAGGCGCAGCCACACGCACTTTTTATAAATCGTTGCTGTAAAAAATTACGCCCCGCAATTTCTAGCAGGTCCTACAGGTTGCAGGACGCTTGTCTGCACTCGCTGGGTCGGGCTGGGAGAAAAGTGACCCGGTTCTCTTCTGTCCGGCGGCGATCGCCCGCGTTTTCCACGCTCCGACCTGAACAGAAAGCTGGAGAGGGTTCCTAATGAACCCTGAGTTATTAAGGGACATTTTCGGAGTGAGAAGGACAACAATACTCTATTCTTATTTCCCCTACTGAACCAGCCATATCTGAAATCAGCGCGTTGAACAAAACGCACTTCTAAAACCACCCCTAATTTTACATGCGGGAGTTAAGGGGTCCGGCGTGAGGATACAGAGCAAATTTGAGATGTGTTCAGGTTGGGGGCGATTAAAAACAACTAAACTGCGGACGGGATGAGGGTGACAGACCAGCGATTCATTTCCTTTCCTATTTGCGTATCTCGGTTAACCAAGTTAAAGGAGTCCTTGATTAGGGGTTCCCGGAGCTACAGCCCCGTTGCAGAAGTGAGAGGAGGGAAGTATAGGAGTGTCTGAAAGCACCGGCGGAAAAGGACGGTACTCACGGGCCTCTGACCCCGTCTGTCCGCTCGGCCTCCCCCAGCCCCGTCCCGTGGATTCGCCTCTCGCTCCCCCGAAGGAGCCCGGGCCCGGCCAGGATGAGGAGGAGCCGGTTCTCCGGAAAACGCGATTTGCTCTCAGGCTTCATAATGACAGAACCGTCAGCAGAAGTCCAATAGCCTTAAATATCGGATAATTACCCTGTTCTCCGATGGAGACCCGTTAATTGGAGCGTAATATAAACCCAAATAAATTAAATGACCGTTAACTAGTTTGTACATTGCACAAAATGAGTTTAATTAAGTTTGTATCTGCTCTGCTAATCAATACAAGTATTTACTCCACTTTAATACTTCCATCTCGGGAAGTGACAAGAGGTCAAACCAGACGCAGGAAGGGTTAAAAATGCCAGAGCAAAACCCAGCAAATCGCCCATCGATTCGGAGATTTCCGTCACTAAAATTGTTAGAGGCTCTTTGACATCCCTGCTGCCCGCTCCCCAGGCACGGCCGGCTCGGCCCGGGCAGGGGCTTCTCCCCGGCCGCTGCCAGCGCCCCGCTGCCCCTCCGGGCACCCCGGGAATACTCGAGTATCCGGGAATCCTCGCCCTGCTGCCCCCGCAGAGGCCTTGCCAGCCGCCGGGTGTTTGGTGGGCGCGCTGGCGGCCGTGGGAAGGGGGGTGCATCCCCTATCCCGGCCGTGGGAAGGGGGGTACATCCCCTATCCCGGCCGTGGGAAGGGGGGTGCATCCCCTATCCCGGCCGTGGGAAGGAGGGTGCATCCCCTATCCCGGCCGTGGGAAGGAGGGTGCATCCCCTATCCCGGCCGTGGGAAGGGGGGTGCATCCCCTATCCCGGCCGTGGGAAGGAGGGTGCATCCCCTATCCCGGCCGTGGGAAGGGGGGTGCATCCCCTATCCCGGCCGTGGGAAGGGGGGTGCATCCCCTATCCCGGCCGCGGCTCTTGCCGGAGGTAGGTGGCCTGAAGGGCAGCGCTGGCACAGCCTCCCCGGGCTGGACAGCCCCTTCCCGGCCCCAGAGCTGCAGTTCCGAGCCCCATCCCCACCACCGCTTCTCGCCCTGTCCCCCAGCCCACCCGCGGCTCAGGGCGGCCGGAGCAGCCCCGCACCGAGGGGCCCGGCCCGGCTCAGGAGCAGCCCCGCACCCGAGGGGCCCGGCCCGGCTCAGGAGCAGCCCCGCACCCGAGGGGCCCGGCCCGGCTCAGGAGCAGCCCCGCACCCGAGGGGCCCGGCCCGGCTCAGGAGCAGCCCCGCACCGAGGGGCCCGGCCCGGCTCAGGAGCAGCCCCGCACCCGAGGGGCCCGGCCCGGCCGCATCCCCACGGCGGGCGGAGGGGCCGAGGGCGCCGGAGGGGCGGCCGCGCTGCCCGGGCAGCCCTGTCCGGGAGCAGCGGGGACACCGGGTGGGGGAACCCTCAGGGCACTCCGGGGGCCGCACCGGGGCGCTGGGGCGGGCGGGGCGGCGGCCGGGCCGGGTGGCGAGCCCTAACAGCGGCTGTGGCTTGTCCGCAGAGGACGGGGAGCTCTACAAGGCCGAGGAGTGCGACCTGGACTACAGCAGCCGGCCGAGCCGCAGCCCCGACAGCGAGCTGCAGGACGACGAGGAGCTGTGCAGCGAGGAGAGCGGCAGCACCAGCGGCAGCAGCGGCAGCTCCGGCCCCGCGGCGCCCGGAGAGCCCGAGCCGGGCCCGCTCCGAGCCGAGGCGGCCGAGGCGGGGCTCGTCCCGGCCCCGGCGCCCCCTCCGCCGCCCCCGCCGCCGGCGCCCGTCGGGGCGCAGCCCGGTCCGCAGGCCAAGCCCAAGAGGAAGCGGACGGGCTCGGACTCCAAGTCGGGCAAGCCCCGGCGGGCGCGGACAGCCTTCACCTACGAGCAGCTGGTGGCGCTGGAAAACAAGTTCAAATCCACGCGGTACCTGTCGGTGTGCGAGCGCCTCAACCTGGCGCTGTCGCTCAGCCTCACCGAGACGCAGGTGAAGATCTGGTTCCAGAACCGCCGCACCAAGTGGAAGAAGCAGAACCCGGGCGCCGACACCAGCGCGCCCACGGGCGGCGGCGGCGGCGGCGGGGCGGGGGCCGGGCTGGGCGGCGGGGCCCTGCCGGGCGGGCTCAGCCCCCTCAGCCACTCGCCGCCCATGGGCGCCCCGCTCTCCATGCACGGCCCCGGCAGCTACGCCGGGCACCCGGCCGGAGGGCTGGTCTGCGCTGCCCAGCTGCCCTTCCTGCCCAGCCCCGCCGTCCTCTCGCCCTTCGTGCTGGGCTCCCAGACTTACGGCGCTCCGGCGTTCTACACCCCGCACCTATAAGCCCGACGCTCCTTCTTCCTCCTCCTCACTCCCGGCTCCTTCCCGCTGTGCCCGCCGCCCCTCCGAGGACCACCGGGCCGGGCCCACCGCACGAACCCCCCGCACCCGAGAGGTGAAACCGAGAACAGAGCGGCAGCGACACCGGGGGAAAGGGGCAGCCCCGGGCTCCTGGACCCACCCGGGGGATGAAAGGAGCGGCCGAAGGCTCCCGGGAACCCTCGGGCCTTTCTACGACCCTTTTTGTACGCGATGTGTCCGGACTGCGCTGCTGAGGGAAGGAGGAGGAGAAACCTCCCTCTCCGTGTACATACAAGTAGATGTAAATCATCGTTACCTGTATTTTTATTTTCACCGTCCCTCGTTGCTATGTGGGTTTAATTAATTTAATAATAATTATTAATATTATTTACCTTTGTTTTTATTCTGGTCTGGCCACTAGCGAAAGACTTTAAAAGAAAAAAAAAAAAAAGATTATGTACCCATTTGACTCTCAGGGTAAAACGGAGAACTATCGGTCCTGTCCCTCGACATTGCAGAAGCAAAGAGGCGCCGCTCCCTGCCGTGACCTCACGGTGACGAGGGACATTTTTTACAAACGTCACTGTCCATCGACCCCCGAGCGGGGCCGGGGGTCCCTCCCGGGAAAGGGGCAGCGAGGGCGGCTCCTGGGCTGCAGGGCTGGTTTTTTACGTTAAACATTTCTGTATATTTCTGGTTGTTACAAAATAATAAAATAAAAAAGTTTTAACTTTATAATTAATGTATAAGACGAGGGAGTAAGAGCAAGAGGTGATAAAGAGAGCACTTTGTTTGCTAAACACTTTAAATCAGTCAATAAACTCTAAAGAAACGGCGCTTTCCGTGGCGGCGAGTCCCTGGTTTTCGGGTGAATCTTTGAAAGACAAGTTTCCTCTGGAAAACGCCTGCCTCATGAGACGCTCGGGTGGATGTCTTGCATCATCCTTTTTCTTTTCGTTTACTCTGAGAGCGTATTTCTTATACGCAAATAAACTTTATTCTTCTTGTACGAGGGAGGGTATTTCCCTTCTTAGTTTCCTTGTTTGCATTTTCTTAATTGGCTTTGCCGATTTGCGCAATATTACGGACAAAATAAATATCATATCTAGAGGGAATCCGACATCTCTGCCATGTTTCCCCCGATGGGAAGTCCGATATTTTGGATTTATGTAAATTTAATAAATCGGCTCCTTCATTCAGATTGCACAACTTTAAAAATAAAATAATCTTTCCATCGCCGTTCCTCTGATTACTTTTAAATTCGTATCAAAGTTGGTCTTTTATGATACTTTTCTTTTACTTTCAAAGAAAAAGTCCATAACCTCCGTGAGCACCCCGAGGTGGCTCCGCCGGCCCAGCAGCTCCCAGCCCGCTGGTACCGCATTTCCCCACTCCCTGCGTGCCTCCAAAGCTCACGCCGGGGAAGGGCTTTCATTTCCCACTCATTTTAGGTGTGGGGGTTTTTTTATTGGATTTTTGGTTGTTTAGTGTATTTTGTGGGTTTTTTGTTTGTTTTTTTTTTTCTTTTTTGTTTGTTTGTTTGGTTGTTTGTTTTGGTTTTTTTTTTGGGGGGGGGGGGGTTTGGGGGGCGGGCGGGGATTCTCTTTTTTTTCTTTTTTTCCCTCGGGGGCATTTCTAATAAACCGATATTTTGCGGAGGGATTTTTGGGTGGCAGAGCATCCTCCTCCTCCCGGCACCCGCCGAGGGGTCCCCAGGGTGTCCGGGCTCCGCTTCCCCCCTCAGCTCCTTTCCCCTGCTCCCTCCCGGTCCCCTCAGCCTGGCTCCGATCTGGGATTGTGCACGGCCGGGAGCTCCACAGCCGCATCCCACTCCAGAATGGAATCAAATGTTTGAGCCCTCCCGTGGAAACAAAATCTGCCGCGACCGCCCGTGTCAGAGACAAGGGGCTGAGGCTTCCTCTGCGGGAGCCGCGGGGGGATGCGGGATGCTCCAGGTAATGCGGGATGCTCCAGGTAATGCAGGATGCTCCAGGTAACGCGGGATGCTCCAGGTAACGCGGGATGCTCCGGGTTCTCACTTCCCCACCTGCATAAGAGTACAAGCACCCAAAGTCTCTGACCAGACCCATTTGCATTTGTGAAAATAAGAACTGTTATGATGAAAGGAGTTCTGAAGTAAATTTTCAGGGAAAAACATGACAAGTAGTAATGCTTGGAGTATGTAAGACCGTGTACTGCTCTGCACAGTTTTTACTGGTAGAAGAAAAGCAGCTAAACTGGGAAACAGGCACTGGGGATATTCTCTCACACTATGCCGTTGAGCACCACTTACTCACCAGGTTTGAGTAAGTGCCACTAGCAGCCAAACTGCTCACTCAGGTGAGGCATGACACAGCTGAATAAAGAGATAATTCAACCCCTGCCTGCACTCCAGGAGCTCCAAGCAGTTCCCTGCCAGTGGGGAATAATTTGGCTCCAACAGGAGCTGCCCAGAGCTGCAGAGTGCAGGATTGCCCTCCTGAAGGCTGGTTAGTGTCCTGCCAGTGAAACCTGCTCATGTGAGTATTATTACTCACAGCTGCTGGATGAAGGAGTCAGTTAGCCTGAGATCACCAGTCATTAAATGCAATTTAACAAGGCTTCTCACATTTTATGGCAGTGCTGAAAACAGAGCCGCAGGTATCTTTCTCAGCATAGTTTAGGAAGTTATTGATAACCCTTGTTCCATTGCCTCATCCACAGGTCTGAGATCATAAAATTCTAGAGCAGAGCTGCACAGCCTCAGCTCTAGTGTGTGCCTTCCCCAGCATGCAGCACCTGCAGTGGTGTAGGGCGTATTTTACACTCTGCTCACAGGTACTGTCTGTGCCCAGTGGGCATTTGGAGCACCAACACCAAAGAACCAACTCCAATAATGCTCCCTGGACCCAAACTCTGCAGCTGGCTCATGGTGCTGGATCAGAGTGTGTGGGTGTAAACTTGGCAGTGAGAAGCGTGGTGGTGTTGACACAGGGCAGCTGTTGAGGAACACCTCAGGTGTGAGTGCTCAGCCCCTGGTGTGCTAAAGCAAAATGCTCTCACCTGCCTGAACCTCCCAGCTCCATCCCCCTGTTCCTGCCTGCTGCCACTCTGGCTCTGCAGGAGAGTCAAACAGGGCTCGATGCAGCATTTGAGGTTGTCCCATTAGGTGGTCACAGAAAGCCCCCAAAGCTGCCACAGTGATCCCCCGGCAAGGCCCGAAAGCCAATAAAGCCAATTCCCACGTGGTGCCTGTGTGGGGTCCCTGCTGCCCTGCACACCACACCTGGTGCTCCTGCACAGGGCTTGGAGCTCATTTTCCATGAATCATCAATGGAGCAGAGCAAGTGGAACATTCTGACTGAGGGCATGAGGGCTATGACACAAGCAGGAGGTGTTTGCTCTGGTCCATTCTGTCAGTCAAATTGTCTTTTTAATTACCTTATTATTCATTCATAGAATGTAAAGTGTTAGGGGACTCAGGACAGGGAACACATCCAAGGGGACACTGAACAAAGCATTTGCCAGAGGGCAGAGTCTCAGCTCTGGCAGACTGAGCAGGCATTCAAACCCCAATTCAATGTGTTCAAGTGATGTCTTTGGCAGGTACCAGAGATGATCTGGGGCATCAGCATATTTTTGGACTAATTCCCATGAAATCAATGCTAAATCCAAGGGTGCAAACCTGTATTAGTAAGAAAAGATGCAGATATTAATTGTAATAGTATTGTTCACTCTGTGAATGAATGAGGTTAAAAAAGGGAAACTGCTCTATTTTACTTCATATACTTCAGCTTATACTGAACAATTTTCAGTTGTTCAGTAAAATGTCTTATAATCAAAACAACAGAAAGAAGCACAAAAATACAGACAGATACATTCCAAACAATTGAGAGAGAACTGAAAAATATATCAAATATTTTGTGTCATTGATTTCACTCAGCAGTCAAAGATGTTTTACAAAGTCATTGCAAACCAGTTCTGCGCAACAGAACTGCACCTGCAGAAATTCCTTTTGTTGTTTCCACCTGAGCAGGGTGCAGTGAGTTATTTTTTAATTCTTAGAGATTTTTGACATGTATTTCAGAGCTTCTGTTTCAGACTGAACTCAGTATTGTTACACATTTCTAGTCTTATACTATACAAGTGAAATGTTAAAAATAAAGCTTTGTCTATATAAACTTAAATCCATTTTCCAAAAATACACCATGATGTCTGCTTGTAGTCTGCTCTATTAACAAATATTAATTCCTGTATTACCTGACAAAATAATTCTGCTAAAACAGAATTTAAATACTCAAAGGAAAATTATTTTACAATGTTTGGGCATTTCTGGTCTTCAGGTTCTGTCTCAAAGGTAACCAAGTAAATATGGTTGTTGTAGAGCCTTTCTTAAGAGCAAATAAAAGAAAGGGTTTTTTCTGATTTTGGAAGATTTTCCAGACTCTGGGAGGTAAACCAAGGCAGACAACAGAGGGACACTGGGGATAAAGGGGACAGACAAGTAAAAAAAGAGGATCTTAATCAGTTTGTTGTTCAAAGTGGGCTTACATAAATGGTTTACATAAACCAAATTCTTCTCTATCTGGTGGGGTTTTTTACTTCTTTCCCTCTTGCTCACACACTCATGTTCTGTGCCACATGCTCACTTTAAACAGACATCTCAGGTGGACAGAATGGGGGCTGTCACAGTGAAAATAACCCTGACAGGAAGAGCTCTTTCTCCTTTCCTGATGCTGTCTGGCAGAGATGTGAGTTCATGATACAGAATAAGCTTTAAAACAGGTTATCAAAGCCTTGGAAAGCTACAGCTATGTGCCCACTCAGGAGAAACCCCGTTGATGCTGGAAATCCTATGGACAAGCCTTGTATCAATAGGATTTCCAGCCAGAAACCAGAGCATGGCCAGAATATAAAAGTCTGGACATGCAGTGTCAGGCAATATCTGCATAAGATTTACTAATTTATTCTTATGAAGTAACACCTGTTCAGGTAGCTAAAACTAGCCAGGCTCACCCAAAGTGATAGACTTTATTTTAGAATACATCTTCTAGATTTTTATTCTCTGCAATGACACAGAAATATTTTACAGTGACAATGAAGGAGAGATGACACCAGAGCAAAGAACTGACATATTGTCACAGTAACATTTATGTGGGGTGATGGTTTACACCGTAAATATTCACCCTTTCAGTAAATTGCTGCTTTTTCAAGAGAAGCAAAATAATTCTACTAAACTTAGTATAAATAAATCAATAATTGTTCTTCTTCTTTCTTTGTAATTTTTTTTTCTCTGTAATTACATACATACATTATAAGAACTCATCCTGCACATACAGGGACTCTTTCCTGCCTTTTCACTGTAACACAGGCAGAGTGACAAGTTTATTTCCTGTTCCTTGGTTCCCAAAGTCTGCAGAAGGGGAGGAGAAGTGCAGGAAGAGAGCATCTGAATGAGCTGCTGGTTGGGCTCCTCCAACTCCTTGTGTTGACCAGGAGTTCACAGCACCAAGCTGCACTCTCTGTGACCTGTTAAATGTTTTGAGAGTTGTGATTAAGGATGCTCTTTGGGACTTCGAGCACCCAGCATTATGCCTTGTAGGGGTGATTTGGAGTGAAATACTGTGTTTGCCTTGAGCACGCTCTGCAGCACACCTGATCACGCTCACCTCTGCTGCTTCTGCTCCAGCACTGGGGAAAATAAACTCCCCTGCACATGTGGAAGCAGCATTTAATTTCTGCCCTAGTGAAATCGTGTGGCAGACTCTCCGGGTGGTGCTGTTAGCCTTCAGCTGCCAAAAATACTATTACAAAAATTCAAAGATATCCAAAAGCAATTTCCAAACAAGCAGGATCATATATTATATTTCCATATACCTTTTACAGTGCACGAGGATAAGAGTGGCTCCGTAATGGCATTATAAATACAGCAAATTAATGGTGGATGCAATGCCAACACCTTGTCATTATGCAAATTGGAATGTCGGCAGAAATGGTTATTCAACAACCCCTTGCAAAGGCACCACAAGTCTAATGCTGCTCATTACATCTAAACTAATTAGCACCACATTTTAAAAAATTTAATAAGGTTTTCCTTAACCCCTCAACAGAGAGGATTCCTCATGATAACGGAAAGTCATACAAGCACTTGGCACAGGAGAGCTGGGTTTTTGCTCAGGGCACTGGCAGGCAGAAAAGCAAGGGGAAATCTACCCAGAAAGGCAAATGATGATATTTCATCACAGACATTGAGAGATGGAGAAACAGATTGTGCTGACATAAGCCTAGCTCAGTTTGCCCAGGCTCTGGTGCAGCCTGTCTCTAGCACAAACACCCCATGCCCTCCCCCCAGCATGGCAGAGCCTGCTCCCCCACCTCTCCCCTGAGCTGGAATTTGGGCTCTGGATTCCCCAGACCCAGCTGATAGGAAAGGCTCAGCAAGGACGTGAATCCTTTTCTTTCTCTGCTCAATCAGCTTTGAAGAAGAGGAGGGAAAGTATCAACTCAGAAACATGAGTAATTGAGGGATCTTTTCTCTTCCTTTCCTTCAGGGGCAGCATCCCACTCCCACACCTGGAAGAACAATTTTATCCCACAGGTCACAATTTGTCCAGCTGCCAGGCAGCCCTGGCTCTCATCCACATGTACTTTTTAGGGGATGTGCTGGTTTAGGATCTTTAACATCTCTCCCAGCTGAAGGGGTGGGGAGGTGCTGCTGCATGGGGAGGGGTCAGACTGGTCTGACCTCGGCTGCTGCTTGAAGCTTTTCCCTCTTAATTCCTTCAGTTTCTGTAGAGGATTTTGTAATAGGACCATCACCACATCCAGTAAGAGGGGTGCTCCAAGGGCTCTGAGTGTACCAGCAGGATCTATTTTCTCTCATTACCCTCTCACCACCTTTGCAATCCTCCTGGTGTCCCCGTCCCACACCCCAGCAGGTGCTGAAGCTCTGCCCTGATGTGGCACAGCTGCAGCTCCTTGGCTCAGGCTGCCATGAAAACAGCTAAAGCTGGGAGAGCCCCAGCAGGAGCCTCCCCCTGGACCCTCCAGTGGTGACAGGGCAGCTGCTTTTCAGTGGGGTCTCCTGCCTGAGCCCTGGTGCTGGGCTGTGCTTGGCTTTGTAGCTCTCACCCTGATCTCTCCTTGCTGATTTGGCTCCAGACCTGCCTTTTATCTTGGTGGACCTTCAGGTAACTGGTGGCTGACTCTGTTCCTATTACAAAGATCTTTTCTTGTTTGGGGGTGTGTGATGGTGTCCCTGTCAGGAAGGACACTGCCCTGATTTTTCACCTTCAGCTCCTGGCTCACCTCTCCCTGACACCTCCAGTCTCTCTGTTTTTTCTTTCTCACCTGGCTATGGACTAACTTCCCTCTGCACTCCCAGCACCATCGAATCTTCCTTGGGCACTGCTTGGGATAGAACTTGATTGTTTGAAGATGTAAATTCAAGTGTTACTTTCAGCCAGGAGCAGAATGCTGTTACCTGTTTTGGGTTTATTTGAATGCAGCTGTCCCAGAGCATCCTAGAACAGACATAGGGAGAAATTGCTCTGCAGAAGTTTCCAGAATAACATCCTTCTCCCTGGCTTTGGTGTCCATGGGGTCCTGGGCAGATCTAGCTGCTGATGGTATCCAAGAGGATGCTCTCTCCCAAATCCATGAAATTCAGTGGTGTTTTTCCTGGCAGGTGTCAAGGGAATAAGCAGATCTGGCCCTCCCTTGCCCCAGTCTGGGACTGTAATCTGCAGAGATCTTTTCCTCTCTGTTTAGTTTCCAACATGAAGCAGTTTTAGCTTTGCAGTGGTCCAATTCCAGATCCCACAGGGAAACAGGTGATGGGAGCTGTCTCCTACCACCTCTCCTGCTTTTAAGTTGCTGGTGGCTCGGGCTGTCCCCTGAATCAGGACATGGGACTGTCACCTCTGAGTTTGAGAAGGAACGTGTGCTCCAGCAGGAGAGCTGTTAAGTGCACCAGGACTGCCACTGCCTATCCAAAGCCAGTGACTTTGCTGAAGGTGACTTTGCTGAAGGTGTGAGGCATTCCAAAAGGAATGGCTTTAAATGGCCGATTCTCATCACTAAAGTATTGCTGTAACATCCTTACCTCTTCTGGTGCACAAGCTACAGAGACATTCACATCAGCTCGGAGTAAAAGCATTTCAAGTGGCTAACAGAATTGGATAAACCCCACAGGCAGCTGCACCACAGCCAGGCGCTTGCAGAATGTGGGCGACCACCAGGTGGCCCATCTGCCTGTGCTGTGACACACCTGAACTGGCTTTGTGCTGGCTGGGCTCTTGAGATTCAACACCTCTTGCCTCTGGCTAGAGGCTCCTTGTAACTAGTAACATCCTTATCACCCATTTCCACAGCCACTTTAAATGGAACAGGTTTACTTTTTATTTTCTACAAAACAAAGTTGGTTTCTTCATTTTTTTTTTTCCAATAATGCCCACTTTGATTAACTGAAGCCTTTCCCCAACGTGGAAACTGCTCTGTGTGGCACGATCCACTGTCCTGTGCAGAACTGCTTACAAATCTCATTTGTATGTTTTGCTTACCGATAAGAAAAGAACTACAAGTATTTTAGCCATGATTTCCAGGAACTTTTTAGTGTTACAGTTTTCTAATACAAACTGTATAACTTTATCAACCTAATACCCAGGTTGATAAAGCCAAGCCTCAAGTGAGTTTAGAGCAAATGGAGTCACAAGGCATTGTGCTAAAGAGGAGTATGGGCACATCACCCTGCCCCAGAAACCCTGGATGTGCTGAAGGGTGGCTCTCGTTCTTATTCTCACAAGGTCCATACCAAGCTCATTTATGCCACTAAAAGCTCTGTGTTTGAGTGCCAGGCCATACACTCCGTGATCTTTTTTCTTTCCAGGCTTTTGTTCCCCAGGTGTAACTGTGTGCTCAGGTAAGAATAACCACAGAGAAGTCTGCTTACAGTTCTTGTTTTTCCCACTGACACAACCCTGGCTAAGACAGGATGATTTAGATGCACCAGGATGATTTAGAGGCACTAGCACAGCTCACTTCAGCTCAGAGTCCCTTCAGGCACACAATATTCAGCATGTATTACAACTGTTCACCTTAACAACACTCCAAGGGCCAAATCACCTCAAGCTGCACAGGTACCTGGAAATCACACACAGCATCCCCAGGAAGCACAAGTACAATTGCAAGGTGCTGGAGTGAGTTACAGACAAAACCACACAGAGATTATGTGAATGATACTTTTTTTTATTCTTTTTCCCCAGAAGCCCTGAGGACAGGAATAGAAAAGTTTCAGTACAAATGTCACAGGGACAGTTGAGCAACATTTGAACCAGTGAGCCCAGAGCCTCAAATTTGTAAACTGCTGTAAGTAAACTGACACACAAAAAGTGTGATGTATCAAAAAAGCAGATTGATCTATTTTGAATTTTTGAACACAAAAGGATTTCTATTTAGTGGAGGTATACTGGATCTTTGGAGAGAGATGCTTTCTTAAATTTCTTCTTCCAGCACAGCTACAGATAAACTCAGGAAAAGGAGAAAGCTCCCCCAAACCCTCTGAATTATGTCTGCCCAGGTCTAACAAGAATACTTAAGTGACAACATCCAAGACCTGCTGCATGTATATGTGCTGAGTGGCTCTTGTAGAGAAATAATTGGATAAAAAGTGTCAGTAAATAACAAGGGTTAAGGGAAGGGTTTGTCCCACACTGGACCAGGGGAACATAAAGAAGTGCTTCAGGGGATGTGCAATCTGCATGTTTTCCTATGAAGGGTCAATGGTTCATCTTGCCTCAAGGCAAAAAATGAAGACAACAATGCAGAGGAAAAACACCAGAAGAGCTTTAAAAGAAGTCATCACTGGCCATCAACCTGTCCCAAAGTCCAGGAACCTTTCTCTGAGTTGGCCATTTCTGAGCCATCTGCCAGGGAACTTTAACTCTGATAATTCTCCTTCTGCATGAAAGAGGTACTCCAGGAAGACTTTTTTTTTTTTTTTTTCCATGCATGCTTTTAATAAAGGAAGGGGGAAAGCACACAGATCATGTGATAGGATCAGGTGTAACTGCCAGATTTGACAATTGGGTCCAGACAGGAAGTTTTAGCTGATAATTCTAGAACTGATGTGACTGAGTAGCATCCTTAGAATTACAGCATGGTTTGGGTTAGGAGGGACCTTAAAGATCACCTCTTTCCAGAATGTTGGGGAATCACTTCTGCTAGAGGCAGGGACACCTTCTATGAGACCAGGCTGCTCACAGTGGAACATGACTGACTAACTACACCTTTCTTTTTCCCCTCCTCAGATTTCTGCCATTTCCATTCCCAGTCTTGGTCTTTGGGATCTTTATTTAAGGCCTACAATGGGAACTCCATGGGGTCAAGTGCATCTACTGTTTGCTGGGGACTTTGTAGTGATGACACTTCATGGTCCCAGCAAAGGAGGGCTTAGTTATTGCACAATATAAATTTCCTTTTTTTCTTACAGGGAGAAAACATGTTTTATAAATAACACCTTCAGCCTTTGCAGGCTCAAGAATCTGTGGAATAGTGACACAATGACCGTTGTGGCTCTTTGAAGGTTAATCACCAACTGTCAGTTAAATCTGGGCTGTCTGGGAATCCCAGCAGCCAATGATTACTGCCACATGTTAATGTGTGAGGTGATGAAGCTGTTGGGTGTGTGTTTTCTATTTTGTGTGTGTGTGTGAGACTTCATCCTTAGGATGAAATCAAATCAGTTTAGCAGTTGATTCCACTGACTTGGTGATGAACTTGGTTTTGTCCTTATGCAATTTTCACCTGAAATCGTCACTGCCCATTAGCAAGACTGACAGTAGAAGTGGCTTAACTTTCCAGTGCAGTCAGTAGATATTACTTGAAATTCTGCCTCTTTATTGTTTTATTTTCAGTATTTCTGAAGTATATCAACATGTTGAAGAACAAAATATGAAGAGAGAGCTCTTGCAAGATAAATTATCAAACAACAGCATCAATTGCTTTCTATGCAGTACTTGTGCAAGTCAGAAAGTATTTGGCAAACTGTAAATTAGCTTTTGTCTGAGGTGGTCAGAAGCTACACTGAGTTGTTAAAATTTTCCCAATTTTAAATCTTAAGAGTCTCCTTACACATGAGAAAACACCTCCAACAGGTGAGTAACTAAGCCTGTGCTATAGAGAATCCATTCTACTCTGTAGGTATTAGAGACTTTTGCAGGTCACTTTGAAATTGATTTTCAAACATAACCCTCCTGATTGTCTGGATTTTCTTTACCCAGAAAGCTGTAAGAAATGCTGTAAGAGCACAACTGGTCACTGTTTCATTCTCTCTCCTTAGGCTGGACTACAGCCAGCAAACAAGTTTGGGAGATTTGTTTAAGTACCCAGCCAAGAACTACAACCCACAGTGGATCCAAATGTACATTAACTCTGTGGAGTTAGAAGATTCCAGGTGCTTGTGTATATAGCTAGGTCCTTAGACTCCGGGGCTTAGCCTGATGTAATTTTATCTGTTCCAAGCCAGGCAGTTCACTTGTGCCACTCGAGTGATTTTCTTAAACTTCTTATTTTCACCTCATACTGGAGCTTTTTTGACTGCAGTTCAAGTGGAGCACATTCTGTGTACCTGTACAGACTTTCACAATGTGCTGCCCAGGAGCAGCTCTGAGAGACACTAGGATGCCATTTTGGGAAGAAGCAGGCCAGGATGATCTTGGCCATTTCAGCTTTCCCATCTGTGCCACAGCTACCAAGACTGACTTAGCCCCTGGAATTCAGTTTGCAGAAATCAAACTCTGCTCCATTTATCATCTGAAGGCATCAACTGATTGGGATTTTTTTTACTGTGCACCAAGGTTTTTGTAGAGGTGCTGCAGGAGCTGCTGTGCTGCTTGGTGTGGCTCTGTTAGTACAGAAGGCTGAGAAGATGCTCTGTGCATTGCCATCCCTGGCAGCAATCAAATTGTTTTTAAAGTATCTTTTTCCCTGAAGGCCTGGAAGTGCAACATTAAACATACATACTGTCAAAGGAAGTATAAATTACATGAGTCCCTTAGGAAGGAAAAGACCAAGCCCCAAAACATGAACAGTTTACCCAAATTATGTACAAGTCATAAAACATCTCATGCATATTTCAAATAATTATCAACTTTTTAAATGCATTCAATTCCACACCACCACATCTCTTCCAAAATTAATATTCACTATCAAATAAGTTAAACTTGGAAACAATTTAAAAATGACACCCATAAAAATGTGCTTAGCAAAGTATTGTAGTGTAAATAGAAATATCTTTGATTAAGGGTTTTGCAGTTGCACTCTTGCAATAAAGAAGGGCAGAGGTGATTAAGAATTTAATTCAGTGCATAGTTAAACTGGTTGGCAAACTTCTCGTGCTTCCTTTGGTCCACCCGGTTCATGGCTTTCATGACCCGTTTCATGGCCCCTCTGAAAGAGAAACAACACAATAATAATATTTCTGTTGAGTCTACTCAATCTCAGAGACATTTATGAATGTTGGGGAATTTGATTAATCACTATCAGGCTTCTGAGCATGGCATTGATGAGGCTGAACAGATTTGTCTTGTTAACTAAATTAGTTGCAGCAATATAAATAGTTTAATTCAGCAATGATTTTATTAACAGGAGTAAACAAATTCCAGTCTTTCAGTTTAATAGCTGGGTATTCCACCCTCCCAGCATTATTTCTTAGAGCCACATGGAGCAAGTTTGATTTTCAAAAGCACCTAAGTGGTCTCAGGGAAAAAAAAACCTGTAAGTATCTAACACGATCCTAAAAAATTAATACTCAGAAACCCTTATGAAATCAAACCCACAAGCCAGAATGTTTTTGTGAGGGAAGGGTTGGCTGTTCAGTTCATGTGAGCTTCCACAGGTTACTAAAACTCTGTTTCATCAGATGTGGGCTGAGTTAGACTCTTTTGCTCCCACCAGCAGCATCCCCATTCCTGAGCAGCAGCTTTTAATCCACAAGAACAACTCTAATTTAGGAAGACACCAGAGATTATTGTCTATCTCTCCAGGACAGGCTTCTGCTGCAGAAGAATTCAGCACAGGCAGGACAGTGTGGCCAACACCTCACTCACACATCACTTGCAAATGGGATCTCTGCTGCCTCGGGATGGGCAAGACCTGAGCCCTCTGCATCTCCTGCTGTGCTTGGATCAAATATGAGTCTCCTCAAGCCAGGTCTCATAAACTCTTGGAGGTCTATTTCACACCCAAGATAGCTCAGCTACCTTAGAAGGCATAAAATCAGCAGAATGGCTTCTGTGGTAGTGTTGGAAACAAAAAGGTTTTAATAAAAGGCAAAATAACAAAACTCTTTACAGAGAAAATCCAATCCAGGTGCAAGAGGCCCTCCTATCCTTGGTAAAACACCTCACAAAAGCCATTAGTTTCTTTGTTCTCTTCTTTTTCTAGTAAATTCTCAGGCTGGACTTTTTGGCTCCTGTCCAATTAGGAATCCTTAAGTTTGAGGTGAAGTCCTCAAGGCCCTATGAGATGTCTTTTCACCTAATTGAGGAGAGAAACTTCTGGGCTTATCTCCTTTTTAAGGGGACAAAGGATAGTTTTGTCATTCCTTCAAGAGGAGGCACATTCCTACACTTGGAGAAGGCTCTGGAACATCCTTCAGGTTCAAAAAGGAAGTGAGAGAAAGAACTTCAGAGCTGTTAAGCTTTCTGGTGCACCCAAATCCAGTGAGGGCCTGTCTGTCTCCCTGTTGCTGCTCCATTGGCTGCCATTGTTTCCTCCCAGTAAAAATGTGCCCAGAGATTTCTCTAGGGAGGGGCTGCAATGCTTCTGAGCTGGGTAATTCAGACACCTCCTCTTTTTTCCCCTCCACAAACTTTTGAGTGAAGATGACACAGCTAAGATTTTGAGGCTGAGGAAGGTGATGAACAGCATGAACAGGAGTAGGAGATTGTCATAAAAGGCAGAGAGAGAGCAGGCCCCTACATCCTCCAGCTGGTAAGGCAGAGGAATGGGTTCACAAACACAGAACAGTAAGAAGAAGCAGAAGCAGTCAGGAAAATGTTCTGCTGTGAACATCTGCTCCCTCAGAAACTTAAAGCAGCTGCTGTGCAGGGCTGAGGGCACCTTGCCTCTGGAATTTTGTTCCTCACTGGATTCTGAAGTTCCAATTTTTACTGGTTACTTCAGATGCCTCTGGAACAGAAGCTCAGCCATCTGAGGCTGATGTTTGCAGGTGTCCTCAGCTGTCCCCCTGCCTATGAAGGCTGTTATCCCCCAGCACATCTCCAGGTAAACATGGCTGATGTGTGAGGGAGAGCAGCTACAGGCTTGGTTTGAGGGACTGGCCCATTCAAAAGCAGGGCACTGACTGATGTCTCCTTTGATTTCTACAAATTTGGCAAGTTCCATCACACAAGCAGATTGTTTCAAGGCCCGTGCTCTTAAGACTCTACACTGTCACAGTCTGCATTTATCACTTCTGAGGATGTTCCCAGCTGTACAGGAAAATGAAGCTAAGACATGCATCTGGGCAGTGTCCCTCAGGTTCAGCCCTTACACACTATTCCAGCTCTGCTTCCAGGGTTACCTCCAATAAACAAGCTGACTTCTGGTTTGGTAACTGTTCTCTGTAATGGCTTCATTTCCAAAGCCATTTTGAAACATCTGAAAGAGGTTTCTTCTTAATAACACTCTAAATGGTGGGATTAAAGATCTTCTCAGCAGCGAGTGCAATGAAAACCAACATTCTGAAAAAACACCCTGGAAGAGGTATACTTTTAACAAAAGTCTGCCAATAAAGTTACCAGAGTAAGGAAAATGTGGTCATGGTTTTGCACTTCAAATATTACCTAATTGGTAGGAGAAAAGTGAGCCTTTAGCAGTGCAGAGTGGCCCTGCCACTTTCATGTCATGTAGGTTTTACATTAGCACCAGTGGATTGTGTGATACTGTAAATGAAATGAGATCCCACTTTGATGATCTGTGTGCAATTTCACTTAGCTTTATTGGCAGACTAGAGCCTGGGTTTATCACCTATACATTTCAAGTAATTTGGGGTTGTTATAAGGAGCCAAGGTTATCATCTTGTTTAGTGCTGCAAAGCATGAAACCTATTAAAAACTTGACAGGTTTGATTCCCTATGCCTGGCACTAACACACACTCAAAATCATTAGCACAAGCCACAGTAAACCATGATATGAAATTCTAATCACTAGAACTGTATGTCTCTGACTTCTGACTAAGACCAGGTAACATGAGAAATTCACATCAAATGTGCTACTTTCATAACAAAAAATAATGTGGATTTGGCTTTGTTATTATAACCAGTACATCAGAGAAGGGAAAATTGAGTTTAAACAAATATTGTGTCCTGGATGCTGTTCAACTCATCCAGTATCCTTAGAGAATAACCCACCATTAATGATTTTATAATAATTTTTCTTTTTTGATTTGACAACTTCATTTTTGACATGTGAAACTCTTTAAATAGCTGCAGCTGCTTCCCATTTGATAAAGACCAGAGCATGCTCAGGCAAATTAACGTTGTAGCCACATCTAAGCAAGAACAGGCATCAAAAATGGTGTTAATAGTGGACAGATGGAGCTACTGTATGTTTTAAAGCACATTTGGGAGTGGCTGGCAGGTCCCACAGCCACCTGAGATGCTGTGCCTGACTAATAAATGATCATCCAGAGAAGCCAAACAGCAATTAAAGTTTTTAAAAAATTGAGACAGGATGAAAAAAGCCTTTCATGGGAAATATTGCAAATTAGTTAAAAATCACTCTTGAAGAAATAACCTTGTTTGTCAGTACCTGCTATTTTTTACCCTCCAGACATATGGAAGATATTCTTGCTTGCAGTTAGCCAGAGAATCTGATTAGTAAGTGCATGTTAATGTAGAAACAGAAAGTACTGTTGAATCAAACAGAAATAGGAATTAACAAGCTTTAAAGAACAGAAGTATCTTACTTATTGAAGACTTTCTTCTCAAGGCGGGAACGAGACGTGTTAGCCTGTTGCTTCAGGTCTGTCAGATTTGGATATTTTTGCTTCTTCCCTTTCTTTTTCTGTCCTTTTCCATTACTTTTAGAGGAACCAAGATCCAGTCCTGTAGCAGCTTCAATTTCTCTCATGAATTCTGGATCTCTCCACTCTGCTCAAAATACAAAACATGAACTTTGAAACCCCAAACCCAGGGAGGATTTGCAGTCCCCTAAGGAAGAGGCTCTTGTCAGCAGTAGGTGAGGGCAGAGCCACACAAGTTGCACACACAAAGGAAGGGGAGGATAAAGCAGTTTCCCAAAATGACAGATCTGGGTGAAGAAGCCCTGCCAGTCTGTATTAGTAGCTCCTATGGATAAAACTGTTCTGTAGGAAGACCTAGGTCAAGGTTTTTCAGTGGCACAGGAACTAAGTTCCAAGGAAACCATTCCATGCAGGAGAGGTGAATAAACATAGTGATTATTATTTGAAAATGCCAACAATGTAGCTGAGGAACTTATCTGCAGAAATAAATTCAGCATAAGCTTAAAAATAAGCCTAAAAAAATTGAATATATCAACTTTTTAGCAGAGTAGGGCTGGCAACATTGTGATTTCTTTTCTTCAATAATATTTACTTTAAAACATGAACTGCTATCAGACATCTCCATAAAATTCTTGAGTAGGATAACATGACCCTGTTGCCATGACACCCATTTTGCATCTGAAAAAGATACTGCTTTCTAAGTATCCCACATTGCCTCAGATTAATTATCTAAATCAAGTTTCTTCTCTTGACAATGGCACAAGTTAATTTATCTAAACAAAATCTTGCTTCAATTTTTTCAAAACCTTAATGCTTCAGAATCCAGACACACACTGTAAGTGGATTCTGATCCTACATGCCACCAGAGGAAAAAGCATGAACAATTTAGACTGTGGACTGTTTAATGAAGCTGCAGTTTTTCACCTTCAGTGTAGTCTTGTGTATCAAAACAAGGTAGCACAAAGTACAAAGTAAAAATGTGGCTGGAGGATGGACATCTGCCAAGGGGAAATTTAGAAAAAATTCATTTCATTGTAAAGACTTTGAGCATTTAGGTTGGAAAAAATTGTAGGAAGTACTACTTCAAAAAGAACATGGTCCACACTCAGCAGAAATGCCAGAAGTCTGCATTTTAACAACAGTAATTGCCAGTCATTTGGCATAGTTTCCCTTAAGTCAGTCAGCCTTTGTTGCCTGCAGAAACTGTAATACCAAATGTCTACTCCTCTTACATAACAACTTTGTAAATATAGAGAAATAAACAGTCCTAAAGGACTCTACAACTTCATTTATACACCAAGATGGTCACTGAGTGTGACAAATGCTGCTAACAACATTTCAGGAAGGTCAGAGGCAATGTCCTCACTTAAGAACACAGTGTTAAGGAACAGCAGAGCAATTTTCCAAGGAAAGGTTAGATCTAAACTACCATCATACATGAAAGCAAGGCCTGATTAAAATCCAACACACCAAAAAGCACGAGGAAAACCAAGTTCAAGAGTTGCATAGGAGAGTTACAAAGGGAGAAAATAGAACACATATACTTGATAGATCATAAGACCTCACTGACTTTTTTTTTTTTTGAAGTGAGGGAATACAGAACAGCACAATTCAGATACAGGAACGATTAATCCAAGATTAAGGAAAACTGTCTAAACAGTTTATCTCCCAGTAATAAGAAGGCGTCACAGTTTAGGAACCCCGTGAATGGAGCAATTGTTTAAACACAACGAAAAAATGCCGGCATCCAGTAGAGATGAAATGAGCATTTGAGTAAAATGAAGGAGCAATTTAAAAGCTTTTGAGAAAAATCAATAGAATGCCAGGGAAGAGCAGGCTTTTTGAGCATTGATGGGCCCCTAAAGCTCTTCATACATTGTTACTGAGTTTAGCAGCAGGGAAAAGAAAATTACACAGTTTGCAAGGGTAGGCGGGAATCGATACTGTAGTTAGTAAAGAGACGCTATTTCACATCTGAGTGGCCAGCGGCCTGCCTTCACCAGCCTGTCCTGATACCTGTTTGTTAACAAGTCACTAAGGGCTGAAAAACCAGATACTCTTCAGGGTTGACACAAAAAATAGGCACTTAATTTGCTCCTGTGTGTGAACTATGGGAAAAGGATGAACGCTGCAGATTAGCGGGTCAGGGTAATCCCAAGTGATTCACGGTTCCAGGACTGAAGAGCCCAAAGCACCTCTCTGTGGACATCAGCTGGAGTTTAAAATTTTGTACTAAGATAATAAATGATCCATAATAACAATGACAGTGTTGTCAAAACACAGTCATTAGCACACAAACCTATTTGTTTCTCCCTTTAATCACACAAAGATAGAAACAAATCTACCATCCCATAGGAAGGAGATGCAAGAAGAATTTTGGTGCAATTTAACCATACAACTGATCCCCAAATTTAAAGTGGTTTTTTTCCAGATTTTTCAAACTGCCATCATTAATGATGTTGTCAATCAAACAGTTCCTGACTGTCCAGTGGGTTCCCAGTTGTGTATTTCCCATAGCTGCACTGCTCAGAATTGCTTCAAGACCTTTGTAATCAAAAAAACCCAAAACCAAACACCACTGAAAACCAACCAAACACACCCCTCCAAACCACAAGCCTCAAAACAAGCAAAAAAAAAAAAAAAACCTAAAAAGTTGATGAAAATACTCTAAAGCAAATATAAAATTAGCAAGGCAGAGCAAAAAATAAAGTGGATAGAAGTATTTAGTGACATCTGGTAAATCTATGGCTTTAGAAACATGGAGGATTTTGTCCAAATTGAGTGCCACAGCTTGTGCAGTATGTCCCCAGCCAGATGGGCTGGACCTTTGTGTGACATTTCAGCTTAACAACCACACTCAGTAACACAAGAAGCAATGCCAACACTGGTTTGGGACTAACAGACACATCCTTGTGGACCAGAGGTGAGAAGCCTCTAACAATACCGAGCTGACACTGTAATAAAAATAAATACTATGTCTAGCCTCAAGCAATGGCAATTTCACAGGGAAAAAAAATCAATATTTTTCAGTCCAAGTGATTTTTATACCAGAATATTAGTTTCCAGTTTGAGATTTCAACAACACCTATCAGTTTAATTTGCTAGTTGGAGTTTGTCGTAACTAAGCTGGGAACTTTCCTTTTTAACACAACATCCACACTCCTATCCTGGTTTCCCTGTGACAGTCCAACAGTGTGTGTGCTGCTGGCTGGATTCCAGTTCAGAGCACTTCCTCTGCCTGGACAGGGATGGAAACTACCTGCAAATGTAGCACTTTGACACCTGCAAATACCAGAAGGTGTTCAGTAATTGCTGCACTGCTGTGCTGCTGTAATCACCAAGCACTGCCACTCAAAGATGGTCAAACAAGTATTAAAGGACACTGGGTGGGTCAATTCTATGTTTTAATGCACATTCATTCCACAGAGACCTTTCTGAATGCAGATTTCTGTTTTGAATACAGGTAACTGCTCCTCAGGCTCTCAAGAGGTTTCATTAAAGGTTTAGTAGTTTTATTAATAATATGCATAACAGTCAAACACCAAGTCAGTCAAACCTGAAGAGAGAACTCTTGCAAGGGAGCATTGTACAGGATATCAAAATGCTAATGCCTATGGGTAAGTTTAATTAAAATCCAGAATACTCACCTACAATAAATAGCTCAAACCAGAGAAAACTAAGACCTGCTGAGGGAAGCTAGATTAAAGAAAAGCTGTCCCCTCCAGTTATACACTGTGTCTTTGCTGGATAGATCCCTCTCTCTCACCTTCCTCTGCAGTCCATCAACTGCCAGTAGCTTCCTGGTTGTAGTCCACCTGTCCATCACTAACAGGGTTCAGCTGTACTTACTGCAAGAAAGCCTTTTATTCCCCTTGGAAGTCTTCCTGCCTGTGTATTTACTGCCTGCATTTCTCACCTACCAGTCCAGAGCTGCACCTTGGCTAAAAATGTCCAAATTATCTTGGGCAAGAAGGAGCCCTCCCCTCCACACCTGAAGGCTGCAAGAAGAAGGCCAATACTTTTGTTGCCTATTCCCAAGTATTTAAAAACAGAAATCCAACACACCCTCTCAAAACTGGTGGCAACACAGTGATCCTAATAATATTATCATTATATTGCATAAATCACTACTGTCAGAGACCAGCAAGATTAGATATCTTTGCAGAAGCACAGAACAGTTACTGCCAAGCACTTCCCAGGGAACAGGTCCAACCATCCTTGATAATCATGTTCCTTAAGACAAAGGCTATAACTGGTCTGTCTGAGCAGTGTTGGGACCATTACAAAATCCACTGGAAATAAAGCTCAAATGCAATGTTAACATTATTCGATCTACACATGTATCCATATTTATCACATAAGCAAGAACCACTCCAAATGAGCTGTAATTTAAAATCAATAGCAATGCAAATGCAAATGTAAGAATGTGGTTAGGAGCAAAACAGGTAACAAGTACTTCCCACCTCTGCCTAGTATTTTTTTTTATTTTTATTTATTTAAGATGGTATGCAGACACAGACCTGGCTGGGCTGCTTGCTTCTCAAACTTCATCTTTTCTTCTCTGGCTCTGTCCTCTGCATTCACAGGAATCCCAGAGTCATCCCGAGGAATTATCTTTCCATGGAAAGGGCACTTGAGAAAGAAATGGGGGGAAAGAAAAAAATCTCACAGTTTTTGAATGAAAATGTTTACCTTTTATTCAACACAGCTTAAAGGTGGAAACTGGAATTGAGCAACAAAACTACACTTGAATCCCAGTCCTCTTTAGAAAGCATCAGAATCCCATAAACATAATGTGTTTAATATATTCAGAATGTCAAAGAAATAACCTCTTTTTGAAACAAATACACAATTTCAAGGGACCAGGTAGCACATCCTGTCCAGGCTGGAACTATGGCACCAATGATGCATCATATATTGTTGTTTATGCTATATCCCTGTCCCATTAAAAGTACTGAAGTGCATTCAGATCCTTCATACTCAGATAATACAGGAAGAACAGAAATACTAGAACAAAGTATTTAGGCAATTCTGCTCAGTAGTGCTCATAATTTGAGGCTGTGTAGAGTTTAGCTTTCATAAAACTTAATTTGTAAATAAAATTTCTTTGCCCCTCAAACATGTAAGTTTCTAGAAATAGTTAATAACAAATATTCCTCTGAGGAAAAATTTGAGTACCTGGCAGTAAGGCAAAGAACTATCTCTGCCTTACTGCCAGGTACTCACACATCACAGTAATAAATAACATCCAGATAACTTATGATGAATGCCAAAAAAATCGAGAGTTCTTTAAATGTTTACAGCTTCTTCACCAAAAGGATGTTTCCCTTACAAAGCACATACTAACAATGAACTCCTCCACCACAATGTTCTTCCACTCCCCTGAGCTATACTTACAATGTGAAATAAATTTTTATGGCTGTTTTAAGGAGACCTTCTCCATGCTGTAACTTGGTGCCTACCTTGATCCGATCTTGTCTTTCACACAGAGTTCCATCAGGCATGGGTGCTCGACATTTATGTTTCACTGGCTCAAACTTGCCAGCAAATGTTATATACCTGGTTTTTAACATTTCTGTTATTTCTTTATTTTCCACCTCTTCCTCTACTTCACTGGGTGCCCAAAATCGATGCTCAGAGGTAAATCTGCGAAAACAACAAATGGAAATAATTCACACACAAAATTGTAAGAAAATACATAGAGATGACTTTATCAACCTGTGCTAAACTCACATGTGAAAGGAAGGGAATTACTAGTGAATTAAAAACCCCTAGGAATCTACCAGTCTTTCTTATGGCTCCTGTATTATGAAGATATTTTTAAAATACCACCAAAGCCTGTCTAGTATTGATTTCCTGTTTAACCTGCTAAGCTATTACAAGTTTTAGCTTTAGTTCATGATCTGACATCTAGAGTCAGTTATCCAATTTCCAGATTCAGTGAATAACTTTGTAATTCTGTACTTAACATTCTTCATAACAAAATACTTCTATGATTAAGCACAGATCAAGGAGGAAACAGTTTGATCTTAACGAGGTTGATCTCATTCCTGATAGCTGGACTCCTGCAGCAGCAGAGAAGCAGAAGCTGGAATCAGAGGATTTTGCAATAAACTGAGACCATGGGAAAGAGCAAACAATCAGCTGAGCCTTATACAGATTCTTTCTTCCAGATTCTCCTACACAGTGTCCATAAATCTGAGAAATTAACAGGTGTTCCTCTAAGAAATTAAGCTAACCCATTAGAAAGCTATTTTAAAACTGGAGACCTTACCTACATTTACAGACAGACAGGCAAACAAAGATTTTCTCAACAGCATTCATATAATTTCATATTAATATTCACATTATTTCCACCCTAAGCTGCCAACAGTCTGTAGTGAAAAACAGGCAACCCCAGAGAGCAATTACTTGACTCATTTTAAATACTAATCTTAGGAGACAATGACTGTCCCTCTGATGGTAAATGTTTCTTTCTCTTAATCATGAAAAGAAATTAGGGTAACCAGCTTAAGCTTAGGTATCTGATTTTAAGATATCTGAAGTTAACAACAACAATCCCACCCCAAATTTAAGGAAATATGAAGAGGAAAAAAATACAGCTAAACTAAGGGAAAAAAATTGCAGCCTGAATGTCTGCTACTCATGACAAGCAAGATGAAGATACCTAGATAACAGATGTCTTGATAAGGACATAAAATTCCTAAAGGAACCCTACAATCCCTTTCTTCCACATAGTTCTTCGACCCAATCAGTTCCAGAGTTATTTGAGAGGATTTTCTCTGTCCATATCCAATTCCTCTCACTCACTAATATCCTTGGGTGTCATTCCTGCCTTGCTTTCTGTGGACTGCAGAGCCATCATACATGAACACTGGCTTCACTCATGACACCAGTCACAATCTGGCAAAGCACATAAACCAATACTTGAAAGAATTACTTTAAAGGGCCTGAAAAGTTTTGATTAATTTTATCTGACCAGGTTTTCAGCAGATGACAAGGGAAAAAAAAAAGTAGAGGAAAATATCTGACCATAGCAACCTACGACATATACAGCTGCTGGTTTTAATGCAATAGTTGAGCACTTAAACTATGTGAAGAGGTTAGAGCTAGGTAAAAAAGGAATTAAGGAAACTCTGCAACATCTCTGTCATTTGCCATCATCAGAAAAACGTTCAGCCAAATTCTTGTTAAACAGATTGATTCTATCTGTAATTTCTCCATCAAATACACTTCACCAGTGCCAGAGAAATACTAACCTGCCATAAAGTACAAATAATTTCTTCTGGTAAATTAGGGGATAAAGGCAAAAGAGTTCCAGTGTAAGCTAGTTCAACAATAAACACAGTAATGTACTTCCACAGTTTTTGGTTAAACAAAATATTTTTAATCACACACTACGGCAAAAAGTAGCAAAAAACCCCAAAAGCCCTGAGAGTCTTTCTAAAAAATAAACACTATTTCAGCCCAATGTTTGAACAGTACGGTATTTTAGCTCAGAAATTATGTGCCAAGATTATACAATAGAGAGTAAATAAAATAATGACATCAATTTCTTATTTGCTTATTTTAATGCAATGCTGAAAGCAAAACTGACTGGCAGCTCTATATCACTAACCTGCAGCCACTTGGAGGGGAAAGCATTCCTAAAAAAGGCACCATACAGGATTTTCACATGCATGACAATCTTACAGAATGTCTTATTAAATTCTAGTGTCCTTTGGTGGTCTGAACTCCCCTCCCCCTCTCAATTATCAAATTACAGTTACTTGAGAATGAAGAAGCATTTAACAGTTGTGCATGTCAACCCTTCCAGTTAGGAAATAATTCTATTTAATCATTTCACTGTCTCCCTTCCCCTAAATATGCACCCAACAAATGTCAAGAATATTAAATTATGTTTTGCCCTATGTATCATTGACCAGTATTTGGGAACTGAATTTTAAAGAGCCTGATTCCTACAAATATATTAATACATATTACTGTTTATTACAAGCATATAACTTATTTTCTCCCAACATGACTTAGAAGCAGGTGAGAGAACAAAGCAGTGGCAGTTCCCAAAGTTTTCTGCTTTCTTGTTCTAAGTTAAGCAACATTATAAATAGGCAGATACTTGTTTGAAAAAATGATGCATGTGACAAGTAAAACCTGTTTGTAAGATGGATCAGAAGAGGAACAGATAATCAACTAAAAGATGAAAAAGATCAACACCTCACATTTAGAGTGTTTCTAATCCAGACAAATAACAGAGGCTTTAATGGCAATGGCACAGCAACACATGAGGAGGAGGAGGAATAAAAGACAAGTAATGGTTAACTGAAATCTAAGAGAAACTTCTTGGAGAACTGCTGCACTCTTTCAATTAATTTATATCATCTTAATTTCTAATCTGACAGCTTATAAAAACATTGTTTAAATATAAATTCTAACCCCCAGATGCTTACAGAGATCCCGAAGCAAGTGCAAAAATGGCTAATTCAAACACCCTAGTCACAGTCAGTGCTGCACCAGCTATTTCACTCTGTTCCTAAGAGTAAGCAGATTTAATTCAAGGAGGAGAGTAGATGAGTCTGGAAGATCCATGCTGTCCAAAACAAGTCTGTTAAGCTGACATAGCAGATTCTACACAATTCAACACTGTGCAGCATGCACTACCTTCTGCCCCCCCTCAAAAAACCCAACAAAACTTCTTTAAAAATCTTCCTGGTGGCTACATTCTCACTGTTAAAATCTTAATTGATTGTAAATGCTGTGATTAAGTAAGTGCACTGCTAAATGAAATGGAAACACTTTTCCCCTTCAGATTTTAAAAACTCAGATTCCATACACATCCCATATATTTTGTCTATTTTTCAGTTTGCTTTCTTCCCCTAAGAATCTTACAGAGCCAGTATGAGTGCATAGAGAAATGCTGAAGGAGTTGACTGATAACTACCTTAATTTTTCAATAAGTCTATTTTATGCCTGGGGTCAATGGTATTGTGTGTGCAGTTACTTAAATTATCTTTAGTTAGATTGGCACATCTGTAGTTATAGACTGTATGGTTCAGAAGTGTGCCCTCTATTTTATTGGGAAGCATAAAAATAAAACAGTAGAGCACGAGGCAGACAGGCAGTGAAATATGCTTCTGATTTCACTTATGACTTGAATAACTCATTTGCAATGTAAAATAAGGTCTTACTACCTTTTTGGCATTATCACAGACAAATGCTTCTTAAAGCCCTGCTGAAAATCTCTTCATAGGCTTTGAAGAACCCACACCACAGGAGATGGAATCCAAAGCCTGGAGTGACTGTGGTAAAGCACTTTTATGCACCAAATTGCACCAGTTTACAGTAATTTAACAGATATTCAGAATTTTACAAATTCAGGTGCAGGGGCAAAGATTTCCTCTTGTTCCTTTCTGCCAACAGTTTTAGCACTGTGATTACAGGCTGGGTTTTTTCTGTTTTGGTAAGAAAACAAACTAAGTTAAAGTAATACTGCTAAGAATATAATAGCTTAATTTGCAACCCATCCAGTCAGTGATTTTTTGCCCTTTTCAAGTCAGGTATGGTACACACTGATACCAAAGTTCTGGTGGACTTAAACGAAATTTATACGTAGAGGGAGGACTTTGCAACCCAACTTTCATTTAAAAACAGTAAAAAGGGCTTAAAAACTGACTGCTAGAAATAAATTCTGATGTGTACCTACCACCTCTTCTCCCCAGCAGTGCTAAAGCTTTCCCTAAGTCAGCAGTGCTTCATGAAACAGAAAACCTGCCAGACAGCAATGGAAAGTGAAAGATCCAAATCCAAATCCTGTAACTGCCACCTTTCTGTTGCATGACTGAGTAAGCCCAGCATTTTCCTCAGTTACCAAGAAAAACACTTCCCCAGCCTTTCTCCTACCTTGCCTGCTACTTATTTAGATCCTAAAGTCTCCAGCTCAGGGAATGTCTATCACACACTTGGCAGAGCCCTTTGCATAATGAGGTACCAGCTCAAATTGGAGTAACTGATGCCATGCTGCAAACATAAAAAGAGCAGAAAACAGAAGTGCTTTGAAGCATCAAAGGATATTTAATTAGTATCACATCTTCTCAAAACAAATAACATTTAAAGGTAGAATTTCTGACTTTGTTTATGGGTCCTACAACACAAGGTAAAGAAGAAAAGTAATTATCAAAAGAAATAGCAGTCACCCCATTGCATGACCTCTGAGTACAAGTAAATCTATCTATTTGTTTAATTTGTCTTAAAAGAAAAAGAGCATTACTTGAGAATCTTCCCAGCACTTGGCTGATCCTCTTCCCAGTAGTGAAGATCTAATCCAAAAGGCATGAGGGGAGCTTTAGCTCTTTCTTCTAATTTTCTTCTTTTACTGTCAGGATCTTCCAAGTTTGATGTCTCAGAAGTTGCAGATTCACTGGAGAAAATTGATGAGAAGTCAATACAGAACACCAATGACCACAACAACTTTTTTTTCTTTTGTTTGTTTTGTTTTCATTAGATTTTTTTAGACCAACACCAATATTACCTTACATGTACTATTACAACTACTTTTCAAGGTTGTCCCTTTTTTTTTTAAAGGAAGACCATATGACACAACACCACACACTCTGCAGCTCACTGCATGTTCAGCTAGGGCTGGTTAACACACATCACACTATGGAGGCAGAAACCCAGAGATCTGATGGGGGCAGCAGTGGATCAAGCATGCTGCACTCCCACAGGAGCCACAGATGTGGTACTGGAAATCTCACATCAATTCCAGTTTGCTAAGTTTTGGGGGCTTTCCTGGCCCATGCAGAAGGGTCTTTCCAGGAACATGTCACTAAACAGATGACCCCAGCCTTGTACTCAAATCACAGCCAAATACTAGGCAAGGCTGGAGTATCACCAAACTTTGAGCAGGATTGATAACAAATATGTCTTTGGAAGCAATGTAACATCTCCAGGCAGCACTGACAGCCTAAGTCACTGGGAACAAAGAGATGTTGAAACTATTTGCTAACTGAACATTAGGATACACTCTATTCAGCTGCAAACAAAATTTACCCAAATAAATGGGGTGGAGGGTGTTGGTAGCAAAGAAGGGAACAGTGTATTTTCATAAAGGCCATTTACACCAAATAAGATCTATATTAACTGAGCAGTAAAAGGTTCCTTAAAATCCTGGTGCAATCACCAACAAAATCCCAAACATTAAGTAATGAATGTAACTTCAAAACGAGATCAAGTCAGCCTTGTCAGCTTTCCTGGTTCACAAATGCTTTTCTGTGTGCTGTCATGACTAATAAACACAAGAGCAAGAGGTTTGTACAGGAATTAAAGCAAAGATGACCTGGCATGAGGAGATGGTAGCTTTGGGAGTTTGTCTCTGAGGAGTTTCAGGGTGGCAGCTGCACAGGTTGGATCAAGCTCATCCTCGTTCCCTTTGAGCCGAGTGTGGGAGCTCTGCAGAGCTGCTCCTGTTGATGCCTTTGCCACTGGGGCTTTTGGAGGTGACTGAGGTTCAAGCCCTGCAAAAAAACCTTGATGTTTAGGAGTGGTTCACTTCTCCCACCCTCACAGTCCACCCAAACAGCCCAGGGTGCTGACTACATCTTCCTGCTTTCAGTTTGTATTAGACATCATTCCCACTCACAGTGAAACAGAATTATTTAGTGAAACAGAATTATTTAGAGCACATTTGTCTTCCACAGATACTAAACCACACAATTTGCCAGAAGAAAATATCTAAGTGCTGGCAGAAGAAGGAAGTACACCCAGAGCTGCTCCCTTACTCACTCCTGCCCAACCACACACTAACAAAAGCTATGAACACTACATTCTCAAAGTCAACAAGCCTTTAAAGAACATTATAAAAAAAACAAACCAAAAACCCATCCAAAAACATTTAAAGGTCCAATCTCTGCACTAGAAAACAGTCTGCAGAAGGACCAGGAATAAAGGAAGTTATAATTAAATATAATAGGATGGATTTAAGCACATATCTAAGTTAAATAGCAGAAGAAATTATTTCATTACATTTATTAAGCTGTGGACTTGCTGTTCAAGAGGGAGAATGGTGCCCCCACAAAAATGTGCTTTTAAACAGCACTTCAGTGAAATAATAATGCAGGAATTTTCAATTTATGTCTCTGGAAAGGTGGCAGGGCAGGGCTCTGTCTCAGTTCACATCACAGGCCAGAAAGGGAAAATGCCTTTCTCAGGTGCTTTTATCAAAGTGAAACAGAATTAACCAAAACCATTACTGCAACCACACTTTAGAATCATCAGAAGAAGAGAAGTAAACTTCCTTTAATGACAGAAACAGTCACAAACAGGGCCTTTGGCCCTTCTCAGTTAACCTGGTTAAGAATATGTCATAAACTATCTGTAATGCAGAATTGCTCAGACTATATTTAGCATTTAAACTTCTTTTTTTTTTTCCTTTTTTTTAAGGACCCTTTCTGAAAAGCATTATTTAAAGCAAGTGGTTTGAGAGCACTTGTACTATTTACAAATAGTAAAAAAAAAAGTCAAAAGATAGCAGGTTTGTGTCACTCACCATACCTCTCATCTTCAGAGAAAATACTTGCTATGTAGTAAAAGTTCTCAGAAAACCCTATTTTTTCTATTTCTTTTCCTATGGTGTTTACAGGAAGCATGACTGCTTGTTCACAACACTGGTTTGGCTGAGGAGGAGGGGAACAGCAGAGACAAGCACTCAGCAACAGACAGGAAAGGCAAGAGAGATAAATGGACAATGTGACATTTAGACAGATAAAAATCACATCTGGAAGATCAATATAGGAATTCTTAAGAGTTACAAGAGCAAAATATTTTCTCATTGATTTCTTATTTTAAACTATTAACAGAAAAATAGCTAAAAATAGATAACACTAAGACATCAGTAACATCACCTCCACTGTGGAATTTTTAAAAAGTATTTATGTATGAAAGTAGGTTTTGCTAACAAGATAAAGACAAGAGTGACCAGGCAGACAGCCCCAGCTGAATGGTGTCCAATGTCAGGGTGGGGTTGCTTTGTTTTGGTTTTAAAGCATAGATGGGATTAAGTGCAGTTTTAAAAGTAATATTCCTCTCCAGAATTCTGCTGTTGTGTGTGGTTTGTTTAACAAGTACAGTACCTGGGTTCAAATTGTGCCAATAGCAGCTTTGAGAAAGAATCATGAAAGTGTTTAAATCCCCCTTTTTGTTTAAATTGACCAAATGGCACCTATTGCCTGAAGCAATAAAGAAGCCCATGTTCACAAGATAAATCTATAGCAGGAAAGAGAGAGGCTGGGGTTTCAGCTGAAGTTAGGCTGCTGAATGCTGACATTATTGATTTCAGCTAGTTCAGCTGGCCTTGTAATTAAAATGTAAATTTGAGAAAGAGATTATGTCCTGACAGAAATGGTGGGATTAGGGGGAGATAAAAGCCCCTCAGTGAAAATTCAGAGAAAAAGCAAGCCCAGGTTTCCTCAGCTGTGTGGATTTAGACAAAATCAAGCTACTTCAGATTCACTGAAGTTTAATTGAAAAAACAGAGATAGAATATAAACAAGTATTATGGACTTCACCTTTCCTGAAAAAAAATTAATAATTTCTGCTCCCCATTTGTTGAATCTTAGTCAAGGCAAGTGGATGTGATTTATAATAGTACAGACACTGTCCTAGATTGTAAGGACAATTCAGCAGTTCAGGTCCAATATTTCCCCTCTCACTCCACTGTGCTCACAATGAAAATGCCTGCTGGTATTTGACTCAGGAAGCACAATAAGCTTTGGACTTTTCAAAGCTTACCAGTGCCTTTGAACGTAGCTATGCTCATTTATGTGAAATCTTGGAATCCTTTCAAAATTCAAATTAAAGAAAAAAGATAACTCTTTTTAAGAGTAGTTAAGAAGAGTTCACTAACATTACATAAACACTTTGGCTTACTGGAATTACAGAATATGTTGATATAATGTTACCTCTTATTAATTAACCCTACTTATTACTGCTTTACAATCATAGCTAAGAACCAGAAAAACACAAATATACAGCATTTATATCAAGCCCTTTCTATACCTTACACCCTCACCTTTTAAGCTTCTTCCTTCTGATTTTGCATCCCTTGGTCATTGCATAGATCCTCTGAGGGATACTGCTGTGGCAAACTACTTGAAAGTGTGCCAATATCTTGTGCAGTGAGTATTAATTTCCAACAACTTTAGCAGAAATCAAGTGTATCTGTTAGATTTTCTGGGAAATTTTTATTTACATAGAAGAAAACCTCTCCTGAGAATGAGGAAAATTTCCATGACCAGCAGATCAAGATGCATCAGAAGTATCTACAGTCAATAGTTCTACATGGCTGTTGAAGTATTTTGTTGGAAGGGATAATCATGTTTTTTCATAATTGTGAAAAGATGATCTTTATTCCAAATACTGCATTACAAACAGTTTTACTCATTTATTGTCCTAAGTGTGGTTAGGTCTCTCTAGGTTCAAGCTGTGCTAAAGGAGGTTGAGGTTGGATATCAGGAAAAGTTTCTTCACTGAAAAGAGCAGTTAAACACTGGAAGAGGCTCCCTGGGAAGTACTGGAGTCACCATCCCTGAAGCATTCAAAAAGGTGAGTAGATGTGGCAACTTTGCAGTTTAGTGGGCATGGCAGTACTCAGTCATAGGCTGGATTTGATGATTTTAGAGGTGTTTTCAAATCTTAAAGATGATTCTGTGATTCCATACAGGACTTGTGTTTGTGCATATACAGGTATATCAAAACACACTAATATAAAGAGGCAATCTCATTTGTAAATGTATAATTAAATACTTCTAGAGGTTTATATCCTAAGAGAAATGGAGACCACACATGCATTTGATTACAGAAATTCTGGTCTGGGGTTTTAACTTCAATGCTGAATAGCTGTTTTCAATACACTTATGATAAATCAACACATGCTATTTACCTCATGTAACAACTACATCTTTTCTACTGAATTCTGTGTTAAAGGATTTATAGTATTATTAATAGAAAACTTTTTCTAGATACTAGACTTGTCAGGCTGAGAAACACAACTGTGTTACCTGCTTTTTCCAAATTTAGGAAAAGAAACCTGAATTTCAAAGAGGTAAATAACTAATTCTGCCTAACATTCCCCCTGTAAAACCTGATATGCTTTTTCTCCTTAGAGAAGTCAGGTAAAAGCCTCATTTAGCTTAGACAGTGTAATTGAAAGTCTCAAACCCAGCCCCTGACAATGGTGCTTTACACACGCTGGAGTTTGCATGTTTGTTTCTGCTGAGGTCTCCACTGAGCTGTTTCTCCACATAAAACTGCTCTCCACATCCTTCACAACATGCAGGGACAATTCCTTCAGAAGTTCCTGAGGTATGAAGACCAGATAAATCAAACCTGACTGAAAAGCTGGACCCAGACAAACTGAGAACTCACTGCAGTAAGGAAGGAAAATGCTTAGGTATAATTTTTAATTTCCATCTAGCCAGCACAGGGGGTGTCTATTCAAGGATTCAACAGCAGCTACTTAATACACAGAAAAGTATGACTGAGATGCCATCAGATTAGGAAAGGCAGTTTGGGGACATCTAACCCACATCACATTGTGAGGAAAAGAGGGAAGAATTTCAGAAATGGATAGAAGTAACTCTTGGGAACTGTAGCTTTGATTCCCATATGAAAGAAATCTCAAGCAGACTCCAAGATGCAATGTGAACCTGTAAAATAGCTATCAGAGAGCTAAAAACATTCAGCTTAAGGCTCAAATACAAGAGAAGTAATCTTATTAACCAGAGTAGAAATAAAGGTTTGTGACTGCACAGTCATTCCTCATATAATTTTGGATAAAGATGAAACTTGGAAAACCAGTAGACTGCTTCCATGCTAATAGTCCCAAGTCAGATGGGTTCCTCTATCACCTCCTGTAAAACAGCAATAGGACTCCCCTGTTCTGAAGCATTATTGCATGGGTAAGTAATGCTTGCAATGAGACACAGACAAGAACTGCCAACTAAAGGGGGTGCTTTGGACTACAGCTGAGAATTGCTCCATTTTTATGTGGGAAAGCACATCCCTCAAAAGAGATCATTTCCCATGTGGGTCAGAGCACAGCTGCAAGCCAGGCCAAGACCACCAAGGGCAGGAAGGAAACTCTCATCCTTTGGGATCAGCCAAAAATTCTATTCTATGGGATAAGAACAACATCAGGGGCTGCACAGCTCCATCCCCTACCTCATCCACCCTAAGGCTTTATACCAATGGAACCAACAACTGAGCAGCAAAGGCTGGAATGTGGAAAATCTCCTGTAGAAAGAAGATTTTATTTCCCCTTGAAGTTTTCCTTTAAATGAATAATGGCTCAATTTTCCAGGGCTGAGCAATGCCAGCCATACAAGGGCAGGTCACTCATCAGTGCTATCAGCAACATCAGTGCCCAGTGGTGAGATCTGAGCAACCATATGAAAATTATTTCCAGTGGTGTTTCTTTTTCAGCCAAATATTCCTCTTTAGCACCACAGTGTATTTTAAATGACCCTGTGGTCCCACAGGAGAGCTGGCCTCTTGTCAGCTGCAGACATCAGATGCAAGTGTAAATAAGGATTATACAAATGGGAGGTCATTAAAATTCTGGTAATGCTAATTTGGCATGACACCTCTAATGGGTTATATCTTCACACTTCAATTATCTAATCACCTAAATTCTTTTAACAAATTTACATTTCATTTTATACATCAAGATTCAAATTGACTTCTTCAATTCTACCTCCACCCAAACTGCACCCAATTTCTATATTTAATATCATCACCAATTTTGAGACTATAGTTATTAACCACATAAACACACAGATAATACAACTGCATGTGTCTATATACTTATGCACAGAACTTGTCCTTCTAAACAAATTTTCATTTTTAACAAGTTTTTCAGTTCTCAGGAGAAACACAAAATTTACCTTGTTGGTAGGATACATCTTTGTGAGAGAAGTGAAAGGAAATAAAGTGACATTTAAATCAATAATTTACATGTCACATTTCAATCCATTTCCACAGTCATGTTTTACAGCTTTGTTTTCTGGTTTACTGTATCAAGTTAATTTGGCTTGTTCAGGAAAAGTAACAACAAAAGGAAAAGTAGCTTTTAGCCATTCACACTTTCCACATAACACTGGGATTTTATTTTATGTGGGAGGTTTAATGTTCTAGTTAGAACATTCCACTCATCCAGACTTTCATTTTCTAAGCTGTGATTTTCAGGAATTCTGATTTATTTTCAGAACTGGGAACATACATAATAGCTTTAAATGGCAGTAAGTAAAGCTGAATGTATTCAGAAGCATCAGGAATGATTAATTTCTTTCAAAATGTTATTTTTTAATAAACCTATCAGATAAAGAACATCCAAGTGTGACCATTAGCTCCTACATAACCACAGGTATACAAAATGAGAGGTTTTTGTTTTCTGATTGATTGACTTCTTCACTATAATGTATTTTCCTACCAGCAATAGTTTAAATACAAATTGGGAATTTCTTAATCCATTTTGATTTTTAAAATATCCCTGAGGAGATAGCAGGGTTCTTCTTTTATCCTTCCCTATAAAAAGGAATTCAAATAGCAGCCAAGTATTGTGTTAGTGTGATACAGGGTGGTAAGATGCTTTATTTTTCAGAAATATGTGTCCATGAGGAAGATGGGATAAAAGGGAAGAGGTGAATACATTTCACTTCCAGTGGAAACTGGCAAGTACAAACAGAATTTTGCATGTTAGAATTACTTAGGCTGCCGCAAAAGAGATGAAAAATGAGTTCCAGGTGGTAGCTGCAGCCTGACTTTTATGAGGTAAACTGCAGAATTGGGAAAAATAAGCATCAACATTGAAAAAGCAACAGCAACAGCACCAGTCTTACACAAATACTCATGGAAAAATGCAGGAGCAAGACACTGCTCACAGGTTTTTTAACTTAAAGCTTTCTGATGGCAGCTACCCTTCTCCACAATGTACTGAAACCTTGGGAATCCTCAAATATACTGAGTTACACAGAAATAAAGCTGCAGATTTACTAAGCAAGAGGTACAAAGGACAAGGAGCAATGCACTGAAGTCGAATTAAGATGAACTTTCTTCAGTAACACCACCCTCAATTTCACAAGAACACAAGTAAGCATAACTTCATTTAAAAATTATCTACTTTTACTAAGAACACAAAATTATAGTTTGTCACCTGGTACGTGCTCTGTGGCTGTAATTCTGCACTTGAAGGCTGAGCTGCATTTAACATCTTCTGACATCAATACCTAAACAAAAAGAGCCACCCTGCAGAGCTCTAAGTTGGCCATTCTATGGGAGGAAGTAACTGTGCATATCCAGCTGCTATTAATGCAGGTGATGGAACAGCCCCTTATCCCAGCTCACCAGACTGGCACCAGCACTTGTATGTGACATTCAGGCTCATTGCCAACCTCACTTTGCAATCCCTTCACTCCCAGTGTGTGCTCTGCACACCTACAAGTACACAGGGTGCTGCTCCTGGCTCTGAGCTCCTGAGGAAGATGATGGAATGGAATAAGCTGTGGAAGATGATGTGTGCTCTGCACAACTAAAAGCACACAGGGTGCTGCTCCTGGCTCTGAGCTCCTGAGGAAGATGATGGAATGGAATAAACTGTGGAAGATGATGTGTGCTCTGCACACCTACAAGCACACAGGGTGCTGCTCCTGGCTCTGAGCTCCTGAGGAAGATGATGGAATGGAATAAGCTGCTCGTCTCAGTTGCTCCTGCTCCTAGAAGTATTTGTTTATGCAGAGCCAATCACTGCTCTGGTGTCCATGTAATGACTTCCTCAGAGCAGGCAGAGATTACCCACACTGCTGATCACTTGATTACTTCAGCATGGCTGTTTATTTACCTTGGTGCAGCAGTGACACGCAGGGATAAAGCTTGTCACAGCTGGGCAAACTCACCATATTCCTTCCGCAGGTGGTCTGGAATGTGGGGCTCATAACCTTCCTTCTCAGGGACCTCCACAAACTCATCTTCATCCTCATCCTCATCATCTGAGGCTTTCATCTACAGAGATATTTTTGTTGGGGTTATTTTCTCTTTATTTTCATGTGAAGACTGTTTTTCATTTCCTTTCACGCTGAAAATATTTTGCAAACATCCTGATAGCCCTACTGAGACTTCTCTATGTCAAAAGTATTTCCCTAATTATGTATTTAATCTTGATCTAAGATTAGGTCTTTGCTTAACATTTTATCTCTAAAGCCATTCTCTATCCTAAGGGCTTCTTTAAAGCCCCTTTTATCCATTAGAACACATGCAGTTGGGGAAGTCTGAGAAAGTGTGAAGCTATAAAATAAGACCAAAAAATCTTAAAATAACATCAAGATTTTGACTTAAAGAGCAAATTACAGTCTTAACTCTTCTCATTTTGATGATTTTACTCATTTACTAGCACTCAAGTAATCTGTGGCATGTTAAATGGTATCACAAATTGTTTAAGAGCTCAAAACCAGAGCAGGCAAACAGGAGGAGAAGCCAAAGAATGGGTAAGCTAATAGTGACTCAAATAAGAATATTCAGATCTGTATACTACATGGTACAGTGTGTTTTTTCACAACAGCACTAAGAATAATTTCATACACTCATTCCTTAACTGATTTGGTACATCCCAACCATTTATACCACCAGACAGCACACACTGCTCTGATAAAGACCAACAAAACAAGATTTTCTTAAATGTGCACTTGGTCTGTCTTGCAATCTCATGGAAATTGAGGATCTATGAGTAGGTAAAAAAAAAAAAAAAAGGAGTTCCAACTAACCAGTGTAATTAATCCATCTAAGTGGCTTCCTATGTATAGTTTTAGCTAGCAACTGCTGTGTATGTGCCATCAAATCTATACTTTTTCTAAGCTTGTTCCATACCTGAAAATGACTTCTATTTCTAAACTGCACATAAGCTAAAAGAATCTGTGTCACCAGACATGGCCTGTACCATCAGAGCTTTAAAAAAGCAAATGCCAACTAGCCCAAAAAGGCAACAATGATGGAGGCTTAAAGCAACTTTAAGCTTTATTTCCTTTGCCCATGTTCAGAGTCACCTCATTCCCAACAACATAATTAGCACTTTATTATTGTAAGTTTGCCACGTGCTTTTACAAGAAAATAGTAAAAGGTATCCACTAAATCCAACCTTAGCACAGGCTATCACTTCTTCCACTTCATTGCAGCAACCCAATTGACAAGGAATAGCATAATTGTCACTATTTTCAGCTGTGTTCTTTACTTCTATTAGTGCACCTGGATTCTGTTAATATTCATACCAACCACTCATTGTTACAAGCACCAGAGGATACTGCAGGTTTTGCCTGCAGCAGAATTTTCCCAATCTAATTCACTACTCTAATCTTGTGTCACAGCTGAGTTCCTTTAAATCATACATATACTCTAAAGCAAAAAATCTAGCAGCTAACCTTGGTTTATCAAATGTGGTTAAAAATTAAAATAAATAATAACTTAAAAAACCCCAGTATTTCTTTTTGGCCACAATTAATTGTAAGTGGGACTGCATTAATTTCTAATAAAGAATGTTAATGGCTATTAATACAAAAATATACATTAACACATAATGAATGGATGGTACAAGTTAGAAGTAAAATTCTACAAGCAGGACATCAGCAAAATTTTCATGTTCAGGTTCCATTTCTTACCTAGCTATAAAAAAAAGATTTCACCAAGATAAAATTTGTCATAGATGATCTCAGTCTGCAACTTTGTGTCATAATGTACAAACTGACTAACTTTCATATCATAAAAAGGGAAAGTAAATTCAGTGTATTCTGTATTCCCTTTGTTTTCACTCAGTCTGTAAACAAATAAACAGCAACAGGTTTAAGGAACAGAGAAATAGTGTTAGACAACAAGAGGACAAAACTCAGTCCAGCCTGATCATTTAACTTAAGTTGCCAGATTATACCTAAAAGAGCAAGGATACAATACCAGTACTTCCTTGCATGTCATATCTGAGAGGACTAGAGGAAAGCAGAGTATTATCTTTAATTGAAATTCCACCTAATTTGTTCATATCACCCAAGGCACATATCTCTCTGTATGGTAATATTCTAAAATTCAGTGGATCTCACTAATCCTCCACTGGAAAACTGCACTGGAAGCAACTTTGCTGTATTACCTGCATGATCTAAAACTTTAAAGCACATGAAAAGCCTGGCAGAGAAAAGGCATAATCAGATGCAAATTCACTTTGTTTAGGTACAATCCATGAACTGTGCATTCAAGTACTATAGAAAACATTAATCATAGGAAACTGTAATTTTTGTTATCAGTCTAACACTAATCAAAAGGGAAACCTGTCACTACCACTGACCTGTGAAACGTCCCAATTATACTCTTCAGAAATGACAGGAGCACTTAACTTCCTCACTGGGTAAATGACGACAATCAATCAACTTTGAATAACAATGAGCCACGGAGCTGAAAATTATTTTTTGTATAGAATCTACCCAGGAATTTATGAAAGGTGAAAAGCAACCCAAGGTTTTAGGGGCATTATGGCTTTCAGCTAGTGCAGCACATATCAAACACTAAACAGAATTTATGTGTTTTAATTTTCTAAAAGGTAGATGTGGACTTGGTGCTACAATGCATAACATATAATGCCAGATTTTAAATATGGGGGTCATTTTCATAAAATATTATGCGTATTGTTCACACCCTTGAATTTCCCTGGAGCCTTCTATTAAATTTAGACTTCCTGAAAAAAAATTAACTGCTTAGCTAACTATCAGGAATTAGGCCCTCTTTTCCCTTCTAACAGACATAAAGTCTTTATCTTGATAAAATCCTTAACAAGTTAAATAAGTTATCTTTTTACTTTAAAATATTGAAGTTGTCACTGTTGGAAATTCAAGAAGTTGCACAGTAATAGCAGGTAGTTATATCTCAATTTACTTCATTCCAGTGGTACTTTATCAGAACCATCCCATTTATGTATGTTTGTTCCATTTCCTTGCAAGAGAAAGTGGGAGAGCTCACGGGCAATATTATAAGTTAGAAAAGAATGTTTTTTTCAAGTTCCAAAAAGCAACTTCTACAGAGGTAGTGGGAAAGCTCAACCCCCTCCTACCTATGCTTCCACTACAGGAAAACTTTTTCAGTCAATTAAAAAAATAAAAATAAACAATCCACCATTAAATCAGAAGAAATAAATATTTAAGACAGTAGTTTTAAGTGGCCGAATAAGTAAATTATAATCCTTTTAGGAATGAGGGGTTAGGGTACTTGCAACCATGAAAAAGGAGACTAAGATAAAAATATGAAATTTCTAGTGTGCCATGGCTGAAGGGAAGTAAAGCATAAGAGCAAGTGATAAATACCACAATGGAAAGCTTTTCTTGTAGTGTACAAGATTAAATACCTCGAAGATAGGTAGTAACAAAACTGCTTGTTTCTCAATCACCTGTCAAAGAATGTGAGAAAGAAGCTCCTGGGTTCAAATCCATTCTAATTATCAGGTGATATGAGGAAACTCTCTACCACAGTCTTAGCACAGATGGAGGGTGAACAGCCCCTCTCTGTCACTAGAGAATGGTCCACCAGATCCCCAGACATCAGAGGCTGCTTGCACCACCACTGCTCCTCAAGTTCCAAGGGAAAGGGAATTTTTGGCCTGTTAATCTGCTCTAAAATGCTGGTATTTATTTTTGTATTTATTTATCTAAGTCATAGAATGATGTATTTGCAAAACTATGTGTTGGTTGCTGGTTTCTTTAGCATGGTAGGATCACTAACTAGGTAGCTATATTCCTGTGAGAAGAAACGGGATTTACCTAGGCAATTTTCAGAATCTTGAGCTGGACTTATTTACATATGAGAATATGGTTTTAAAAAAAAGACAGAAAATATACAGGTATTCTTTTCACTGTAATCACTTAGAACATTTTCACAATTTTCCTGATTTTTTACTAAAAACTGAAAATAGTGCTGACTATTCCAACTAGACAAGTGCAATCAAATCGTTTCCTCCCTAACTCATTAAAAAAAAAAACAGATGTTTCTTTATTACTCTGCATTATTAAAAAACCTGGAAAAAGCACTGGATGCAAGTAGAAATGCAATTGTTTCTTTTACTTTGCAGTCAATGCTCCAACAGCCTCCATCTGTTGGTGCAGCTCAGGGCAACCAGAGCCCCAGTTAAGGGCCTTGTTCACCCATCCCAGCCAGTTATAAATGTGAAAAAAGCCTCCACCCACCACACAGCACTTGGAAAGATGTGAAGAAAAGCCCTTGATCCTTTGCTCACTTTTATACAAATTGACTGCTACATTCTGTTAAGAGGATTTAAAAACCCGAGTCTCTGCAATCATAATTAAAGCAAGCAATAAAATTACTGAAATATACAATGCAATCAGTTTACAGGACTAGATGTACAGCCACCACTAATTATCTTAGAAAAAGAAGCAAGAGAAAAGATAGCACATGAAGAAGTCATATCTACTCACTAAAACACCACTTGCAAACTACAGCTGGGACCATTAAATAAATTTTGCATGGTCTAATTAACTTGGTTTGCAATCTCAATTACTTTTCACCCAAGAAATCACTTTTGTTCAGTTTTATGTGTGCCTGTTTCCCTTTTCTAAAAAAAAAATGATGTAAGACATCCTCAGACAAGTGAACTCTAAACTTCATTTGTCTTTCAGCAGGCTTGATGGCTATGCATTTAAAAACCCATTCTATCTTATAAACTAAAAATTAAATGTACTCAGCTGTGATGGTCGTCATTGCATCTGCTATTTATATGCTAATACCCTCACTGAAAGATCTTGCAAATTATTCCACCATGCCAATATCTCATGTGCATCTACTCAAAGCCAACTAAATATTTTTCTAGAAGATTTTGGTTAGGGACCCAGAATATTTATTGCTGTAGAACCTAGTTAGAGGGGCAACCTTAAGCACATGCATTTTTTATTCAACCATAACACAAAACATACTTCAGGTATGTTAAAATGAAATTTGGGGATATTCTATGCAAGAAAACAGTGACTGGGGTAAAATTCTTCAGTGCCAGTAATAGAAACTGAGTAGTCAGTGTATCTTTAATGTAAAGACACATTCCTCCTTTTCCATTCTTTTTTATCATCCAACACAGGATGACATGGAAATAAATGCTGGCATTTGGACAGATTTTAGAACCATGCTTGAGTTTTCTCATGTGCAACACAAGGAAAACACAAACTACTAACAGAGCTGTCTTTATAAGAACCTCCCACACAGCCTCCCTCCCCTTCACTTTGTGATATGAACATAAATTCAAACCCCATGACTGCAAATTAGATATGTGGTCCAGGCAAAGCACATTTTATGTTCACCCGTAAAAGTATCACCATTCATTCTAGGTGTAGTTGCTCAACAGCACATAAGCATCTTGGCCAGGCTGACTTTTATTTAGGAATGCACTTTTCACATTATTTCCTAATTTCCAGGAGTTAGCAAAAATGCTTGAAGGGTTCCAGCCCAACACTTTGCCAAAGTACACTGGAGAATGAACACACCTTGCTCCAAATTGCTTTAGCAATATAACAACTACCTGATGAACCAGTTTTTCCCTAAAGCAAGAGTCTGTGAGGATTCTCACAGTCCTGGGGGAGCAAGCTCAAAAACCAGTTCAAAAGACTCTGCCTCTTCATTAATCCTTTCAAAAAAAACTGGTATGTCCAAGAGACCCAGTGGACCAGTGTGTGCCTTCACAGTTTCAGAAGGCAGAAAATAAAGGCAGTCTAGAAAAATGGTACATTGGACAAAATTATTACCTCAGAAAGATTTTGTAAGGCAAGTTCAGTATTTCTTTAGCAATAACCACTCAAGATGTGTCCTCAGATATATTTTCATACCTCACTACTTGAGCTCCTACCACCCACCAAAATCGTGGTTGCATAAACCATCTTAATCCTTAAGTAGGTACATCAAAAGGGCCAAGTTCTCTTGCACAATCCACATTTTTCAGAAAGTAAGGATCACATTCAGGGGAGAAGCAACAGTTTTAGTTAAACTAGCGAAGGCTTCCACGTCTAACAATAACATCTCAATTAAATAAACCTAATTTACTACAGACAGGTAAAAAATTATTCTATGCAAATACACATAACCTTACATGTATTTCTGATTGTGGATTTCAGGTACAAAGACATTTTAGATGTGGATATATTTACTTTCATATTGCTCATCAGCTAAATTTAAATGCATTAATATATGTTTCAAGCCTAAAACTTTTCTTCCTTTTCCATTTTTATAAATACACATTTAGCAATGTACCTCTATGAACCTCACAAAAAAATTCACTTCAAAACACTATTTCCCCTTGCAAGGTAGGATGGATAAAAAGCAGGAAGCAAATTTATATCTCCTACTTAGAGAATACACACTGCTCAGTATTCATAGATGAATCAAGGGAGATGACCCTTGGGCCTGAAAAACTTAAATACTTAACATAAGGGTTAACCTGATGATGGAGACATCCTCCTTTATTTTCCACTCTATTAGAGGGGCTCCAAATTGCATTGTGCGACCTGCGAATCACACAGGGCTCAGAGGTCGTCACAGTGACAGCCCCAAGAATTCATGGCTAGATCTGCATAACAAGATATTTTTAATAACTTCATAGCAGTGGCAGGCTGCATGGCCAGGGCAAAGCATGAAACACACCACAGCAACATTCAGCTCTAGGGAAGAGACAAAACCAACCAAACCCATCACCCAGCTATCAGACACTTTAACGAGGGACTGCTGTTCTGAGGGCTAATTTTACAGTTTTATTTTACATCAGTCCTACATCCTAATAAAACTTAAAAAAATAGAAAGCTCTTTTAGCTGAAAAGTGATCATTTAACAGAAATAATAAGAACACGACAAACATGACAGTAAAAATAACACCAATTAAAACAGGAAGGAGGGAAGAGGGAGCATTAAGCAAATACTTATGACCTAGTTAATATTCTGTGTTCACTTTTACAGTTATGGTTGATCTGGCTTTTTTGATAAATATTACCTAGACAAAAAAATCCAAACCATTTAAATGTTACCTGGGCTACCAATTTGACCACATAAATATTAATAAATTTTACTATTTATTCTGACCACATTACATGCTAACAATGTATAAATCTGGTAAAGAACATCTTTAGGAATAATGCTGCTGTAGTTATCAAATATTCCCACATTTCTCTACAGAAAACATACTAACAATCAACATCAAGTTATCATTTAAACCTTAAAATTAAATGCTTCCAGTTTTCATAGGGCAACTTCTTGCTAAGAGTTGCAGTTTTTGTTAAAAAGCAGCACCTGGGGAAAAGAGTTCCCTACAAAGGTGCCTCTCTTGCTGCATGGTCTGAGCATGTTTCAGTAAATGTGGTTTCAGGCACTGTGAGGGATCACTGATGACAATTACCTAATCCCCAGAAACTAAAATTTCTCTAAAATGAACAAGAGAAAAAACTGTAAGGATGTAACTACAGGAAGCTGTTACAGAGAGCTGTCAACAGGACTGGATCCTCTATGGCTACAGGAGCAGAAAAAGAAATCTAAAATTCAAGTGCAGCTTTTTTTTTTTTCCTAAAGCAAGCACTAACTTAACAAAAAGACAGACTTGAAAAAAAAAGCTACAAAATTATTAGGTAGAAATAACTCATTAGAATTGCTAAAATGCCCAACTGTAGTTGAAGACATGGGGAAAAAAATCAGCAAGTGTTGTAACCAAGTAATTGGCAGAACTCTTAGCTTAATTTGTAACATATTAAAATTTAAACCTTTTAATGTATTTTAGGACTAAATTAGCAGCAAATATTTAAATTGTAAATTTGTAACAATTTTCTGAAAAAATCTTACTTGTATTATAGTGAGGTTTGAGTATCAGGTTCTGGACAACACAAGGACAGGCTCCTCCAAATCTAATTATTAATGGCATTATTGAGTTCAACCAGATGTTTCACATGGATAAAATTAAGTACACGAATAAATCAAGATCCAAGCACATGCTTAGATTTGACAGAAGATAAGGAAAGGTGAAACAAAAAGTAATGGATACAGTTAATGAAAAACTGTATATCCCTGGTTGTTAATGTAACTTGAAATTTAAAATTCAAAGTGTAACAGGTCTGTTAAATGATCCCTCTGCTGACAGACACATGAATGGGATGCTTCTCACAGCATCTTTCCTCCTGGATTCTCTCTGCCCAAGTTTTAGCCAGCCTCAGTACTAAACCTTCCACAGCTTCCCAAGGTAATCACATAAGACATAAGCATATTTTGAGTGCACAAAATCCAGCTAATGAGCTACCTTTCTATTAACAATGTCAGGATTTCAAGTATTATCCTAATGGGTAAGTCTTTATGGAAAGGATGTAAGTGAAAGGTGGCATGCGTGATTTAAAATACAGAACATACTGGTCCTCTCTAAAATTGCAAGATCATTTGCACCTAATCAGCAGCAAATCAGACATTAAACAAGAAAAAAATTAAATTCCAGTATTATAAGAAAAGGAAGAAGACATTGAGAAACAAATCTATTTCTAACCAGCAATAAAAAAATTAAGAACAATTTGATCATAAGTTATTCCTGCAAAAGAACTGAAAGTCTGGAAACAGTAGTGTCCATTTAAACACTAATCCAAGCCAATAATTACAGCTGTACTTTTACAATAATTCATAGAGTCACGAATTAACTTGAAATCTCTCTGGTGTTGCTGTTTCAGGTAAGTTTACCTGGAAACACAGACTGAGCAGATGGCTGGCTCTGGATCAAGGTGGCACAGAGAAAAATGTGGAGCATGCAGTTTGCACTCCCTCTACTGGGCACTGGAATTATCCTGAGCAGGCACTCGGAGAAGAAAGGTTCCTGTCTGAGCACCGTGCTACCGTGAAATAAAAGCCTTTTTACAGCTCCCACTCTCTTCAGCCAAAACCCAGATTCACAGAAAAATGAATTGCAAAACCCTCAAAATGTTTATACCCTCAAAATGCATTTCCTGTCAGAAACCTGACTGACACCCCAAACAAGGATTTAACTACAGTGAACATAACCCATGTAAGCACACAAAAACTCATTTGCCTTTGACCAATATGGGTAGTCTGTGATTTTTTTGTCCACTCTCCACCCATCTGAAAAAGTAACACCTTGTAAAAAATGCTTTGACTTCTGATCTACTGGGAGCACAGCAGTGGGAATGGAGAATGTGTGGAGTGGGCAACTGGGTTGTATTAATAATTATAAAATCTGCTTCAAGGATTTGTTTCTAGACAGTTAAAGGATAACATTTGTTTTTCTTTTCCCTTTCCTCCCACAGCTCCTGAGAGGCAAGCACAAAACACAGGCTGCTTGTGCTGGCAGGGTGTGAGTGTCACATAGAAATGATGGCCCTCCTTGCAATTTAAACTCTCTGATGGTTTGTGTTCTTCACTCTCATGGAGGAGAAAAGTAAAAGTAGTTATAGCTCATGTCACTATAAACCACTTAAAGTCGAAGTGTCTCACTGTATAAAGTTCTGTGCTTTCCTTCAAGAGACTTTGTATAAAAGGGAAGTTCCCTAAACCTCCAGGAAGTTCTCCTGTGGTTTGAAAAGCAGTTTGACATTTTCATTTTTCAGTAAAGGTAAAAAAGAACTTGAGAGAAAATAACTTGTGCTAATTGTGTAACAGGCTCTGACTGCCAAAGGCACCTGCCTTGGAGGCTTGTGCTCTGTGATATGGAAAATGAAATGAGAAACAATGGAAAGCTGTGGATGTAATAATAAGGACTGCCAAAAGCACACACCTTGTGAACCAAGCAAATATTTCCTCTGTGGAATCAGGCCACGTAACCACCAATTTCTTGCTCTCAGGTAATTTATATCAAGCTACACTGCAGGTATATTCATATTAAACTGCAGCATCAAGAATTACTCCAGATATATACAATTATTTGCATTTCAGCCATATCCATGTGTAACTGATCAGCTAAAAGAGAGTAGCAATGACACATGGCAAATGTAAGGCACCCCAGGACCTTTCCTCTTTGAAGTGGCAATTTAAATCTCTGTGGGATTGAGAGTTATAGTGGAATTCACAGTAATAAATCTCCAGTTTCATTGTCTCTCAGTAAACTCTTCCCTTTATCAACTTTCTTGATCTCAGTTTGAGGATGGGTAAAGCCTTTACTCCCTCTGTTCCCAGTCAGAACAGAAAAAAACCACAGAACAGAACAGATGAAAAGGGGGGAAATCAGTGACCACAGAAACCTGGAGATTGAGCACGAAGAAAATGCAGAAAGTCCCAGGAGCATGGGCAAGCCCAAGTCTCCAGCCAAGCTGCCAAGTCCCTGTCGCTCTGTTTTATATTTGCTAATTAAATAAAACCTCTCTCCCTGAAAGAATGGCTTGCTGTGGTGCAGGATCATAATGACAGTTGAAATGAGCAAGTGCACAAACAATTCACCTTCACATTCTCCAGTTAAGGATACAGCTACCTCAGAGTGCAGAACTGCCATCCTGTCCAAACACAGAGATGGCACAGACCACCCACAAACCCATCTACATGGGACCCTGTGCACTCAGCCACTGATCCACACTGTCCCTCTCTGCTCCCTGAGCTTTATCTCCAGCTGTGCTCATCCCCACACATGAGCAGCTCCAGCACTTGTGGTCCCATGTGCCACCAAATCCCATCTGGAAGGACAGGGGGGCTGGGAGCCAGGGCTGTGCAGGACAGCCAGGCTGTCACTACTGCTTCTCTTGGCTTCAGAGATGCAGAGACAGCAAAACTGGCATGGCAAGAGCTCCAAGGACACGAGGACACCTGGACAAAGCCACAACACCTAACACAGGCAGCAATGCTCAAGAGAAGAGGAGATGTGTGCAGTGTTTCACATGCTGACATGTAAATATTTGACAGATGGGGATTCAATAACCATGGCCTAAGAGATTCTGTTTATTTTGTTCTACTAGACTCCCAATTTGCCATGTTTTTATGTTTCAATAAAGTCATCTGACACATGAATAAAATATAATTTATGCAGTTTCCTTCTGCTGTACAAAGCTCTCTGTGTTCAGGTTATAAATTTAAAATAGCTCAGCACTAACACTAAATTTAGTTATTTTCCACTGGAGAGAAACCCTAGGAATATTTATATATTGTTTTCAATGCTTAAGTTAACTCAGTCTGCATTGCTTCACTTTGAAAGTATTGTGAGCATTATGTGCTTCCTATCTTTGTCCTCTTAACAATGGCATTTATTAGCTTTCAAATTAATAAAGTTATTAGTTTTAAACATGCTATAGAAGCATACAGACAGCATTGGTCACTCGAAGTGGTAACAATACCACTGTTAACACACACACACATCACATTCACACACACACATGAAAATCAAGGCTTGAATGTCTTTTATATCTTACAAGAAATATAGCAACCAATATTCCATGCAGAGGTGCAGCAAATGAAGTCCTGTCAAGCAAATGGCAGGAATGACAGCAGATATCTGGATTCCTTCATAGCTGGTTGCATAAAGGTAGCACACATATTTCACTGGAGACAAAAGCCTCTGACAAGACAGTCTTTCAGTACTTTTCATTCAGAGTTGGCATTTTTGACTGGTGTGGCACATCAGGAAGTGTTAAGATGATGAACCAGATTAATCTTGATTTAGCTTCATTTGTACAGTGAAGGCAAAGTCTACAACATTTAGTCGTGGCTAAATGAGGCTGCACAATTTAGCTCAAAGTGTTATGTCCAGATCAAATCCTTACAATCCAGTAAATCTAAACCAGACTCTAGTCTGGACTCTGACCCAAAGCACTTATTTTCATGTCAAGCTATGCAGTTATTTCATTTCATCATAGCCAACAGAAATTAGTATCATGCAGCTCTGCTTTTTATCTATGTAAACAGGCCATAAACTCCTTTTTGGGTCTGAATAATGAATTTGATCTTTCAGCTTCTGTTTACTCACAAAGTCTACCTATTTCACAAGAACTGTCATAGGTAGTTAATCTCTGTGAAATAAGGTTGATAATCTCTGTGAAATAAGTTAGATGCTCTAAACTTTCTATCATAACCTCATTAATCTCATTACATGTTTAGTACAGAGTAAATGCTACATAGCAGAGAAATGACTTTCCTGAACTGAGAGACTCTCAGAGTTTAGCAAATTGTGAAAGAACATGAGCAACACAGTCTCTACTGAGAAATATGCACAAAAGAAGCTGAGGACTTAACAGTGTTACACATAAAGCAGCTAAGAGTAAATACAATCTGCACTTACCCACTTCTCTATCCTAAACAACAACAGGGATGCCTAAACAGTTTTGTTCTAATAACCAGGCCCCTGGAATATTATCCAGGTGTTTACTGCTCCTTGAGGGGAGCTACAATCAGCTGAACTAATGTACTTTACAATAAAACCTGTGTTGAAAAGTTTCCCAGGTTAGGGCTTAAGAGAAAGAGCATTTTTCTGTATACAAGCTAAACTTTAAATGGCCTGCTCTAGTAAAACAGAATTTTAAGAAACTCACCACTTTTCTTTTTCTTGCTTTAAAGGAAATGTCCATTTCCTTGTATTTCTTCATAGCAGTCTCCATTTTATTCTTGAGTTCAATGGCACGTCTTAGCTGATCATCATTGACTCCTGCTCTAGTAAGTAGCTGCAAACCAAGAAAACAACATCCTTATTCTCTTCTGGAAATCTGAGCCAAAAAATATTTCCAGTTTTCCCCCATAATTAATGAAATAGCATCACAAATTCCTTTGTTGTACAAGTGACAATTAGTGAACCAATTCAATTTCTATCCAGACTATAAAACTAACAGCAACTAGTGAAGCCAAAGAATGAACAGATATTACAAACATCTTCTGAGAGTGCCCTCCAGTAGGCCAAATTCCATGCAGGAGGCTCCATGACACACTGCTAAGCTGATAGAGAGCTGTCTAACAAAAATAAGCTGTGTTTTACTTTAAGACTTTGCAAAGAAGCCAAGTTTTACCTATCTTAAAAAAAAAAAAAGAGAATTGCCTATAGGTACCACACCCAAGGCTGAGAGCTATCCAACAAGGTCCTGCAGCATCCTTTAGTCCACCCTCACTGAAATGGAAATCTTCTCTGATTGCTCCTGTTTCTTCAACCTTCATTTCCTTGTGGTTCACTCTCCCTCAAGCTTTACTGTATCCCAGTCCTGCTTTCACCATCTTTTTACTAAAAAATGAAGAAAAAAAAATTTCTCTCTTTATCCCACCTGAATCCAGGACTGCACAGAAGGCCAGAACTTATTTCTGAGAAGTTTGTGAGCATCCATGACACTGTTTATGATAGCAGTATTATCTTCATTCTCTTGCACTTTTATATCTGCTCAAAACAGGGGAAAAGAGTTAGTGCATGACATTTATGGTATCTGCACTACAGGAGCTTAAGAAGGCAAATTAAGACATTTGATCACTTCAGGGAGAGTTACAAACATCAGAATGCTTCTCTGCTCAGTATTAATAATTCTATTACTATCCACACACTCAAAAAATCTGAGGAAAATATGAAAAGTGTTCAATCCAACATGGCAGAAAGAGTTGTTTAGCCATCATTACGAAGGAATGACCAAATAAATCACAGACAGGTTCAGTCTTACTATTTTCATTACATCTTGTCCCAAGTTCAAATGAATTATTGTACCAATTTCTTCATATTCAATACAAAATAATCCCTACCCTGGTAGTAACAGGGACTTGATTGTCAAAGAAGCCAAGTATGCCATTATCCAAGTGAAAGTTATACTTTTCACTCATTGTTGTCAGCAAAAAGAGAAGCAGATATCACCCTTACTGTCTGCACATGGAATTCCCTTAGGACAGGAATTGTAAGAGATTTCCAAAACACAAACCATCCTGATTTTTCTACAGGTACCTCACACTAGCAAAGTTATACAAAAATGGTGTAATCACTTCCTAGTAAAACTACTTGCTTGCAAGGAAGAAGTTTCAGAAACATCCAACTGTAAGATTTTTAAACTAGCAGCTTATTCCCCAGCTACAGAGGGAAAGAGGTGAATAGCAAAGAGAAAGAAATTTGTATTTGATAAACAGATTGTTTTTAAACACAAAAGACTCATTATAGCTACTATGAAGTGCTGTAATGGGTCTTGCAACAACTATTAGAAAAGTTCAGTCTTAGAAGGTAATTAATGAAATCTGCTAATCACACAAAGGAACACCCAAAACGAAGAACAGTTACTAGAGGAACCAGAAACAGAAAAATAAATAATAAACTAAAAAAAAAATTTTAAAAATCAAAGTGGTGTCCAGGAATCCCAAAGCAAAAAGTGGTGTCCAGTAACCCCAGCATTCAAGTAACAGAAACAAAACCAAAACCACAAGCACAAAACACTTCAGAGAAAGGATGCCTCCAGCTACATGTCAGAAGTTTTTCCAGGTACCTGTGGAGATTTCAAGGTCTAGAGTATATTTATGTGAAATAAGTCCATGGTTCCTAACAAAAGTCTGGTAATCATCATCATCATCATCGAGAGCAGGGCCACTGTATCGAACATCTGAGCCTGTGCCTCCATCCAGCTCTTCTTGCTCAGCCTTCTCATCTGCCTCCTTGCTTCCATCAGCTGTAACACACTGAGAAACAGGAAGAATGTCCTTGCTGCAGCAGGGCTGCTCATCATCCATGCACCCCAAAGAGGATGGGGTAACTTCCCCCTGGGAGGATAAGGGGGATGCAGGTCCAGCCTCATTAGCAGATGTTTGTTTGCTGAGCTCAGGGTCAATCTCGTTCACCCCAAAATTGAGAGGATCTGGCATCAGCAGCTGGAAACAGTTTTCCATCTCTGTCAGTGTATCAGCAATCTCTTGGGACATTTCTATCAAGACACAATTTTTTATAAAATCATTAGATACTGTAAAGTGTTAATGTCTGCAGAGCAGACACAGAGATACAAAGCAAATATGACTGCCAAAGGGGGAAGCCATTTCTCCACTCACAACTGAGCCATACAGATCTTCCTCTTCTGCAGAAATTGTCCTTATAAAAGTGACAATCCCTAAGCAGGAAATCTAGAATTTCAGAATCTACATGCCAGACATGTAGAATCAGGGCTCCTCCTTTCCTTAGCCTCTCTAAAATTTCACTATGTAAAGATTACTCAAGTGGCTTCATAGAATTTGAAGGAAAAGAAGGTTCAATGAGATATTCTTAGTGATGCTGGTGGGTATTCGTTTTACAGCCATGAATTTTATTGCTGTGTGTAGGAATAGCCATGAATGTATGTTATTGCTCAAAGAGATGCTACTGATATAAGTTACTTTAGAAAAGTTAATCTCTTTAAAATTCCACTATAGTGCATGAAAACATTTCCAGCATGCAGAATAAATGCAGACACCATTGCATGCATTACATACACCAAAGTAATTTAATTAAATAACCCTTTAAACTGCAGCATAATATACTTACTACCTCTGTTATTCTTTGGGGTGACAGAAATGTGTCTCTATGCACATATTGCTCAGAGACTCAGGCCCCAGTTACATTTTCTAGCTGCACTGTGACACTTTTCACAGTTATCCTACACTGCATCCAGGATTCCTGTGCAGACCATTGCCTGTATTTCTGGAACACAAGGACTGTATATATAAGTAATGCCATAGGCCAACAAGGCATGGGGAAGTCTGTGTCTAACAGAAATTAAGTCACTAGCTCCAAGAAGTCTCATGATTTGTTTACTTGGGGTGATGCACTCATACTTTACTGAATTAGAGACCAGACCTTTACTTGATAACATTTTCTTTCTTCTCCATCTCTTCCTAGTGAACTCACGTGACAGTCACTTCTTTCCCTGATATTCTTTAGGTGACAGAAAGGGAGGGCTAGCTCCAACAAATGCAGTATTCCTGCTTTCTCTGCTCAGCTATTATCTGGGTAGCTATTCTCTCAATTTATTTTATATAACCTTTAAAAAGGTTGCTTTAAAAAGGTTGCTTTAAAAATGAACAAAAAACAAACAAAAAAATGCACTAAAAGAAGCAAAGCAACCAACCTTCCATTTCTTTTTCAGTTCTTTTGACTTTTTCTTTGTAAATGTTCTCCAGTCGTTTTTGCTTCTCCTCTTCCCTCCTCCTTTCAGCCACAGTTCTGGCATGCACATCCTGAAAATCCACCTAAGGAGGAAATTAAGAAAAAAGTGTAACATTCCTCCTAAGAAATATATAGAAAATCCATTTCCTAAGATCCTTATCTGTGGTGAAAAATCCTGTAACATCAGCCATCAGCCAGAAGCTCAGCAGCATCTCCTTTTATCTCTTCTCCCCCTTGAATCAATAACTGCAGAGTTTTTACTCCTACTAATAAAGGACTGTTGAGAATCAATGGCTTTCAAAAGGAAATCATAAGTAGAGAAACAAACCCCTTAAACCCCTTAGATTTTCACATCCAGAGTGCAGGAACAAACAGGGCTTTGGGAGACTTCTGTCACAGCACAGGACTGAGGGAAAATGAGCAGGAAGAGACTATGCAGGGGAGATATTAAGATTACATGAAAACATCACACCATGCCCACCAGGAATTTTAGGAAAATTTGTAAGCACTATAACAACCAGTGTGTGTGTGTACATATATATATATATATATATATATATATATATATATATAAAACTTACAAAAGAACTTTGTAAGAAAGGAAAGTAAAAGAGAAAACCTTCAATTTTATTAAGGAAGACCTAATTTGTGATTTTACAATTCCATTGTTGGATTTTGATACTGAGGGAAAAAACATTCAGTCTCACTTCCTTATGGCTGAATTATAAATATTAATCTGAAAACTCAAAACACTGTTTCTTAAAATATTAGCAATATTTGCTTTGGTGTTTGTTTTTTTTTTTTAAGTTTGGTCTTAGAAGGGATTGAAAACACAAAAAAAATTCACTCCTGTTTTAAAGAAGGGAGGCTTGATTGCATTAATGTGGAAGGAAACCTTTTTGAAAGACACAGAATTTCCTTTGATTGCTACCACATAACTTTTATGAACTGCCAGACAGACAGTGCTGAGTAAGCCTGCACTTTGCTGACTGTGCAGCCCACAGACTCTCTTGCAATGTCTCCATCACGAGCACTCAGTGAAGATTTGTCATTCTTTCCACTGCTAGATGATCAAGCATGTCAACATCCACTAGCGGCTCTCAACAACCTACAACAAAGTTCTGGAGTCACACAAATGTTTTTATCTAACAGCTGTCAGAGAAACTGGCATGGAGGGTCTCCATCAGTTTAGGAACAGGCACACTCACCAAGCTGTTTTTTCAGTAGGGAATGGGTGGGCAGAAGGGTGGGAGGGAAGGGATCTGGTTTCACAAGCTACTGCATCAATGCAGAGCACCAGAGTGAGCTTTCTTGGTTTTCAGGACCTGATTTTTCTACAGGTTTGCAAAGCTCCCCACACAGAACTGGGAGAAACAGATTCACCCAAAGAGCAACACTGCCCACAAAAGCAGAACAAAGATGCAGAGCCCAGGAACTGCAGCCACCATTTGCTGCCAGTCAGACTGGAGTGCACAGAAAACCAGACACAGCTACAGCCTCCTAAAGCACAACTTCTGCCTCCTGCCAGAGTACCTGCAGTGGAGTCATCTGCCCATCCTTTCCCAGTCTCTGTACCAAAAGGACCATGAAGTCTTTTATTGCTGGTCTGCAATTATGGAACTAAATGTTTGAGGAGCAAAGAACTGCTCAACTGAAAGCAGCAGGCTGAGACAATTACTGCAACTTTTGTGAAAATATTGGAATACAGCAGTAGCATACTCTGTGTGCACCTGAAATCCTGTTCTGTAATTCCATCCATGCATTCCTCAGCTACAAAGATACCACAATATGAGTCATGTGCCCAAATATGCAAACACTTGGAATATGTGAAATATTTTTCCTCTTTCTTCTTCTTTTAAACTCTGAGATGGGGGTTTGAAAACAATTACTTTCATATATACTGAAGCATTATTTGCTCTTGAAGTCAAACATTTATAGAGGCACTTACTTAGTACCTATTACTACAGACCTACTAACATTAACAGGGGGGAAGTTCTTTAGCTTTACACCCTAAAAGAACAGCAGCTGTCTTCTTCTGACTGTTTATAGAGTGATTTTGGTGATCATTAAGAAAAACCCAACCAAAACCCAACTATGGGCCACACACAGAGCTAACACTCCACCCAAGCTGCCCCATACTGCTGTGCCAAACCAGTAAAACTCAACAGTGACGTATTTTACCACAAAAAAGTAGAAATGCCTCCTCAAAACTTTTGGTTGCTTCTCACACTTCAAGCATTAAGCTGGCAAAAGGCCACTTGGCTCACATCAAATCTTCTGAGTACAAGAGTTACCAAACTACCTGAGATTGCTTCTATTGATATAAATGTTCGTAGAGGAGCTCAAATCCAGCTGCTCTAGAAAACAGCACAGCTTGTTCAAAACCTGGAGAGGGATCCCCCAGTTGTTACTGGGGAGCAGCCACTGACCCCAGGAGCACAGACAGACCTGCCACACTTCAGCAGAGCTGTTGTACACTTGTGTGAAACTGTATTACATATGCTAAAACCCCCTTGTCACAGTCTTGCACTTCTTGCCACTGTCATTTTGTTTTCTTCCTTTCTTAAACAAGATAAGAAAGGATAATTCAAAGATAAATCCTATTTTGTGAGCAGATGCCAAAATCTGTATAAAAAACCAGCACAGCACAGTTCAGTAGGGAGCACCATTAGCTTACTGTGGAACCAGAACAACAGAAATACTTCATGTATCACAAAAGCTTTTCATCTGCTGTTAGGAATCTGAATCTGTCTTTGTGAAGAGAAAGAAAATCAGTATGTTTACTGAAAGCCTGTTATTATCATTGTAGTAGTGTGAATGCTAGAATAGTGTTGCAAATTTCACTGTTGCACCTCAGGAGACAGACTAAAGCAGCAGAATGTTCCAAACACAATAACTTGAAGTGACATCTAAAAGCTAAGGTTTACATGAAATTTCTCTTCCATAAAAGCTCTTTTCTGGCACAGTAACACTGCAGCTGAGGGTGGCAGCCATGTATACTGGCAAAGTTGTACAGTAAAGGGGACCTAGAATGGGGCAGCTCAGTACAGAAATCAAGCTAGTTTAAACTAGCTACAGAAAGTTTTAACAGCTGTTTGTCCTCAGTTTAATGCATGACCATTATTGCCCTTGCCAAAAGAGCTAAACCTTGGGGCTCCAGTCAGGAAACAGTGGGTGAAAGCCAGCTAGTGAGCAGTACTCACACCCTGAAAAAGGCACAGCCCAGCCATGAGTACAAGACCAGAGCTTTAAATACCTACAGTACTGCAAGATGAACAGAAAGCCTGGGGTTTGTTTTCCAAAGACCATCCTCAACACGAGGTCTCCTACATGCAATGTCGTCTCCTACAGCTTTCTTTTTCTTTTAACATTTATTGGTTTCCTTACTTTAAACACTTCCTGGTGATCATCACCTGGTACCACACAGTGGAGTAAAAAACGCCAAGTACCTTCTTGTTCTGCTTTAGGAAGTGGTATCCCAGGGAAAGCTGCTTGTAGGCCTCCCCATATTTCTCGTGCCAGTCCTGCACTGCCTTGATGGCTGCTTTCCTCAGCTTCTGCGCCACCTCCTTGGGCGGGGGAAGCGGCTGCTCGTGGTCTATGCCCACCGTGAGCTCCAGGAACTCCTGGAAGTTGGAGATGAGCAGCGTCCTGAAGTGGTGGGACCTGGCGAACAGCTCCTGCACCACCTGGAAGGCGGAGAAGCGCATCTCGGCGTGCTCCTCTCGGAGCCGCGTCAGCAGCAGGTGGTACGCGTGGCTGATGTGCTCCTCCGACGACCTGAGCAAGGCGAAAACGAAGGAAAAGGAGGAGGTATTAAAAAAGATGCTCATTATGTAAAAACGTAAGCGCGGGGACGTCATTTATTTAAAATTTTAAGTGAACAGCTTCTGTGCTGGCAGCATCCAGTCGCCACAGCAGGCCCCAGAAGAGCACTCGGGGCTGCTCCGCCCGGGACCGCCGACCTGGGGACAACAGCGGGCCCGGCTCCGTCCCTCCCTCCGGCCGTACTTGCAGATCTTCTTCAGCTCCTTCATCCTGCCGGGCTCCAGCTGCGGCTCCCCCGACGTGGTGAGCTCCTCCACCAGCTCAGCCAGGCGCTGCTCCATCTCCGCCGGCACCGAGGCACCGGAGCTGCCGGGACAGCCGCCCCGAATGTCCCTCAAGGCGGGGGAACCCCGGCCGGCACACAGCAGCACCAACGGGCCCGACCGCGACTGGGCGGCGCCATCTTCCGGCCCTCAGCGGAGCCCCGCCTCTGAAGAAACCCCGCCCCAGAGGAAACCCCGCCCCTCGCGCGGACACGCCTTTTGCATTGGCCACGCCCATAAGTACATACGCCCTTCGGTGAGCCACGCCCATATAGAGCCACGCCCACAGAGTGCTGAGCCCGCGCTCCTCCCCATTGACCACGCCTCCGTGTGAGCCCCGCCCCTTTGGGTGTTCCCCCCGCCCCGGCGGGTGGTACCTTCTTCCCCCCCCCTCCCGGCACCTACCATCTCCCCCGCCCACGTGACGTGCCGGCACCCGGAAGCGCGGCCGGGGAAGGGCGGGGGAAGCCTTAAAGGCGCCGCGCTCCGGTTTTGTGTGAGGGGGTGTTGTGGTTAACCCGAGCCCGCCGGTTTTGTGTGAGGGGATGTTGTGGTTAACCTGAGCCCGCCTGGAGGGGCGAGCAGCCGCCACACAGCGCCCCTGTTTATCACAGAGTCACTTACACCTCCGAATCATCGACACCAACCAAACACCACCGCTCCAGTCTTTCCTTAAACACCTCCCTGGGCAGCCCGTGCTGAGGTGCAATCAGCCTTTCTGTGAAGAAATTCCTACTAATGTCAACCTAAACCCCCTCTGGCGCGCCTTAGAGCTGTCCTCTCGTTCTGTCGCTGTTTGCCTGGCGGCAGAGCCCGATCCCCTCCCGGCCTCCAGCTCTTGACAGGGAATTACAGAGACCCAGAGGGTCCCTCCGAGCCTCCTTTGAGCCCCCTCAGCGCCCTCAGCCGCTCCTCACAGCCCTTGTGCTCCAGAGCCTTCCCCAGCCCCGTCCCGATCCCTGGACAGGCTCCAGCACCTCAGGGTCCTTCTCGTCATGAGGGGCCCGACCCTGGACACCGCTGCACCGCCACAAAAGTGTCCCAAAAGTGTCCCAAAAGTGTCCTTGTGTGCCACCCCCACAGGTCCGGTTCTGCTGTGAGACGCCGTGAGGCTGCCCTGGGTTCGCTGCTGGCAGAACCTGCAGGTCTGGGTTCCCTGCAGACCCCCAGCTCTGCAAGTGCTGCTTAACCACTGGGAATGAACAAGACCTTGCAGATACCCCCACTTTGATCATCCTAAAGAAAAAAAGACATCTAAACGATCTGTTCCCGTTTGAGGATGTCAGCTAAATGACAGATATTTCCATTAATCCACAGTTCAGGCACGTGTTGGAAGCCGTTTGTGTGGATTGGTGTCGCAGCTGTGCCTGCTGGCTCCTGTGATGGGGAAAGATGGCACTGAACAATTTTCACTAGGAATGGACTGTGAAAAATGCATGTTTTATGATTGGCTTTTCGCAAATATTAAAATTAATATTATATGTGTTATGTTAGAAAGTTATGCTGTATTTTCTTAAGTGGTGTGTTAAATATAGTTTTAGGTTATAACATAATGTTAAAATAGAAACTATGCTATGTAAGATACTTTTTTAAAGAAAGAACTCGCACCAAGGTAGCAGACACAGGATACTTAAATCTTTCAGAGAAAAAAGAATTTATTGCTCCATTATCAGAAGAAAGGAACTTCTTCCTGCCTCACTCAGCTAAAGACGCCGTCAGGATTCACAGGAAGAAGTTGACACTGACCAGAGAGAATCCTTTGTTTGAATGGAATTTATGCATCATGTATGAGGTGTATGAATATGCAACAGGCTATTTTTTAAGGGTTAATCCTCTGGTAACGGGTGTCCTTTTTCAGGCTTATTTTGCCCAGAAAAAGGTACCCAGACCATCCATAACTCTTTGTTTTTATTGTCTCATATTGTCCTAATCCTAATTGTCCAAATTATTATTACTCTAATTATAGCACTATTTTTATAACCATTTTATTATTATTAAAATTTTAAAATTTTAAAAACAAGTGATTGGCGTTTTTCACATGGACTCACATCTTCAACCAGGTTTACTGCAGTAAATGAATACATACATATTGCAGTGGCTCTGCTATTTCTGACTCAATGCATGAAACCAATGACATCCTACTTTTTAATATTGTTTATCCTTTCCCCATTGCCTTCCATCAAGCACAGTGCATTTCCATGTGAAATTCATGCTGAGTGGCACAGCTCATCTGTAAATTTTAGATCAGTTTACCCTTTCACTGTTTATATCTATTTCTTTTCTTCATTTGATTGAAAGTGCCAGAACAACTGCTTTCTGTTAGGGTATGACTTGCAAAAGGAGCATTGCTGTGCTATCTGGAAATGGAATTTCAAAATGAGCCTCAAGCAATAGACTTAGCATCTACAAAGGCACTGATTTCATACTTTTGCATAATGTTTAAAGAAATCCCTGCAAGGAGCCATATGGTTTTGCAAAGAATCAGTTGATGAATGGGTGAATGAGTGCTGAGTTGTGTAACTCATTCATGATAGTCCCTTAGGCAAATCCCAATGAGAGCCAGGCTATTTATTTATTTGTTAAAATCAAAGACAATTACATAAAATTGTGCTGGCTGAAGTTGCTGAGTCTCCTTTTCCTTTCTACTTAATGAACATGGCAAATATCCACCATTTAATAATTTCAATATTCTCTTCATCTGGACCAGCCTGATAAAAGGCTGAAGAGAGCCTGAGCACTAAAAAATCCACTCAGCTGCTAAAGTCACAAACTTTGCACCTGCACTGATTTTCCCCAGCTGGTCTGGGCTGTTCCAGGGAGGGGAACACAGAGCACTGTGGAGTGCAGAGGCAGGGCTGAGCACCAGCTGATATCCCTTCAGAACCTCTGAGTTCAATGGTTTTTTTGTTTACACCTGGTTTCAGCAAAGCCTGAGTCTGTAGCTTCCTGTTATGAGGATTGTTGAATCCAGGAGTTGCATTTCTTAAATCTGTACTGAGACATCAGCAGGAGCAACGTGGTGACACTTTGTGAGCGCTCCAGAGTGAGTGACACCTTGCAGGAGCACAGACTTTTCCAGAAGCACTGTCCTTCCACCGCCTCTCCAGAGCACCCAGTGCTATCCCTGTTGGCAGGAGCCATTTGCAATGGGGATGTTCTCCTGCAGGAAGGGATCTCCAGACTCCAGACAGCACCAGTTGGTCCATCCAGAGGTCTTCTTCAGTTGGTCCAGTCCCTTTGGCCAAACCTATAGGCAAAGAAAAACTCCAGAATTTTGTCTGCTGACAGTGATTTGGGTCTGGGTGTTCTTACATTAAAGAAGAACCATTTGTTCCATGACAAATTTAAAAGGCAAAACTGGTGGCTCTAGGAAGGATTATTTCAGACTTTGTGCAGTACTAAATTATCTGGTTTAGTTCTTTTTATGAAAAAAAATCTCAGTAGGATACAGTTCCACCATTTTACTGGATGATTCTTTGCCGAGAGTCGTTTTCCAACTTTGCAATAAAGGAGAATGTCAGTCAAAAAGAAACCCCCTGAACTTTTAAGAGCTGTATTCAGCTTAATGACATGAAATTAAAAAAGGAGGATTTCTTCCCCTTCCAAAATCGAACTTAGGCAAAGAAAGCTTTCCCTACAAATAATTTGGAGCTAAAATAACTTTCATTTCACGTCTGAAGATACAGAAACATGATAAACACTTAGAATAAATTGTCACAGTTTGTGCCAATTGGGTTGTAAAGAAAATGACCTATGTGAGCTGAAGAGATGCTGAACCAGCAGTTTGAGTTGAGCAAAAGGGTGACAGATATTTCAGAGCTCTGAACTACCTTGTAAAGGGTAAAGAGTACATTTCAACAGATGTTCTCAAAGGGGAAATAGCCTATTCATGAAACCATCAATAATGCAAGGCCAAAGGTGCTTGGTGACCTCCTCTAATTATGTGAAATAGTGACTGTGACAACACTTCAGCCTACTGTAACATTTTATAATTCTGTCATAGGAGGAGATGAATGAACCTGCTCTGCGTGCTCTAGATCACGAATTAAATATCCACTTGTGGGTTAGATGGAGCAGCAATAGCTGTAGGAGAACCATCACAAATCAAGCGGCACCTTCCTACACATACCTTGTATTCATGTCTAGATTAATTTTAAAAATGATCCTACAGCAATTCCTGAAACTGCACACCAATGTGGACACACTTGATTAGTATCAATGAAGGTAAATTATTTATTTTTTCACTGGAATATCTGTGCAGACTCAAAGTGGAGTTTAATGAGCATTTTCCTGTGTTAGACAAATATATCCACATCAGAAGTTAACATTTTTACAAGAAGGCACCCCAAAAAGACCAAGGCACACCCCACTGCACTGCCCAGGGGTGTCTGTGGGGGTCAGGGGGATATCAGCCTTTAAGGCAAGGCCCAGATCAGATGTGAAGAAAAAGAGCATCTTGAAGGTTGCTAACAGGTAGAAAAGGAGACTGCAGAGGAAAAAAAGACCCCTAAGGCTACCAAAAGAGGAAATCCAGCCCAAATTCTGTGTGAAGACCCTCTGATGCTAAATCACACAGGGACAGAAATGACACTTTCCTGCCTGTGTAAATACTGCTTTCAAACATTTGGTGTCAGCAGAAATTCCTCAAACAACCTGAGGGGACTGGTTTGGGTGTCACAGCGACTCCCTGATGGTGCTTTTAGAAGCTCCTCCTGCCTGGTGAATGCCTGGGCTGTCCCATCCTTGGGGAGCCTTGGGCTGTAGCAGAGCTGCAGTCACTCAAGCTGGTTTCTCCAAACGAGAAACTGCATGGAGCAGTCTCAGATGCCCAAATGAATTCCTTTTCTCTTTTTTCCCCAAGGATGTGGAAAGGAGGGAACTGCTCTGAAGCTGCTGAAAGCTGCAGGGCTGCCTCCAGTTCAAGGGGAGTGAATCCCATTCCCAACGAGGAGCTGCTGCTGCTGTTTCAGCCAGGGATGGGTGCTGGGTCTGTGTGTGTCACACACCACTGCCCGGGCACGGTCTGCTCTGGGCTTTGCAGGTTCCTGTGTCCTGCTCATGCCCCAGGCAGCCTGGGGACACAGTGACACGGCAATCACAGCAGTGAGTCCTCAGCCATCCATCCCAATCCACTGTGCCCTCAGCACCAGGACAGTGCCCAAAGGAGCCTGCTCCCAGCCCTCAGCCCTGTTCAGCATTTCCATCATCTTTTATTTGCAGTGAGCAAGAAAGCCTCATGGATCAAAAGGAGCATTCCCAGGGAATTTCTTTTGCTGTTATGATAAAAGAATGCCTCGTCTCCATGAAGAGATTATTTATACAGGTCAGCTTTTGCAGGCAGGAGGAAAGTCCCTGTCTTGAGGAGATTACAAAGCAGTTGGGACAAAAATACAGTGCAAAGACCACAGTTTGAGAGGGAAATAAATGTTGAATTATAACTAAAAGGAAGAAGAGAGGGTCTTGAAAAGCAAGTCTTGTGAAGTGTCTGTAGCTATTTATTTATGCTTTTAAGGAGGTGTGTTGCACTTCTGTGGCTCAATACCTAAGCTGGAGCAGAATGGGAAAATATTTATTCATATTCCATGTATTTGGACCCCCTTGCATGCTCTCGTTTCTGCAGCAAGTGCATCACGACAGTTCCACTGACCAACATTCTTTTAGATTTTGCACTGCTAGGATTCCTAAATGTTTCACAGTTTTTGTGTCAACTGAACCTCGGTACGGCTTGGAGTGAGTCCCGCAGGTACAGCCAGCACATTGATCCCATCCCTTGAGCAGCAGCACCTCCTGCAGGGTGGCCTCAGCCGTGTTGCTCATGCGGCCACCCCTATCCTGTGTTTCAGCTTGTCTCACCTGAGTGCTAAAAAGCCTCTTAAATGAATAATTCCTGCTTTTCCTCTTTGCACAAGTCGTAGTGGTAAAATTATACCAAATAGTGAAAAAGTAGTATTTGTGCTGAATGCTGCTAGGTGAACTGTACAAAAAAATTCTCTTGATATCCTTGACATCCAGTTCTGCTCCAGGTGAGGGAACCTGAATTCTAGTCAGGTATGGGGTTTCGTTTTTTGAGATGTAAACAAAACTGGCAGGCAGTAGTTTCAAGGTATATTTATAGGGATAGTAGAAGAAACTGCACTGCCAGCACTGGTCTGAGCTGGGTGACTGAGAGAGTCTCTGCTCAGCTGAAATCACAGAAAATACCCTGTCACTGCCTTTGTCACTGCATTCCTGCATGGCCAGAGAGGCACAGCCCCTGAGAGACACGGGCTGCTGAGGGAAAAAGTTCTACATCTATCTAGGAAGTGTTTTATTTATTTAATAAAAAAAAACCCAAAATGCCCAAACAAACAAAAACAACCAACCCCCCCCCCCCCAAAAAAAAGAAAAACCAACAACAACAACAAAAAAATACATAGAGATATGTCTTTTTTAAGGGAAAAAGTATTACTTAAGCTCAGAGAGGTATGAGAAATACAATTTTCAGATAAGTACATTTTCAAATGAGAATAGGAAAGAAATTTATACAGGAGCATAATGTCCTTTTAAGAAGAGTTTATTTGCAGATAAGAGTAAAAATTGACATTATCAGGCTGTGAACTTTGTCACTCTTCGCCACCAGTGTCCCTAGCGAATTACACACACCATAAACTCGATTAATTTCCCCCTCCAGGAGCAGCCCGGGGCATTTCTGCCACTGTAAAGCCACACGCGGGGGGACCACTGGAGACTTCTGCAGGAGTGTCCCCGTGTCCCCGTGTCCCTGTGTCCCCTTGTCCCCGTGTCCCTTTTTCCCTGTGTCACCCTGTCCCCGTGTCCCCCTTATCCCCTTGTCCCCGTGTCTCTGTGTCGCTGTGTCCCCCTGTCCCCGTGTCCCCTCGTCCCTGTGTCCCCGTGTCCCCCTGTCCCCGTGTCCCCTTGTCCCCCTGTCCCCCGTCCCCGTGTCCCCGTGTCCCTGTGTCCCCTTGTCCCCGTGTCCCCCTGTCCCTTTTTCCCTGTGTCCCCGTGTCCCCGTGTCCCTGTGTCCCCTTGTCCCCTTGTCCCCCTGTCCCCCTGTCCCCGTGTCCCCATGTCCCCGTGTCCCTTTTTCCCCATGTCCCCGTGTCCCCGTCTCCCCCTGTCCCCGTGTCCCCATGTCCCCGTGTCCCCCTGTCCCCGTGTCCCCGTGTCCCCATGTCCCCGTGTCCCTTTTCCCCCGTGTCCCCGTGTCCCCGCGGCTCCGCCCTGGCGCAGCCCCCAGCAGGTGGCAATGCAGGAGCACCTGTGGCCCGTCCAGCCAGGAAAGGCTGGGGCTGTTCCTGGGGAAAAGCCTCGCCTTGGAAATCCCGCTCGATGTTTTCAGCATCGGCTGCAAATCGTTTTCACTGTCAGCGAGAGATTTTATTTTGTTTTTAAACGGGAGGATTTGAGCTTACAGCAGCCTGTGGCAATGGGGTGGATGTGCCAAAACCTTGGAAAGTCATGGAATGATTCCTGTTGGAAAGGATCCCCAAGATCACCAAGTCCAGCCATTAACCCAGCGTTATCAAGGCCACAAGTGACAGATATTTAAATGTGGCATGCTATATTTGTCTATAGATACATACACACAGACACACACACATACATACATATATATATATATATAAAATGTCTCTTAAGAACCCCACTCTCAACCCTTTTCCCCATATTCTGTTGCATCTTTCATCCCTGTGCAATGCCACTCTGTTTCCAAGCCAGGAATAAATCTTGAAACAGGTCTGAACCTTTAAACATAACTGCAGTCTCACAATAAAATAGGCAAAGAAGAGATTTTGTTTGAACAAAGCATTCCTGAGTATCATATCATAGAAACTATTTTAATGACAGTTTAAAAGAGAACACATGTCTCTGAGAAAGCACTGAAGGTGGGGACATTTTCCAAGAAAAATGACTGTACTTGTAGAGGTAAATTAATTGAGTAAACCAAAATATAGAAACAGATAAATCCAGAAGCATTAAAAGTGTCTAGTTGTACTCTGCCTTTTTTCTAAACATACATGCACACACAAAAATGCCCACTTAAAACAAATAAAAACACTCCCCCATTCCAAACCCTAAAGTCAATTAAAAAAATCAGTATGGAAGATATTTGAGCTTGTTAAGAAATCAATGGCAAAAGCTTGATTGCACCAAAAAGCTGCTGAAAAAATTATTTTCCCTTCTTTTTATAACTGTGAAACCTGTTCCTGTAAGTGAAGTGACTCTGCCTTGAAAGGCCATTGCTGGTGAACTGAAATCACAGCAGAGCTGCCAAACCATTCCCTGGGCACCACAGGCACAGCTTGGTTAAAGTGGCTCCAGAGGAAAGGATGGAAGTGCTGAGAGGTTCCATTGCATGTGGCAAACACAGTGGAACTTTGCTTACTACAAACAAGGAATCCAAATTACCTGCAATCACTGTGGATTCTCATCTCCAAATGCTTCTATCACTGCTTGGACTCTGTTTAAATGGTGCACTAGAAACCCTAGGGAGCAAAATCTATCTGACACAGAAATACACTGCATCGTCTCTTCAAAAGTATCACAGATCTTGAAATGCACAGGAATACTTTAATGTCAATCCATATTCTGTATTTGCTGCATAGAAAAGCAGCAGTCCTTGCTATTTCAGAACCATCAGCAAATTTCAAATATGGCTCTATTATACAGAATCACACTGTGGGAACAGCAGGGTTAAACAGTTTCAGAGCAATAACAAAGAGCACTGAGTAGTTTAAGCTCTGTAAAATGTGTAAACAGCACAGCAAATGCTAAAATAATATGCATTTTATAAAGTTCCTGTAAAAATTCTGTGGTGTATAGGAAGGGTACAAGAACAAACAGCAGAAAATAAATAGTTGCAATAGTACCTACTAGTAAAGATTTAAATCAGTTTTAAATATTGCTGGGTAACTTGTTAATGAAATAAAATTATCTTCATGGAAAAATATCACATTAAATGATTCTGGGTATAGCAGTGAAAAACACAAGGAACAAAAGATGAATTCAAACTGGAAACCAGGCACATATTTTACCAGTGAGGAAACAAATTCTCTGTGTCATGATGATGTTTTTCTGACAGATGTGCTTGAACCAAACAGCCCTGGATTGTAAATAGTTTTGAGACTCGACATCCAAAATCAGGACACTGGAGATCTGTTGCCACTGGCTCTTTTGGAAGGCATTACATTACAGAGAAGACATTTTAGACAAAACAGAGCTGGCAGGACATGAAACTCCTGGTGACTCAGACAGTGACTGTTAAAGCAGGACCTGGCTACTCCTGGAGTTATCAGTGGATCCTGGAGAGGGGGCAGCACAGAGGAAGAGTATTTTGCAAATAGTGTCTAAGAAAAAGGATATTGTGTCTCTTTGAAGCATCCTTGATTTAAAAGTGACTACTAGAAGTTTTCAAGAATGTTCCAAATTTCAGGACTCAATTTTCTAAGGACAATGAAGGGTTTCAGGAAGGCTCCTCTAATGGTGGGAGCAGCCCCTATAAGTGCTTGGAGCAGATAAGATGTGAATTGGCATTTTTAATCTTTGGTATTTTAACAGAACTGATCCATACTGGTGTATTTAATGGGATTTGCACAAAGTTTTAGAACATCCATAAACTTGTTCTGTGAGACTTCATGATTTAGCCTAGATGTTTTACTATCTCTTCACCTGAGCATGATCTTCACCTATACCTTGAGGTGTTATTTTGAAATAATATTTTTTAAACAGCCACCCAAAGTTTCAGTGTTAGCTTCAATAGCCCAAAGATTCTTGGCTTCTTTGGCCAAGACAAAACTGACACCAGCACTCTGAGTTCTTTTCATGGTGTTCCTGGAAATAAGGGAGGGAAAGAATTAAGCCAAACACTTTATTCAGATAAAAATTTACTCCAGCATCTCACACCCTCAAATGCAGAGATCACAGGTGATGTTATTTATGGCTTCCCAGTGCAAAGAAAGCAGTCATTATCCTTTGCTAATTGGTTTAGAATAAGGGAGGTATTTCTGGATGTGGCAGCTGCTCATCTTACTTCAGTGAGGAACTCTTCATTTTACCTCCTCAGAAGAAAGTTCCAGAGACACAGGGAGTATGCTTTGGCCAAGGGTAGGATAATTTCTCTCTTAACAGGGCAGGTGACATTCTTTCCAATTATTATAAAAAATGAGGTGTGTCAAAGAAGGTCTGTTACTCACTGAAAGAGCAAACCAGCAATTCAGCTGTAGCCTCTGGGCTTTTCTCTACACCTGGTGGTTAAACTGAATCATTAGCTCTCCTGTAACACCAGCACCCTGTTTATTCACTGTTTTTTGAAGTAGGATAAGGCAGCACTGAAGCCAGATAGCTGGCAATGGATGTGACAGTGACATTCAAAGAAAACAGATGCCACAAAGCCTGGATCATCAGAGTATGTACATCTGAGATCAACATTTGCAAAGTGCTGCTAGAAAAGAGAAGCCAGCAGATTTGCATCAGCAGCATCAATTCTCATCTGTTCTTCCCTGTCTGACAAGATAGGATCACTCATTCCATGGTAGTTGTCCCATTCCAGAGCTGCTCCTCCTGGAGCTGGCTGTGGCTCAGCTCCCACACACCAAGGTTGGCAGCACAGCTGCTCCAGGCACCTTCTGTACCCAGAGGTTGGGCAAGTTCAAACACCCTGAGGGCAAGATCCATTTACAGCCTCCGAGCCTGTTTGGAGGCTGACTCCAGGAAAGAGGCAGGAAGCAGGAACACTCCTGAGACAGGAATGTGACACTGCACTCAGCTGATCAGAGCTGGGGTTACCCTCCCTTCCATCACAGACCTCCCCATTCTGCTCCGGTGTCTGCAGCTGGCACAGACAGCACAAGGTGCTGCTGCTGCTTCCCTGCTCCAGCAGCCACCCACAGGGATGCTCCCCTGGTGCATCCCCCAGCACCCAGCCTGAATTCTCTCCATTTCCTGGTGGAAGTCAGCCCTGTAAAGGGATGTTCCTTATGTCCCCAAATAGGAGCAAATAATTTCATGAGCTCCTGTGCAGGACAATGCAGGGCAATGGGGCACAATGAGCGACTTGAGGGTGCAGGGTTTAAAATGGAAAACCGTGTCACAATCCTCAAGGACAAAGAGCCTCTTCCCCCATATCACTGAGCAAAACAGCTGCCACCAAGGAGCCACCTCAAAAGGAGGGGGCCCAGCCACAAGCAGCCAGGTTCAAACCCTGCCTGTTGGGTTTCTGCTGTCCCTGAGCAGTTCTGCCAGTGGGGCACAGAGCTGGTTCTGGTGGAGGTGTCAGCTGGGCATTGCAGCACGATGCCAGGATGATGCCCTGCTTGGCAGGAATGAATATAAGGTTTTCCTTAATGACTGCACCCAGGGGGCAACTTGAGCTTCTCTAAGATAAATTTCCCCTGACCCCTCCAGTATTTAATAAAATATTTCTCTGCTTTGCATCCCTAAAGCTGCTACTTGAAAGAGGAGACATCTCCATAAGGGGCACGCACGGCACCCTGAGGAACTCCCACAGCTCTGCTCCTGACTCTTCTGAGCAGTTTGTCCTGCTGTGGTTTGCAAAGAAAGAAAAGGAAAGTGTCTATGGTTTATTATCTGTTTATTTCCTTTTGAGGAATTTGTCTATATGATCCTGCTTGATCTCCATGGGTGGGGAACAAAATATTTAAGTTAGTTAAAGATCTTTTTGTCCTGAAATGAATAGACCTTATAATCTTTTTCTCCTCATTCTTCTTTCTGGCTCTGTCAGGAAAAACTCCTGGCTGGGAATGCAGATGATCTCCCTGGGAAAATTTGCCCCTCCGCTCTGTGGGGTAGGTATAACTATTTCCTTAAATGCAAAACATAAAATTTAATTTTATGGGATAGGAAATAGTGTCAAAGGAGTAGGTACAGATGTCATCCCCCATTTAACCAGCTTTAGTTTTCCATTTTAGTTTGGGAAACTGAACAGCTCAGTGATTTCTCTGCTCCAGCTGCAGTGCAAGAGGTATGACCTGGACAGCCAGGAGTGTTCCAGCTTGCAGCACAGCAGCACCAGAGCCCTCTGCAGCCCCACCACCAGAAGGATCTGAACCTGCTGGAGTGAGGCCAGAGGAGGCCACAGAGGTGATCAGAGGGGCTGGAGCCCCTGTGCTGTGGGGACAGGCTGAGACAGCTGGGGGTGTTCAGCTTGCAGAAGGCTTTGGGGAGACCTTCCTGCACCTTCTGGAACCTAAAGGGGTTACAAGAGAGCTGGAGAGGGACTTTTGACAAGGCAATGGAGTGACAGGACAAGGAGGAATGGCTTCAAACCGGCAGAAGCGGGTTTAGATTGGATAGAGGGAGGAAATTCTTTACTGTGAGGGTGGGCAGGCCCTGGCACAGGGTGCCCAGAGAAGCTGTGGCTGCCCCTGGATCCATGCCAGGGTCCAAGGCCAGGTTGGGCAGGGCTTTCAGCCACCTGGTCTAGTGGAAGGTGTCCCTGCCCATAGCAGGGGGTTAGAATGAGGTGATCTACAAGGTCACTTCCAACCCAAACCATTCTGATTCTACGTGAGCCGATTCCCAGACTGGACACTGGAGCAGCTTCTTTCCATTAGAGCTGAACAATTAACAATCCCAGGATCACTTGGTTTCTCTAACAGGCACAGTTGTTTTCACTTCCATGTTGCTGAGTTATTTCTGGTTTCCTCAGTGCATCTCCCTCTCCACGCCACCCACCAATGTCACACATTCCCATCTTTATTAGGAGCAGGCAGCAAGGTGCTGGGTGAGTTTTGTAACAAAGTCTGGATCTCTGTCACACAGTACTTCCATGTTGATTTTTTCTCCTTTCACTTTTAAAAGCTTCAGTTGTTTTAATCTCTTTGAAAGGTAAGTGGCTGATAATATTTCTTAGCTCTACCCTGATGCTTGATCTCATTTTTGAGGAGTCAAAGCAAACAGCTTTCCTTGTTCAGCAGTCCTTTCTGTTCCTTGTTGTTCTGCTATTTCCTATTGTTCTTGTGGTGCTGCTTATCCTACAGCTGATTTCCTCTGGCTTAGCATACAGATGTCTGATAATTGTAACTTGATCAAATAGCAGGATTTTATGGTGTAGCTGAAAATACCTGATTCACAACTATGAGCTCCTCAGTGAAATCAACTTGTTGCCAGCCAGCAATGAGGACTAATTTTATTTTTGATGTTAAGAACTCCCATGTACGGTTTTAGAACTTCAGTTCAAACTGAGATCAGGACTACATCTCTTAGGTTTCTTTTTTTCAGTGCCTAGTTCTCACACAGCTTCTCACAAAAGACAGCTGTAAGGTAGAACTGCTTTGTGCTGGCTCTACACCTGCTGTGCCAAAAACATCTTCAGCCCTCACATCCAACAGTAACTGAACTGGAACTTCTTGCTCCCTCTTGCTGGCCTTGATTGCAATTTTTTCCCCCTGACTGTGCCAGAGATACTTCTACATACAGAACTTACCTGGCTCCAAGAGGACGTGTTAGTAAAGAGTTAAGAAATTCTGCTCTCCTGCTCTGCCCATCCTGTATCTCCTTCTAAAACACAGAGGAAGTTGAGCTCCTGACAACTTCTCAGATCTTAGCTAACAGGGCTAAGTCTAAAATAAATGACTGAATGAAGAAAAATGCTGCCTTTCAGTGTGGCTGATGCAGGATGCAGAACCAAGCAGACACGAATCTCTGGAAAAGCATAATGGCAGAATCTCTGACCCCCCTCATCATCAAACAAGGAATAGATTCAGTGACTAGAGGGAACTACTGGAAACTAGTTTATCTGCTCAAGGATGAGATGAAGATCAGACTAGACCACCTATCATGTGGATCTGGGCTGGGCTTTATTTGGTGTTCAGAATAATGAGTTCAGAATACCTCATTATGGAACATGAAAATCCAGGGTGGAAAAGTTTTAAATACTCATTTTGTTGTATCAAGTGACCTCTATTGTGCATCAGGACACCCAGTGCATGTTGTCAGTGTGGGTCTCAAAGCACCCTCAATAAAATGTTTAGCGTGCTTCCCAACACCCTCTGCTCAGGCTACCTGAGGCTGAAAAAAAGCAAATCAGAGTATTCCTTTTTTTTTTTTTTTTTTTTCCCCTGTGAATAGTGGTCCATTATGCATGTTCAAAGGCTTCTTTTTGGCAGATTTCCAGCAGTAATTTTCTCATTCTTCCTGTTCCAAATAATATATTCTTTTTTCTTCCCAAGGAGTAATTTTATTACTGAGTAGAAAAGGCCATGCTTATATTAAAAAAAAAAAAAAACCCAAACACTGACCACTTCATCAGTCTTTAAAGGTTGCAGGAAAATGTTTTGCCAGAGTTTGTTATCAGCTTTGCTATTTCCTACCTACAAAATGTTGTGACCTCAGCATCCTGAACCCTTCTCAGCCTGGAAGATAATGGAAGCTGAAACAGGTACCAAAATCCCCCAGGGCACTGTGAAGAGTTACCAGTATTTCTCTTTTGCAACACTGGAAAACCTCCAGCATTTAGAGCAGGGCTTTGGAGCACAACAAACAGAAGGTTAAAACAATTCTCATCCTTGGTGTAACTGTGGGAATCAGAGTAACCTGTCCTGATCACAACTGGGACAAACTGCTGCCTTCAAACAGGAACACCACAACCAAAATCCAGAGCCTCGTTGCCTGGCGAGACTGAAAAAACATCCCAGTGAAGAACAGTGTTCATTTCCAGCTCAGCCAGATCTTGAGAGGAAAGAGTCTTTGCTCTACTAGAGAGCTTCTACCATCTCAAACAACTTTATACCTACCCTGAGTCACTGGCTGTTCTTGGTCTGATGTCTGGGGCCACCTGTGAGATGAGCTGTGAACCAACACCTCTGTTGGAGCCAGGGCTGCACTGAGCAGCCAGGGAATGCAAACCAGAGCTCCAAGCTGCACCAAAGCAGAACCCACTGCTGCCATTTCTGACCTCACACAGCTGGAGGCTCCAGAGCCATGGCAGAGCGGGCCTGAGAACAGCCCAGCAGTTCAGCCAGGAGAACACAGCTGCCTGTGGCACACAGGCCCTGCTGCAGCCAGAATGGGCTGGGTGACTGCAGACTTCCAAAGTGAGCAATCAGAGCTAACACACACCTGAAGCTCCCCTAGGCTCCTTCTGGGACCTTCCCTTGTAACAGTGACACACCAGCAGGGACTGAGCTCTCCTGTTGGCACCTGTGACAGTGACACACCTGCAGGGACTGAGCCCTCCTGTTGGCACCTGTGACACTGACACACCAGCAGGGACTGAGCCCTCCTGTTGGCACCTGTGACAGTGACACGCCAGCAGGGACTGAGCCCTCCTGTTGGCACCTGTGACACTGACACGCCAGCAGGGACTGAGCCCTCCTGTTGGCACCTGTGACAGTGACACACCAGCAGGGACTGAGCCCTCCTGTTGGCACCTGTGACACTGACACGCCAGCAGGGACTGAGCCCTCCTGTTGGCACCTGGCCCTCTGGAATCACACCTCCCAGAAATGGAGGCCCTCCTTGTAGGAGAGCTGTTCTCCTCCCATCCCAAACAAGGTTTTTTTTGGAGAGTGTGGGTTTCTCCACCACTCTGCTCAGGTCACAAAAATCAAAAAAGGCTGGTCTCAGGAAACCACAGCTCTAACTGGTATTTAAGAGAAGCAAAAGCAACAATTTCCATGCCCTACAATTGTTGTGCATTTACCACACATTCCCTCAGGTCCAATAGAAATCTACTGCTTCTTTCTTGCTTTGGCCTTTTATGAATTCCTGTAAAGTAGGGAAAAGTGAGGTTGCCACACTTAAAGCTATGCTTGCTCTTGTGCAATGATGCTGTAAACAGTGGCCCAAAGAAAGAGAGGTGCTGTTCCACGTGGGTTTGAGTAACACTGCTCCCAGCGTGACATCCTCCCCCCACTCTGAGTTGAGGGTGCCCCAGCTCTTGCCCCAGGAGAAAGGAGGAGAGCAGTTACTGCATAACTGAAAGAAAATTACTACAGTTACTAACCTAAGTTCTCTCAGTATCTGTCTCCACCTACTCTTGGCACATTGCACTTGTTCTAAGGAATCATTAAATCTGCCACTTCAGAAAGTGCCCGGAGAACAGACCCTTCCTTTGCAGCAGGGAGTGCAGAGCACTGGCCCGTGCCTAACTGGCAGCACTGCAGTGGTCCAGACACACCTGTTCTGAAGCATCAGTAATTGATGCCCACTGAAAATAGAACCTTTTCAGACACACCTCCCTGGAAATTTCATGTATTTACAGTTTCATAGTGGCTAGTACCAGCAGTTTAGCAATATCTGTGACCTTTAAGTGTTGAACATGAAAAGAAGTTGCGGTCCTTTGTCTGTGCCTTGTTAGCATTCTTTAAAGCATGAAAACCCACACCTAACATCACCCACAACATTTTATTAACAGGAAGGCTCTAGGACAGTGAGAGGCAGTGTTCTAGAAGAGACAGAAAAAACCCTGGAGTATACTGTCCATATATGAAAAGTTTAAACCAAAGATACCTATTTGACTGAAATGCTCTGAAGAATGACATTTATGGTTGCTGTATGGCATTTCTTTTTGGTTTACTGGGGAATGTTTGGGGCTTTTTTGGTTTGGCTTTTTGTATGCATGTGTGTTGTTAGTTTTCTTCTTTCTCTTTTAAATCTTGCAGAACACTAAAAACCAATATGTGGAAGTTCCACTCTGTTGAAGAGAGGCCACTGAGAGTTAATTCTTTTTACATTTAAACACAAAACAGCTTAATTTTATATAATCAAGAAATGGAAAACAAATTTTATTAACATGTCTTACATTTACAATCTTTTATTAGCTAATCAACATCAACATGCAAAAATAAGCGCTAAATACAAACCTCTACAATATGGTTTTGTTTAAACTACAATGGTTTAATTCTTTTGAAAAGTCATAAGGATGTGTTCTGCAGTTGTTAAAATTGAACTATTAGTTTCAGTAATGAATACTATTTAGACCCTAAAATTATGTAATCATCCTGCAAGGCATCTTCAGAAACTTTGCCCAACACTTAAGAATACCAGCTCATTGTCATGTGAGTACATTCTCAAAGCAAGAAATAAGGCAGTAGCACTAATGATTTCATATTGAACCCTATGCACATAACTAATAACTTTAGAAGGACTTTAACACTATGGTAGACTGGAAAAAGAACATTTAAACAAGCATTGGATTTTGCCTGAAATGTTCTCAGTTCTTCTTGATACTTATGCAACCTCCTTAAAATATTTGGGTTTGGAAAAAGACTCCATACTCCTTGAAACCAGTCCCTATTTGATCCTCCAGAGAAGCCACCTCATGTCAAAGACATCAAAAATATCTTCCCATGGAAATAAGTTACATCATTCATGTTCAGGATTACTTCACCAGAGGATCATAAAGAAGGCAAAGAGGAGCTTAAAGGAGAACACGTTGGTAGTACTGAGATCATTGATAACAAAAGGGTCTTGGACAATTGTGAAAAAGAGGGAAGAAAAATGGATTTAATTTCAAATCTGTTATAAGTTTTCCCCCAGTGCAAGTGTCCATCTTTAAAGAAAGCTATCCTTTAGAAGATGAAAGTACTTTTCTTTGAGAAGAGTCCAATTTTTTAACCTTATGTTACAAAACCTTAACAATCAAAATTTGTTTTTGTGTATTTTATTCAAGTACAAACTTAAGTCATAATTCCTCTCTTTTTTTTTTTTTTCTTTCCTTTCAAGAGTGTTTATTGTTGCTCATTGATCTTTGGTCGCAAGAAACAATAATGCCACCGACAGGTCTGCTCCCCCCAAGGTGGCAGCTTTTGCTTCTTTGCCACACATTAAGGCCCCCCCCTTTACAGGGTATGCCAAGATACACTGTGTCAAAATTCCAGCGGCACTTCATCCTGTGGTTTACAGACCTACATGATGTAGACTTTCTCAGCTTGTGAGAAGTTGAAGACTTCTTTGGTTCTTGGGCAAATTACTTTGTCATCTTGACGAATAGAAAGCAGAGACTGAAAAAGAGGGAAGGCAAAAGATAATATTCACAACAGTAATTCAAAGCACTATTGAGCTGTTTAGGAAATGAACTTTTAATTTAAAAAAATGTTGTGGTCTGAGGTCAAAACATCTTTGCCCCCAGAAGTTACTTATTCTACATTATTGCTCTCTGGAGGGAAAGATTTCCAATGACATTTGATCTCGTGTTATAAATTCACACAGTTAGGTATGTGACCATTAATATATCTTCATTAAGACCAATTTAAGCAGCTAAATATACAGTCCTTAAAAAAAAACATTACTGCAAGAAGTATTCTTCCAGCTTCTGAGTTTATAAAGCTCTTATTTTGATCTAGCAAATTATTCTAGCAGCTGCTATTTTAGCCTTCAGCAAATCATTGACTGCAACACTTACATTGTATCCATAGACATATCCATTTGGTAACATCATAGGAGGATTATTTTCGTTCATTACATCCCCTGAAATCTTGCAGACTAGTCGGGAGTTGGCACAATGTGCCATGGGCAGGGGCTGAGCCAGCTTGTTCAGGGATTTGCTACACACAGGGCAGTCGGGGTTTTTTGAGCTCCCATCCTCTTTATAACACTGTCTGTTAGCAGCAAGTTAGGGAACAATCACCACATGAAACCATAATTAGCTTCCCATTGTATGGGAAACCTTAAAATTAGAAGATTGTCAGCTGTGCCAGCAAAGCCCAGGTGACAGAGTGCAAAAGGACATTTAACTCAAGTCTAATGTCCACACAAAAGAATCAAAGGTTTGCTCTGTTTCAAGGAACAAGAGTTGTCTGGAACAGGTACAGCTTCTGAGGTGCAGCACTCCAGCAGCACCAGCCCTTCTCCAGCCCAACAAACCCAATGAAGTTTCAAAAGATGCAGCTATTTTTGAATATTCACATAAAACCTGGTAGGTAAATTTGTGTTAAAGTGCTTAAAAATCAGTAATTTTGACCCAGCTCAGTAACCCTTGCAGGCATATTCATAATTTCAGACATGAAAAGACAGCCAAACCAAACACAATGTTACATTTTACCTTAAAATTTTTGTTTGGGCATGCCCTTTTTAAAAACCATAATGCTCTTAATTATAATCTCCCCTTAATTTAATAGTGACCAATTTATACCCCATTTAAACAACTGATGAGCAAAAATATTGAAGTGTCACATTTCTTATTTGAGCTCTCTGAAAAGCCTCCATAAACCAAAAATAAACCCCCACATGGCTTTTTTTTTCACTCCCAGTAATATCTGCTTTAAAGGATACGGTGTTTTTATAGCTGAAAGGCCTGCCTGGAGTGTTATAGTAAAAACAGAATTGTTTCCCAGCTGATGTAGTCTGTAGTTATCATATCTAAACTGTTGGATCAGCATTCTCCATCGAGCAGGGTCCAAGAGATCCTGTTAAAAAACAACACAACTATAAGTTGCTTTCAATCTAATTGTCCCAGGGAGCAAAAGCCTGGGAGTGACAAATTGTGCCAAACTCACTTGTGCAAACCCATCACAAACCAGAAGTGGCCACCCCAATGTATAGTGTTTAAAAAGTACCTTTTAACACTTCTTTGTTAAAACAAGTATTATTTGAAATAGCTGGAGCAATATTCAATCTCCATCATCTACAAAATGTTCTAATCAAGACATGCAAATCCTGGTGAGGGTACTTCTTCCATTTAGTTTCTCAGAATGCTGGACTACATAGGAAACAACATTAGTACTGTGGAATGTTTCTTCTACAGCCTCTGAACCATTAATATCAAAAAGTCAGAAGTGTTTTTTAACTTAAGGCAGGCTAATTCTGCTGATAGTCAATTACAGTACATAATATTTACAGAATTTTGTAAAAAGATGTCAATTTGAATAAGCTAGCACAACCCCAGGTTAGAGAGAGCTTGCATAAGCTACTCATTTAGAGACAAAATTCTTTAATGCTGTGTGTTACCAAAAAGTCAGGATTTTTCTTTTCATGGAAGTAAGAACTAAACCCACAGCTCAAGGATACATTGGGTTTTAAAAGTGATGCTGTTGAAGAATCATGTAAGAAGAGAAGATCCTTTGAAAATACACTGAGTGTCATCTATACAGGCAGGCACCTAATCCTTTCTTTGTTATCCTTTGTATCCATAACCTGCACTTTGGTCAGGAGGAGTGACAATATTTATTTACCTTTATATAATATTTATCATATAGATACTATACTGATCATATTGCAAACTTTGCATGCTACACTTTGAGGGAACTAGGAGAAACAATCTGGGGACACCTTACAGCACCTAAAGGTGCTACACAAGATCTGGAGAGGGACTTGTGACAAGACCATGGAGTGACAGGACAAGGGGAATGAATGGCTTCAAACAGAAAGAAAGCAGGGTTAGACTGGGCATTAGCAAGAAGTTTTTTGTTGTCAGGGTGGTCAGACACTGGACCAGGCTGCCAGAGAGGCTGTGGATGTGCCATCTGTAGAACTTTGCACTGCTGAGGCCACACCTCAAGTCCTGTGTTCAGTTTTGGGCCCCTCACGAGGACATTGAGGGGCTGGAGTGGCTCCAGAGAAGGGCACAGAGCTGGGGAAGAATCTGAAGAGGAGCAGCTGAGGGAGCTGGGGGGGTTTAGCCTGGAGAAAAACCATGTGGGGACAGGGCAGATAAGGACATGGTTTAGTGGTGACTCTGGGTTGATGGGTGGACTGGATGATCTCAGGACCTTTTCCATCCTTTACAGTTCAATGATTCTACTGTTGGAGACCAGGCTGGATTGGGCTCCAAGAAATCTGATCTAGTGGAAGGCAAAGGAACATAAGATTGTTCAACAGATATCAAAGAAAACAGCTTGTTCTGCCACAACAGTGAATTTTTTCCTTAAAGTCCTGACAGAAGAAAAGCCAGAGAAAGTTCTAGTTCATTGGTTATAGAGGATGCTTCTTTGCTTGGAATAATAAAAATCAGTTGGTTAGAGATATGATCTCACAAACTTTGTCAAAGATTTAAAAATAATTTACTTAAAAGGCATTTTAGGAAGCCATTTATGCACAGAACTGCACAGTCAAGATACTAAAGGTAACTCCAAACAACCATGTGCTGTAATTGTGGTGAACTAGGTAATTATTAGAGAATTCAAAACTTAACTTCCATAAGCTAGAATGTTTTAAGTCATATCCATAAGTACTAGGGAATTTGCTTTCATTGTATGGTTGTATGTGGAACAATCCCAGCTATTTCTCCTTGTTCTCCCTCATTGAAACACTCCATCCAAACCAGCCCTTAGAATAAAACACAGGATTCTTATTTCCTATTTCTTTCTAACTACTAAAATATTGATAAATTCTATCTTACAGCCAAGTCTTCTAACACATCTATCATTTACATTCATAGCTTAGATCAAATCTAGCATGTAAAATACCAGGATCCTTCCAGGACTCTGGGATGAGCACAGAAACTCATATTGATTCTGTGAGCTGTTCGTTTCAGGGGTTTTTTTGGTGTGGTTGTTTTGTTAAACCATGATTTCATCATCATGTTTAGAAAATGTGTTTATACTGGCACTGCCACATATTGGCTTGGCATTTCATGGAAATCTTGTCTTGCTTTGACAACTCAGCTCTTCCCTACCTTCTGCCTCCAAAGGCAAGTTAAAAAGTGAATTGGCACATGACCACAGAACTAAGTCTGTACAAACAGCTATCTGAGAATTTTGCTTGATTTAAATTTAGATGTAGATATCACCACTAATATCTACATTAAATTGCATAATCCAAATAAATGAAAACTTATTTTAAGGAAGAAAAATACTGCTTTCACATCATTAAAACTTATTTTAAGGAAGAAAAATACTGCTTTCACATCATTCAAATTATCCTTCATTTCTTCATCCCAACCACTGCAACAACAATAATGTGAGAAGTAGAATTAAGAACTGCTGCTGGTATATTAAAGCCATAGTTTTGTATGCTGAACAAGACTCTCTCTTTTTTTTTCCTTTGTACTTCTCCATCTTCTGCTCTTGCTGTACATTTAATTATTGTGCTTCCAGCCCCACAGATCTCTAATGCTGGGTTTATGGTAAGCCTAGCTCAGTGAATCCATGTTACTGTTACTATCCAACTGAAACAATACAAATACTTTCTGGATTAATGTACAAGAACTGGTTACTAAAATTAAGAACTCTTACAAAGGGTGGAATTTAGGAAGTAAAATTTAAAAAAAGCCCTTTATCTTGATATTGTCAATGTATTTTCCTGTGCTGAAAAAAGAACTGAAACATCTGTTTTAATATTGTGTTGCAGCACAGAATTTCAATGTTACCTTATAGGGAGAGATATGAGTGTCTGAAGGAAAGGCCAACATTCCCATCACCTGTCGAACCTCATCCAGCTGGCTCCCCTCAGCCTGACTGAAGTGCTTTCTTGCATGTCTGAAACAGAGAATTGATACTTTATTAGACAGCCTTGTCCCCAAATCAAGTAAATTCACTTAATTATGGAAGACTTCAGAGAAAACCTACAGATTCTGCTCTCAATATATGAACTCCAAGAGTGCTCTATGTACATTTAAAGGACTTGGAAAAAAACACATCCTGCAAATGGGAATGCAAGAATGACTAAGAATTAGTATTTTTACACTGGAATTTCTTAGAAACCAGAATCTTTTTATGGTAATGTGAAGTCTTGCCTCACCTAGAACTAAAACAACCATGATTATTAGAAGAAATGTCTCTGCTCAGGCAGGCTCAGTGTATGACACTCCTCTGGCATGCACTCAAAAGTGAGACAAAGGCAGGCTGAAAATCAGCTGTTCCAAACCCATTACACATCAAGAGTGTTCAAGTAACTGCAATGTTTATTTTGAATAAATGATTTTTTGGGGGCAGGGGTATAGGCCTGAAGACAGTATCACTTTCTGTGCAGACTACAAGAAATTGTAGGGCAATGTAATAGAAAACACCTAGTTAAGAGCACCTTTTTTTAGCCAGGAAAATAAAAAATTAATCAGAACTTCAGTATAAATTTTTGTACTTTAACACATACAGATTGTAAGGGATACACACATGACTGAAAGCTTGGATATTTGAAATAAGTGACAAAATTACCAGAAACATATTTAAATAAAAAATACAAATGTAAATATTTTTCGGGAAATAGTATGAAACCACAAAATTATTACCAGATTATGAGGATATTGAACCACTTTAAAAGCCTATATGAAAGTTTCCCCAGTCTAGTCTTCCCAAGATCAGTAATTCTCAAGTTGGAGTGGAAGTGTGCAGGAAGACCTTGAGCATATAAACTGGATGTTTGGTTCAGCATTTCTGCTAAAAGCTCCTGTTCTCAGTGGTGCACAGATGTACAGGCTCAGTATGGAACCAGCATTACACTGAATTCCTGGCATTGCATGAGTGTAAGAAAATTTTCCCTACACTGTGACTTCTGCACAGTTTGTACTGCAGGGAAGATACCAAGTCATCTCTCAAGTCCTCCACTAAGAGTTCACTCTTTTTTAACTTTTGAAGAGTCTTTTATTAATTCCTAAATTACTATTAGGAATAGACAGTATTTTCAAAATGCCCATTTCATGGCTTGAATAACAAAACCTAGGAACCTAGGCAAGTTTTTTTTTTTTTTTTTCAATTCTGAATTTGACAAGTACACTGAGGTCATCAATACCATGAGAACAGTCACTTTAGCAGTGTTTCAGTACTCCCACTTCCTCTCCCACCCAAGCCAGGAAGCAATGGAAGTTATGTAGGACAGAATGTTTCCACCCAATTTCCTATGCTGGGTGAGCAATTCAGGAATGTAAACATTGTTCCCCAGGTGATTACTGTCATGAGGGCAGAAGCACAAACCCCCTGGGCCTGAGAGACGAGACAGCCTGGACACGCTGGAAGAAAGCTAAAACAACTGTGGAGAGCTGCAGATGAAATTGAGAGCTTCTGCAAACACAGATTAGGCAAACAAAAAAAATTCAGCTCTACCAGCTGAGATTATCTGTGCATGCATGAGAGAAAAAAAGGGAAAAAAAAATCTTCTCACAAAAACTGATCAGAGTGCAGTTGTTTCTGTGATGGTGAAACAGAAGCGACACTTCAGCTTGCACAGCCTGGTTAGGGTTGAGGCTCTCCTCCCTGCCATCAGCCTTTCATCATGTGCAAAGTACTGAACACACTGGGATGTGGTGGCTGATTTGGGTTCAGCCACAATGAGTTAGGTTTTCCAAAGCGACCTTGTGTTAGTCTTTATCTCCTGACTTTCCCTCTCTCCTGTGTTCTTTACAAAAAAACCAAAAAATAAACCCAAAAAACCCCCAAAAACCAAGGAAGGTTTCCCTCAAGGCTCAAGGTCTGCATGCTATGGCTGAACTCCCTCCACTGAGAAGTTAAAATGAAGCAAGGTACCTTTCAAAGGTGAAGTAAATGCATTAATTCATAGCACTCAAGTCTTTTTTAGATTGGGAAGCAAGACACTGTAAGTTACTTGGGAATGCACACCAGTGGAATTATACCTTATTTGCCCTCATGCCATTATTCACCCCTTTCCTTGTCATTCAGCTAATTCCATCTCTGTGCAAGTGTTGGCTCGCTCCTGAGGTCTATGTGAACATTACAATGCTTAATTGCAATGTTTTTACCACCATTAGCACATATGAGTCTCTATAGCTAAGACAGGGGGCTGAATTTTCCAGGAAAATATTTTTAAAATCCTGACAATAGACCATCCCTGAAGTCACTAAATTCCTGTGACAGATCTGAGTAATAGGTAGAAAATTTTGTTTTTCAAATCCCAGAATGATCCTGTAAACTCTGCAAGGACAAAGTTCATCATCTTTTGTGTGCCCCTCCAGCCCACACAGGTACAGCTGACATATTGTACTTGACAAATATTTACAAAGACTTGAAGACCTACAGTTCACTTAATTGTTACAAAAGGATCCACATTTGCAATGTCCAGCTTATATGTCTACATGTGCCTCAAGATAAAAACAAACATATTTATTGGGCAGTAGCAATAACTGAACACAAATATAAGGTGTTACCAAGAGGGGACTTGTTTCTACTCAGTTTTTTGGGCAATGCCTGAATACCTTTATGTGGAACCCTTATAACAACCAGCAGAATTTATACTCAAATGGCTCAAAAGTACATTTATACCCCTGTTCAACTGCACCCCACTAAAAAAAATACTGTTCATTCATTCTTGTAGGAGGGAAGTTGACTAAAATGATAGACTGTAGCCATTTCCCCACCATCAGCTATTATTTACTCCTTTTTGTCCTTTGTATTCCCAGAACAAGAAGTGCACATGATGTTTTGTTAAGCTTTTAGCTGAGAGCTTTGTGTATCTCTGGCATTGCATAAGAGCAAAATATCAAAATGCTGTCAGATTTCCCAGAATGAAATTAGTGAGAGCTCCGAAAGTGTGAAATTGGTGTCATCAGTCATTCATTGTTACTTTAGTAGGTACAAATGTGACAAAAAAGCCCTAGAGACTGAGAGTTAAAGGCTAATGATACTAGGCAAAAAACTGTGTTATATTTAAGGTTAAGAGATTTACTCTTTGTATTCAAGAACAGTTTTTTACATTCTTGAAACTTGCACTTTCAAGGCTACTCTGATAAGGTACCTTAGAGGAAAGTCTGTTTGTGCTCATTCTAAAAAGCTACACTTATTAAATAAGATGTATAATTTTAAGGTTCACATCAATTTTAATGTAAAAGCAATGTCACTTCAGAGGTTCTCAGCAGGCAGCAAAAGCTTTCAAACTTATTTAAACACCAGCTGCGTTTTAACAAAATGTCAGTTCCCCTCATACAGGAAACTCCTTGGTAAACAGCCTCTTTCTCTGCTTTCTAATGGATGCCTGACCTATTTATTGCACCACAGACACAATACTGAAAGAATCCTGCTGCAGGCACTTAACAGAAGCAAGCTAATAAAACCACAAGTTGCAAGGGTTTGCTAGAAGCAATGAGATTTATGCCACGCCTCCCCAAAGGTACTCCCTTATTCATTACTTATTTACTTGGAAACAAAGCAGAATGCAATGGTAAAAACTTACAGTTTTTAAGCCACATTATTGACAGGAAGCATTGATATGCTGAAGTCTGAATGTACAAAATAATCAAAACTCATCCTCCTAGAAAGGAGTCAGTTAAGATACAGAAAGACTTCCACAGGTCCTTTTCCTTGTAGAATTGGTTATGAAGTTAATTTAAAGCAGCACTGCCATGAGTGGCAACCTATAATTGCCAAGTGTAAAATGTATGCCAGCCCTGAATTTCAGCAGGTACATGGAGTGTACACACTTCACCCCAACAGCACTCAGTATGGATGCCTTGTTTGCCATATAGACAGGAGCTTTAAGTTGTAAACCTCACACAGGTTATTCCACACAAAGCATGCTGTGTCCTCTTGAGGGCTGACAGCTTGCAAATTTTACCACTTCTGATGTGGAAAAGGGATGAGAGGGAAACAAATATCCAGTAACAATAAAATACAGAAGGACCTTATCTGCTTTGTCCCAGTTCTCAGCCTATTTCCTTATTCCAGCTCTGTGCCTGCCCTCTAGTTTCCAAGCTACGTAAGGAAGCTGTAGCTCAAAGAAAATAGTTTTTAGAGCATGGACTACTCATTGTTAAGATGCATGACTGCACACTTGGCAAAGAAACAAGCTGAGAATAAAGCTAAAGGCACAGTATTCATTTGGTATAAAGAGCACCATGGGCTTCCCAAGACAGATAATGGAGTTGAGTCTCTTTCATCCTTTTCTTAAGTACTTGACAATTCCTTAGGATTTGATAACTCTATCAAAGGGTAAGTGCACATATCTAAATGCTAGCTTGTAGGTTTTGTTTTTAATTATGTTTGGTTTTAATTATTAACATGAAAATTAGCTGGAATTTATCAGATTGCACATTTGCATTGGCTGGGACCAGAGCAAAGATGATTTAAGTGCAAGTAGGGCAAAGTAGGAATGATATTAGCTCAAAGCAAGCCACGCATCTGAATGAAATTAGAAATAAACCCTGAAAATAATCCTAAAACTTTGCCCTGCAGGAGAGCTTCTCCATCTAGATTTGGGAATATGCTAGAATGTTTTCAGTCTGTGAATACATTATGGTAGTTTTCTGTACCTCTGTGCTGCTCTGACCAAAAAATCAGCTCTGCCACAAATACAAGTTTCAGTTTCTGAAGTACCTAGTTTGGGTTTAAAGGCAGCAGAACTTGCAACTTCCTTAACACAGAAACATTATGTGGCAACAGTGTTCTTTATCAGCAAAGCTTCAGATTGGGCCATGAACTTCTCACCTCTCTTTAGGTTTAAATATTCTTACAAAACAGAACCTGCTGAGAGTTCTCCTCCCTTGTGCACATGTAAGCTCCAGTAGCTCTGCCACCTGCACTGTTCTTTGGTGCTGGCAAGGTCATTGCTTATCAAATTATCAATGCATTTCTTTGTCCCAGTATCAAAATTCTACTTATTTCAGCAAGACTAGTGTTATCCTGGAACATTATTCCACCTTCAATCAGGACCATTAACTTGGATGTATAAATTGCTTCAAGTGCTGGTACTGAAAGCATTGTCAAAAAACTCTCTTGTGGTTAAGTCAGGCAGTGCTGAGGTGTGACTGCACTTTTGTCACTGATTCACAACCCCACTGGGCATTGTTGCTTTCTCTCTGTACTCCCCACTGAACTACTTCACAACAGGTAAAAATTGATATTGAGTTGGTTTCCTCATTTGGAGCCAGAAGAATGGAGTGAGGAAAACCTAACACAGCTCATCCCTCTCCCACCCACAACCATACAGAACTCTAAATCAGGCATCAATACAGGGGGTGAACATGGCCTTGGCAGGTAACTTGCAGAACAAAAAGTTTAATATAGATAGCAAAGCAGAATCAGTCAAAATTGAAATGTTAAAGCTTTAGATGAAGGCTTCATTAACCTTTTTGTATTTCTGGTAATTAAAACTGTAATGAATTGCCATGAGAAGCCAGCTGCACCTCCTGAAAATTAGTTAAGCATGAATTTATATTTATATGTTACACTATATGCCACCAGAAAATCCATTTCATTTTTAAAACAGGTTAATTTTCTAAACCTTGATTTTGAAGAATAAGACACAGAGTTTCAGGGACAACACCAATTCTTTAAGAAGGTACATCTGTGGAATGACACTTTGCCTTTAAAGAAGTCCAAGCCCAGCTTAAATCCAAAGACTGATGACAATACCAGGGGAGACCCTTCAAGGCTTTACAGGGCTTCTGGGTGTTGCAACAATAATCACATGCTTCTAATGAAGCATAATACCATCTTGTTAAGAAAACTGTTTGGAAAGCATCCTAATTTCATACCTCACAGCATCCAGTCTCTTGTTCTGTCGAATGAGTTCAATGAATTCCTGAATCCTTAGGCTGAACTCCAGACAGCTCTGAGATGAAAGACAAGACAGGGTCTTAGATGGTGCCAAAGCTGCACCACGTGGTTTGTTAATGACTGTGTGTGCACAACAAAAAACAAAGCGTTAATAACATGCAACCTGGTTTGCTTGCTTTTAGGCATTCATGCAAAAAAAGTTGAAATGCTGACTCTACAGACAAGATCAGCACAGAATTCCATAAAAGCAAACAAAATCCTCCTCCTCTTGCCTCCTGTAAAACTTCAGCAGGGATGAACTTTTTCCTAATGACTGAAAGCCTTGTTACCTGAGACACAAATGAGAGTAATAGGTGGTTTCCTTGCACTTTCTCACAATTTAAAGTAGTAGAGTCAGCAGGAGTTTGGGGCTATGTGCTAATTTAGACAGGTCTACCCAGAAGACTGTAAGAAGAATCAAGCCTTTGAATGTCTTTTGAAAAATCCCAGTATTAACAAAAACCAGCACAAAGTTTAAGTTGCTGCAATTCCCTCCCTGCCTTTCTTCAAGCTTCTATCCCACTCCTCTTGTCAAACATCTAAAAGCCATGCTGGAAACAAGTCTCAAACAACAAAACCAAGTGGTATTTACCTGTTTATGGAAAAAGGTAAAATCTGAAGCCTAATGAAGTTGAGAGTGTCCCTTTAAATCAAATTCCATCACCAGTTCACAAAATCTATAAAAAAACTTGGAATATGTGGAATTAAAAAGAAAAAGATCTCCCCCCATAAAAGAACAAATCACTATGCTTCTTTATAGGGACACAGTCAACTGTTTTATTACCTTCTGAAAATAATGAAACCCCAAAGTCCTCTGAATCATGTAAAGAACTCTATTCCCTGTGTTCCTCTACTCCACTTGCTGAGTGTTTTTTCTTCAACCATGTTTCTAATGAATAGTTGCCTTTTGTTTATTGTCCATCAGCACAGACACATCAAAATTCCTCAGTGTCTTCAGCAGGAATTTGAGCAATTCCAAATTTCTATCAGTTAGCTGCCTCAGGTGACTAATGCACACATTGCAACAACTGCTGATTTAAGATTTAAAACATAAGTCATTTGAACATAAAAATGATGCATTCTTTCATATGTTAAAACTAACCTGTTTAAGGAACAGAAAAAAGTATTTTCCAAATATGCATTTTTCTATATTCAAGCCCAGATTTAGGAGAAAATCAAAATTTCCCTTCTTGAGATTTTCAATAGGACTATTTCAAAATACCTTGTTAACCAAATCTACAAAACTCCTCATCTAGAATTTTAAATAAGCTTGTTTCTACTAAAAATCTGATCAAGCTTTTTAATTGCTAATGATACTAAATCCCAGAGCTTCCTCTTTTGCTAGGATGTTTCCATAGCAAAACCCACATGTCAAACAAATGAATTTTCAAGTAAGGTGCAAGCCAATGGCCCCAGGGGTTCTGCAGACAAGTGTAACTAGAAGCAGAGAGTCCCAGACAATCAGATGATGCATATTCCAACTCTGTGTACCTTCAAACAATCCCACAGCAGCTCTTCACAAGATTTCAGATAGCTCACATCTGTAAAGATTACATGACTGCTTTCCCAGGCCACCAAACAGTTTAGATTTTAGATAAGGCTTGTGTTCAGGTAGGTGGTGGCTGGGACTTGAGAACATGAAAAGTGATGAGTAGCTAAGCAACTAGAAGCAGCAGAAATGTTTGTGTTTCAAAAAGAAGCATAGGAATTTCTCTTCTTCCAACTCTGATCTCTCAAAGCCTTAGCTTTGGTTTTTGTTTGATTAAAAAACAAACAAAAAAAGAAAACGAAAAAAGCATAGGGCTTGCAAAATAGATTTTTGTTGTATTTTGTTTTTCAAAAAAAGGATGGGGAAGAGTCTTCCTTATTTACTGCTTGTTGAAAATTGGTGATGAAAAAGTAAAACATTCAGATTATATGTCTTGTATTATTTAACATTTTAAGATTACACAAGGGGGATTTTTTTAGCAGTATAATTATTCAATGTGGTTTACATACCAATTCTGGTTTTCCTTTAATGGTTTCCATAACAAGACCATCATGTTCTCTAGAGTAATCACTGCCCAATTGACTTTTGCATCCTGTGTCTGGCTCGTTCCCAGTTTGGCGCCCCTGAGTGACAGAGAATGTCACTCCTTGTTTATCATTAAGTGCACTCAAACATTTTTGGTTAAAGAAAGCACTTAGTTTAAAAAAATAAGATAAAAACTTCTCTAACGGAGGCAGGGATTTTGGTAAATATCAGTTAAAAACAGATTTCTGCAAGCCCTATAAAAGATTACAGCATGTTTTGAAATGCATAATTTAAGACACAAGGAAATTTAAGTGGACTGCAGAGCAACAAGTACACAGCATGTTCAGCTCATGGTATTCGATGGCTTGAGGAAGACTTTTTGTGTTCATTGCTTGATTAGATTCCAGCTTTTGTTTCTGTATTTTCTCACAGCAAGTGAATTCTTTACTCTCAAGTTCTGTCTTCTTATATTCAAGAGTTAAAAATTACTAAGACTAAAATCTGTATCAAATTTCTCTCAGAAATTTTAAACGTGAGAGCAGAGATTACCAATTAATTTCACCTAATTTCATTCTTAAGACACATTCTTAAGAGTTAAAGTCTCAGCAGGATACACAGAACTATAAATTTCAATTTATGTGCACAGAGACACTACATAATTCTGCCTTTGTTTTCAAATTACACTAAACCCAACTGAGTATGGTATTTTATTTGAGTACAATTTGTTGAGACAACACTGAATCCAGAAAATGACCTATCACTCCCTTCCAGGTCTGACATTTGTGAGCCTATTTAGGACCAACTACCTATGCCTTGTAAGGACATTTTATACTTACTGTCCTTAATTTTAGACAAGACCTGTAATTTAAAACATACTGACCACATCCAGCATCCACCATGTAGTTTAGACAATAGATGAAGCAAAATGTTGTATTTTCATACCTTCATTTTTCTGAGTCTGGATTTGTTGTCATGACACCAAGCCAAACAAGTCATAGTCTCTTGTCTTTCCAATGACTCTTCCACTTCTTTAGCAGTCAAAAACATCTCAATATTTACCAAATCCTTCAAAAAACAAAAAAGGAAGGAAGGTGTTGTTAAGTTGTACTCATACTTTACACAACAATTCTTCAACTTAGCTGGAATACAGAGATACAAAAGAATTTGTTCTCAGGACTTCTGGATTTTAGAATTGTACTTTGCAAAAAAGACATTACAGGATATTTCCATGGACTGGACTGTTCTGATAGTGACAACAGACCTCTGAGTCTAGTTACATAACAGAACTAGAACAAAACAGAAAGAAAGAAAAAAAGAAAAAGATTAAACCTAGAGTCTTGCAGACTTTTTTATAATTGACATGCTTAATATCACCAATATTACCAAAGCTCTAGTGAACAAAACCACTCTCAGAAATAGATGGCATTTTAATCTGTCAGAACAGCTGAATATACTTAATCTTAGAAGTTCTACCTTCCAAAGGAAAAGCTGAAAACCAGAACTAGCATCAGCTATATATCACATTCACATATGGCATTTCATTAGCCAGCTTTTCCTTATAAATACAGGAAGTCTAATACTATTGGGAAAGTGAACTAAATCATGTTAGGGTTATCAGAATGGTTATTTACAGAAATTTACACAAGTCACATGTATTTCTAAACTGCAGCAAAACTTGCAGCTTTTACTAAATCTTTCTCTCATTATTTGAATTTGAAAACCAAAGCATTAACATTTATTTTGTAGGTTGTATGACCAACAAAACCATTTACCATCAAAAGAATAAAGTGCCTCCTGCAGCTCTACTGGTATCAAATCCAGGTAAGTCACACTGGGCTCAGAATTCAGACAGCCACAAGTTTACAGAACAACACTGAGACTGGACTTTAATGGGCTCTTTCCATACCCTTAGGGTTGAAGAAAAAAAATATCTATTTTATCAATGTGCTGGCAAATGGACTGAAAGAATGCCAACCCGCTCCACAACAGTATTTTTAAAGTATTCCTACAAGAACATGAGAAGAATCTTTTTGCTGGGCTGAAGTTCTCCTGATGATATGCTCAAGTGGAAAGAAAGTGCATTACTCCCCTGTGCATGATAAAGTGACCATTTAAAAACTTCTTGCCCATTAACTCATCTGTGTAAGTAGCTTAACACATATTGCAGTCATATTAATTATCCTGCTTGCCTTCCATACAGCTGCTGAGTGGAAAGACAATTCCATTGAAGTTACAAACAATAACATCTCCATGTATCTCCTCAAGCTTATTTGAGCTATGTGCTCTCTTAGTGAACAGCATTTGGTTTTACACCAAATTAAAACAATAGCATTGGCTTTTACATCAAAAAAGGGCTGGATGTGCTAAGCAGAAACAAATCACTGGTTTAATCTCATTTGTTAGTTTTTTATAGTTTAAGCTTCATTACAAAAAAACCATAAAGAAGCATAAGGGCAGCATTTGTTATAAGCCCATGAGCTGGTAAGAGAATCCCAGCTATCTGTATTTATCAATCAGGTGTTGGTATAGCAGCCCCCTACTATGAGCAAAAAGACTGCAATTGCTGCTGAGGGAGAAAAAACTCTTAAATAAAAAGAGAATTTCTACATTGCATTTGAAAATTTAAAATGAAACAGGTTCTATGTAACAGAAATGCTAATTAGATTCGTGGCTGCCAAAAGAAGTCAAAGCTTGGCAGCCTTCTCTATTAAATAGGCAGTATGTATCCAGAAAACAGAGGAGAACATTTTAAATTAAAAGAGTTTCTTTCAGAACCAACAATTACATTTAAATGGCATCAAGAAATAGGATTTTCTTCTCTGTTGACTTGATAGAAAGTTAAGGAACAATATAAAAAAGGCATTAAGAAATCCTTTTGTAGAGACAGGAATAGCTTTTGCATTTGATTAGAAGTAGTTAGAAGTCTTAATCATGCAGACTGATTACTACAAAAATACTAAGATACAATTAGGCAATAAACCTTTAAAAACCCCACATGCCACACAGGTTTGCTTTTTTAATCCAATCATACTTTCCTATCTTTCCTGGTAGTGCCTGCTCTTGGTGCTTCTTCCTTAGCTAGGACTAAGGAAACAGAAGAAAGGAGGATTTATCAAAACTAGCCCAGCTCTGCTACACAGCCCAGTCAGGAGCACAACTTGTCTGCCTCATCTTGGACGGGCAGGAACCAGTTTAGCATTTGTAACAAGTGTCTCATGTTCCAGTCAAAAAAATCCCTGTTAAGACCCCAATCCTGAATAGTATTCTGCAATTCCAAGATGTACAGGCTGCAGACCACACAGACACATTGTCTTTCTCAGCTCCTAAAACAGGATTAAGATTTCACAGGCTGCTACAAAGTGCCTCTCTTATATAATTTACATATAAAATTGAGTAAATGTAAATACACAATTTTAGAGAAATACTGCCACTTGATTTTGCAGGTGCAGGAAAAGCAGAAGCAAGAAATCTGTTGCCACACACTCCCCTTTGAAATGACACAGTATTCAGCACCATTGCAAATGTTTTCTGACTTGTATATAAACTAAAAAGGAATTCTAAACTCTTTAATTACCCTCTTTATAACAGTAACATCTCCCTTCATTTCACACTTTCAGCTTTCACACTGAAACTGGGGCTGCAATACTTTCCTGCCAGTGCTGCAGAACTAAGGAGAACCCTACCCCACACACTGATGATTTCAGTGCTGGATCAAACCATAACTCTTAGCACAGATTTCCAGCCTCCTGTGCCTTGTCACAACTTTGCCTAAATCACTTGATTACAAATACACAATACCTGAGGTTGGGCAGGAAGAATGATTTACATGAAACTTTCATTTAATTTTACAACTGTACTGTGTTTTTTCACTACTAAATGTCTCAAGGAGGAGAATACACTCCATTAAGTATTAGCAACAATTATCCAGACACTCAAGGGAAGAGCACAGTACAAACCAGGGAGTGCCACATGGATTTTATAATTTCTGCTTTAAAAAATTGGTATTGGACTAAAGTGAACTAACTTTCCCTTCTGTACAACAGTCACTAACCAGGTTTTACAAGGGTAACTATCTCAACACTGGGTGAACTTTATCATAAAAGAACTATTTAATTCCATTACAACAGTGAAAACTCCAGAGAAAGACATTTATTATTAGAGAAAACTGCACATGAAGGCTGAAGTCACTTTAGTGAAAGCAGAGATACTTATTTAAACAAGAATACAGCTATCCATCACCCTGTGCTCTGCCTGATTTACATATATATAGCTTTTAAAATATCACTGCTTCTTTTAAAGCTGCAAGTGCCTCCAGGGAGAGAGGTTACCAACCCTATGATTCTGTACAGAACTCCAATTATTAGGTATAAAATACTGTGAGGAATGAGGATGCCTTTATGATGATGATTACTAGATACATACTCCTGGCCAACATAAAAGCTGGATCCCATTTGCTCAGATGGGTTCTCAGTAAGAACATCCCAAGCACGTTTGTGCACATCCCCTCCTCTGAACAGCTTCTGGACTCTCTGCTGAGCGGGAGCAGGAGCTGATGGGCCCAGCTCTCGTGGGCCCAGCTCTCGTGGGCCCAGCTCTCGTGGGCCCAGCTCTCGTGGGCCCAGCTCTCGTGGGCCCAGCTCTCGTGGGCCCAGCTCTCGTGGGCCCAGCTCTCGTGGGCCCAGCTCTCGTGGGCCCAGCTCTCGTGGGCCCAGCTCTCGTGGGCCCAGCTCTCGTGGGCCCAGCTCTCACGGGCCCAGCTCTCACGGGCCCAGCTCTCACGGGCCCAGCTCTCACGGGCCCAGCTCTCACGGGCCCAGCTCTCACGGGCCCAGCTCTCACGGGCCCAGCTCTCACGGGCCCAGCTCTCACGGGCCCAGCTCTCACGGGCCCAGCTCTCACGGGCCCAGCTCTCACGGGCCCAGCTCTCACGGGCCCAGCTCTCACGGGCCCAGCTCTCACGGGCCCAGCTCTCACGGGCCCAGCTCTCACGGGCCCAGCTCTCGTGGGCCCAGCTCTCGTGGGCCCAGCTCTCGTGGGCCCAGCTCTCGTGGGCCCAGCTTGATGGGCCCAGCTCTCACGGGCCCAGCTCTCGTGGGCCCAGCTCTCGTGGGCCCAGCTCTCGTGGGCCCAGCTCTCGTGGGCCCAGCTCTCACGGGCCCAGCTCTCGTGGGCCCAGCTCTCGTGGGCCCAGCTCTCGTGGGCCCAGCTCTCGTGGGCCCAGCTCTCGTGGGCCCAGCTCTCATGGGCCCAGCTCTCATGGGCTCAGCTCTCATGGGCTCAGCTCTCATGGGCCCAGCTCTCATGGGCCCAGCTCTCACGGGCCTAGCTCTCACGGGCCCAGCTCTCACGGGCCCAGCTCTCACGGGCCCAGCTCTCACGGGCCCAGCTCTCACGGGCCCAGCTCTCGTGGGCCCAGCTCTCACGGGCCCAGCTCTCACGGGCCCAGCTCTCACGGGCCCAGCTCTCACGGGCCCAGCTCTCGTGGGCCCAGCTCTCACGGGCCCAGCTCTCACGGGCTCAGCTCTCACGGGCCCAGCTCTCACGGGCCCAGCTCTCACGGGCCCAGCTCTCACGGGCCCAGCTCTCATGGGCCCAGCTCTCATGGGCCCAGCTCACTCCTTGCCAGGGTGCCCTCCTCAGCAGGGCCTGTCCTCACTGGAGAGAAAGACTGCAGCAAAAATGAACACTCGTCTGAAGCACCAAAACTAAGAGAACAAGGAAAATGGGTCCAGGATTTAATGAATTTATGTGGTTGTGTCACAGAAAAGAAAAAGTGATTCACAAAAATATTGTGAAGAATAATAGCTGTGAAATAATGATAAGGTATGTATAAAGGCAGTTAGGTAATTTGGTTTAACTGGCAGATATAGAAGCTTCACATGAATTTAAAATTAAACACAGCTACATCTATTATAAAGTTGTGAACCAAACTGGCAAATATATATAAAAATGTGAATTTAAACTGAATTTAAAGCCCAACTAAGGCTGTAACTTTAGACTGTGCACAATTAAGAGAATTCAGCATGTCCTGGAAAAAAAACAGAGCTCTACATGTGTGGCTCTAAATTCACCAGGAAAGCTGCTCAGAATTTTCAGCACCAGATGCAACAAAAATAGCAACTTTGCATGAGATCATATGTGAAATTACTTAAAAGAAAGAACAAAAACATCTTTTCTGCAGTAGTAAAATAACTACAGATATCCATGTAGTGTTCACATGAGGAGTTTTATCTAACATTTTAAAATTTGGAGCAATCAAGTCAAGTCATTCCTCTCCAGTGGTCTTCACTATGCACATGAGCTGAAGTACTTTTACTTTATGAGATCTCCAGTCACAAGTCTGGAAAGCTATCAGAAGGAATGTGGGATAAAATCCCTTATAATTCATATGAACATTTATGTATTAACTCCCAGAATATTTCCCATTAGAAATGTGAATCTTTTAACAGGGCTCAAAACCAACCAGAAATGGGTACTAGAACACCCCATACTAATCTCCTATAAGCTATTTTCAAAACAAGATTAATTAATCAAAAACTAAATGTTAGTCTTAAACAAGATAAAATAAAAGATCTGATTCAGTGAGAAAAGGCAGCATTTTGTAGAAAAGTAAGTTTCCTCGGTGGAAAAAAGCATCATAAAATAGGCTATTTGTTGTATTAAACAAGTAATTCATAATATCATAAGATACTGTTTATGTATTTTTTCAAAATGCAAATTGTTTATTTTTAATTGCTTACTAGCATCAATATGAAATTGAAAATAGGCCAGTATGCCTCAAGCTATCAATGGCTCATTGCCAAGAGTATGTACCAATAACAGCTTTAATAAGATTGACTATCTATCTATCTGCACACATTACATGCATAAGAGCACTATCCTCATAAAAAAGCCTTTGCTGATGCACTTCAGTGTTCAGCAGCATGGTAAACTACTTGTATATGAAATACAATAAACACTTAGATCACTCAAACAACAACTTCAGAAAAAGCTGTGTTAAGATTTTAATGACTACTCATACTCTCCACAGCAACACAACCTTCAGTATAATTTAGTTCTATGGAAGTGAAAAAGAAATGCACTAATGAACAGTTACAAATGAAGAGGTCAATTTAGTCTTCTGTATTAATCTATTCATTTGCTAAAATTTCCCCTGTGATGAACACACAGCAAATGCAGGCATCATGTCAGGCAGTGATTGCTCTTACACAACTCAGGGAGAAGGCCAACACAAGGAGTTACAAGGTAAGACCACAGGAGCAGCTGGGAAAGAAGAGATCAGTGTATTTCCACAGTGGGAAACAGTGAAAGAGGCATCACTTGGCAGGAGCAGGAAGCCTGGAGAACAGCACAGACACACTGCCTACTTGAAAACAAGTGCAGGAAGCAAAAATCAGGTGCAGGTCAAGAGGGGGACAGTGCAGGTGGTTGTGATGGCAGTAACAGGAATTGGGACCACAATCCAATTCCTCTGCTCCTATACAAGGGCAGGAATAAAAGGCTGTTGGAGTAACAGTTTCTTCAAGGGTATGTATGAAGTGCACTAACATTGAAGGGAGACACAAATTAAGAAAATAATGGCATAGGTGGTGACAATACAGCAACACCACAATTACTGAAGACCAGTTAAAGTAGGGCACAAATTAACAGTGAAGGGCTTCCTTACTCTCTGCTCGTAAAAGAACATTGTCCTGAAGATCATTAAGCTACTATTAAGTGTTATAATGTTACTCACATGAACAGGATTAGAGAGAAACTAAAGAGAGTAACTGACAGAAGGTCCTACTCAAAGGCAGCTGGAGAGCTACTTATTGGGGAAAAATGCAAAAACAGACAGCCAAACCACAGACTCATCAACAGAAGAGCCAGAAATGTTTTTGTCTACAGAATAAACACAGTGCCCATGGTGTACAGTCAAGCTTTCACATGAGAGCATCTTCCATAGCCCCAGCATAGCACAGACCTTTTAGTCCTGCCTGGTTGTTTTTGAAGGATCCCAGGATCTTAGTGTCTGTCAGAAGAGCATGGTCTTTGTAAAACATTATAGAGGATACTGGTACTTTTGTTAATTAGTTCTAGTGATGAACTCATGTTCTAAACTTATGTCCAACTTCAATTTTTCTGACTAGACTACAAAACTCCTTGGTATTTGACCTCTGCTCTCACACATACCCAAAGTACCTACCCATAACATTTTTCCAGTCATCCTCTCCCTCCATCCAGTTTTTCCAGTAACTCTCTAAAATGTGGTCACCAAAACTATCCATATCCTGGCACTGGCTGCTCCAGAGCCAAGCACAAAGCAGTGTTTCATCCACCTCCTTTCACTCAAGGACACAAGCTGCTTGGAGGAGCCTCAGAGTTGGAGCAAGCACTGAGGTTGGTTATTAGCAATCTGTTTTCCCAATGCATCCTCTGCTCCTGCCTCAGCAATTTTTGTAGCTCAGCAAATGGCTGCACCTTTACCCATCAGCATGTTATACCATGCTAAGTACAGTAATAAATGACTACACTACAGTAGTGTGACAAAGCCTCTAGAGCTTAAGATGCATCATTGGGCAGAAAAAAAAGTGCTTCATTTTCTGTCATAGCCTCTTCAAGCAGAGGAGAGGCACCCATTGCTTTGCTAGTGGAGCACAAGCCCTGCAGCTTTTGTCCATGCAGGATCAGTCTGTCTTAGCAGCTACACACATTCTCTAATAAAACATCATCCTGTTATCTAATGTAGCAGTAAGAGCAAGTGTTAAATGTGAGGTAAGATTTATACTTTGAAGCAATGTCTGGCAGGAAGAAAGGACAGTAAGAAGAGGCATAACTAAACCCAAACCTTTCTACTCTTGGGTAATTTCCAGGTGATAACACCATTCCCCATTTAGATCAAATTTAATTCAAGAATTTTTCTTGCATCACCAGCCTTCCAGAGTAAGTATTTTGTAATAAATTAGCTCAGTTATGATACACTACAGGTAACCCACTTTGTCTAAACAGACTGAAAAAACCAAGATGTTGAACATCACAGCACAGTTCATGTTGTTGGCTTTTGAAGTGTCAAATGATTCGTAATGAGGAAGTTTGTTATCTGCTTCGATCTTGACTATTCCACATTTACATAATTCTAATTCCTCAAAGATGCTTCTTGAGACAAACTGCAGATGTAAGGCTGTGCAGGAATTGCAGCACTTTGAAATTCAGATGAACACACCCAGACATTCATTACACCCATCTACTCAAAGTTGCCATGCCTACACTAGGTACAGCCAAAACACATTTAAAGGAGTTTTCAAGCAGCTCTCTATAGCCTGGTGCTGCAGGTAACTCCAAGCAGCACAAGCTAAAATCCTGGCACCTTTAAATCAGCTATGCCAGTTTAGGAGCTCCTTCACACAGAGTTTTCCTGTAACATCTCTAGTGTGAGAACAGCAAGTCACAGGAGAGGGACACAAATAGCTTCTGGCAAAAGACACCTTTTACCATTCAGCCTGCATCTGGAAAGTCAGCTTGGCTATGTTCTGCATGACAGCAAAGTAAATAATACATTCAAGCATTATGATGAATATTATTTACCTATTTGAAATTGAACTTATGAATATAAATGTGTTCTGATTAATTACTTTAATACATATGTGTGTGTTTGCCTACAAGCCATTCTCAGACTATGCATCTTAACAAGGAGGATAAAGGTACATCTGTATGATTGTTAAAAATGTGTTTATTCAGCTTTTAACTTTAGAGTTAAGACTTAATACTGCTCCTTTTTGTGATTCTCAAATGTGCAGGTTATTTTCCATCTCCCATTTTCTGAGAGAGTTATCAAACAGAAGCAGCTATTCAGGGAATGGATTACTTCAAAAAGAGCAGCTTCAGGAAGATTTTGCCCCGTAGCAGACAGAAATCCTTAGCAGCATTCTACTGAGGTGTCAGCTGAAGGATCCATATCACAGTGCTGAGGAACACTTTTCTAAAGCAAGGCAAGAACATTCAGCTTTGGGGTTGAAAATAGGAACACTGATATAGAATAGGAAAAAGAAGAGATCAGATACTTGGTCAAAAGCCATGAAGCTTGACTTTAAGAATTCAAGTTCCTTTTATACCACAGGACATCAAATAAGATTTCACAGCTTTCTGTAACAAAATTAAGAGAGTGGAACACGCTTGAATTTGTAGCAGGTATCTTTTCTAGTTAGGCTAATCCCTCCAAAAAGAGTTTTACAAAAACTGAAGCTGCAATGATGCAGTAAAAAAGACTAACTGGACCAAACGGGAGGGAGAGAAGAATGAAAGATAATCAGTTTTTCTAATGATTACTATTCCTTATTTAAACAAAATTAATTTTTTAAAATAAATGTATTTACTACTTTGAAAGACAGATACTTTTAGAATGGCTTTTCAGTATCTGTCCTGTTTTGACATTCTCCAGTGAATAACCATTATCACAGATGTAGAAGTTCAGCTCAGGAAGGAAACCACTGACAATAACTGGAGACCTGAACTCCCACTTCAAGAAAATTATTATCTTTTTGGGCCTGTGTCAATTGTCAATACTTGAAGTGTCAAGAAGCCCTTCTAATACCAATCAGTGTTGACAATGGTCATATGTCTAGACCAAACTCCTCAAGTCAATGGAATACTCATTTCCCCCCCACCCCTCAGCTCTCAAAAGCAAAAAGCACACTGTGGTATGAATGCAAAGGGCTAATTAAGTTTCTTGAGGGATGATGCATGTACTTAATTACTGATCTAAGAACACTAATTGGCAGAATTTTAATTGATATACGCAATCCCTGATTTAAGGTGAAATTCACAAGTTTTAAGCTATTTAAGAGTTTTTTCAACTCAAGCATTTAACTGCCCACATTACAGTGTCACTGCCCACCCTGCCCAGGGTGCAGTAATCCTCTGTTCCTCAGTGGATCACAGATTTTTGAAAAATTTGCTCCCTGCCCCAACACACCAAGAATTAGGTGTGTTGGGGCAGGGAGCAAACCTAATTCATACCAAGAATTAGGTTGAATTTATGCTATCCTTCACAGAAAAAACATTGCCACTTGTACAGCTTTTGTACAGCTCGAGCAGTAAGGCAAGGAGATACATTCTTTTACTAAAATAAGCTAAGCAAAGATGGAAAGAGGATTTACAGCATATGATAAGGGAGACTGGAAGCTTCAGAATCTGGGCTTGTTTTCAATCCTACAGGCAAAAATCACTACAGCTATACATAATTAAGCAAAGAATGTAAAGACACTTTACATGTTTATTTTTTCTTCCTAGCCTATTAAGGAAAGGGCTGGAAAAACAAATACAATTTTAAACCCCACCACCTCCAGAAACAGTACACTAAGTACCACATACATTGCTTAATTATAAAATTTATCTACAAACAGAAACCAACTTCCTACTGGAACACCCCTCTTCCTAAACTAAATTTGCATATCAATTAATGGCACGGGAATGAGATAGCAGTATAGCAGAACATGAAATAACAAAATTGAAGTTAACAGACAACCTTGCCAGCTAGCTGAAAATATGATGAAATAGGCATTTTTATACTGATGAAAATAGGCATTTTTATATTGATGTGGCATTATACTGCAATAATGACCTTATTTTGATTCCATTTATTCTAATAAGCCTATGCTGATGAGTTTTATTCATATGCAACAAAAAAACCCATAACATCTAGTTTGTATCTTCAACCCAAACTGTTTTTCACATCATTATGGAGCCAGAAGACATCAAGAAAACAGTCCACAATAGCATCCCCCCTACCCCATATTTACTTTGGCACAAGCATTTCTGTCTTTGACTGTCAGCTTTTATTTTAATCTTAGACACATTCTGGTTTACTTTCCCAAGCAGCACTACTTTTCTTTAAAGACATATAACAAATATTTGATGTTTGGAATTTATTTCTTATATTGCCATAACTTTATGCTGTATAAATGCCTTATGCCCAAAGTAAGAACTTGCTCAACTAAGGAATAAACTCTGATATTTAAAATTTCCCTATAATTTTTTACACCCAGCACTGCTTTCCATTCTGTTTGCTTCCTAGTTTATAATCATGGTTTTTAAGCACTTATCTTCTATTACAAGATTTTATAGCCTATCATTCCTATGGAGGTAATTAATTTAGAAAATAGCCTAAAATTTGTCACAGACCATCAAAAACTACTAGAATTGTACACTATGGCACACAGTTAATCTTTGCCAATAGCACACAGCAGACAGTTTACTCAAACATTGGGATGATTTAATGGTTTCCCTGTGGTCACTGAAGCAGAATCCTTTCTGACCCGCTTCACCCATGAAGCACCTTGGCAGCTCTGCAGGTCTCTCACATTCAGGAGCCACACAAGAAACTTCAATCAGGCAAGCTGAGACTTGCTCCCAAGACTGGTCTAACAGCTACTGGAAAGTGTTTAACTGGGATCCCCAAGCTACAACTGAACTGGAAAAAGCTGCTTCCTTCAGCCTTCCCAAAGAGCAGCAAAGGGCACCTCAGCCATTTGTCCCACAGAGCAGAGGAACAGAACCACAGAATGGTTGAGGTTCAGACCTCTGGAACTTGTGTAGTCTTCCTGCTCAAAGCAGGGTCACCCCTAACAGGTTACTTGGGATCTTTCCCATTGCAGTCTGGTTTTGAGCATCTCCAAGTACAGGGAGACTCCACAAGTCCTTGTGTCTGCTGGGGAGCCCAGAACTGGGTACAGCACTCCACTGGGTCTGACCAGTGCTGAGTAGAGAGGCTGGATGACCTCCCTTCTGCTGCTGCTGCTTATCCCAGGGCAACCCAGAGTGCTGTTCAATTGTCTTTGCTACAAGAGAACATCACTGGGCCATGCTTAACTTGTGCACCAGCCTCACCTCTGCCTGCTGGACAAGCTGAACAATAACAGTATTTTTTTTCAGGCTCTTACTTGGGGTATAATGTCTACCCAGTGGTAACAAAATCACGACAAGAGTGGTGGTGGGGACATTAATCAAAATGCCAGGTGAGACCACAGTAAACAAAGATTACTTGGGATGAGAGAATAAAATGGTATTTTGTAAGCATTAGAGAACATTTCAATGCTCACATCCTTTAGCAAGAAAGGAACAAAAAGAAACAAAGCTGCTGTCTTCCTAAGCCAACAAAACCACAAATTCTGTGGAACAAACAAGTCCCAGTATCATACTCTGTAGAAGCTGTTCACAAAGATTGCCATACAGTCAGACCAAGTGCAAAGCAGGGAAACTGAGGGAAGCCTTATCTTCATTAAGCCAAAACAAACCATAACACCAACTAAAATGCATCATTTGAGCGAACTAGAACAAAAAAGGCCTCAGTGCATTCAACATGCAACTATGTTCTGTGTTATTACTCTGATGTTATGCAAATTAGAAGAGTTAGGCTTGCAGGCAGAAGGTAAATTATCTTATTTAAAACTTGTTTTTTAACACAAAAATTTCTATTGACAAACAAAATGAAAAGCTTTAAGTATGATGCTTTTACCACAGGGTCTTGCAGTATGTCATGAAGACTTCCACGCTCATGTCCAAACCAAAGCTGAGCATTACTTAATCAGGCATAACAGAGCTTGCTAGGAAAGTGGAAATATTTCCATAGTGCTTTTTCAGCAGACCTAGTAGGTGCAGTAACATGATGATTCAGCAGAGATGAGCTCCTGCTCAAAACAGAGGGAAACATCTACCAGAAGTGGGAGAGCTGCTGACCAGTCAAGCTGCAGCTATCCCAGCTAATTGCCTTGGGTATTTCTGACTCACATGCATGGGCTACTTCACTAGGGAGGCACAACAGCCTCTTCAGTTGATTTTTTCAGGACTATTTCCTATTAATACTTTGTAACCCACTTCCCCTCTCAGTTCTATTCAGCCTCTACAGGCTATTTCCTATTTGGCATTTACTGAAATTGCTGCTGGCTGAACAGGATTAGACAGTAAAGCAGCCAAGGAATAAGAGACACATGACAAATAGGTCCCTGTTACACGACAAAGAACAAGTTCATATGCTCTAATTTGACATCAGGAAAAAAAATATCTTATTTCCCCAACAAAATGAGAGAGATGTGTTCAACTATTCTGCCTAAGAAAGGTAAAGTACGTAAGTCATGTAAGAGAATTCAATTTCAGCATCTTTATAAGAGTAAGATTTTAACTAGAAGAGTTGCATACCTTCTGGAATCAGGAGTATCAAAACAAGATTCAAGAAGCACTCAGGATCAAATAGCAAAGGCTACCTAAAATCTGCAAAACATGATTTCTCTAGACAAAAAGCAAATTCTTTAAAAATCAGTTTTCATGTCCTCATGGTTGTCAGAGGACCACAATCAGGATTCATTGGTCTGCATAAAGTAGCTACACCAAAGTACACAAACTGCAAACACTTCATAACCCACTGTGAGCCCAAGCAAAACCAAATAGCAAACCAGTGAAAAGGAAAGCAACAATCACAAAATGGTGGAACAAGCAAACCAGCAAAATGTTCTTAGGATCATGTATCAAAATTTCTTTTCCCAAGTAAAAGCCAGCCTTCCTCTCAGTGCACTAAACAGTGGGATGATACAATAGAACAGTTGCTCCTGCAATCAGCAAATGCTGTTCTGCTCAGTCTGGTCACCTACACGTATCAGCTGAGTGGGCCTAGACAGATGGGAAGCTCCACCACCTGCTTAATCAGCAGCCTAAAGGCCTCTAACAAGATATTTTGTATGATAGTTGAGAATTAATCTGAGTTTTAACAGAGAAAGGTGTTTATCTAAAAGCATTTAATTTCTGACTAAAAATGATGCCTTCAATTTTGACTTATTTAATACATTAAAACACAATTTATGCCAAGTAAGGAGAACAAACTCAAGCCTAAAAAGATTAACAGATAAACACTAGCCAGGAAGGCACACCAATACATAAAAATAACTGCTATGAGGTTAAGCAGCTTGTTCTCATTTTCCAACTTCCTCTCTAGTACCATTTTGTGAGCAAGTGAGTCCCCAGTGGCACCCACCTCGATGCCACTTTGTCTGGCCAGTTTCACCGCTGTGTTGTAGTAGCCACAGCGCAGGAGATGCTCCACCATCATGCGATCCATGCGCTTCTTCTTCCACATGTTGGCAGCGGCCGGCTGGTCACTGCTGTGCTCCTTCAGGTGCTCAATCCTGCGCTTGCACAGCTTGGCACTCTCATCTTCAGCCTGGATGGACTCCACGGCCTGAGAAGGAAAAGCCAACAGTAAAGCTATGTCTTTTCAAGCTCATTTTAAAGCAAAACACAGTAATTGTTTGTAAGCATTCTTTAGATGTTATACAGCTACTCCCAGTAGTGTCTCTTTTGTTTAGAAATATTTCCTATGGCAGTGCATAAGCTTCTGCATGGCTGGTCCAGTTCTGAGATATTCTTGCACAGAAGTAAGTTTTGATCTATTTGACATTATGAATATATACATTTTTCTGCTTAATTTGCAGTTTATCCAAAACTAGAAATGTATCAACTATGGCAGCAACTGCTGTAATAGTCTGCAAAGAGCTTTGTGAAGATTTGCAGTTATCTGATCCAAACAGATGAAAAGCAAAATTTCCACCTCTAACCTATGCATGGCTTCTTCCTCCAGCAGCTGTCCTGTTGGATTAGTTCTACTCAGGAGTGATGCAGAGTAAACCCACATTACTTCTAATACACTGGAGCCATTTTAATCAGTCATGCAATAATGGAAATTATACAAATGGTTGGCCTCTCGGCACCTGTAATTCAAGGACCTAAAAGCAGTTTCTCAAAATCATCAGTTTTGTTAAACTGGTATTATTTTATATAACTCTGCTACTGTGGGAACATGCATCCCTTGTTAAGGAGCTTTACTTAGGAAAACACATTTGTCCAGAGGAACTAGATTGATGATTTCAAACCAACATATTGGCATACCCAGCAAAGAAAAACCACCCACCAATCCCTCAAGGTATTGCTATAATATTTTTAATTAAAACCAAAACATTCAGCTCAGTTGCTTTCCTTCAACCTTAGAGCCATCATTCCAAGCCAGCTGACTCGGTACACAGCATGTGACAACTCTGGGCCAGGTCAGACTACAGAACTCCAGAAAGCTGGCAGAACTTTAATGTGCCTGCTAAGCTAAAGGCAAACCAGCAGAGGATGGTTAGTACCCATCTGCAATATATCACTGGTGATGCAACTGCAAGTTAGGCTGCCCTGTGGTGACTTTAAACTTGCTGGCTTGTGTTGGAATGACTGCACAGCTCTGGCAGCTGGAAGAACCTGGCAGGCTTTTGGCAGCCCACTCTGCACTCCATGCTGACATAGAGACCTTTCCAGAACTCAAACTGTAGTATCATCCATGGTACAGCTCCAGCTCTGGAAGCACGGGTTGGCTCTAATTGCATTTACCATGCCTGCCCATAGACTTCTTCTGGAAGGATCAGTATTTGAAAAGCAAAGTGAAATGAGAGAAAACTTGAAAGGAAAGCTCACTGAGCTTATTCCCCTCTTCCCCCCAATTAAGCCTGACTCTGATCTGGCCCTTGATACCAAATTCAAGTATCTAAAACACTAGTCACTACACAAGAGTCTCTTAACATCCATGTAAACATCTGTAGCATAAGTTGTTTTTATTACTGAAATTGGAGTTACTTGTGTTGCTGACTTTAGCTTTATTTTGTAACAGAGTTTGGTGACAAGTATTTTGTTTCAGTTATAAACTGGGTCTCTTCCTATTCAGCAGGCAAATACTAACTCAAGACAAAACACACTTTCACTTTTTAGATAACTGCAGTATTATCAGATGTGAAGGCAACCTTGAGAAATATTCTGAATACAAGTAAGAACTCAAGGCAGCCAGGCACAAAGGTTAGACCCCTTCTGCTTCGAAAGGGCTCTTCTTATATGGCTTTGTATCTGGACCTATACAGCTCTTGCAGGTTTTTTGATCCTTCTAGTAGGTTCAGAAAGGCTGCAGATTCTTTTCAAAAACCTCTGAAGCAAGTCTATCTGGACTTGCCCTGCTGGATGTTAACAGAACTTGAGGGAACAAGCACATTAAACAGGATACAAAAGGGAAAACACAAAGGCCTAGGTTTCCCTAGGATCATTTTCAGAACCTAAGAAACCTGCTGTGTTTTAAAGCTCTCTTTTAAGAGTGAGCAAGGCATTAAATAAAGGAACCATCCAATTCTATTATGGCCATCTCAGCAGTTCATGAGATCCTTGTCTAAACACAGGAGGCAACAGAGATCCCACATGGGTCTAAAGGCTCTAAAGAAAACAATAATTTTGTTTGGGGCAGAGATTATAGGGAAGACAGTTGGGAGTTGAGGGTTTGGAGCAGAAACAAGACCTTTGTATTTCAGAGGACTTTTACTGTTAAATAATTTTTTTTGGCCTTTTGTTCTTTCTGAGTAGCTATAAGATTCCCCAGAGCCTTTCAGGCAGTCAAAAACAAATGAGCAATTAAACTAAAATGGAGCTGTGCAACCAAAACACTCAGCAATGCCTTCAGACACACCCCCACAGTCAGCAAAGCTTTAACAAGTAAATTACTTTTACTCCTCCACATCATTACTACACACCTACCAACAACATACAACACCTCTGTCAGAAATAGCTCCTATTTTTCTGTAAGTAACAGAGAAGTGAAGAAAACACATCCTTTAAGACCTCTTTAAGTCTCACAAGCCAAGGATGAAAAGAGCAATTAATTTATCAAGTCTTTTGCAGAACAGCTTTTCAGCACCTAGCTAAGTTGTTCAAGCAGAAAACCCCAAATCAACACATATGACAGCGTTATTTTCATGTTGCAAACCTCCAAGGTATTTTGATGCTTCACATAGTACTGTCACAAGATTTACATCTGTTGGTTATTTCATTGAAGTTTCAGTGGAATGACTCTGCTTTTATGTTTCATCTATTTATTTTTGGAGAAGCACTGCTCTCAAGTCAGGCGACAGAGCTATTTTCATTTTTCTGCAAGACTTGTTTCAAGTAAGTGTTCTGATGACTCTAGGGATGAGTAATATTCCCATCCAAAATAAGGATGGTTTATACTTCTTTTTCTGAGAACATATACATCTTTTTCTAAGAAAGATGTGGTAAAAGCATGAAAGGCTGGTTGTATTTTGTTCAAACTTAACAGCTAGAAGCAGGTTATCCTGCCAAATTTTGTTTAAAAAGCTCTTAATATTCCCTACGAATCTTTCAAATGGCAAGTTGAGTGTTTATAAAACATTTTCAAGTAACAATCCAGGCCAACTTGCACTTTCTTCTGCAGAGAAGTCTCAACACTGCATACAACTATTCCTGCACTGGGGGTTTCCCATTTTTCAGCTTCATCTTCTACCTGTTTTGCTATTCCAGTGATGAATTTATTCAATTACACAAACCTTCCCATTAGACAAGCAGGAACTGTACAAATCAATTAATTTTGCTACTATTTCTTTTCTGTTAGTAAAGAAAGTCCTTTTCAGGACTACAAATATCTATTAATTTTACCTCTCAACAGAAGTTTGTTTTGTTATATTTAGACAAGGACCACCATAAGTCGTGTTTCTTAAGCACAGTGAAGCAAAGTTTCACTGTGCATTCCGAGGCTTTTGAAGATTCAGTAATGCCTGGTGTCTTGAAAAGAAAATCCAAGCAAACAGCACAGCAGTGAAGGTGGAACAGCACTCACCTTGCGTTTCAGAACGCTGAGTTTTTCAACAACTCCATCCAGGAGACTGACAACAGAATCCACAGCAGGACAACTGCTGAGTGTCTTCTCCAGCTCCGCCACCACCATGGTCACGTGGCTGGTCTCCCGGTCTATGTTCTTCTGGGCAGCTCGGAAGCGTTTGTTCAGTGTTTCATATGGCACCTGAAGCAGAAATAGCAAAGTCATTAGGATTTCTGTATTTAAAAAGTCAGCTCCTCTAGAGCTTACAAAGACTGATGATTTCATCTGGTGCAGCCCAAAGAGTAGGTCGGCTCCAGGGGACTAGAGGTCATTGATTGAACTTGAGTTCCCATACTAAAACACTTATTTAAGTTCTCTCAGCAAGGAGCTCACACTTCAAAGATTATGAAAAAACAATGGGAAAAATGCTGCAGTTTCTTGTCTGATACCAGGTTCACCTATCCTGCTTTGGCTGTAGGAAGCATTGATGGAAACAATCCAGGGACAACAGAATATGAAGACAAATTCGTACCTACAAAAGGAAAGCTACAAATTAAACCACAACTAAGAGATCACCTTTCAGACCCTGACTTTCTAATTTTACATTTCTTCTCTTCACTAATTCATTAAAAAAGAGAAAGTTACCTTTGAGAGAAAGCATGTATAATGCATATTGGCTACTGAAAAAATTATACATAGTACACCAACAGTTATTCAGGAAATCCAACAAGTCTCCTACATACCTCTACCCATGAAAGACTACTTCTTAGGAAGTAATACTCAAAAGTAGTATATACTTTGTATATACAAGAACTATAAGGAATGCCAAGAGAAACCCTATGTAAATTAAGTGATAAAAGCCTACAATGTATGATTAAACTGAAATTTAATTTCCTCTAATTTAATTTCCTCTAATTTCCTTCCTCAAACAAACTCCATTCCTGAATTAAGAGATTTGCCAGTCTTGGAGGTCTCCTGTCCTACTTGTCCCACACCTTTGTGGAACAGCTGGATCAAACCTGCTACTGGCTTAGTAGCCATGGCCCATGCTCCCATGGATGGGAGCAGTCTACAGCCTGGGGAATGATTTGGGGAAAGCTTACAGGATGTGTTAAGCTTCCACTAGACTTCCCCTACAGTGGCAGCAAAAGCAATTTAGACAGGAAGTTCTTTTACTTCACAAAACCAGGAATTTTTAAAAACATTCCAGTGCTATACACTTAATTCAGCCATATTGTTAAACTTTAAAAAGTCCATGAGAAGTTCTTTCAGGTAGTTATGATAATCTTGATTGCTGTTCCATTAATCAAAGGCATAATTTAGATAGCAATCAGATTATCCATGTTAAAGGTAAAACAGGAAGCACAAATCAGTGCTCTGTTTGGTACATATCACGTATATGTTTGATTACAAATCTTTCAAGCATATAACTTCTAATCAATTATATCAAGGGCTCCGTTTTCCTCTTTCTAATTATCTGCATGCAAGGAAGTATCCCCAGGGGCCACACCCCTTCTAGGCTCTATGAAAGAGGTTCCAACAGCACCACTGCAATTCTCCATCAGAGAACACTTTGGTTCAGAGGAAGGAAGATGAGCCAAAGCATTTGCTTTCCAAGACTTTGCATTACCTATAAGAGGCTGTGCTTCTTTGTAGTAGTAATAAAAGACAAGGATAATCCTGATAAGATATGAAAGGGCTCCTCTTGTCAAGACTGAAATGATCTATTTAATGGTTCCTGGTATCTCAAACTAAACCTTAACAAATGACAGGACAAGACTCTAACACAGAAGGCACCAAGCCAAAACAATTCTTTTCCTTATACATTTTGCCCTAAAATCCCAGCAGTACACCCACCCAAAACTCAAGCCACATAAACCATGACAAATAATGGGCTTCAACACCTACTTAGCTGCCTCTGTAACAACATTCCATCTCCAACCCTCTTTTCTTTTTTCCATTTACACAAAAAATATGAAATATTTTAAAGACCCACAGATAAAATGGATATTCTAGGAGGCCATTATTTTGACATCTCATGTTTTTGAACATGGAAACTTATTTCCAACTCTAACACCTGATGCCAGACAGCATTAAGACAACTTCTTCCCTTCCTTTTGCCCCACTGCATCTTTCTTACTGTTCACCAAAAAATATTTCTGCAAGTATTTTGCTAATCAGCCTTCCATGCCACACTGAAAATCTGCATCAATAAAGACTTTCATAAGCTACTATTAATTTGAAGTACCTTTTTTAGTACAGAAAGTACTTTTGTTAAATTTTGAGCAGTCAGCTGGACACAGATCTAGTCAGTTGGGAAAAAAGCCTGTGTTTCATCTCCCTTTTGCCTAGTTCCTTATCTGCACTCAAGAGCAGTAACAGCACCCATTTCCTGTGCTGTCTCTTCAGCATGCAGAGTTCTGGCACAGTTTGTGTTCATATGACATTTAGAACAATTGAACTTTCAATTTCAGCTGGTAACACTATATATCATTTAGAATGTCTAGGTGCAATAGGTCTTCTCTTATCTTTTTTTTTCCCCTACCATAAAAACAATCTGAATGTCTTCTGTGGAAGAGACTGAGTGGAAATGTTTTCACTATATACTCTGAAAGTAAATGAAAGTAAACATATTGAGAAACATAATTTAGTGTGTCATACCAAAGGAAATTAAAGGTACAATGAAATTATTTGCATAAGTGGAGCTGACAGTAAATATACTTTACCAGAGATTTTCGTAATTTGCACAGGCAGTTGTTTCTTATTACAGAGCCAGCAGTTTTCATGAGAATATTTGTGAATCATATCTAGGTACAGATTTTACACTTACTTTACAGAGACAGAGTCTGTGAATGCCAAAACTTAGAACTACATTCCTTACAAAGCAGGATTTTATCTTAAATTTGCATCTTGATCTGCTGGTTCTTTTATTACTCCTACAGCTCCAACGTGCCAGAAGACCCAGCACTGGCTTGCTTTACCTCAGAACCCTTCACAAGTTACAGGCACTGTACCAACAGGAGCATTTCTTTCCACCAATAATGAAAGTTAATGAAAGGAGAACATATAAGAAAGTGTTCTGGACAATGCAATTTTAAACATTTTTAATTACAGTTCACTTGATTTTCAGGTACCATTGTTAGCATACTGTGCACACCAAAGTTTTCAGACTAAGAGACAGAGGCAAGATTTATATCTCATTAATTGCCATAAACCTATTAGAGACTTGGAATCTTTCCTGCCAGTACCATTCTGTGACCAAACTTGGATTACACATCATTATTTAGAGACAAGAGTGACCTACAGAACCCAGCCTAGAGAAGCATTACCTTAAGGAAAAAAGAATTAATCAGCTACTAGAAAATTTGAAATAAAGCAGCAAGTACTGACCAGAATGTGTTCTGCATAAGCACAATACCAACTTGTCCTACTCGTTAGAGCTTGAAAAGCCACACCCAGTTGGCTCATATGGTGAGCATACAAGAGGATACAAAGGAGAGTTGTAAAATATTAGTGGGCAGCACATTTAAATCCAGTGGCACTAAACAGATTCTGCTCCTTTTGTTCATCAGCTTCCACAGCTGCAGACACATTATTCAACCTAAGCATGTACTAAACCAGGTCAAACTTAAACCTAGTGAAAAGGAATTTGACTGAAGTTAGATCAACCTACACAAGGGGTAAAATTCCAGTAACACAAGTTTTTCCAAGATCAGAATTCTGTTGTGATGTGAAGGAAAGTCTGCTTGGCTGGAGGCTTCTGCAACTGTAGCGTGACTGTTTCCAGGTGCTAAACACTAACAAAAAAGCAGAGACAAGCGATTAACCTGACCCAAATATTTTCTTCATTTCAGGAGTTACTTCACACTGTTTTCAGAAAGCCAAAAAAGTGGTGTGCTGTCCCAGAACATGCTCCAACAACCTCTAGCTGTGGAGACAAGACTTAGAAGAGGATTGTTCTGGGTGTACAAGCTTGAACTGGTGGAAGAGGAGGAAGGACTGCCAGGAGAGCTACACGTTGATCGCTCAGTTGAGAGCAAGGAGTAGAAAACTGCAGAGCTAAGGATGTCAGGGGCAGTTTTTCAGTGCACACTTGGGAACTCAGCTGTGAAGTTTACTACCTGGCCTTCAGCCCAAACACAGTCCTCTTCCTGCCCATGAATGCAAATAAGGTACCAAAGCAAGGCAGAGTTCTCAAATCACAAAGTGGCTAAAACTATTCAAACTGGGCAACTGTAGGCAATCTTTCTTTTCATAAGCCATATCAAATGTAACTTGAAATATCCTTAAGCAGAGTGAATTTAAATATATTTTCATAAAAATAAATTTTTCAGCAAGCCATTCACTTACTAAGTGATTCCATTTTCTTGAGTTTTTTGAAAACACATTAAAAATAGAAAAAAAACCCAGCCAGTATTAAATGCTTGCATATGTTGTAACCTGATGTTTTGCAAACTGTATACACTTCTCAAGTGTTAATTATCAGGCAGCAAATAAATATTTAAAGAAATATAAATAATTTTAAGCCAACTGCATACAGGAGTACATTAAAACAAGTGTGAGCAGCTGGTGAAGGGAGGCAATCTTGCCCCTCTACTCTGCTCTTCTGAAGCCCCACCTGCAATGCTGCATTCAGCTCAGTACCAGAAGGATCTGAACCTGCTGGAGCAAGTCCAGAGGAGGCCACCAAGGTGACGAGAGGGCTGGAGCTCCTCTGCTGTGGGGACAGGCTGAGACAGCTGGGGGTGTCCTGCCTGCAGAACAGAAGGCTCTGGGAAGACCTTATGGCACCTTCCAGTACCTAAAGGGGCTACAAGAGAGCTGGAGAGGGATGGAGTGACAGGACAAGGGGCAATGGCTTCAAAATGGCAGAGGCAGGGTTAGATGAGATATGAGGAAGAAATTCTCAACTGTGAGGGTGGTAAAGCCCTGACACAGGTTATCCAGAGAAGCTATGGATGACCCCTCCCTGGAAGTGTTCCCAGGCTGGATGGGGCTTTCAGCAACCTGGTCTAATGAACATGGCAAGGAGGCTGGAATTAAATTATCTCCAAGTTCCCATCAAAGTCAACCCTTCTATGATTCTAAACCAGCTAATCCTTTACAGTGTCCTACAATGCATATTGCTTTTTCACTCATTATCAAGATTTTACTGAGATTCATTTTTCTTCTCAAGGTTTTCTGAATTTATCTACGTGTGCACACTTTGTACTCTCTCCATAAATGGAATATACAGAAACAGCTGCTGAACACACTCCTACCTCAGCTCTTGCTTATCTCTACAGACTCACAAAAAACGCCTTTAGAAAACCTGTGATAAGAGCATAGCATCTATATAGCCTTTAACAATCTGAAAAGGGAGAGGAGAATGCACACCATTTCCCCCTCATAGAAGTTTATTAATTATAGTGACCAAAGCTTAAAAAGTTCAATGGCATTTATGTTGTTGGAAGTCAGACATCCAGACTGGACTTATGCTCATTGCAGCGAATTCTATTAAGCAGCTTAATGGCATTTTGAGAATGTGGTGAAGTTTTAGCCTGTTGCACACCTGCAGCTTCTACAACAGACAGAGTCACTCACTGAGCACCTGGGGTTTGCAAACAAATTGAATACAGACAGTGCTGAAGGGCTCTCTGCTTGGGATAGAGAACAACATAACAAAACAAACACAAACCGTGGAGAGAACCTCTTTGCAGAGGTGTTGTACTTGTCCAGCCACAAAAGCCTTCTGAGTTACAGCTAGAAATGCAGCTCTCATTACCATCACAGCCAGCATAGACATCCACTTAATTCAGCTAGACTTCAAATAAGTAATTGCAATTACCAGGGCCTTGTAGACACCAGCAGCTTAAGGAAGATGAAAAGCATCCACAGAATTAAGTTTGTGACCCAACCACCAAGGACAACAGGGTCTTACTTCTAAACGCCTTCTCTGTCTTTACTGGTAAGGTCTTCTCCTAAGCCTTCCTGATGATGTATGAGCAACTGAGTCTGGGGAGTGAGGTACTATTCACTCATATAGGAAGTCCAAAGCAAGCTGAAGATAAACAGGTACATAAGAGCAGAAGGGAGGAAAGGAGAGAGCTCTTGGATGACACTGCAAACCTGCTACCATTGCTGGAATGCCACAGTGAACAAGAAAAGTTGTCCATGACTGAAAAGAGCAAGTTTTGTGCCTCTACTCCAAAAAGAGAACCTGGAAGATCACAAAACCTACAGGCTGGTCTGCATCATCTCAGCTCTTGTGAAAGTTACAGAAAAAACAAAAAAAAACCACAAACAAACAAACAAAAACAACAACAAAAAACCCCAAGCATTTTCAATCTTATAGAGGTGACTAGGAACAACCAGCCCAGATTTGTCATATGCAAATCAAGCTGACAACATTGTTTGCTTTCAGTGATGAACTGTCTCTCAATGGCAGGAGCACACTGGCAGCCCTTCATGCCAATAGCAGTGAGGTTTCTGACATTGTCTCACTTGTGGCCAAACAGGAGACATGGACTCAATGGCTGAACACAAGATGGGTTAGGGACTGACTAGTCAGGCTCTAAGAATAATGGTCAGTGGTCCCAAAGCTTCCTGGTGGCCAATTATAAGTACTGCTTGTCTCCAGGATGTTATCAACTCCAACAAACAGGTCATCTTCAACCATCTGCACTACAGAACACACAGAGGGCAAACTGGTGGAGTGCTTGATAAAAGGGTGTCAGAGCTGCCATTCAGAAAAAATTACAAACTGGAGAAATACAGCAAGAACTTTATGAAACATAATCAAGGCAAACACCGGGGCCCAATATCAGGCACAAAACCACTCCAGCCTTTAGCACTGGTTGTGGAGTAACTGCCTAGGACCACCAGTGCAAGAAAAGACACAGAGGTCCTGATGGACAGCAGGTGGGACATGAATCAGCAACAGGCTCTCATGGCAGTGAAGGTTAACCCCATCCCAGGCTGCATTAGCAAGACTAAAGGCAGTGGGTTGAGAGGAGTGATTGTTAATGCTCAGCACTCATGCAGACTCATCTGGAATACTGAGTCTGGTTTTCAGGTCACTCTCCCCCCCCCACTAAAAAAGAGATGCTGACAACCTGGAGAGAGTCCAGAAGGCTGCCACCACGACAGTGAGCTGGCTGCAGGATTAAAAAAACAAATGTCCAAGAGAAGCTGAGAGGGGCAGGCTTGCTTCCGCTGCTGCAGAAGGGAAGGCTCCGGGAGCTGGAAGCGGCACAATCTGATAAAAGCTTTCTACCACCCAAAGGTGAAGGTCACAGATAAGAGCCAGCCAGACCTTCCGGAGTTACAGAGCAAAAAGGAAGGAGGCTGAGTTGACAAGTGTCACTAGAGAAAATTCCAGCTGGACATAAAAAAAATATTTCAATCAGAACACTTGGTAAGCACTGGAACAGCAGCCCAGAAAGGTGACGGAATCTCCACCCTCAAAAACTTTCAGAACTTGGCAGGACTCTGAGCAACTCAGATTAGCTTTGAAGTTAGCCAAGGTTCGAGCAGAAGCCTGAATTTAACAGTCTGCAGAAGAACTCTCCTACCTTAATTTAATGAATTCATCTTTGCTAACTTAGACATCAAACACATTTCCATATGAAGATCTGGATGACTGTACCAGATAAGACCAAACACCCCTCTCTGTCACTATCTTTTCTCTGATGGTATCCAGAAAGAGGATGGCACTTGAAAAAAGGCAAGAACAAAGTTACTAATCCCAAAGTCTCACTGGACTCCTTGAGCCAGAGATGGGAATTTAACACCACAGGGTGTTTCTCACTCATGAACTCTGGTTGCTGTTGACCTGAGTTTTAGCACTGCAACATCCTGTTGTGAGATATTTCACAGGCTCACAACTATGTGAAGAAATACTCTTTGGTTTTGACTTTCAACTGACTTAAAACCCTTTTGTTTTGGAAGCAAAGAAGGGAACCCTCTTCTTCTCCTACATACTTCTCATGTATCTTGAGATTGGAGAGACTCTTGAACCACTCCTTGAAGACAGACATTCCATCTCTCTAATCATTCTCACCTTTCTGTAGCCATTTTCCAGTTCTACTACACCCTTTCTCAGGATGAGAGAAGGGAGAAATTAAGAGTAACTCATACTACTTGAGAGAAAAAGAAACCATGGATTTTAACTGCTGTGTACAGTTCCCTTCCCAACACTTCTGCCCTGTGTTTGTTAACATTAACCTGACCACTCATACAAAACATTCACCATTAGCCCTGAGATCCCACTCAGTAATGATGATCACTTCCAACTCAGTTATTTATATATATATATATAGAAGACTATGATTAATTTTCTTTTCACCATACCTAAAAACTGTATCACACTGCATTTATCTATACTGAATTTAATATATTTTAACACCCATTCAGTCTCACTATTTTTTCTCTAATGGTTCACACTTTGGCTACATCTGTAATACCTCAATTATCTTAGCATCATCAAGGAAACTGCTTCATCTCAGCACTTACATTTTCTTCCAGGCTGTTCAAAGAGCTGAGTATCACCAGGATGCCAGCAGAATCCTAACACCAATCTTCCTCCATTAGAACAGCTGGCTACTAAATCTTGATGTTTGTTTTTTATCTTGCCCAGTTCCTTATCTGCATAAGGACTTCAGTCTTTCTTGCAAGAGTTCCTGGTAAGGCTTATCTCCAGAAAACATTCAGTAATATGAATAAACTATCAACCAAGTCCACCTCACTGCCCACTTCAGTTTTTTAAGAACAACTCCAATATCTTTACATGGAATGCACTTTTAAAAAGTCACATTAACTGATGTACATTATTCCATATTGGATTAGTCAGGATACTATTTCTGCATCAATAAGCAATTGGCTGGAAGGGAAAAATCAATTACATATATTAAAAATCTCACTAAAATTTTACTTGAAGTAGAAGCATGGAAACAGTCTTCTACATTGCCTTTCTTCCACAGCTATCCAACAAAATTCCCAGACTACTTGAGCATTCATCAGAGAATTAAGAGGAGGACTCAACACAGGAGAAAGAGATTTCTCCCAAAACAAAAAATCTTTTTATAACAAGTGTTATGTGCTGCATTTCTCCTCCTTTGGAAGTGTAGGATGTTAGGCCAAAGTCTAAGGGCCACTGTGCAAAATTCCAAATACCACCTTGATGCTGCCCACAAGTTTTTCTACCTTGGTAGTGGTACAGACCAATACTGAAAGACTGAATTACACATTTGTTTCATGACTGAAGTTTTGAAAAAAATGTAAGCCTTTATTCTCCTCCAAATCTTTAGCCTTACATTAGACTTTCAGCACACCAGTTCTCACACTTGAACACTGGCCAAATTCCTTCTTTACTTATACAGATTCAACCCTAAGGAGCTCCAAATAAAAACGGAAACTACAACACAATCACTTTCAGATCACAAGATAATACAAAATGTTTCTAGCCCACAGTAACTGCATGGATGAAACTAGTTCAGATGCAGCAGAAAAAAGTAAAAACCAGTTTGTATAGCTATCATTTGGTTGTTGGGAATTACAGAGTAAAAGTGAGACTTCAAAAAAGTCAGTTGAAGGAAGAAGTATTTGGTTATATAGGTATGATCATTAACTGTTCTCCAAGGCTCCTGTAAACTGGAATTTTCAAAGTTTCTAAAAACTCATTTTCATAGAAAACAGTATAGACAACAGAAACAAGCATCACTTACACAGGTTTGCAGTTCTGTAAAGAACACCCATTTTCTTGCTGTATTTGATATAAAGTAGTTAATTGGGTCTAACTGGTACGAATTCTTACAGAGGGAACTTTAACTATATATCCTGACTTGACACATCTCTGTGTGCATCCTTAGTGTTAAAGTATCTTGGCTGAAAGTAAGTCCTTCCCACATAAAATGTGATTTTTTAAAAAAACATAAAAACCTACATTGTGTATCTTTTCAAATTAACTCAGTCATGAGCAGGAGGGAACTAAAAATGGATTTGTAAAAATCTTACCAAGTACATGAAGTCACAAAATTAGGGGGCAGAAAAAAAAAAAGTGTTTCAAGAAATATAAAATAAAAAGAGTCCTACGCGATTCGGTGGGGGGAACCATTACAGAACTATGCTCTCCTTTCAAGGGGCAGAAAAATGATGTGCTTCCCCTCCTCAACTGTGTTAGCTTACAACACCTGAAAAGCACCCGAGATTTGGATGAATCTACAGGTCTCCAAGACAATTCTGTTGAAGACTTTGAGATATAAATAAGCTTTTTTCAAATGCCCCTACATGAAATTTAGCCTGGCCAGACAGCTAGGGAAAACAAGAGAGGTGCAGTGATGAAATTGCCTTTCAAAAAACTAAAGCAAAGAGAACTTAGCACCACTTTAGGCAAGAACACGGAAATATAGGAACATGGAAGAAAAATTAAGCACCTCCTGAAGAGTTTTAATAAACCGTGTCAAGAGAAAAACAAAACCTCACAAGAAACACCTTCAAGCATTCAGCTGTTTTCTTGAGACTAAATTAGAACACCACACTCACTGCTTCAACAAAACAGAAAAGTAGAGGACATCTCTTACATATGATGCAAAAGAAAAATGAGGCAGGGTACAATAAACTACTGAAACTGTTCCCTCAAGAAATAACAATTAAGAACTTCCTTGCAGAATTATTGAAATTCTGTATTTTTATGTAGTTCATTTTTTCCTCAATGATTCTTGGATTACTTCAGACCAGAGTCAGCATCATTATTTGTCACTGGACTTATCCAAAATGTAAATGACATCAGCACCTCTTCAGTGGGCTCTTATAAATTCCTTAAAATAGTAATAGTTTTTCCTTGTTCTAGGCAAAACAAGAAAAGGAAAATAAAGTTAAAAGAGTAGTAGTATATTTGAGGAATAGATGGCTTAAAATAATGTCTAGATTTAGGTTAATTAGGTAAAAGCATTAAAATAAAATCTTGAAGAGATATAGAGACAAATTAAGTAATTTCATAAGCCTAAAAGCAGTTGGAGGTAATTTGGATTTTTAAAAAGCAATTCTTTTTAAAAACAGTTTCCATGTTTTGGAAGGGTAAAGCCTAGTAGCTTGCCTTAGTTACAAAGAAGTCAGTTTTACAACTCAGGAAGACAGTACTGTGCATTCCAGAGCAGCTGTGTCTCAAAAGAAACCATCATTATATTATTCAAAGCTGCTACTTCAATACAGGAGAGAATGAACAGCAAAAATTCTTGGGCTATCCATCTGCTACACATATACTTAGTCAACAGAAGCAATCACACTCCTTCAGAATATTATCCTGTTACACAAACTGCAAGAAACTTATTTCTGAATACATTATCAACTTTTGAACAAGGCTTCCTACAAGCAAATGAAGTGCTTTACAAAGCAATTTTACAGTTACAGAAAATTGTCTTACATCCCTATAGAAGGAGGTTGACAGCCATTTTAGAGGCCTGTCTAGAACAACCCTGAGGACATCAGAGGCCTTTCCAAGGCACTTGTTTATAGCTGCCACCCTGGACTTACAGCTCAAAATAAATGCTTTTGCTTTTCTTATTTAGTAAGAGTACTAACAAGAACCTAAGCATTGTTCCCTGGCCAAAGCTAAGGTCACTCAGCAGTTTTGTGTCCTGAGCAAGTCCTTCCATTTGTTTTGATCCTTCTCTCTTCTCCAAATATTTGTTCATTTTGATCACAGCACCACCTCTTACCTCTTTAAATGAAAGAGGTTGTTGTCCTTCTGTGTGTTTGCACAGTCCAGACACCATGATACTGCTAGAGATCCCATTTCCAATCAAATTGCTCCCAAAATAACCTATTCCAGCCAAAGTGACAGCATTTCTTTTAAGACAATTACACATTATTGATCCAAATTAGCAGACTCATGTTAGAATATATGAATGACCAAAGTCCTACTCAATGTATTATCTGTTTTATTTTCATGTCCACTGATTTACAAGTCCAGTTAATCCACAGAGCTCTTAAAAAAGCTGAAATAAATCAAAAGAACTTGTGAAGTAGTTAAATTACTGACTATCAAAAGTATCTTAAAAACTGCTTTATTTAAATCAAATGTCACATATTGTAAGTAATCAATTACTTTGGCATATTTCACATTCTGGGTTAGCAAATACTTCCCACATAGTGAATCTTCAGGCTGTAGATTGTGGGAGGCCAAGTGCACAATTCTGGCAGCTTTTTGACTTAACAAGGACTGATGGATGCTGTCAGTGTGCCCTTACAGCATATCTGCCAGAACAGTACTTCCCTAACCCTGTGAGCCTGAAAGGTACTCTTCTGCTGATTGTACAGGAACTACTGATTTGAAAGACAGTGGCAAGATGCTTAGGGAGCACACCAAGTGAAGCACTTTCCTCCTATTACAGTAGCTAGGAAATGTTTGGAGCTCATCTTTACTTATTTCCCAGCTCTTGAAAAACACTCACTATGCTAAGACTCAAGTCTTGTCTTTTGTTAACATTTAAGATCCCAATGTGCTAGCTACCACACAAACATACTATTCCTACGCCAAACATACACAAAGGAAACTCACAAGACCACAGGCCACTGTCCTGTGAAAACACTACAAATCAAGTATGGTGCAACCAGCAATTGCAACATCAGCTAAGTGTTCACTTGGAAGACACTAGCAGGACATCTTCTGTGAGATGTTTGAGAATAGCTTTCTTCAAGTATTTTCCTACAGGCACAATGGGGTACTAATAACCAAGCAACAGCTCTAGGTCACGACCACACTGTTACTGACTTCTACTGTGTTTCCTTCCTTCATTAATCACTTAAAAATATTTTTTTATAGTGAGTGGGCAGGGGTGAAAAAGAAACCAATGAGCCAATTTCTTCAGCTACTGCACAACGTCAAACTTCTTACAAAGCCCCAGTGTTAGCTTTTTCTTAAAAGAGTGTTTTTAGAACAGAGTGTAGTGCAGGAAAGCAACAGCAGTAGGAAAGATTTCACACTTGTTTGCTGACACACACACACACACCATGTGTCAAAACAGGAAGTGCATTATTCAGCAGCACAGGAACGCTCGGCATGGACATTGAACACACTTGGTGAGTCAGAGCACCCAGGTTGAAGATGGATTTAGTGTGAGATAAGTGTTCATGATGAGTTAGTGCAGAGCTGTCACCAACATCCAGGCTTAGCTTATTTTGCCAACCTTCTGTCTGAAAAGCGCTTAGATAATCCAAAAAAGGGCCTATGAGAGAGCTGGAATGGGACTTTTTACAACAGCAGGTAGTGACAGAACAAGAGGGAATGGCTTCCAACTAAGAGGGCAGGTTTAGATTAGATATGAGGAAGAAATTTTTTCATTGTGAGGATGGTAAAACACTGGCACAGGCTGTCCAGAAAGCTGAGGATGCCTCCTCCCTGGAAGTGTTCAAGGCCAGGCTGGATAAGCCATTGAGCAACTTGGTGTAGTGGAAGGTGTCCCTGACCCTGGCAGGAGGGCTGGAACAAGATGATCTTTAATGTCCCTTCCAACTCAAGCCATTCTATGATTCTGTCATGATACGTGTTTGGATTTTCTTACATGGATGCACAGACAGTGAACTAAATGTTACAAGTTGTTACTTCTGTCTTCAGTCCCGCTTGAACCACTTTCACTGAACAATTTTTGCTGCTACCTTTTCAAAGTTTTGACAAAAGTACTCTTGACTCTTAAAATTAGGTTCAAAACCAACTAAGAGTAAAGCTTATAAACATGGGGAAAAAATAAAGTACTGCAACCAGTTATTCAAAAAATTAATTGTGCACTTCTGCTTCACTGGGTAAAAAGTTGATTGTTCAGATGTTTCACATCTCCATTAGTGACCTGGATGATGGATCAGAGTGCACCTCCCCAGCCTGCAGAGGACACAAAACCAGGAGGAGCTGTTACTATGCCAGGTGCTTGTGGTGCCATTCCACGGATCTCACTGTGCTGGAGAAATGGGCAAACAAGAACCTCAAATTCAATAAAGAGAAATGTAAAGTCTTACACTTGAGAAAAAACAACCCCTTTGGACCAGGACAAGTTGGAGACAAAGCCTGGGAAGCAGCTTTGCAGAACAGAGCCTGGGGTCCTGCTGGACAAATTGCCCATGACAGCAACGCGCCCGTAAGGCAAAGGCTACCAATGGCACCCCAGGCTGTGCTAGCAAAAACACTGCCAGGAGCTCAAGGAAGGTGATCCTTCCCCTCTGCTCTAAATGGAACTTAGACCCACCCAAAGTGCTGTGTCCAGTTTTGGCTCCCCCATCCAACAGAAACATGGACACACTGGAATGAGTAAAGAGAGATCACTACCAGACTGGAGAATGGGAGGTGGGAAGAAGGGCTGGGAGGAGTGGGATTGTTCAGCCCAGAGGAAGCCTTATCAAGGTGTGTGAATGAATGAATACCTGATGGGGACAACAAAGCAGATGGAGCCAGACTCCTCTCAGCAGCGCCCCATCAAAGTACAACAGGCAATGGGCACAAACTGAAATACAGAGAAATTCCTGTCAACAAAAGATTACATTCTTTTGGCACCACAACAGCAGTCAAACACTGGACTGGCTTTGCCAAGAGAGGCTGGAGTGTCCAACTCAGGAGACAACTGAGAACAGTCTGGCCACGGTGCTGAGCAACCTGCTCCAGCTGACCCTGCTTGGAGGGCAGGATACTGGACTAGACTGTCTGCAGAGGTCCTGTCTAACCTCAGCTGCTCTGGACTCGGGACAGACACAACATGCACTTCATATAAACCCAGTCTCCTACATGTTTCCCTGCAACAATCCAAAAGTTGCATTTCCATGAGAAATTAGTATCTTCTTAAATCTGCTGCCAGTATTTTCCCTAAGAAACCAAACAGTAGCTCTGAGAAGGCACTGACACATCCTGTGCTTCTACAACTCTCCTGTTTCAACTTTTTTTAAAGCAGTAGCAGAGTAGCTAACCCAAAACTGCTTACCAGCAAACAGACCAGAATATTTTCAAAAGTGGCAATTTCTGCTTTTGGGTCTTCCATCTTCCACTTCTGGGGTCTTAGCCTATACAGCTTGCTATCACTTTAATAATTATTCATACTCTAAAGATATAGATGAATTATCCAGCTTCCTGTCATCACTTGTTTATTATTTTCAGCAAAGAACTCCAATAACAATGTTTGCATTCATTCATTCATTTTCAAATTGTCAGCTTTCATCTTACATGCTCTCATCTGAGACTAACAGAATTCCCCATCAGTAGGATTAAAAAAAAAAAAAAAAAAGAAAAATTCCACAGTAGTTTGGAAGAAGAATAGCTGACAACCTTCTTGTCCTTGAGAAGGGACTGGAGGGAGCAGGGGGGAATATTCAAGAATTATTTTCTACACTTAAAGAGCTTCTGTAGATTCAGCTGAAGAAGTGTATTTACTTCCCCTGAGCTGAACTGCTGAAGTATTTCCACTCCAGCAGCAGCCACAATTTAGCTCTGGAGCAGGGATTTCCCTCTGCAGTCTGAAGCACTCTCTCACATGAAAAGCACTCTGTGGAACACACTGTAAATGTAGAACTATTACACAACTATTATCTAGTGATGCTGGCATGAGGAAGCTAGAGGGAGGAAACAGGAAGGATATTCAATACAAGTCTGCAATCTTTTATATTTTACTCACATAAGGGAAAATCACCAGTGTCCAGAGCTCCAAGAGATACATCTGAGCTACTGTGTTGGTGAATTTAAAAAAAAACAGTGGTACACATTCATTTTACAGAGCATTTAAATAAACTGGAAATAAAAATTCAGATTCTTAGTCCCACAGAAACCTGTAGGCATCATCTGACTTCTAAAGACCAAAATGAGATTTCATATCAACTTACTTTAGTAGACTTTAGCCTTAGTGTTCATTTCTCCATGCTGCTTTTTCACCTCCACCAGTAAAATGTTTTGATATATGACTCACAGTTAAGAACATTTCAGAGGACACATTCAAAAGATTTGAGCAGACACTGTTCTGGCAGGTCTTTTTAAACAATGAAAAATGTTACTAAAGATTACAGGAACAACCCAGAAGTTGAATGGCTGCTGGGAAGAGTCAATAAACATCACCTTTGCTTGGAAATTAGGAATTTCAGTGCAAGGGTGTATCACCCTCTTACTATTTAGCTTGCTAACTTTACAAACAACATTCCATTCTGTTATGTATATTTTTGTTGAGATATTTTAGGGGAAAAGAATGCTTGTGAAAATAAAATAATTAGTCCAAAATATTCTCTACCTTTGAAATGGCTGGCACTTTGACAATTCATCTTAAGTCATAAGCACCAAAACAAAAAACTCACTGATCCTCACTGCCAGTAATTTTTCAGGAATGTAGCGACCAAAGCTGTGGCAACAACTGGAATACACCTAAAATGCAGCCTTAAAACTATCTTCTTAACATTAAATGCCTTCACATTGTTCTGGCTATGGAAAGTGCCAGAGAGCTCTTTACAGCTATTTTAAAATTTAAGCCTGATGCTGTCAGGTTCAAAGTACTTCTGGGCGACAGAAAGAGCCTTCACATGTAAAAAGGGGAATCAACACTTTGTCCTTCTGCTTCTCAGACCCGAGCAGAATGGAGCTGGTGGAGGAGGACATGCACAAGAAGAACAGAACCAACACCGCAGAACCAACACTGTAAAGAGCACACAATGCTCGGCGTGTGAAGGACAGCATGATCTCAGCACAACAAAGTTGACTTTGCATAAACATCTCCTATAGACGACAAAATGTGGACACCCTGACACGAGAGATAGTTAAATAAGCATTTTACAATAGAGATCCTTCACCCAGGTCCCTTCCACAGCTGCTGCTATTTATGTGGTAAACCTCCTGTATATACAACACGACACTTCAAACAAAGGTTCCCGTTGATTCCTATGAGCATCATGCTTGCAGTTCAACAGTTCTCGGAGGCACTGAGCGCTAAGGTCATCGCCAAGTCCTTCACCTGCCTCACAACACCTGCTTAAAGCCCGAGACCACCTATGCAGTCCTGCGAGACCTCCATCCTGCAGGCAGCCCCAGTATCTCAAGGAACAGCTTTTACCAAACTGCATTTTGCTTATTCGCCTCCACAGCCCTCCAGTACGTCTGTCCCTTTTTATATTTTAAGCTCATCTCCATCTTCGGGGGACCAAGCAGCCAGGGAACCATATTACACCGCCACCTCCACTCCCTCCCCTTTAACACGTCTCCTAACAACGCCACGTAGATGCAGATAATCATCTGGGATGAGCACTTCAGGCAGTCCTCGGTGTTCCTGAGGGAGCACATTCCACTCACACGCCCCAGCCCCTCTCCCCCAGCCCGGCTCCGTCCGAGCCCACTCCCCCCTCACAGCACCCCGCGAGCACAAGGACCTCACTTATCTCCCAGCTCCTTTCCGGCTCTTTTTGTGTCCCCAGCGTAGCCCGGGGGCCTCCCCTGTCCCCTCAGGGCACGGAGACACCAGGGAAGAGCCGTATATTCCAGGCACGTCCCTCTCCCTCCACGGAGGGGGATGGGAAGAGCAGCAGCGGAGCGGCACCAGCCGAGACGTCAAGCGGAGGAAAAACGAGGACAGGCGGGAACTACGCGATAGGAATCGTTCCCAACCTCCATCCCACAGCCCCGGGGCTCCCGAGGCGGGGAGAACAGGGTGGGGAGAAGGGGCTCCCCCTCAGCGCTGCTCGGGCGGGACGCTGAGGGCGTTAACGCGCTCCCCCCGCGCCGGGGGGCGGCCCGGCACCCACCTTGAGAGTGGGGTACTCCTGCACCTTCAGAGTCATTGAGAGCTGAGCGGCTGATTCCTGCACCGCCATCTTGGATCGGGCACCGGCCGCCTCCCCCCTCCCTCCTTTCCCTCCCGCCCTCCTTCCCAGCGCGTCCCGGCGGGAGCTACCTACGGCGCGCGCGGCATGCCGGGAAACGGCGCGCGCCCCGCCCCGGCCCTCATGGACACGGGCCGAACCAACGCCGCGCGCCCCCCTCTCGCCACCCCGCGCCGCCGCGGCTTGGTACGCTCCGCGGGGGCGGTGACGGAGGGAGAGCGACGGCGAGCCGGCCAATGAGCGGCTGCCTTCCCTCCCGTTCCTCCGCCGTGAGTGTCGGCACCGCCCCAGAGCTCGGGGAGCCGCGACTGAATGGGTAGCGGTGTGGGAATGGGCGGGGCCGCGGGGATGCGCGGACAAATCAAATAGGATTACGGCATCGGGATAGGCGGGATTTCGGGGGGGTTATGGACACCCAGCCACTCAGGGGCGGCAGAGAGCCATTTCCTACGGCCCAATCAGAACGTGCTCTCGGCCTCAGTGGGCGAGGCCTAAAAGTAAATTTTGCTGGTGACTTCAAACGGCCGTTTTAACACCCCCGAGGTGTCCGGGAAGGAGAGAGGAGGGGCGCAGGGCGGGGCGGGATGTGATTGACAGCGCCGCCAGCCAATGCTGTAGCCTCTCATGTTGACGGGCAGGCTGCTGAACCAATGGGCGGTGCGTCTGGGGCGGGCGGGCGGGCGGGCGGGCGGAGCGGCGGGCGGCGTGTGGCTGTGTGTACCTCGGGAGGGGCGGGGCCGCCCCTGTGAGTTCCGCGGGGCGGAGGGAGCGAGTGGGAGCCAGTGAGGCGGAGACGGCGGGAAGAGGTTTAAATAGCGGAGACGGCGGCAGCCCCCTGCCCGCGGCTCCCCGGGCCGGCGCTGAGTTTCTCCGGTGAGCGGAGGCGTGGGGCGGGCGCAGCTCCTGCCGCAGCCGGGCTGGTCCCGCCTGCCCCGCGGGGGACGGGGTGGGGAGGGGGGGCGGCTCCGTTCGGCCGCCGGGGGCTCTGGGGGTCCCTTCATGGGCGGCGCTGCCCTCGCGGCCGCGCCGGGGAGCGGAGCCGGCGCTACAGGTGCGGAGCTGGGGCTGCCCCGGTCGGCTCTGGCTGCGCGGGCTCCCGGCGGGCTGTGGATCTCCATGGCTGCGCTCAGAGGCTTTGCGTGACCCGCTGACCTCTGGCCGGTCCCTGTAAGGTGACAAGCACCGGTTTAAGCGAGCAGTAATTCCTCTGCCGGCCGTACGTGAGTGTTTCCATTAAAAAAAAAAAAAAAGAAAGAAAAGAAATGGGACGCGATCCTGCGGAGTTTCTACTCGTGTGTGTGCGAGGGAATAAAACCGCTCTTGGAGTGTCAATCCTAATATAAAAGCTGTTTCCTGGGCAGTGTCTCGGTGTTCGGCTCCTCGCTGTGACCCGGGCACCTCAGAGTGACACAGGGCACTGGGACAGACCTTCAGCACAGCGAGCTTGCAGAGGAAGGGAAAGGTGCCCATAGCACCTGCCCGTGCAGTAAATACAAACTTCATTCTCTTGCTGAAGTCGATGTCAAAAGTTTAGTTTCTTGATGCACCGGCAGCAAATGTGCTTCAAGCAGTGTGCTGCTTGAGTTTGAAGCTTTAAAGAGACCCCAAACCCTGTACCTATCAATAACCGTGATGATTTTTATGCTCTCTAAACATTGTGGTTGTGTTTTTACTGGTCTGCAGAAGACTGAGGGGAAATAAACGCCAATGCTTCCAGGAGGCACAAACACATTTAACTTATATGGTTTGAAAGAGCAAGTATGTTCCTGAGAATATTTAGTGGTGTTATTTCCAATGCGCATACATCTCATTGCGCTGAAAGTATCTGTCCACCACAAAGGGATGGGGGTAAATAGAAGGGAATGTGGGAAGTCATGTAGTTGAGTGTTAGATTCTCTTTGGCTCTCGACTCTTTTTACTGATATTTACTCACAGCTGCCCTAGCATTCAGCCTTATGCTGACCATAACCAGCAAATGTATGCCTAAACATAATTTACCAAGCCCACACCAGGTGCAAAGCCTTTGTTTGACAAGTGTGTTAGTAAAACTTTTGCGTTAGTTATGCCTGGGATTAGCATTCATGTCCAGACACGATCTTGGGACCAGATCCTGCAAGAGGATTTTTATGAGGGGGATTTTAACTCCATTAAGGCTCTGTGCAATGGGAATGGTTCACCCTGAGCTGCTTGGGTGGAGGATCGAAAACTTTGCTCAATTGTTGCTGTATTTACAAACATAATTATGTGGCATTGTAAAATATTCCTGTTCTTCCTGTCTGTCTCAAGTATCCTGTAAGCTAATATTTAGAAGGAAATTTGCTCTTCAGTATTCCCCATGATTAATGGTACTGAGCAGCTTGAACCTGGCATACCTTAACTCTGTGATGCCTGTAGGGATTGAAGAAGTGTGACTTGCCATGTAATTGATCAAGTCATGTATGTATTTGTCCAAGACACTTATTTGCAACAGGTTTTGTTTACATGTAATCTCTTAATAGTCCTTTCTGATAATACAGTAGCTAGTTTAATGTAACGCAGATACTCTGTGGGTACAGGTTATGTGCTCAGACTGTATCTGTCTTTAAACTGGAGGGTTTTTGGTGAAGCTTTGTCAGACGTTAGTAGCCAGAGCTAAAGGGGTTGCTTGATGGAACAGATGGCCAAGCAACCATCATGTCAGAGAAAACAGCATGCATTCATGTATTCTTAGTTTAACACAAGAGGGAGCATGTCTAATCTTTAACCTTTAAATATTGCAACTTCAGGGAGAAAGCTTGAAGTGTTGAGTGTCAACTAATTTATGTTCAAGGCTCCATGTGCAAATATTGATACAACCTATGCATATTGCTGGCATGTTTTCAGCTTTGGGCTGCAGCTGTGGATTTATAGTGTAAATGTTGGCCTGATAAATGTGGGGATGAGAACTAAGCTAATGATCTTTTGATGTTGTTAAAATCTGTGGTTTCCTGCTAAATTAAACAAAATATTTATGGCAATTGTTATTCCTGGGTATGGTTATTAATATACTAAGGTTGTACTTTTTTCTTAAATATTAGGTTAATATATGTCTTCTGCTTAACCTACCATACAAACTTATAAAGCTGAGTCTTAGTTTAATTAAATTTAGTTTAATTGCCTATATACCTTTGCATTTAGAGTTCTTATAAATCCTACTACTTTATTCTTCAAGAGGAAGTATTAAGTTGGATCTACTAAGAAGTTTTGTACTGTATCTTCTTTATTTTTTTCCTTGTCCCCTGGTGTCATAAAAGGAAGATGAAAAATCCGCTTCCATTTTGTGTTTCTTGGTATTGTCCAGTTGAATCATAATGTGTTAATGTTTGTCCTCGTTCAGTGTCTTGTTAATGTGAATTAGCAATTAGTTTAACTTAAGCAGTGTGCAGAGAATACTCCAAACCTTTAGGAGAACTTCACTCATTTGTTTCCAGTAGCCTTCCACTTTGCTCCAGATTAATGATCAGAGAAAAACATCTGCCTACCATTAAACACTGCATGCAAATGATGTATCTTTCAGGAACATAAACACTCTGTGTGTTATTTGGTGGAGCAGAGCAGAAACCTCAGTGCTCTGCTTTCATACACTGCAGAAAACTGCTGTGGATGGAGATTTTATCACACTTGCTTCTCTTTCCTCTCTGTGGCCATTATAACCCCAGTGCCAGGTGGCAGAAGTGGGTGTGTGTGTGTCACCATCATTTCTTGTATTTGCAGACCAGACTGGCCTGAGGCAGGAATGTGAAGGCCTGTGCTGGTTCAGGTGGGAAGGAGCACAGGTTGTCCCACTGTTAGTAGAGTTCTCTTCCTCTGAGCAGGTGGGTGTGGTGGTATTGTCCATTATCATGGATTCTCCATGTTTCTTGGCTATTCCATATCAACCAAGACTTATGCTTTGGTTTTCTTGCCCAGCACTCTGCACAGACTTTACAATAAAGGTGTATTTTTACTTTAAAAGAAAGTAGCAATATGCCTGTATAGTTCATGGTTTGGAGGTTTTTTTCCTTCATTTTGTTATTGTTACTTTAAACATAACTGAAATGTGTCAGTGTAAATGTCTTGTGTAAAAAGTTTTATTTCTGTATCTGAGTAAAAACCCAATTGCCAAGAGTAAAAACCCAACAAACAAACAAAAGAAAAAGCCCCCACCACCAAAACCCTGCAATTAACAACAGCAGCGGTGATTGCCCTGATGTGTCACTGTTTAGAGTGTAGTTGTAAAGTAGGAAATACAGATCAAATGCTTTGTTTCCTTGTTTTAACATGATTATAAGGACCCTTTCCTTATCCGGGGAAAATGCAGATGCCCTCAGCAGTTTGGGTTACCAAGTTACCATAATGAATTGGGGTTGAGACCTCAGTAGAGGCTGTGCTGGGTCGTCTGTGGGAGCATTTTCATATCTCTGGTACCAATCTGGCACCTTTCAGGCCATGTGTGTGTAGAACTTAGAAATTATCCCATGTTTATGCAAACTGGGTTTCGATGTTAAGGTATGTTTTATATTGCTTTTATTAAAAAAAAGAAAAAAAAAAGGAGGGGGCATTCACAATGTAGGTCAAATTCTTGTGAAACCTCTTTAAAAAAAAAGACTTGTATTTGCATAAGAAAAGGCATGTGGGACTGCCTGAGAAGTGCACAGAGTCCTGTAACTTTCTGAATGGTCTAAATGGATGATTTAAAATGCAAAGGGAAGGGGGTTTACCTGCAATATTTTTGGCCATAAGCATTTTTTCTTTTTATTTTTTTCCTTTCTGAATTACAGCCCCCCGAAAATGGGGGGGGGTTTAGAAAGAAAGTGCTGACACAGCCTTGACTACAGAGCAGTGCCCTGCTTGCTGCTGCAATAATTGTCCAGGCAGTGTTTTCTGCTTCCCTGCCATTTTGCTTTACATTCCTCCAACCCATTCCATTTTTAACTTTCCGAAAGTTTGGTATTATTGCGAGCCCCCGGCGTGTGTGCAGCCGCCGGAGGAGCGAGGTTGGCAGAGTAGCATGGACTTGTTAATCTCAGCCTGATCTTGTCAGCAACAGCAGAGCAGAGGGAGCGAGAGACACACACAACTCCGGCTGGGGCAGCGCTCCAAAGGTTCGTCTCTTGTTTTTTATCCCTAAATCGCGTTTCCCTGGGCAAGTGCCGGCTGTGCGGGGCTGCGCGGCGGGGCCGGGGCTCGGCCGCGGTGTTTGTGAGCCGGGGAGGCTCCGGCTCCGAGCCGGCCACCGTGTGTCTGTGTGTCTGTCTGTGTGTCTGTCTGTGTGTCTGTCTGTGTGTGTGTGCTACGGCCGCGGAGCCGCCGAAGGAGAGGAAACCCTGTTGGTTCTCCATGCAAATGACCGCTTTGCTTGTAACAAAAGCCTTGATGTTGGGCTTGGAAAAATGATCTGACAGTGTAACAACCCCAGGCCACTTTCGCCATGTTTTTGTTTATTCATGTTTCATTCCGTTTTCCGTAGCTATCTCGCAGATGTTTCCAATTTCACTGTTTGTTGTTGGCTTGTTTTCTTTTTTTTTTTTTTCCTCTCTCTCTTTTTTACACCGTCGAGCCTTTTTGGAGTTAGCAAGAAAACGTGTGAAAGAATGTTAAGAAAACAGAGAGGTGTTGCAGATGTTTATACTTTAGTTCTTGCGTTGCGCCTGGTGATTCTGGCAGAGGGATTCGGTGCATATGAAGGAACGTAAGAAGCATCTGTTTTACCTACCGAGCTGGTGGTTTCGAAATGTGCCCATTGTAACTTGAATATTTACATAAACAGATGAAGTGAGCACGTTCCCGGTGCAGTGTGGCAGGTCGAGATTCTCATTTGTTTGCTACTGGTTTTGAAAGGGGGAGGAAGGGGGGCAGAATCCAAAAGAGCAAGGAAAGGAATATCTGTGACACATCATGTATGCTCCTAGATAAACTCCTGCCATCTCGGAGTGCCTTTAAATATTTGAACAGCTTCCGTTAAGTCAAATAAAATTGGTTACCATGAGAAACAAAAAAGTCTAATAGAATAGTTGAGCACACTAATGAAAATCTGAATGTAACATTGTTTTAGAATCATTCAAAGAACTGGATTAGACAGAAAACCTTGTCAATAATGTAACATTTAAGCATTTTTGCTTCTGAGATCCTGGAAAACAGCAGTACACAGTACAGAAATAGCAGAGGTGGATGGTATGTTATCCTACAGTCACATAAATTGAAATGTAATCGTCTACTAACGATATTAAAATCAGTCTGGTTGTAGAATTTTATGTTTGATGAATGTATCGAGGCATACACAAATAAAATCTGAAATCTTAAAGGACAATTATTCAATGTCCAGAGCCAGTGGTTAAATCAGATGTGGTAACTATGGTGAGAGGTAAAGTTACTTAGCTTCCCACAGACCATGCATATGTGGGTTTCTTTTTCACATAATGGAGATTAAGGAGAAAAGGATTAGAAAATCTAAAGAGAAATTTTGAGTAGGAGACCTGTAGCTTTGCTCTGGGAATTAACACTGTGGAGGCTTTTAAAAGAGAGGCAGGGTGGAAGTAAACACTCTCTTGTAATATATATTGATGATAATTCTAGAAAGGAGTCTTTCTGGTTGGCAATATCAACAGCAGCTCATGCATACAGGAACAAAATCAATCCTCTGCATATTAAAATAATCCTCCTACTCCAACAAAACAAAAGCAGAACCCTGCATAGATTTTGACATTACCAAGTGGCAGCACAAAATCAGGTAAAGTCTGCTATTCTGAGTGAATGAATTTTAGGTTTTTGCAGAATGAAGTAATATTGATTTATTTGGATTGCTTCACATTCCTATTTTTAAGCATGTCTATGATATGTGTTTAGGATATTTTTTAAACTTCAAAAATGGTGGTCATAGGAAATAAAATCAGAGCTTAGTGTTCTAGCTGGTAAATATTGGGGGAGTTTGGACTGCAGCCAGAGAGACTTGGACCACATTTCTGATTTTCCTTGAGATGAGAGGCTTCAGTGTTATCCTGAGCTTCTTTGGGAAGAACTTCAGATTATGCTGATCAGCTCCAAGGGGCATGGGAAGGATTGTCATGCTTGCACATAAAACTCTGATGTTCTGAGAGAGCCACCAGAGATGCTAATTAGTGATTAGCAATTTGAAAGCTTAGGAAACAGGGGAGAGGTCAGGTTCAATTTCCAGCGTAGTGGGAACAGTTCCCTCTGACAGTGAAAAGTACATTTGCAATGGGAGTGCAGAGACATCTGGGGGACATGGGGTGTGTTCTGCTTTCTAGGAATAGGTGCTGAAGTGTACTGGGGTTTTGGCAATGCATTAGACACATCTTTAATAAAATACTGTAAAGTTTTGGGTTTCCCCTCCTCCCTGCCCCCACTGAGGTTGTAAAACACTTGTTTTATGAGAAGTTGGCAGGGGAACTGCTAGTTGAGCACAGCCTGGAAGCACGGTGTTTGTGGATTTGCTAGGAGATACTTTGAGCTTTTTGTGGGTCATAATCCCTCAGTTTCCCTTATCAGCTGCTCTGAGAGGGTGTTATCAGGTACCTGTTCAGGAGACTGGATTCACTATCACTGTGCAACACTGCTGGTTAAACCCATGAATGGAATGTATGCTTTTGGACTTCAGGCCAAATCATAAAAAATAGACCCAACAACAGTGAAATTCACATTTGTTACAAATTGTTTTCACAATAGGAATGGTCAACAAATTTTAATGATTTTTCTGTTTAAATTGTCACTTTTTCGAAAGTATTAAAAGTTCACTAATTGTATTCTCTGCCAATAAGGAGGAAGAGGAGAAGTATTGAATTGCTGCTATCAGTGGACAATATTTTGCTTTTTTCTTCATGTTGGAGTTGACATTTATGGAATGGTACATTGTTATTGCATTAATAATGGATTATTATTTCACAGGGAAATTTTTATTTATGTAGAGATTGCTATTTTAGATTGAAGCAGAAAGCTTCCATATCTAGAGCAAAACTCAGATATAGCTATTGATGTGTAACAATTAATTTCCTTTTCAGTGTATTTTGAAATTGTTTTATCATCCTCCTTTATTAGGATGTATTATATTTAAGAACAACCAACCTGATACTTCAGGCACAGGATGCTGTATAACCTAATGGATAGGAATAGTGGAATTGGAAGAAATAGTGTCTTTATTTCTTTGCTATTGGATTAGGGTAGATCAATTCACCTTTCTGTTTCTGTTTTCCATCTACAAAACAGGTGTAATGGTAATTCCTTCAATATCTACTGATGAATTTTTGAGATAAGCAATATTTTTTCTTACAGCAGCACACATGTTGGATACTGACATATTTGCATCAAAAGTCCTAAAACATTACAAATAATTAAAATACTAGTGATTTGATGATAAAATGTTGCCAGAAAAAAAATCATATTTAGTGCTGATGAGGCTTTTTCAGACACTTGTGACTAATGTGGGGTTTTGTAGGGTAGCTGAATGTCAGCTGGCTGGTTAGTACCTTGAGAGTGAGAATTGACAGATTATACATCTAGTTTAAATCTTGAACAAAAGGCAGCAACTGACAGAAGCAGAGGACACAGTCTCAAGCTGCATGAAGGGAAATATAGGTTGAGTTTTAGGAGGAAGCTTTTTACACAAAGGGTGATAAAGTTCTGGAATGGCTGCCTGGGGAGGTGGTGGAGTCCCCATCCCTGGGTGTGTTTGACAAAAGCCTGGATGTGGCACTGGGTGCCAGGGTTTGGTTGAGGTGTTGGGGCTGGGTTGGACTCGATGATCTTGAAGGTCTCCTAACCCAGTGATTCTGAAAATTCTGTGAGAAGATGGGCTGCTGTTTATCTAATCTGATCAGTTTAATCAATTGACAGAGAAGAGCATTTACATATAAAACTTGATGACAAAATTTAGGAGATTATAGTTTGAAGTACAAATTGCACCTTAAGTTTCCGCAGTTTTTCATATGTGACCCTGCTTCAGTTACCTACTCATATCTTTACCTTTGTAGACAACAGAGTCAGTATTTTGTTACTGAAAATGATCACTTGCTGTGGTTTGGTTTGGGGTACTGGGGTTTTTTATATAATTGAAATAGTCCCTAACACTAAGTATATTTTAAAAATCTACTTTTTTTTTCTGTTTAAAGGACAGGATTTTATTCTAAAAAGAACTCTAATATTAAAAACTAATTTTCCCAACAGTATTCCCTTTGAAAGGAGTATTTTTCTTCATGTGCAGAACAAGACAATATGGCTTAGTTTGTAAAATTTATATATACAATGGTATTTTCTGAGTACACAGTGCCTGGAATATGTCTTAGCACATAAAAAATAGAATAAATAAAAGCTTTTGTATCCAAACAGCTTCTGTTTATATTTCTCAGTAAGAGGTGTGTGTGTGGAGAAGGATCCTTGTAGCTTTGAGAAACTGAGTGTATGCTTTGTCTTGTAAATTATGTCATTTTTTACCTTGGTAAATCTTAGCGCAGCAACTACATGACAGTTTCCCTTTAGAACAGTTAAGATCAGGTGGTGATTCTGTGGAAATCATTCTAACTTATGCTGTGTTCTTGAGGTATTTCTCTACCTTTCTCAGGTATCTGTAGAGGAAAGTTAACCAGGGATAATGTTGTGATCTGGTAATGCCTGTGCAAACTGAATCTCATTGTTTTGCAAGGAGATAATGATGGTTTAAAAGCTTTTGCATGCCTTTATTTTTGGTAGATCTTTCATGATTCCATTCTTTGCTTACTGATATGCCTCCAGAAAGAGTATGGTGTGACATTTTCTCATATCCTCTTTTAAACTGTAAAATGTATGGGTATCTTTTCTGGTGCTTTGTTTATGCTGTGCTGTGACAGACAAGTAGAGATAAAAAAATGCTATACTTAGGATACTTAGAAGTTCTTTAAATAACAACTTCTAAGATCCTCTCTTCTTTCCTCCTTCATCTCTGCAGTGAGGGAGTGGTATCAGGGAGAGATTGTCATTCTGACTTTTTCATATGAGTCATGTCAATTTGATCTAATGCAGTTACTATGTCATTCCTCAGGGCCCTCAAGTACAAATAGATACAAAAACCATCCCTGATATTGTGACTTGAGAGGTGACCAGTGCAGTTCAGACTGTGAGGAGCAGGCAAAGAGATGTGTTACATTTAAATTGTTATGCACAGTTGATGTGTTTCCTCAAATATTGGCACAGAAATGAAAGAAAAGATCCTGTTTACTTTTAAGGTCAAAGTGTCTGGGAAGGATTCACTCAAGAAACAATTGCCATTTCCTATTTTACTCTATGACTGTGGGACAGGAAATGGATTTTGCAGATTTTTACCTCCTGGGAAGGCATCTTGAAGAAAGTAAAGATTATGGTAGAGTCATTGGAACATAAAAGTTAAGCAGATAAAATTATTTAATCTGTTGGGGATAGAATGTATGGCTTTCAGCCCCATGTTGTTAGACTGCTGAAGACGTCAAAACCAGGATGTGTTCATCCCTGTTGGAGCAATTAAAAATGTAACTTTTCTGATGCTTGTAGGACTATATCAAAATCAACACCCTTGCATCCTGGCTGTATGTCAAGGTTTCTGCACCTTATTGATACTTGATTTGAATCAGACTGAATTAAATCTATGTCATATTGCTTTTAACTTGAGCATCTCTGCCCACCTAATTAGGGGAAAACTTAACCTGTGGAAATGCTTAAAGCTTTTTAGAAAGGATTGTCTGCTCCTCCTTGGCTGGGGGCAGCAGTATAAACCAAGAGAGGACAAGAAGTTCGCAGCAGAGTGCACGAGTTGAAGGAATAGATAGTTTCAAGTTTCTAATTAGCATTGCACACCAAAGTTAGTAGATGCATAGGTAAGCATGGCAGGTATTTCCAGCAGTCTTTAATGTCATTCTAAGCTTTGTAGACTTGCACTTGGTTTTGTTCTGTATTTGACTACATCTTTACCTCTGTTCTGCATTGTTTGTTTCAGTGTTTGTAGTTGATCGATAGTGTTTTGTCTTGCAGTAATGTGTCCTAAATGCATATACATAATTTTCTTTTTCTGATTTAGAGCCCATTGGCAGTTTCTCTGCCAAGTGCTAGTCACAGATTTCTTAGAACTGCCAGTAAGATTTTCTGTTCCTTTAGATGTGTTTCTAGATGGAGCAATGTCAGAATTGGGTAAGAAAAGGCACAGCAGTCTGGTCTTGAGTTGGCTGTAGGTTGTGGTTGTTCAGATCCCTCCTGGGGGAGAGGGACAGTCTTAGCAAGCCTGAAGATGTAAGTGGGTGTTTTCTGTAGAGGTCTACAGGATAAAATGCCAAACTGACCCTTCTCCTAACATATGGGCAGCATGTTCTAATGAGAATTATGAGTACAGTCTGGGAAGTTCCTCAGTGTGTTTATGATTGCTTCTGCCTCAATAAACAACTCCTTGCCAGCTCTTTTCTGTCCCGGTGCTTTGATTTTGTGGGCAATTTCCGTCTGCATAATATCGATGAGTCAGAGTATTGTCAGCTGGAGTACCTCAAATTATATGAAAGGACAGAGAGTACAAAATATTTTCTAGTGTTTTGAGAAGAGATGATGACATTCTGACAATTGGAAGGTAAGGCTGAAATGTGCAGGGCCACCATGCATTTCTGATGTATGTTTTGGGAGCAATATCCTCAGCTGGAGGCATTTTTGGGAAGCCACTTCTCTGGTTGACAGCCATTGCCACAATGCTATTTACAGAGAATTCTGACAATGTCATAATTGGAAATTAATGTTTGATAAGAAGTCATCTGCACCTGGAACAGTAACTTTTTTAATACCTGGTGTCAATTTTCCAATGCTTCTTTAAAGTTAGAGTACCTCTCCTTCATGATCTATTTAATAGCTTTATGTTATAAAAAGTGAGGGCTTTTGTGTAGAATCTCAGCTGTTACTGTCAGATTAAGATGACTTTGTGTCCTGAAAGGTGTTGTCTTAATGTCATCATTTGTCTTTAATTGTAATTACTAAAACACATTACCATTTACCATCCAGTAGTTGCACTTTGATGATCTTTGTGGGTCTCTTCCAGTTCAGGATATTGAATAATTCTGTGATCTTTCTTATCACAAAGGATCACAATGGGCTTTTTTTTAGGCTGCAGGCAGTAATTTCTACAAGTGTGCTCACTGTAGTTTCAGTCTTCTTTCCTAAATTCATAGTTGGTGTAAAATTGGTCACAATTTGCAGTGACCAGGTTTGTATAGCTCTGGAAGAAATTTGTCTGTGTTGCAGTCCAGGAAACCAGTGTATACCTGAAGCTGCTCTGAGGGCTTTCTGTGCACCCATGGTTCATTATTTATTGTAACTAATGAAAGTCTTTTATGTTAGTAGGCTGTTACCCAATGCTAATTAAAAATGACAGTCACTGTTGTTGCAAATAGTAACCATTGACTGTGCAGTAAAAACATCTGAAAAAGCCTATTAACTGCAAAATGGCTAAAAAATATGCAGTGTGGATATTAATTTGCCCCATCATCCTGAGAAGTTTGTCTACAGTAAGGAACTGTCCAGTGTTTTTCTCTTAAATTAGTTTTTTTTTGTTATTATCAGTCTTTGTATGTGTTTTAGAGCCTTGAAATGAAAGATGTGATATAAACACTAGGTATTAAAAGGATCAGATAATTTGAATGTGATTTTTAAGAGGTATTTGTAGAGTTCTAGCTTGGACTTGCTGCACTTTGATAGCAAAAATGTTACATATTTCATCAGCTTGAGACTGCAGTAAAATTTTAATTTAGAAATAGTGTTATGCCCAGCTACTTGTTAAAATAATCCTGTGTATTGGTTTCAGTGCCATGAAAGTTTTACACAGTTTGCAGTGTGGTTCAGTATTTTTTCAGATTGGTGTTCACATTGATGTCAAGACTGACAGTAAAAATGGGTCTCATAAAAAGTAGGATAAGGCAGCAGATTGTAATTCAGCATTATATTTTTTTAGTTGTTCAGCATTGATACATACCTCTGGATAGGATAAGTAACTCAAGATTAAATTAAAACTAAATTCAGTTCAAATTTTAAATGAAATAAAATACTGGCACATTAGCTATCACTATGCAGTAAGAAAGAAATTGTCTTTTATTATGTGTGTGCTGAGTCTCTAAGGAAGAATATTGTTCTTTCATAAAACCATTATGAGTAATGGAACTGGTGTCTGTACAAAATGAGTCTATATGGGATTTTAACAAAACAGTGATGTATCAAAGAAGGTGGTTTCCAGCAGTATTTTCTTGTCAAATGCAGTGCATCTCTTAAGCTTTATGGGTGCAGCTTGTCAGCAGAATAAACAAACATCCTATCACTGTTTAGTTATGCTACCAAAATAAATAACATGACATTCAACCAAAAGTCTTTTGCACTGTCCAAGACAAACATCCAGCAGTTGGCAATCTCATGTCCCAAAGCACTCTCTGTGATGGAGGTTTCCCTCCTCAACACTGACTCTTAAGTGATTGGGAAGGTTATTCTGAACAAACATCAGGGGAATTCCTGCTGCAGTTCTTTTGTGGGAAAAGAATTTGTCATGTTGCCAATTGAAAAACCCAGATCTAATAAGAATCTGATATTTGAATTGACAAGCCAAAAGCTTCTATTGTTTGAATTTTCAGAGATCCTAGTACAATCCAAAAAAAGGGTCTTGAAAGTTTTCTGTGTTCAGAAATATGTGGTAGAACTCTGTGGGAGATTACCCAGCCTGGTTATAGTCCCTTATTAAACCAAGTTATAAACCAGTTTCCTAGTGGACACTGTGTCAGTATAGGGCAGAAAAAAGTGTATCCTGAGGAATCTGTCAGAGCAGGAAACAGAAGGTGGATTCACACCAGCAGTAGTTCAAGAACTGTGAACAGAAAGTTCTCTGCAAGCCTGACCTGTGGTGCTGATGGATGCTGCTGATGCTTGAACAAACAGTAAAATTGCAGTGATGGGCTGAGCTGGTTGTAGTGAAAGGATTTTGTGGGCTCTGAGGGACTAAGAGGCTGCAGGTAAGGTGATAATAGACAGTGGTCTCAGAAATATTTACCATTCTTTTTGTCATACTGATGAGAAAAAAGGCTCAGATTCATCAATGTCTCTGTATCCTGCTCAAAGCGGAAGCTGCAATGGATTTTTCTTCTCCTTCAGAGCAAAAAGTGTCCAACAGCAAGTTCTGTAGTCACCTGATGATCTAGATATGAGTTTTCCTCTTTTCTAGAGAAAATATCTGGGATCTTTTCACCAACTGCACTTAGTGCTTAAACCATAAAATTTACAGTCTTCATCTTCTCCTTTCTGTGTGGTGTGAGGATGGATTATTTGCCAAGACCTAATACCTATTCCAGCAGAGCAGAAAATTCACTGAACCTGGAAATAAAATCATGCATCCTAATGGCAAGAGTTGATACAACCCACATCCTCTCCAGTGAGAAGCCTTCCCTATTCATTCTTTGCCTTGCTTTTCCCTTAGTAGTGATGGTTCTTTGACACCTTGTAAATCCCTTGCCTGGGCAGGATTTGACAGAGTCACTTAGATTACAGTGCAAGAGGGAGTGTGAAATTGCCACCTTATTTTGTGGCTGCTGTTTGTCAAAGCAGGCATGATTCCATTTTACTGTGCTTTTTGACTGGGGATTTGCTATTGCAAGATCTGAAATAAACTACTAATCATTTGTATTTGCTCGTTTTTGCTTTCCAAACTCAAGGTATTATATGTCACAGGGTACTGTTTTTCTAAACACAGAAATGCTTCCTGATGTAGGCTGTTTGCAGATGTGTGTATTAGAAGATAAATAATGTCATAAAGCATTTTAGACACATTTAGGTTGTGTAATAAGTGATGTTATAACAGGTGTAGACCCAAACTTTTCAAAAAATATTCTTCATTTGGGATGTGTGGGGTGAGGTGATAGAAAGAAGGCTGAACATGAGTATCTGTTACTTCATATGTGAAAGCCCAAAAAGCAAAGGAGGAGTGCTGTCAGATTTCAGTTCTCTGTGTATCAAAGTGTGGCACCTTCATTGTGGGCTTGTGCATCCTTGAGAGTCAGGTTAAGAATTATGCTCTGATATTCAAATTATTAAGAAACTTTTTGCCTCAAGTGTTTGAATGAGCTCAGGAGAAAGAATTTGTTCCCTCCTCTACCTGGTTTTGGGGGATAAGGCTCACATGTGATTTTATAACATTTAAACAGCTGTTACATTTAGTTCTAATTCCAGATAATTTTTAGGAAGATGCTTGGTTGTGGGCATGCACTTTAGGCTGAGGTACATTTCTGTGGGGGAGGTGTGCTTTTTTGGTGAGGAATTGATGCTGGAAATGCTTAGATTCTTCTTTGGTCATTGAAAAAAAAATCAGATGAACCCTAAGGTGTTCCAGAAATTTGTGTTAAAACAAGACTCTCATATCTCAGGCCTTGTGTCTCCTGGGTGAAGTGGTTGCTGCTTTTATGAGTTATAGATCTCCATACTTCAAGGCAGCAGAAAGAAAATGTGTAATTTAAAGACAACATAGAAACTTATTGCTCTAGATTCAATTTGTTGTATAAAACTATTGTTGTATCTGATGCTGATCAAGTCATAGTTTAAGGGGATGGTCACATTTATCCAGTGTTTGTAGCTCTCTGAGAGTTTGATGTGGCTTTAATGGATTTGGATTATGGTGGATAAGCTACAAAGATGACGTAGACCTCTGAAAGGTAAGGCAATAACCAGCACCTCTGTCTTGTGTCTTAGTCAGGTTTACAGCACAGCAAAACCCTGCCAAGCAATATAAAACCTTGTTAACATCTGTTGAGTATTAAAACAAATCACTGGTACTGTAATGCCTTGTTCCTCTTAAAGCTGAATATTGTTTCCTCCTTCCACTTCCATTGGAATCACTAGGGGATAATATTGGCGATACAGAAATGTGCTGCAAGTCATGGTATGGCCAAGCAATTACCAGGACAAAATTAAGATAATGCCTTTAGGATTCCTTTGTATTCCTTTTTGGTTTGTGTACTAGATTTTTTTGTTCATTACTTCTTGTTCTTTGTATACGTTGCGTTCTGAAATTGTCTGTTAGTGTCCAAAAATAAAAGGCTGGATATTGGTGAGACATCAACAAATAATAAAAGTCTGTCTGACATAAAGTACTTTTCTGAGCTAGAACAGGCAGTAATTTTATTTAGAGACTGGATTTTAAATGTTGAAGACCTAAAGTTGGGAAATAATCTAAAACCAAAAAAATTCACTGTTGCTCTAAAGAAGCTTTGTGACTTTTCTATTTCTCTGTGATGGATTGCTGGAAGAATCATCTTGGAAAAACAACAGCTGCTTTCAGCTTTTATTTGGGTCAGATGTTTTTGTAATGTAGCATGTTTAATATTGAGACAGAAATGAATCTGTAATTATAGAAAGGCCTTTCTGTGAAGTGATACAAACTGATACAGCCAGTGAGAGCAATGTGTGAGCTGCACATCAGTCATGCACTGTGGTCCTGGAACAGCAGAGGTGATGACACAACTGTTCCTAGGCATTTGTTTTCCATCAATATGAGAACTGTAGGAAAAGGGAAGGCAAACAATCCAATAAGAAGGGATGTGCCAGTGTGATACTCATATGAGAAAAAGCATCTGGTTTGTCAGTTTGATTTTATCTGTGAAAGTTACTGATAAAATTGTGATGTATTATTTCTCCTGTAGTGATACTGAGGTTGGCTACAATATTGAGACCAATGAAACCCTTTAATTTCTTACATTCAGCTTTTTAAAATGTTTGTTTGATGTGAGGCTGTTCTAGGATTCTTTCCAGATTTTTTTTGTTTATTTCACAGTACTTCATTTTATACCCTATTTCATTGCAAGATATGAAATTCTAAATTTTATTTATTTTTAAATTGTATTAAATTGTCACGTGGACTTAAGTCTTGGAAAACCTGACTTGAAATGAAGAATAAAAGAACTAATTAAAGTTTAATCTGAAGAGAAGGTTGCTAAAGGTCAGTGTAACAGCTTTTAGGTGTGCAAGAAGTATTTGTAGGGACATGGTAGAAGAGTACAAGAAATACTGAGCTTGGATCAAAGCAAGAGAGAGTCAGGCAGGTTGAACTTTATTGCCATCCAACCAGAAGATATTTCTCTTTTTAAGCATAATGGTATAGAAACTCTGGGGTCCTCTGCCTGGAAATCCTACACAGTCTCTGTTACCTGAGACCTTCATCTCCTGTTTAGACAACTCTGTGTGCATTGAGGGAAGATGATCTGGGCTAGGAAAGGAGCAGGCCAGGTGACCTCTTGAGCTCTCCCTTCCAGTTACTTTTTCTATGAACCTAAGAATACAATAGCAGCCCAACTATGGGAAGTTTCAGTACCTCTCACTTTTTTTTTTTTAATTGTGCTTTTTAATGAAGGGATATTGCTCTGTCTGCATGTTTCATTTGTTTTTTGGCATATATGTTCTGGTGCAGTCAGCTGTTGGCAATGACTACCATATTTAACCAATTTCCAGTGTGAAGCTGTGAGTGCTATGAGCTATCAGTTAAAGATTCAATCTGTCCATTGAATTCAAGTGTTCTTCAACACTTCCTAGTGTGTGCAAGGACGTGGGTAGGAAGTTGTTTGGGAGCCCCAGTCAATGAGTTTGTGTGATCTGCGTTTTGGTTTTCAGCCCTTTTCAAAAAATCTCTCTTCAGAGTGTGCCAGCTTTCCCTATTTTATAGTTTGGCTCTAAAGATATGAGATGCAGCTCTGGACCATTTTCATCCTGTGGTTTTGGTTTTTTTTTAATCTGATGTGGCCTGCTATTTTATGAACTCTCTGAGTGTGTTTGTGTAAATGCTTATTCAGCCCTCATGGGTTTATTCATGACTATATTGCTGAAGCATTTGAGAGTTCATTATGGTCCATAATTCCACATGAATTAAGTTGTTTTCTCAGAAAGTGGAGTTTTTAAAGAATTTTCTTCTTGATTTCCAGAGCTGTTTGATCAACTGTTGTGTAATTGTGCAATTGCTGCTTGGGCAGTGAAAGCTCAGCATTTGAAGACCTTCTTCTTCTGCCCAGGCACTGATTCAGATGCTGAATTTCCTGAATTTCCAGCACAGGTGGGTGGGAATTGGGCTGCATGGGTCAGGCTCCACTCTCATTGTTTGCACCTTCATGGAGTCCTCTTCTGGAGACCCCCCTCTTCTCCCCTCCCATCCCTCCAGATAAGAGAGATTTAATGAGAAAACCTTAATTCCTCCCAGCACACGCTTAGTCACACCAAATGAGTGAACCTAATGAGCCTCTTGAGGAGGATGGTGTATTTACTGTTCCACCTGGAACCTGTGCCCAGAAATGTGATGATTAGATTTATGTGTTTGTCCTTAAGGGCAATTCCGTCTACAGTTTTAGGGCTGATGGAATTTTTTTGCTATCTCACATGTCTGGCCAGACAATTCAAAGTTATGCTGGAGAAACAGTAACTTTTCTTTTATTCTCATGGCCAGAGTATTTAGTGAGATTTAATTAATCTGGATCTTGAGAGTTCCACCTGGAGAAATAGTGGGATAAAATTGGTCAAATGAATTTTTAATTAGAGCACATACCCACTAATGACTGTATTTTTTAATTTAAGGTTTTATCTACTGCAAATTTGTACTCAAAGGACCTTAATTTTTTTTTCTTTTACAGCTGATTTGTTTTTGTAGTGTCTGCATGGAACTGCATTCCCTTGCTATTCTTAAAGAAAAAAAAAATCTAACTTTTGATGTGGAAATACTTAAATGTTGTTAGACTGTGCAATTTGAACTGTTCATTAATCCAAAGGTTTAAGAAGGCTATTTCCCCAGACTGTTTTCAATGGCTGATTGACAGATAAATTCTTGAGCTTTACCATAGGACTGATTTTTTTTTTTTTTAATGCTTTCAAATCTGATTCTTTTTGTCTGCCTCTTTCTCAGTGTCAAGTTCTTGAAACTTCCTTTTGGATGATTTAAGAAGTGTCTGCTTTGTGCTGCTGAAACAGCCCATGGAAACATGGCAGTGTTTCATGTGGCTCTGAAATCAAGAGCAAGGCTGTTGGAATGTGCCATGTTGGTCTAGCAAGGACTGAGATTTGTTTGGTTGGTCCTAAATTAAACCTGATTTATGCCCACAGAGGCTACCAAAGCTTCTCTCTTTCCCCCCTTCTTATTTTCGAATGTCTGTAGAAGAAAGTATGCTTCTGGATATTGAAGGAGGTGGAACCACTCAGCCAAGGAACTATAAAAATAAATTAGAATATCTGGTATCTTTCCCCTAGAATCATGTGGGTTTTCATTACTGGAAAAGTCTGGTCAAGTTCAGAAATGAATCTGGGCTTTTAATCTTGTATTCTGTTGAGGGTGAGTGTATCCTATTGTTCTCCAGATTGCCTTGAGTGGTGCTGTTGCTTGAAAATGGAGTTTTCATTGAGCCCTCTGTACAATGTTTTACATTTCTTTTGGGCCTGTTCCAGAAAATGGCTCTGTGCTGTTGCAGTAAATTTGTGATATTTATTAAAATAATTAGAAAATAAAGCATGTAAATAACACTAGATCTGTCTATCTATGCAAAAATTCTCGTGCTACTTTTGAAGTAGTTTGACTCAGAAAAAGAGTCATGTTCATCTATCAGAATGATTTCTGAAAATATCCCCTGTAGAAAGAATTGATATTAATTTTAACCACCATAGGTAGGTGGTATTACACTGCTGCTCACTTTGCTTCTTCTGATACTTTTTATGCTGGAGCTGAACCTCTCTAGTATACTAAAAATTAACAAAGAAGATCTGTGTAGTACCTGGATCTTAAATTATGGCTTATATGGTTTTACTTTTTTCCTAGAGAAGTTGGAACGGAATTTGCAGACTGTTTTGTAAATGTGCTTGCATGTTGTAATTTAAAATAATGAGTATCTCATTATGTTACTAACATTACTCATAAATTTACGTTCCTTGTTTTTCATTCTCAGTGTGTACATTGATACAGGAAAATTGCAGGGCCAAGTATGCTGATTCTCAGAAAAGTTTATTAAGTTTTCCTTTTGGCAATTAAAATTTGCCTAATTCTCAAGTGCTTTAAATTCAAGTTTGAAAATACATTTTAGTACATATATTTTCATGGGGTTTTTGAGTAAATTAGGAGTATTTTAAAGAGTATACTTGAAGTTATTTGTAGTTTTAAGTATCTGTAGTGTGCAAGTATTTGACTCTAGGAACCCTAAGAATTAGTTGTTTTTAAAGACAAAAGGAAAGCAGGAAGGTAACAAAATGCTTTAATTTGTCTTGAACTTTTCTCTCACTTTGAAATATTTAGAATGGTGACATTTCTATATGAGAATTACACTTTTTTTTTTTGCTAAAAAGGAACTAAGAAAATAAACTTCAGGTATTTGTAAATGAGAAATAGAATTGCAGAATCTCTGATCTTTTGATCTTTCAGTTGGGAGCTGGTTAGAGTCAGCTCAGCACAACCAGGACAGAGAAATTAAATAAACCAGCTTGTCCAACTTTGCAGTACACTTGCTGCTTTCTTTTTTCAAATACCTAGAGTATATGAAAAGCACTTGGATGTTTAGTTCTGTAAAAGCTGGCTAACAAGTTGTGTGTTTCACAATTTATTTTATTTACAATACTTAAGTTACTGTTTGATTGCTTGTTATTTTAATTACAGCCAGTAAAGCGACAACAAACTGCCAAAAATTATACAGACTTGAATACTGTTTATTGATTGCCAGGCATGAGCATAGGAGCTGATCTGATTTGCAATACCAAAGGTGGAACAAAGAGATGGAAAGAACAGAATAGAATTCTTTCCAGTATTTCAAACAAACATCTTTTGTTTGTGATATAGCTCAGTCAGGGATTTAGCTGTTTAAAAAAAGTAAATGAAAAAGGCTCAATTTGATTTAAAAAGAAGCTTTGCAATTTTCTCATTATTGTCATTTTAATATTGTTGGAACATGCAGTTTGTGACTAACAAATCCATCAAATGTATTAGCCAAGTGTTAATTTTATACTAGTGTGGGATGTTGCAAATAGAAAAATAAAGGAAAGATGGAAAATAAAGACAACTTAAAAGTTGGCATTAAAATGAAATTGCATGTAGCATGAAAAATCTCTACAATATTTTCAAGAATTCCATAGAGAAAGTTTTTCTCCATCTCAGAAAAGGGTAAGAAGAATGAAGAGTATCTCCAACTGGGGAACATTTGAAAAAGGAGAACAGTTATTCATGCTTTCCAATGGTTCTTGGAAATTTGGGAAGATTGCACTTGGAATTTTATCTGGTTATTAGTTTATTGGAATCTGCCCCAAGTGTTTTCATCAAAACCTGAAAATAATCTCTGGATTCAAGTAGAAACCTCAAAAACTCAGTTAAAGAGGTTCTGGCCATGAACCTGTAGTCCATTAAAATGACATTGCTGTCAAAATAAGAACAGAGGAGTTGAAAACGAAAATAATTGGACTGTTGAATTATTCAGTTCTTTAACTCTTCCCATTCCCAATGAGAAGATCACATGCTGAATTGAGACCAGGGGAAGTGAATCACATGGTGGCAGGAAAGATGAAACGCTGTTCTGATGTGTCATGTGAAAACACAGTTTGATGTTCCCTCCTCCCTTACCCTCTACTGAAGTCTAATTCCTTTTGACTCTATAAACTTTACTAATGACGTAAACTGTGCTTAAAAGGTGGTTGGGATTTCTGTGGTCTTTTGTTTGATTGTTTGTTTTCTCTTTGACTAAAAAAACACAAACATTTCAGCATTGTGTTGCACTGTGCATTCCTGGGAACAGTTGCATCAGCATAGCTGGGAGTATTTATGGAGTGAAGCCCTAAGGCCTGGTCTTGTTGCCCAGAGACAATTTATATCTGTTTGTTTTGTAGTCTCTGTCCATCATTGTCACTGCCCATGTGGCAGAGCTACTATGGCAAATATGAAACTTTTCACTATCAGTAATGTTCCATGTGACAGATTTTTTATTCCTTCCATTTAAAAAAGGGTGCTGGAGGGCTCAGTGAATGCATAGTGCATACTAAAATAAGTTATGAGGTTTCCAGAGTAAAGCCCTCAGAATGTGGTAAATGGATATGCCGTTCACTATGATGGCATCTTTTATTATTTATCTATATATTCTGTTGTCAGCAGGGTTTCTGCTTGATTCAGTGTGCCGGAGGTGTCATTTCTTGTTTGTGTCAGTTTCTGTGCAGCCTGTTTGTGGCAGCCCAGCACTCTGCTCTGGGGATGGGTCAGTGCAGAGCCATGCTAAGAGGAGTCACTGCTTATGAGCTCTTTTGTCGGGTCCGGCTGTCTGTCTCTGCCCCGACACGGGTAGGGTGGTTCTTGGGTGACGCGCGTTTCAAAGGACGAGTCTGGACTCTTCAGCTTTTCGGTCTTCAGATTGTTTATTGTTCTTATCTACAAAATTTTCTGTCTGCCCAACAGAGGTCTGATCTGCAAGGCAGCCACGGGCACTCTGACCACCCACGGGGCGGTCATGTCTTTTTATACTAAAATCTACGTACATGATATTTACCTTTATTTTCTAATACTTTTCACCCATGTTAGCAAGTGCACCTTCACCATAAACCAATCCCCAAGTGCCAACATCACCACAGGAGATGGAGGACAAGAAGAAGAAAGAAGAAGGATGAGACACGCCCTGATCCCTCCATCTTGTCTCCATAACCCCCCTGTACCAAAAACCTTAAAGTTTATATTTCACCCTCTAAATGTGTCCCTTTTACACCCTTCACTCTAAAGTGATTCTCATGTCCTCAAACTGCTGTCACTTCTGTGGATGGATCAAAATCAAGCCACCAAACACTCTTGGCAACATTCCAGGATTTCCGAGACCCCCAAGGGTTCTCCTGGCATCTCTGGACATCGGGAACGATGTGCTGAGTTCCCACACTCTTTTACCTTGTGTTGAAAACAAGGAATGTGTTTTCAGGAAGTGGGCATTTTCCTGGCTAGATCTGTTCCTTAGGATGCAGCAGTGGTGGGTATCAGTTAAGAGTCAGAAAAGCTGTTTTCTGGGGGAGCAAGACAGATGTTCTTCTGTTCTTGCACTGCTAGAAAGGTTTGTGATGGTTGGTTTTGTTTTTCTTTCTGGGGTAGTTGCCAGCTTTGGCAATCTGTTCCTGAGCCAGTCATTCAGCTGGGCGCGATGTGTAACCTGATCCAGTAAACAATTACCTCCAAGAGGGGAAATCCCACTCCCTCTCCTGAAGCTGTCACTTTCCTTCCTTTACATCAAATCTCCTGCTTGCCAAACTGGTTTAGCTCACTAAGTCAGCAGAAGTCAGTAATTTTGTGGTTACCTCAGTATTGTTCTTTGGGGTATATTGACTTGCTGGATAATCAAATACCGAGCTGTACAAGTGAAGAATGAACTCTCTTTTCTGGGAGAATTGAAGGGAGACACTTGAAGATGACCTTCCTTTAGCAGCTGTGACTGCCCATCCCTTTGGGATGGTGTGATGTACCTTAAGCCAGGACTTGCATTTTTGGCTGTGTCAACCATGCCCTTTGACAGATCAAGTCTAACAATCTTATATTGGCTATTTGAGTCCTTTAATACCTCTGAACTTAACCCTCTTGTGCCTTAGTTTCATTATTTTGTAGATTGCAAAAGGTGCTTTCTTCACCATACATACTCTACAAAACTAAAGGAATGTGTGAAAATTCAGGTATTAGAATTGAAAGTGCCGCTGAAAAGCACATTAAGATTTTCTTTTTTGGGAGCAGGATTTGAATAGTGTACAATAAACAAATTCTTGAGGAATAAGGTGGGATTTCTCTCATAAGGTTTCTTCATATTTGGAAAAATGCAGAGCATGTTACTTTCTAATTTTAGTGTTTCCTAACTTTGACATGCCTGATTTTGCACCCTTAATCATGTTAATTTAATCTGATTTAATTGTGTCAATTAAATTTTCTGTACACTGAAATGTAACTGATAAGGCACTAAGAACAAGCCTTAAGAAGAAAATTTGAGATGCATGTACTAGCCATGTTTTTTCACTAGTCAGTAAGTTTAGCATTGATTTTTATATAAGTTACAGAAAATACTGCTGGTTCTTTGGTTGAATATTAAGTGTTTATTGAGCCTTTAAACACCTTATTCCCCTAATATAGCTGCTATATGAGAGTTTTCAAAAAACTAACCAATATAAAACTAGAATTAATATAACTAAATATTTTTGCTATAACCAGTGGTAAAGTGATTTTAACTAGAAGTTTCATTATCAGGGAGCTATCTCTTGATTGCTTACCAAAAATTTTAACAAGCTTTTACAGGATTTTGTAATTGATGACAAAACTGTGACACTAAGTAGGAGAGAGTAAAACCACAAGCAAGTTTTGTGTTCACTCTCATTCTTTTAGCCCATGTTTCCTGTTTCCTCACTGTAATTTTGATTCTCATGCTCTTAAACCTGGCACTTTTTACCTTTTTTCTGTTCGGGGTGATCAAAGCTCAAGGCTGTAACCACAGCCTGGGATGTTCATCCCCTGACCCTGGCTGATGTGCAAGTGGCAGACCTTGCATTTCCAGTAATCTGAAAGTCAGAGATAATCAGAGCTGTTGCTGCTAACCAGATGTTTGCCAGCCTCTGAATGTTCTCTGGACAAGAAGATGTCAGGAACCAACCCAGCTGCTGCTTTGAAAAGTGACCCTAAACCACTTTCTTGGGGGCTGAATTGCCTAAAATATTTTTGAGCAACTTGAAGTCTGTCAATACAAGTTGTCACTTCCTACTTAGAATTGACTAAAGACATTTTGTGTTGCAAAAAATAAGTTTAAAGAAAAATTCATTTCAGCTCTTGACTTTCTATGGTGTGTAACTGCTGTAACTGGAGACTACCAAGGGGCATTGTAATAAAGAGAGGATTACAGCCAGGAAAAGCAAATGCTCCTTCTTGATGCTGCTTTTTCTGTAATTTCTAAAGTCTTTTGAAGAGAAATCTGTGTTTTCAGAGCCCACATATCTGGACAGTGGGAGGATGTTTGATCATGCTGAGAGTTGAAATTTCATTTTTACTTTATTCACTGGAGGAATTGTAATTCATATTTGAGACTTGACAAAGTAAGAAATTTATATTGCTGGAAAGCATAACAGACTGATAGAGCAATTCAGGCATAACAGATGGCTGAGTTTCAGGAATGGGATGAAAGTTGAAGTGAGATTATAAGCTAGGTATAAAGTACATCCAAAGACCTCATGCAAGAGAAAATACTAAAAACTGCTTCAAGGATCACTATTGGGCACAATTAAGAGTTTGTTTTTTTGAGCTCTTTCTAGTCATGTGATGATTATTCTGTAATTGTATTCTGTGAGTTTAAACTGTATTGCTTTGTGCTGTGATCCTGACTGGGATAAAACAGATAATTTGTGAGAGGCTGGAGCACTGGTGGGCTCTCCTGCAAAGAGAAAAAAGGTTTTCTGCCTTCAACTCTAATAACATCAATGAGTTACAATATCATACTGTACATAGAAATACAATAATGAATTGTAGAGTAGAACAACAAAAAACATGTTTACATGGGGAATACTTTGAAATAGAAGTCCTTGACTAGCAATCCCAATTATTTTTTGCACAGCTGCTCACATTCCAGCAAACGAATGTCTTGTTTTGAATTAGCTTCATGTAGTTCAACAGGGAGTCTTATTTATAGATCAAAAGTATTCACATGGATCTAATCAGGAATGATATAAATTAATGTCTCATCATAAACAAGTGCAGAGACTTGTAAAGTTTCCCTAATATTCTCTTTGCCAAGTTAGACAAGTAGTTTACAGCTTCTCCACATGGCAGAAGCAGATTTGCACTGCTCTCTGCACAGTGCTGGGAACAGTTGTCTCCTGTTTCTAGCAGGTGGCAACATGTATTTGTTTACTGGCTTAGTGGGATACTTTCATGAGAAATGTTTCTGTAGCCTGAGAATAAGGCAGTAGGAATGCTGGCTTTACAGTAATTGTTTGTGTGCTGGGAAGCTGGGAAATGAACACTGCCTCCTTACCTTTAGCAGTGTAATCATCTTGAATAACCTGCTTTGGAAGTTGAGCTGACAAATTTGCTTTTTTTAAAAAATATCCTTAGTGCTTTTTACTAAATGTTGAAATTAATTTCAAATGCAGATAACCAGACCTGAGGTCTTTGCCTCAGCTGGGTGTTGTTTTTCTTAGAGAATATCCTCTTGTACTTTCTGTCCCCCACTTTCAGCTTTGAACTCTCTCCTGTGCTGTGCCTCAGATGTAACCAGATGGGTAGAAGACAGCCTATTCTAGATTTGCTTTGCCCTAAACACTACTAGTAGGAGAGAGGTGTGAGTTTTAATCCTTCAGATAAAGTAAAGCATTTTGGGATGCTGTATAAAAAATGTGGATGGTGCTAAATCATTCTCTGCCTTTTTTCTTGTGGAGCACCTGCTTTAATAGTTGATCTCTGAGGGTGCCTACTTGGACATTTGAGGTGCTCTAGAGTTTGTTTGAATTGGTACAAAGTTATGAACCACTGTTGCTAAATGAATTTGCTGATGTTTTTATGGGAACTTGTCTCAAGTGTGAGGGAGACATCTCACAGCAGAAGGCTCAGGGGTACTTGCTAGAAAATGTCACAGGTGTTTTGGTCTGGCTTCATAGGTTTGGGAAACATAATTTAATTCCTTTCTGTTGAGTGAGAGGCAGGAGTTGTCATGGGGAAGTTTTACAGAAGTCTTCAGAGTGCAGACTAGTAATTTGTGTTCAGTGTAGTGGAGAAGTGGGGGAAAAAAAGGGGTGAAATATTCAAAAGCTAAGTAAACTTTCTGGTAGCATGGTGGAGGCTATGAGAAGAGAATGGATTTTCAGATCAGAAAAACCCACACAATGAAATAATGGAAGTGTCTGTTCTAGCTGGGATTAGATTTTTAGTTACATAGAATTCCAAACCTTGGAATCAGTTTTGTTTAAACCTTGCTTGAATGTGAGCACCTGAAGAATCCTGAGCCTAAAATTGGCTCTAGTGTCACAAATGTGATGTTGATGATGTCTACTGTGACCAAGACTTCATTTTCTCTTTCAAATCAGACTTGTTATGTTCAATGTTAATAATGTTCAGCTAAAAAAAACCCCCAAAACACAACCAGTCCTGCAGCCCAGGTTTGTCCTCAGGAGACTGAGATACTTTGCTGTGCCACAAGCCAATAAATCAATTAGTCTAAGGTCAGCCTTTCAGTTAATGCTGAAAATTTCTCACAGACAGAAGCTTTAGGGGAGGATAGGGAAAATTTGCAGCTCCTCTTTTTTTGCTTGGGCATAGCAACTATCTTAGACATTTCTTTCACCCAACAGCAATATTGGGTTGGATTAGTTAGACCAATTTCTTAACTGCTGAAACCTGGAGGCATTTTTCACAATAACACTTTGAAATAGTTTACAAGTTTAGTTTTGGCAGAGGTTAATTGTACTTGCATGAGAAAATCTCTTAGTCTAGATAAATCAGATGTGAAAATAGACTTCTCTTGGCTAATACAGAGAACCTTGCTGAGGGAAAATGTCTTAAGATATGGAAGAATGTTTGTAAAGGGTTCTTGTGGATTGGAATCACAAATCTGTGGGGTTTCAGGGACTCCTGCAGGATGTCTTGTCCAGCCTCTCCATCAGACCAGAGCTCTTGACAGGCACGAGGTTGTGCCAGCTCAGACTTTGTCTGTCTCATTTTGGAGATCTCCAGGGTACAGCTTCTCTCATCTCTTTGGACAGCCCATTCCACTGCTGCACTGCCTGTGCCCTGAGGAAAAGGTCTCAGACCGATGTGAGCCTTGCAAGCTGCAACTTTGCTTTTGAGCTCTGTTGTTCTCTCTGCTGCTGAGATAACTTGGGCTCTGTGAGAGTTTTTTTTCCCTGAGCTGACTCTTTCCTGCAGGGCTGCAGTCTGTTCCCAGTCTGTTCTGAGGTGTGGGGTCTCTCTGCTCCAGTTGGGCCATTTTCTACTTCTAATTGATAGAAGCCTTTTGCTGGCCCAGCCCTCTGGTTCATCAAGGTTCCTTTGAGCTGAATCTATTATACCAATCCTCCCCTTTGCAAGCTTGGTACTGTACTGGGTTTGCTGTATATGCATTGATTCTCTGGTTTGCTGAAAAGGATTTCAAACATTAATAACTGCTTGGATTGTTATGTGCCAGCAGCCAAGGCACTGATTTAATGTCTTTGGGCTGAGTGGTGCACAAGTTTGCAGCTCCTGCTCCCTCCCCTCCCAGCTGAGACTGCTGCAAGGTGTGGGGCTTTGTCCTTCCTGTGGGCTTTTGCATTTGGGCTGGCCAAGCATGATGTGTCTGTGCTCAATCCATGTTCATGGTGCATAAATACCTTCTCCTTCTTCTGTTTTTGAGCTTCTGTGTGAGATGATTTCATATCATAGAATCACTAAGTTGGAAGAGACCTTTAAGATCATCAAGTCCAACCCATGCCCTAACACCTGAACTAAACCAGTGAGTGCCACATCCAGTCTTAGGAAATACTGAAATAATCAGTGTGTGTATGTGTGTAAGATCTCTGCCATATTAAATTCCTTCTTGCACCAGTTCCCCTTCAGTATAAGTGATTTGCTTGATTTTCTAGGGGAATTTAGAAAAACAACTAGAACTTTTCTTCTTTGTTTTGATAATAAAATATTTATATGAACTAAACTGTAACTGAAGCAGAATTCATAAAGTAATTCAAAATTCTCATGCAGAAAACTGCATGTTAGTATTGAGTAGCTTCAGTACTGTAGTGGTGCAGTTTGTGATGGTTTGTAAAAGCTTTGCCTGAAAAAAAAACCAAACACGACAAACCCAAGAATTGACTCAAACTTTGCCTTCTCAGGAGCTGGAAGAAGATTTATGTGTATAAAATATGTATTACTGTGTGGGGAAACATTTTGCTAAAACTTAAACTACAGTGCTATCTGGCTTGGCTGCCTATTGTTTTATTCCCACTAAAGCAACCTTGAAAATCAGAGGAAGGCAGGAATTACATTGAAAGAGAAAGAACAGAGTTTGCCTCTAGCAAAACATGTTTACAGTAACAGCTGCTCTCAGAGGAACTGCAGAATGATCACAAAATAGTTTATTTTTGTGTTTATCTATATTGCTGGTAAAGAATCAAATCAATTGACTTAGATATATAGGAACGTAGTATTAATGTTCTGAAAAACAGCAACATTTTCCACATGAGGGTTTTTTGAATAGTTTATGAATGCTTTTGAAGCAGAAAATGTAGCAATAGCTAACAGAAGTCATCAGGATGGTATTTTCCACATAGTTACAGGGAAGAAGATTTATTTTGATGCATCATAGGCAGGCACTTACTTTTGGAGGCATTTGCATGATCCATCTTATTTTGGTGACCTTTATTCTGTCTTATAGGACAAAAGGTGAGGTGTCAATGATTCAAAGTCTTGAAAGTTTACTAATTTTGATTTTTTTTTAAGGCCCTGCTTTTCTTTGCTGCACAACTTGTCTGTTCTACCTGTCCTGCATAAATGCCATCAGCAAAAAGCTTAATCACAGGCAAAGATCTAAAGCTTTATAAGTAATGGATCTAGAAATGGCTAGTATTGTGCTTCAGAATGAGCAGAGAAAAAGAAAATAAACAGAATTGAGTAAGTCCAGTTCTTTGAACTATACTAAATGTTGCAGTTCATTAAAGGCATGTATAGTATAAAAAAACCCCAAACCAAACAAAAAATGTTCATGTGAAAACCTCCTGGATGCAGCAGTTGATGTATGAGCATCCTTGTGGTTATGTTTGTCTCTTGAATTTCCAGTTCCAGCCCTTACACTGCTGCTAAGTTCATAAAGGCTGCTCTATTGCATTAATCTTTGCTATTTTAAACTCAATAAAGCTGCACCACTTGGTCATGGCACAATCTAATATCTCTGAGAAGTAAACAAAAGCTCCCAAAGATACGACAGTCCAGTGGCAGCTTGAGTTGTGGTTGTTTTTCCTTTTTTTTCTAGTTTGGATGATCTGATTTTGCTTGGTTTTGTTGTGTTTCTTTGTTGTTAGAGGTTAAATTTGCGAATCCCAAGCCTTTTGTCAGCTACTGAATATGGGAAAAGTCAGTGATTGAATATACATTAAAAGTTCTTGTTCACGTTACTCATTTATTTCATTTATTTTCAAGAGGTTTCAGCCTAACAGATATTTGGAGGATTTGCACTTTCACTTCTTGGTAGCTTTCACACTGTGTTTCCAGAGTTGCTTTTAAAGGTGGCTTCTTCTGTCCATCACTGTGTGAGAGTGCCTTTAGTGGACAGAGTTTATCTCTATTTAGAAGTTTGAGGTGCATTCTTCACAAAGATGTAGTACTAAGTTTGTTTTTTGACAGACTTTTTCTAATGCATGTGAGGTTTTTTTGGGCAAAGTCCCATTCACTCTGTCAGCATTGAACAACTAATTTGGCATTAATTTTTTTTTTAGTCTCCTGCCATGGACGGAATGTTCCAGCAGTGTGTTTATCCTATCAACTTACAAAAAAGAAACATTTCTCAACATCACTCTTTGCTCTTCATACTGAACACTGAATCTTGTGCTTTCCACAAATGTTATTACACTTTGCTATAATATGTTCCAATGATATGTACTGGCTGCTGTCTTAAAATCTTTATATTTTTAGGTATGTATGCAGAAAAACAGCTTAGATGTTCTGAGTACTGTACTTCTTGAATGTGATGTAAAAGCATATAATGGGTTTAGGACCAGTTATTTAACAGCTATTTAAATTAAATTGTGACAAACTGCATACAAAATAGAAATAAGAACATTCTGAGGAGGAGAAATAAGATGGAGCTCTCATGTATCACCTGCAGGGCCCCATGCTGGGTATAAAATAGCTTAATGTACTGTGGCCTTAAAATATTCCTAAAACATATAATAAAAGTAAGGTACAGAGGTATTTATTGTGTTTTATGCTGTATTTAATGGTGTATTAGGTTTTGGTGCTGCAATGCTTTCAATTTTCTCTAATAAATCCAGAATGTACATTCAGTGCTACATTGCATATTTGTTGCTTCTGCTTATGACCCTTTTACTATCAGAGTCAATGAAATGTATCACTTGCAGAAGACACCCCAGGGACAAGTTCTCCATTAAGATGACTTAACAGGTCTTTCATGTCTCCTGGTGGTACAATAAGAAAAAGTCTAAAGTCATCTTGGCTGGGAGTTCTGGATGCAAAGGGTGTCTGAAAACATCTTGGTAATTTTTTTAATTTTGACTTTCATGATTTATTGTGTTCTAACTATGAGAGAGAAAAGTACTTGGAATGATTCTAATAAACACTTAAGGAATTGATGCCTAGAACAGAGATATGTGGATTAAATTACTCTTTACTTCAGGTTGGTAGTAGCTTACTAGGTGCATATACACAACTACATGTCTCCAGAACTGATTTTTTTTTTTGTTCACCATCAAAAATTGTGTTTATGTGAAATAGATGCTATTAATCCATTAATGTTTTTATCAGTGATATACAGCTATAATCAATTTTTACTAACTGCACTGCTCTATAAATTTTCTAAATACAGGAATGTGTCACTTTCCCTGAAAAGTGTAATGACTTAATATGTGCAGCATTCCCTCCTGGGAGGAATCCATTCTTACCAAGTGATTTAATTGGAGTTGATTGAACGAGTCACAGAAGTTAAACATTATTTTTAAAGGCCTTTGCTATTTTAGAATAGCCCTGCAATGTCTTAGTTTTTTGCAGTACACACCTAATAGAAATTATATGTGGAAAAGGAGGACACAATAAATGTGCTAGAAATACTTGAATCAATAACTGTTGTAGCTGGGTTTTTGTTTTGCTTTAATTAAGTAAAACATCTGTTAATGTAGATGTGCAGTTTCCTTTGACAAAAAGGAAGTGCTACAGGCATTTTTGGAGTGCAGTGCAGTAGTGAGCAATGTTCAGTGTACTTTATAATGGGAAGTAATGAAGAAAATCCCATTTTAGTGTTTCACAGTTACAAATGATGCTTTCATTTGTTTGTAGCTGAGAACAGGACCGAGGGGAAGGAAGCTATAACAAAAGGTAAAAATGAAATGTGGCTAACCTTTTTTCTGAAAGGGAGGAAAAAAAATCACTGAAAATATTACAAATACATTTCTGAGGTCTTTTCTGAGGGGAAAAAACCCTATTCTAGCAGGCACAAGTCTGACATGTTTTTCAATAGAAGACAGGTGAGTTAGTGTGGCTGTCACTACAGAGAAGACAATCTCTATTTTGTCTTCAAGAAGAAACACTGTCCCTTGGAACAGCTCTGAGAGAATCAATATCAAACTGTAAGGGCCTTTTTTTACTGCTTTACTTGCTTTTTTCCTTTTTGTACACTAAGACAATTTTTGCTGTGGGGAAGCAAAGTTCTAATCATTTCAGGATAATCATTGAACTGGTGACCTCCAAAGCTTTTCATGCCTTGCAGATTCCCTTTCCCTTGTTGACAGTATGAATATTATCACACTAATATTTGACCATAAATGCTTCTTTAAGGGTTTTTAATGCATCTTAGGTAGGTGTCTGAAGCTCAGAGTTTCACCATCTTTAAAAAAAAATAACTTGAGCTCTCTCTCCAGTGATAACTATATAAATAAAATGTCTTTGCTCTTATGTAGAAGTATTTAAAGTAAAGAAGTAAAAATTTAATATTTGGCTTTGCTCAATTGAAATAAACTTAAATCAATGCTAGTAGGTACTGATACAATGGTTTTTTTATTATATATTTGAGGTCTTAGGTCTTTACAAAGGGACTGATTTTATTTTCATTTGTATTAGTCTACTGAAGGACTTTAGTGTCAGACTCAAGGGCTGGGAAAAAGGTATCATCTTCATCTTTTTACTTGAAACTGAAGTAAGTGCTTTGGGAGGAGACCTCAAGGAATCACAGATCAGAGGACTGGCTGTCACATTCTTCAGAGCTCTTTTGCTGGATGGTGTGAAACCAGGGAGTCCTGTGGTGCCTGTACTCATGTCTTTTTTGAGTCCTTTTTCCCTCTGATTTCTTCTTCAGACAAAAATCTTTAAAACAGTTGGAAAGTAAGTTGACTGTAAATTATTCTGAATCAGAAGCATACAGACAGAATCACTTGAATCTCATTTTGTTAGGTATGGTGCTCTGCTTTAAGCTTGTGTAATAAATGTGAGATCACCTGAAAATCCACTCTACTGAACATTTCTAGGGTGCAATTCTGCCTCATTGCTGGTAGGAAAAAAGAGGGAGGGTTGTCTGAGTCGTGATTTTTCATAAATGAATAAAGCTGTTTTTCCTCTGAGATTTTGTGAGATTTTATGTAGATTTTAGTCCTGAACACTAGACATAGTACTGCAAGTAATTTGAGCTTCATGGTGTAGGGTGGGGTTTTTTGGTTGTTTTTTTGGTTTGTTTTTTTGTTCCAAAGGTGGGAATACCTGATCTCTTGAATTAGAATTCTGACCTCCAGGAAAGGAAGTTTTGTTGGTGTTTCTGGAAGACTTTGCAGTTTGCCCAGTGACCTCTCCATGTTTGCACCTTCATTTTGAGAATGCACATGTTCAGCTGCATTGCATTTTTGGCAGCAGGTTGGTAGAAGACGTTGCACAATTTCTCCAAGAAATCCTTCTACTGGAGTGTTGTTGTTAAAGCTGCTCTTTGCTATAAACATAGGACCAGGCCCTATAGGTCTGTGCTGGGGGTCTGCAAACTGCAGATCTCACCTTTTTTTAACCTCTTGCTAGGAATGAGATGCCAGTACACAGGGAGGTGCATTGAGATGCAGATGCTAAGAGGAAATGTGAGATGCAAAGCTGTGTTTCGTGTCAGGTACAAACAGGCCAAGTGTGTACTTGGGAATGCAAAATGTGTGGACATCGACAATGGGATAGTTGTGAATTCTAATAATAACTGAGGGAAATAAAGCATGGAAAAAGGCCTTTGAACCTATCTTTTGTTTGCAATTAACCCTGGTTGATTTAGGAGCGTTGGAATTAAGGTGTTAAGGATGTTGCTTTTTGCTTGCATTTAATCCATAAAAAAGCTCTGCAATAATAACCTTTTGAAGTATAATTTTAGAATATTACTTGTATCCTTGAAACTCTAGCTTTGGAATATATATAAAGGAAATATGCTTATCTCACGCCTTATGGAAGCAGAGAAAAACAGTTTGAGAAAGGAAGATGAACATCACCTCAAGGATTTATGGTTTCGACCAAAGGGAAGCTGGACATCACTGTTATGAGATTTATAGTCTCTGCAATTAAAAGGTGGACACATCTGGGGAGCTGGACTCCACCAGATGGGATTCATCTTTCTTCTTTTGGAAACTGGACCATCACCATCTGGGGATGCTCCTTTGGAAATACATCCTGAGAAATTCAAATCACAATAGTGCATAGAATTGTGATGTAATAATTTGGAATAAAAATTGCTGATGAGTAAAAATTGGAAATAGAAACTGTTGAAAAAAGCTGATGAGTACCCCTATAAATACCTGTAACCATCAATTATCAGTGTGCAGTTGGAGGGAAAACTTCCCCCACTGTACCCAGTGCTGTATTGCTCATACTTTACCATATTAAATAATAAATTGATTGCTGCTTGAATATTGGCCTTGTCAAGCTTCTTATTCACAACAGAAATGGCCTGAAATTGTGTCAGGAAAGGTTTAGGTTGGATATTAGAAAGGTTCTTCACCCAGAGAGGGGTGAGGCACAGGTTGTCCAGAGAAGCTGTGGCTGCTCCCTCCCTGGAAGTGCCCAAGGCCAGGCTGGATGGAGCTCTGAACAACCTGGTGTAGTGGAAGGTGTCCCTGCCCACAGCAGGAGGGCTGGAACGAGATGATTTTTAAATCCAAATCTTCTGTGATTCTGTGACAGTGGACTTCTGAATTTCATTGGAACATTCCCAGAGGAGTAGCCTAAAGAGCTTCAGTTAGATTATATTTGGAGCTGTACAAATGTACTTGAGATTTGAAGATCAAATAAAAGTCAAAAATGAAGAGTTCCAGGAGTGTTCCACGCCTCTTGGGAAGACAGATCTGACCTGAAGTAATAGTTCACTTTGGGTATACAAAAGTCCACAGGTTATTTTATGACATAAAAGCAAATTGCCTGAATGGCTTTCCTGAGTTTTCCCTGCAGCTGCCAGAATGTTCAGGGTGTAGTTCTAGACATTGCCTAAGCCAGCAGTGGTTGTATAAAATGACATTATTCTGGGCTGGGCACTGGAGTCCTGCAGCCTCTGGTTGGCCAGCAGACCTTTGGGCATACCTGTAGCAATAGATGGGCAATGGTTTAATAGCTAAAAGCTTGGGAATGATAGCAGTGTGTCACAGAGCAAGGTTTTGAGCCATTTTGCCTTATTAATCTGCTTATTCATTCTTACATTTCCTCCCAGGTTATCTCAGGTGCAACCTCAGAGCAATAAAGCTGCTCTGCTTCTGATTCTGCTTTAATTATTATTGTAAGGACTGCAATAAGATCACTCCAGATAGAAATTGCTTGCCAAGCTTATTTTAGGTCTTCAAACCATGAGAGATGCTCTCTTGTACATTTGTCATTATATATTGGAGAATTAAAACATAAAATGTGTGGAGGAGGGGTGGTTGCTATTTTGTAGCTATAGAAATTCCTTTCTGATTTCTGATACATGTGCTTATTTAGAATCTATACAGTGTATTATTTTATTTCTGTTTTTAGAGCATAGACATTGGTATAACTTTGTTCTACTGCTTCAGAAAAAGAGTTGGAACAGATGAATTAAATGAATGCCAACATCTTCTTGCTGTAATTTTATAGCTGGTTATCCCAAGTTATTTTGGAATTGTAACTGGTTCATTCTAATTTAACTTTCAGAGTAAGCAGCAGGTATGATAAATTCTAATTCAGTATACAGATCTTCTTTTTATTTTCAGAGGAGAAAAGCCTTCTGTGCCTTATATTTCAATATTCCCTAATGCCGAGTATATAATCTTTATATCATTTTTCCATATTTCATAGTTCCTTCCTGAAGCTTTCTTAAGCTAGTTGTGTTTATCCTGATTATTTGTTCTTGCTATTTTCATCTTCAGAATGTTGAAAGTTTACTTTAGTTATAAGCTTTTTTTGGTAAATATCAGTTTTGCTGAGTCTTTTCAGATATGTTCCATTTTAAAGGTTTTGAGCAGTGATTTCCAAAACCAGTGACAAGAACAGCTGTAATCTTTAAAGCTTTAAACTAAAAGGATGTTTATAAGGGTCAGAGTTTGATGAAAAGCCAAGAATAATGCATAAGTAATACTTGGTGTAATACAGATGGTCTAAATTTCTCATCCTTGTAGGGCCTGGATTTCTTGTCTATGTGTTAATCTTAGTGTCCACTTTCAGCTGTAAGAACTTCTGAGAAATGAATCTTCTTTATTTCATGATCCCATTTTTTAACCTCAGTAATCATAAAGTGGCATTAGAGTGAGAACTGTCTTGATGAATTACTGCACGATTCTTTTGATAACACAGGATTTTTTTACAGTTCTATTTTATATAGAGGCTTTATTATTTTGTCTATTTAAAAAAAATTGAAAGCAATTATTAATCTTGCTGTAGGAAAGTCTTTTTCCAAAATTCATTATAAGTTTGCCTTTGGTTTAAATTTCAATTTTGCAATGGAACTGGAGAACTTTCCTATTAATTCTGTATTCATTATTTGTGTATTTCTATTAAGGGATGTGCTACCTTAAATGCTCACTTATTTCCATAATGATTGTCCAGTGTATTTTCAGGTTAATATCTAGTTTATGACTACACTTTCCAGTACTAAAGAGATTAATAGTTATTCCTCAAGTAATTTCTGGAAGCTGTATTTATTTTCCTGAAAACAAACTTGGTTAAAAATTTAAGCTTTTAAGGAAATTGCTCGCTGAAGGAAAACAGTAGTGTAAGTATTATGAATTGAATATGGACTTGAAAAGCAGGTATTTGTTATTTGCTTTTGGTTTTAGATTTTTTTTCCCTGTCCTGTCTCTTGTGAGTTAACTCTAGAAACATGAATATGTTTGAATGAACTTATGAGTCAGCTGGTCTTACATCAACATTAGAATGACTCTGCATCTAAATAGCCAGTAAGTTTTTTTAAAGTGCCTACTGCATTAGCACAGTGGGAAGTTTTTATGAAGATATTTGAAGATTTAGACTGGTATGTACACATATATAAAAAATAAATATAAAACTAGATTATTTTTGACTAAGGCAATAACAGCCTGCTTTTAGACCATGACAAACATGAGGAAGTCAAGTTAGTCAAGAATGTTACTTCCATTAGTTCTTGATTTTTAATTGAGTATTCCATCATTCAGGTCCCATTTTGTCAGTTGAACAGCCTTTTTATGTGATGTTTGATTGATATGTGGCAATTATCCTTGTTGCTGCCTGGTATCATTCACAGGCAGAATTTGTGCACAAGCAAGATGTGATCTGAGCAATGACAGGGTGCAAAATTGGAGTACAAATGTTTTATTGCCCAGTAGGATTTATAGAGGATATATAGATTTTATATGTATAAAAAGTATTACCTCTAAAAATCATAGAATCATAAAGGTTGTAAAAAAACCTCTAAGATCATTGAGTCCAACCACAGCATGGTCATTATTGTCCCCAAGTGCCACAGCCACATGTCTTTTGAATGCTTCCAGGCATGGTGATTCCATCTCCTCCCTGGGCAGCCTGTTCCAGTACTTGAACACCCTCTAAGTGAAGAAATTTTTCCTTTGTTTCATAATGGTACAGACTCAATATACAACTTATAGTTTTTTAGTTTAAAAAGGTTCACTGCATCATAAAACCCTTTATTTTGTGTGGGGTACTTGTTGCATTTGATGAAAGTCAAGTTTGAAAGGGTTTATATTTTTAAAATATACTTTTAATAATGTAAAATCTGAAGTTCACTTTTTTTTTGTTTTGGTTTTGTTTTGTTTTGTTTTGTTTTGTTTTGTTTTTTTAGTTTTCCTGTGCAGTGATAAACCAGTCTTGCTATTGATGTTCATTGAATCAGGAACTGCGGGGATAGAACAAGGAGTAATGGGATCACACTGAAAGCAGGGAAATTTAGGTTAGATATTAGGAAAAAATTCTGTACTGTGAGGGTGGTGAGGCACTGGCACAGGTTGCCCAGAGAAGTTGTGGATGCCCCATCCCTGGGAATGTCCAAGGCCAGGCTGGACAGGGCTTGGAGCAGCCTGGTCTGCTGGAACCTCTCCTTACCCATGGTAGAGAGTTGGCATGAGATGATCTTTAAGGTCCTTTTCAACCCCATTCCATGATTCACTTAGAAATTATAACAATATGTTGCATTTAGAAATACATATTGGTGCAAAATGCTTTGATTTTTTTATAAGCCAGGAAGTTGAGTCCTGAAGATTTATAGGGTTTTTTAAAATAAAATGTTTAAATATAAATAGCTCATATTGCTCTTGAGATGTCAGAAAGATGCATTGAGTTCCATATTATGTATTTAATTTTGATGGAATGACAATTGAGAAGGAAATTTCTTTGTAATTGAGTACCAACAATAGTTCTTATAATTGGTTTTAGGCATGGCTTTTAGTGTATAATAGGGGTCAGATATTGATCTCAGTAAAATAAAACTTTCTATGGGGATCATTAAATCATTTATTCTGTGCTGGCATTGGCCTAAGTTACTACTTAACTTGTCATTGTTATAGCCAAAATTTCCTTTGAAATCATTTACTGCTTGATGGAATTTTAGCTGGGCTAATTAATATGATTATTGGTTACTTCCTAGTAATTAAATATCTAGGATGACTTTTGGGATCTTGTGCCTTTGTCCATTAATCTGTCATTTGCTGTAATAATATCCACGATGTCAGTATCAATTCAACCTTTATAGACTCGCTATTATTAATTTATGGCATTGTTCTTTCAGTCCTTGGGATCTGCAGTAAAAAGTATCCCACCCCCTGTGATCAGAATTTGCTCACTTGAGCCATAGGCAGCCATTTGTTCTCAGGATTATAGGATGTTTTAATGATTCTTAATTTTCTCTTGGTTTTTTTTTTTCAGTGTTGTCAAATTTCTACTTTTAATAAGCAATAGAGAATTAAGATTTAGAATGGGTTGAGTGCTTCACTTTGGGAGCAGTGGCAGATGCTTTGCTGCTTTCTGAGCCTGTTGTGTTTGTGCTGTGCACTTCTCCAGCTGTGCCCTCTGGGGCAAGCAGAGCCAGTCAGAAATGGCCACTAACATCAAACAAAAAGCCAAGAAACACCAATTTTATCCACTGCCAAGTCTGACCAATGTAACATCCAGAATTGCATCCTTAGCTTATGGTAAACATCAGATAACTGCTACTACATGGATGGAAACCAAAATGAAATGTGTCAAGAAGGATTTCTTTCAAAAGGATGCATTCTTTGAAGGTGATTTTTGTACTTACTGGCCATTTAAACAAAACACTTTTGTAAGTGTAACTTATAAACGAAGTGAAATACCTGTCAAGACTTAGTTTAAAAGGTCTGAAGTTGCTATGTTTGCCTTATACAGAAGTCAAAGATATTGCTGCTATTTAAAAGCAAATCTATGTTCCATGGTATTTCAGAGCAGTGTTTGGGTAGTTGTAAAGTAAAGAAGTTATAAAAGTTAGATTTCTAAGCTTAATATTTCCATTTCCTTCAAATGCATCTTCTGGCTTTTAAATCTGTCACTGCATTGAAGTACTTGAAAATTGCATACTCTTAGAAAATTTAATTCTTTTCTTTCTGTAAAAAAAAAAAGTAATTTTCTTACATTTAAATAGGTATTGTCAAGGCTGATTACTGCCTAATTGTATTTTTTTCAGGGAATGTGCATCTAATGGAAAGGGAAAGTTTATTTAGTGGTATATCATTTTTGCTTTCTAGCATATGGTAATATTTTCAGAGTTTATAAATACCCAACTGTGTAATTGCCAACCCTTATGTGCTCTTGCATATAGATTCCAAAGCATCAGATAACAAACTGATGCTTCAGGAGGGAAAAATTTAGTTTCAAGTTCTTTGGGGAATTTCTCCTGATGGTAACTGCTGGTGAGGGTCTCATCACCAATATGGCTGTAGACTGGCTTGGAAGTGGTTTGGGGGAATGGATTTCCACACAGAGGACATGACAGTGGAAAGAAATATCAAGGAGAGAGCTTGTTGTCATTGCTGTTGTGTGGCTATTATTTGCTATTTGGTTTTCCTCAGTTACAGGATAACTTGGATATAATTTAGCATGATCTTGAACTTAATGAGCACTATTGAATTTTATCTCTTTCAGGCATTTCACTTTTCTTCAGTTGATTCCAGTTCCAGAATCTGTTTGTGCCCATTGAAGAAGTGGCATGGCACTCCTTCCCCCCCTTGCTGGGACCATTCCCTAGGCAGGAGGGTGACAGGGACATTTCTCTGGGTGCTAAAGCTGCCCTGAGCATCCTGGGGCAATTTGTGGTGGACTAGAAAGTTAGACAAGATAAATGTTCTGTTTTCAGCTGCTGGAGGGAAGAGAAGCCAGGGAGATTCAGCAGTGGCACACAGGCAGAGGCAGGTCCTGTGTGAAGGACAAGGACAAACTCAGCTTTGTGACAGAAATGATGAGGGAACTCCTGGCAAGCTCCAGTTTGTGGAGGAGGAGGATTGACTCTGGATATTCCTTTGCAGAGCAGAAGTAACAGCCTCCTGTCACCCTTCCTGTGACTTGCTTTCAAAGCCAGGCTGTGCAGAGAAGAGGCTGAACATTTGCTATCTGAGCATCTTAAACTATAAAATATATCCTCACGTGAGGTGGAAGGGATAGGGTTGAGCAGTTCTGCACCTGCACACTGCCAGTGTTTACTAAAAGCAAGATCTGAGTCTTATTTAAACAACTGGGAGAGGAGGTTTTTTCCCAACCTGGAATTTTATTAATGAGTCAGAATGGAAAATCTTGCACAAACAGAGAGCAAGCTTTCTAAAACCTTTAGCCATGCATTTTCTGATTTTCTTTTTTTTTTTTTTTTTTTTTTTTTTGCCTGATGGGCATTTTATAACAAAATAATAGTTCAAAATTCAGGTCCTTAATTAACAAGTAAAGAACTGACCCAATGCCAGCAACAACTGAATCACTAGTATTTAAGGCCATCTGTTGTAGAATTGTCAGATATTCAGAATTTGACATTTTACTCCCTTTATGCAGATAATTTTCATCTGATCTTGACACAGAGAAGCTAACAATCTCAGTCAGATATGCAACACTCAGATAAAACAAAGGCACATGTTGTACTTTGGTCTATTTTAAGACTTGATTTTTCAGGGAACTATTTTTTATTTGCTTTTGATATAATTGCAAATATACTCATCTTGGAGTCTTGAACTTCTGATGTTATTTATTCAAGCAAAATACTTTTATGTTTTCAAATCTAATTATGTGTAGGGAGAGCTGTTATTCAAACATTCAAAAAAAGATTGCAGGGTCTTTATATTCTGGAGGCAGCCTTTGAACTACTTCTGAGGAAATAATACCAGCAACCAAAGCAAGATGAGTATTATTTGGGCCCTGGTTCTCATGTTTTTTCCCCCCATATGCATATTCCATAATTATTATATTTTACTTGGTTTAGAAGTCATTTATGTACAGTAAATTGAAACATAAAAATTATGATGTTTATAATAAGAGCACTTAAGTTGTAGTTTGCATTCTTGGTTCTCTACATATGAAAAGTATGTAGTCCTGTTGTAGACCACTGTTTGCTTTTTCTTTAAGTCTACTTGTTTTAAGTATTTTTTTCAAACAAAGACTTTTTTTGTTGCCTACTTGCTTGCTTTTAGAGTCACATCATCTCTAACAGCATTTTTTTGGCATTGTTGCAGTTCTAACCATACTCCAGATATGATTTAGTGAAGTTGCTGCAACTTCTCTCCAGATCATGGAGGAAAATATTTTGTTTCCTAGTAAAGCAAGCATCCCCTAGTATTTGTTTTATAAAGAGCACCAGGACCATCTCTTCTGAAGTTTGTTTTGAATTTGCTGCTTAAAAAAGTGGAATTTTTGGTTTTGTCTCCTTTGTTTTCTGAAGGCAGGACAATATCAGCTGGCTATTCAGGGTTTAATATTAAGCTGTGAAACAGTTCCAAGTATTTTGGTGGAGATGCTAATGCTATGAAGGAAAGGATAAGAGGCAGTTGGTCCTGAGTCCCTTCCATACAGGCTCCCATATTCAAAAGGAGCCCAAGTTTCACTCAGTTCTTATGTAACTGAGAGGATAATCCAGGCAGTCTGCTGGATTTAGGAGCTTTCCTGTCCTCACAGTGCAGCTAACACTTATGAAGGATCAAGGAGGAAGAAGCAAATACCACGCAGAGTTCAGGAGTCATCTTGAGGAGGAGGTCACGAAGCTGTAGTGCAAAGATAGGACAGCAGGCATTGTGATGCTCCTAAAGTAGGGAAAACATGAAATACTGTTTCCCAGCTATGGAACAGATTCCAAGAGCAGCAGTTTTATACAGTGATTCCTGCAGATCTGCTGATGAACACCCTTTGAGTGGAACTTTGAAAGTAGTTGGCCAGTGGAGGAGTCGTGAACAACTTGGACTACTGACAATTAAAAGTAGCACAGTGAGGTTTGCTTGGAAGACTGCAAAACTCTGCTTTTCTCCAGGTACTCTGATTCTAGCCAAATATAATTCATTTGACATTACTGGAAGAGCTCATAGTATACCAGAAATCAATGGGAAGTTGATCTACTTCATGTAAATTTTTATCTAGACCTTTTAAAAAGTCAACACTGTAGCAGAGTGTGCCTGGGAGAGCAGCACAGGCCTCTGCTGAGGGACTCACTGATGGGTGGTGAGTGGATGTCTCTTCTTCTTCTTGGTGACAGTGTGACATTCTCACGGGCAAGAAATGCCATTCTTCTCTCTGACAGGAGATCAATACAGTCAAATGGTTCAAGGGTTTCTTAAAGAAGCATATTCAGTATATTCTGTCAGAGTCTGACACCAGCACGTCTCCTCTAGGAAGGAATAATTCTTTATTTACATCCAATAATTCTTTATTTACATCCAATAATTCTTTATTTACATCCATCTGCCTGATAAGGGGTTAAGAGGTTTGAGGATGTGAAGGGGTGGCTTGGGTGCTACTTCTCTTGGCTCACACCTCCAGCTTTCTTCCAAAATTAAGGAACACAATTCTTGAGGCATGCAAACTACTTTGTCCATGTCTAACTTCCTGTCTTTTTACAAATTTTTGGAAGTCTCTTGTTAGATCTTGAGGGGAATATTATATTCACAGCTTTGGCCTTATTTTCAAGATGCTATGAACTTAGAAAAGCTTAAAACTTCTTGATTAAAACTGCACTCTTCAGTAACAGAAGCATTCTAAATAATCAAGAACTAACCTCAAGTTAATATGGGTTGGAAATTTTATTTCTTAGTGTAGTATAGGACTGAAATTAATTTCCATTAAAGACTATTATGGTCTTATCACTTTCCAGACCAGCTGCCAAGTGCATTTGCTTGATCTTTCTTCTCTAACAGATACAAACCCAGCATATATGTTCAAATAAGGAAACTAAAAATAATCTAGCTGCACACAGAGTTCTCTTCCCAGACATGAGAGAAAAGTATAAACTGTGGTAATTTATAGTTCCATCAGTTACATCTCAGAAAGATATTGAGATGCTGTGATGAATGTAGTTGCACTAAAACCTTTCTGGAATAAAACAAAAGTTTCATGCATTTGAACTGACTCACACTGCCAGGTGTGTGTCATGTAGGGCTCTTGCATTCTGACATGAGCATGGAGAAGCTTCCCCAGATTTCTCACACCTGCCTAAGGATTTCAGTGCCTGTTTGCCCCATTCTGCAAACTTCAGAATTGCTTCACCAGGTAGTTTTGCATTGAAGTGGGTCTCAAAAACTGAGCAAGCTGCTGCTCTGTGATGTTTGAGAGCTCTTAAATGGAACTTTTGAATGCAGGGATGAAGAACACAGGTCCCAGGTTTTTAAGGTCCTTCCTCTAGAGAGCAACATCTCAGCACTATGTGAACAGAAGAGAGGAAAATCTAGTTCAAAAACTGTATCTGAAAGCAAATTTTGCAGACCTTCAGCTAAGCAGCCTGCAGGGACTTTAATTCTCTCCTCTGCCTTCCTACTGAATAAAAGAATGAGTGGATGAGCTTAAATGATGAGTATAGACAAAACAAAATCAGTCTGGAAAATGAGTAGTGTTGGTTACAATATTATATCATAGCAAACAGTTGTCAGCCAGTTTCAGATGCATGAGACTATCTAATTGTACTTTTAATTATTTGTTTCCCCACATTCAATTGTGTTAAAGGATTCAATATCCCAGCCACTAGCATTAATCTTCTACATAAGCAATGCCTATAATTGCAACAAAGATTGTGTATAGAATTTAGCAAGGTGTGAAAGGGCACTGTATTGCTGTGACTGAGATGGGAGTGTAGTTGGCTGGAAATTTCTTAATGAAATGTCATGTCAGGAGATGGAGATTGACACCAAAGTGGGGGGGAAAGAATTGCTAATTAAACAATTCCTCTAGCTGAGTATGAAAGTTGATTGTGGGAAGATGGTCAGTGATGCCTTTGAGGCTGGATACCTTTGAGCTGGGTGAGGGAGTCACAGTGGGAAATAAACTGGTAATTTAACTTGTAGGTATTTTTGTAGAATTCAGTAATATCTTCTGTTTTGACAAACAGATATTCTAATAGTTGGGGTATTTTTGTAGAATTCAGTAATATCTTCTGTTTTGACAAACAGATATTCTAATAGTTGGGGTTTTTATAGCAACAATTTATAGCACTTGCAGACTGTTTTGGATCTGTAAAATGCAACATCTTGATGTGGTTGAGCATCCAGGGATGCTCCATCATTGGAAGTGTTGAGTGACCCCATATAGTCCAAGGTGTTCCCTGACCATCCTGGAGGGGCATGAGGTTGGACTAAATGGTCTTTAAAGGTCCCTTCCAAAGCAAACTATTGTGTGGCTGATGGGACTGAGGGTAAAGGTGCAAAGCTTGACAAAGATGGCTTAAATTAAACTGTAAAGGCTGTAAGTGGAACTTGGCACTTGTTTGGTCTCTTCTATTGCCTTTTTTGCTTAGCAAGGAGGGAAGACATTTTTTCAATATCTACTGGAAAAATCTTTTTTACTGTAGTTATACCTGCTCATAAAGAAACTTAGGTCTTTTGACTCCACAAACTTCCAGAGGATTTATGTACCAGATATAGTAGAATTACATTTCACAAATGTCAGAGAAATGTAGAAATGCTATTGCTAAATGTTATCAATGATCATGTATAAATTGCATAATTTATAATTTTTAAATATTGATTTATGGAAAATGCAGAGTAAATCCACTTGATCTTTACTGTTTTGGTATGTTTAGGTGATAGAAATTGTCTTCTCATTAAAGTAATGGTCCAGCATTTTTAATGTATTTGAAAAAAACCCAACAAAACAAATCCAAACACATGTAATTTATAGATGGCAATGTACAATTTTTTAAAAAAATACATTTTTAATTCAGGTACTACTAAAAAATTAAGTTTTACCCCTGACACCTGAGCAAGCAATAGATAAATAGCCAGACCAGGTATCCTTTATTCTGACTGGAATGAATTGCTATAGTCTGAAGAGTAGGAGCTAGAGTAGCAAAGCTTTATCCTTGGTATTTTCTTTTTTCAATCAAAACATAACTGGAAACAGTCTTTGGAAGTCTAATAATGCAAAATGATCATTTTCCTTCTTGCTTTTTTCTTTCTCCTTCTAGTAACTGAGCAAAAATTATATATATGTAGTAGTTAATGGGTGAAACAGTTAAACTTCCTTTCTTAAAGTCTTTAATGAGTATTCTAATTAACACAATATTACAAAATTCATTTATACCAACTAAAAGCTTAGATATTCCTTAAGTGGATGATGTCAGGGGTATCCAGTCTAGAGCTGCAGTACTGTACATGTTGATATTTTGAAAAGATGTGATGTTAGCTTTCCATAGGGGAAAAAATTACATTCTAATGTTTGTGGTGTTGAGATACTGATCCTGCTGTGGTGCTGTGTTGCTGCCACAGGGCAGTAGTATGGGCAAACAAAAATGTGACCAACAGTTGCATTTGCCTTATCTGTAGAAAGTTATTTCACTGAAATATTTTCTAGGTATAAAAGTAATATTGAAGAAATAATGCACAAATCATAACATTTAAATATTACTCTGTTTACTTTTTGAGTGGAAAGTAAAGTATTCAATCTCAAAAATGTTTTCCCAGTACTTGATGTTCTTTCTTACAGCAGCAAGGATGCACAGATCCATAGAATCATAAAATGCTGTGGATTGGGATGGACCTTAAAGATCCCCCAGTTCCACCCCGGCCATGGGTAGGGTAGGTACCTTAAACTATCCCAGGTTGCTCAGAGCCCCATCCAACCTGGCCTTTGGACACTCCAGGGATGGGACATCCACAACTTCTCTGGGCACAGAATTCACAGAATCACTGGGCTGGAAGAGACCTTCAAGACCATCGAGTCCAACCCAGCCCCAACACCTCAACCAAACCCTGGCACCCAGTGCCACATCCAGGCTTTTGTCAAACACACCCAGGGATGGTGACTCCACCACCTCCCCAGGCAGCCATTCCAGAACTTTATCACACTTTGTGTAAAAAACTTCTTCCTAATATCCAACCTGTATTTCCCTTGATGCAGCTTGAGACTGTGTCCTCTGCTTGTGCCAGTGCTGGCTGGTGAAAGAAACCAACCCCACCTGACCACAACCACATTTCAGAGAGTTGTAGAGTGATAAGGTCACCCCTGAGGCTCCTTTTCTTCAGGCTTTTCTCCAGGCAACTTATTCCAAAGTCTCCCCACCCTCACAGTCAAGAACTTCTTCCCTATATCCAATCTAGCCCTGCCCTCTGTCAGTTTGAGGCCATTCCCCTTTGTCCTGTCACTCCATGGCCTTGTGAAAAGTCCCTCTCCAGCCCTCTTTAGCCCCTTTAGGTACTGAATGGTGCTCCAAGGACTCCCTGGAGCCTTCTCTCCTGCAGGGGGGACACCCCCAGCTGTCTCTGCCTGTCCCCACAGCAGAGGTGCCCCAAGCCTCAACAGCTTAGAGGCTTCCTTTGGCCTCGTGGTATCCAACATGAGGCATTTGGTGTGGAGAAAAAACCACCAGGCCCACAGGTCTCTGTCTGAATTTAATTAGCCACAACTAAATTTCTAACCTAAATGTCCTTAGATGTGATTTCTTATTTACTTTCAGAAGAGAGCTTTCTTTTTTCCCCACTCTTTCTTTTCCACTGCACAAGCATATGTTTTTTTAATCAGGAGTTTTAAGCTGTAAAGCACAGGTGTCTGAACATCCATGGGATACTTTTAATAGTAGATCTGTGACAGATGAACCAGCTTTACATGTGGAGTAGGCACAGAGTCCATGTGCCTGGCATTTTGATGTGGGTTTGTGTCTTTCTTGGAGACAAAAAAACCCCATCAATAAATCAATAAAAGGTTAAAAGTAATCTTTTCTCCTTGCTAGTTCAAATCCTTTCTAGCAATAGAGATTCGTGAAGTTCACCAGTAATTGTTTCCTTTCTTAGAGAATTCATTAACCAAGGCATTAGCCTTTTTATTGTCATGAGCACTGACTAATTCTTTGTATCCTGTTGTGCTTTCTCAGGTGCATTAAAATATTAAATACATATTATTCATTTGAGTTTCTGATTCAAATAATGATAATTTTCTGTTTTGAATTAGAAGCAGTTCAGTTTCACTGCTGTTGTCTCTCAAAGTCCCTGAGATTGTGTTTCATTCATTGACACACTTGCTGTCTCTTCTATCCAAATCTCCAAAAAGGAGGAGGGCTTCCAGCTCCTCTGCCTGTTCAGAAAAAAGAAACATGAATGGAGATTGATCTTCTTTCAGTGTAATTTTCTTTCTTTTCAGACTTTGAAAAATGCAGAAGTGATTAACACTGATCTAACAACTGACTTATTTGACATTTCTGGGTGGTTTTTATTGGATATTCCAAGGTACTTTGTAAAGCAGTAGTTGTGACAGGGCACTGGGCTGTGGATCTGTGTTGCTTTACAAACCAAAGCAGCTGTGGGTGAGGTGAAAGATGCACCCATCAGGTTCAATTCCACAAGTAAGGAGAGTAAGAGGCAAAGCAGGAATTCAACATGTGAGTGAATCAGGTTCATGATGTTAGACCACACCAAATTCTTTATTTTCCTTCCTTTACATCTCTTTATGACTAAGACTGAGGATTGTTACAATGGTGGTCTCCCTGAAGAAGCTTGTGCTGAATACCTGAAATGGAAGTTTTAGAGATATTGTTTGATGAGAATCATAGCTGCAATATTGCTCAATGATTGTTTTCTGACACTAAAGAAATCAGTTCAATTTTACCTAGAAATGTACATGTCTTAGGTCACTAGCCTTTAATAATTTTCTAATAGCTTGAGTTCTTCAATGAAGTTTAATTCATGACCTAGAAATCTGAGATAGCAGACATGCTTCCCATCTGTTTGTAGTCATACACATCTGCAGAAATTAATTTTCAGCAGTGAGTAATTTTTGGCTTGTGGACAGATGTATAAATGAAAGAGAATGCTGCTAAGGGGGGAAAAAAAAGCTCTAGGAAAAAAAAATCTTTATGGTGAAGACAAATACATCATGAAAAGCTTGTAATGACAGAATTACTACCACAACCTCTTCTACTGTTTTCACCATATTCCCTGTCAAAAAGGCCATTTTACAGTCCTATGCCATAAAAATAGGGGCTTATGATTATCAAATTATTGCACTAAATTTTGGAAGGCATTTTATTTGGTGCTAAAGTAATTAAAAAGAAAGAATAGTCCAAAAGGGAATTCAAAGTATTAAAAAGTAGTGGACAATATGTCAAAAGCCCATAAACCTTGGTTTTAGTTGTGTGTTGACAAAGAGAATTCTTGGCCTGATTTTGAATATATTTATCAACAGGAAAAAACACCTCCATTCACAAATAGAGAAAAAAAATGCTGATGATACTGAAGTTCTCTTCCAACTTGGATGATTCTGCGATTCTGTGAAATTGAATTCAAATTTTGTGTCATAAATGCAGAAGAGGAGGCTGTTGGCTGCACACCTGGGGCAGAGAACCTCATCCTAGAAAGAGCTGACTTTGCACCAGTGATGAAGAAACTCCTGGAGTGAGTGCAAAGTTTTTTAATCTCAGATGTGGTCACTGAATGTAATCAAGGTCTGTGAAAGAGAGTGGTTAAAAGTTCTTCTGCTTTTGATATTGATGTGACTGCTCCTGCAGTTACAAGGCTTTGTGTTCCAGCACTCACTAATCAGGATTTTGGTGACTTTCTGTTGAATTTAAGGATGCACAAGTTTGACACAATTTAGGATCAGAAATATGACTTCCTAGGAGAGGATCAAGGAGCTGCAGGTAGAACAAGGGATGGCTTGGTGATACCTAAGAGGTGCCTGGGCAAAGAACATGAGGGAGTTGTTCCATCTGCCAGCCAAAGCTGCAAGAAAGATCCAATCCCTGGAAGTTTTAGCCAAACTGACAAGCAAAACCAGCCTGTAATAAAGGACACCTACTGCTGGAAGAGCTTTCTGTGTGCTAGGGTGGAGTCTATGGCACTGGCAGTTTTTAAATTAAGATGATTTTCAGATGTCTCTTAGGTTTACATTAGAGACATGGGCAGTTTGATGATTCCAGCAGTATCTTTTGAGTCTGTGTTAGTAGTACTAATAAGTAATTACTTACTTCAGTTTTACTTTGCACTTAGGATGTTTTTTGTGCACCCCTGTGAGCTGAGCCTCACTCTTCTGCATTTTGTAGTTTATCTCAGCATTCCCTAAGAATGTAAGGGGTGGCCACGTGTCAGGAGGGGCTGCAGCCCCATCTCTCCATGTTCTGACTCCAGAAGTGGCCACTGGTTTGTGCTTGAAGGAAGGATCCTGTTTGTTCTGCTCTTGCTCTTTTAATTCAGCACCTCATTTCTTGGCAAATGCTGGATGCTGAACTAAACAGACATTTGGTCAGTGGAACACAGTGCAGTCGTTGCTGACTGTGAACAAAGCACGTGCTGACATTTTCCCTGCCTTTGGCATTTACCAGCTTATGGATTTCTGACCTGGGTTGGTGGTGTGGTTGTTATTATCAGTGGCCACTGATGTGTTTTCCATAAACTTATCTTATCCCTTTTAATAGCCACTTAAGTTTCTGGCATCCACAATACCTGTGACACCAGATGTCACAATTTAATTACATAGTCCATGACAAAGCTTCCTGTTGTTTTTAATATTCTGGCTTGCTATTTCACTGTGTGCTTCCCAGACACTGAGTTAAGACATGGAGAGTATTTAGTGTGCCTTTGCTGTATTCTACTCAGTCATACTGTCTTCAGGCTGGGGGAGTTTTTCAGCAAGCTATTTCATGCTTTGGACCATGCTCACTGCCTCTTCAGGCACTTTTTCTACTCCTCCATCTTTTTGAGACAGATTCACCTTAGATTTAGGTAATGCCATTAGAATGTTTTGGGGTTTCAGTCCTTTTCTGAGTAGCTAATATGTGTTTTGGTGTCTAATTCAGTAATGGCTTCATTTTTGTGATTAATTTATTGATCTTGAAGCTCCCTGTACAGTTTCTCTTAGACTGTACTGACATCTAATGGTAAGGCAAAGTGGCTTAGCCATACTTAATGGCAAGATAAATTGTCTGACAGGCAAATATAATTATATATTTCCTTCTTAATTCAGTATTAGGTTTCATAAGACAAGATGGAATAACTTCAATTTGTGCACAAAAAGGCTGACATATACTTTTTCTTCTGGCAATTAATCTCTTTTTGTCCTGCTCAATGTGCCATACTTATTTTTAAGTGTAACTTTAATCTTGGCAGGAATATTTTGAGCACAGTGATAGTAATGTGATGGTTTCATACTGCAGGAGTTTTCAGTGTAAGTCACAGGATCTTCAGGAAAGGATGTAAGAGCAAAAGCTGTCCTGCAGAACTCCCAAAGAGGATGTTCCAGTGCTGTTGTAGCAGTCCCTGCTGCATTTTGAAGAAATACCCAAACAAAAGTCTTTGTCCTCTTTTTTTAGGAGGACATTTGAGGTTTAAAGAGGACAAACCTACTTGAGGTTCCTCCATATCTTTAATTGGAATTTTTTCAAACAGCAATGGATAAATACTGCTAAATAGTACTTTTATAAATGGAATATAGAAAGAAAAAAAAAGTTCAGATATTTCTCTTTGTTATATTCCATGTTTAGGTGTAGTACACTGTATAATTTTGAGACTAAAGCATTACCTAACTTTCATTATGAAACACCAGTCCTCTGGTCAAAAATTTCTGTTTTATACAGAACTGATACTGTTGCTACTGACATTAGAAGGGTTCAGCTACAAATTGTAGAGCTTTTTAAAGTAGAGTGTTTCTTTCTTACATCATAAACTTTATTTTTCCTTTTTCACAGAATTAGAGCCCATAGCCTCAGAAAGTTGACTTCTTTATTGAGTAAATACATCTTTAAGTTAATGTTCAAATAAAAGACAATTCTCTTAGCATTTTTATGTCATTTTACTTTTGTCTCTTCATCAACACAGTTAGATCCTCTTTTTTTTTTGTTTTTGCCAAATGTAAAATACTTTGTTTTGTACCACAGAAATATTTTGAAATTTAGATACATTTCCATTTCTGAGTAATAATGTTGAGGTATGTTTGACTTGAATATAAAGATTTTTTTATAGTGAAGGTGATGAGACACTGGAACAATTGCCTAGAGAAGTGTGGAGACTTCCTCATTGGAAGTGTTCAAGGCCATGCTGGATGGGGTTTGAGTGACCTGCTCTAGTGGAAATTGTCTCTGCCCATGACAGGAGGGTTGGACTAAATGATCTGTTTACTAATTGAAAGAAACAGTTACTGCAAAACAAAATGTATAATTATTTAGGAAAATCAAATCGTTTCTAACATGAGGAAAAACACTATGAATATATTTATTTATTGCTTCCAGGGCTGTGCAGAATGTTACTTCAAGGCTTGTGAGGTGTGATGGAAAATAGAGATGTTGTCAGTTTGGGTGGGAAGGAAAGAGAAGTAAAACATTAGTCAGGCTTGCCTTGGAAATTTATCTGATTTTTGATCATCAGAACTGATGGCACTGGAATTTGGAAAGTAAACTTAGAATGTTTCTTTTGATAGCCTAACATCATACTTTTTGATAGTTTTTAGTAGAAAGAAAAAATATCTGAATAATTCACTGTAGCTTCAGACAAAGGAGTTTAAGCTAGAATGGCTGAGTTAAGTGAAGGCTGAGATTCCCAAGGGTGACACAGATCTTCATGGCCTTATCCTCTAATAACCTGGCACTCAATTCTGTGAGTTTAATTTCTGTTCTGGATTTCTTATGCTTCATCTTGTGATTTGGGGTGGCCTACAAATCTATGTCTGCAACTAACAGTGGGGCAAATGTAGAAATCAGTCTCTGCAGTTTGTAGCCTGTGGATGGAAGTCTGTGCTCAGGAGAGTTTATTCTCTGGATTATGGTATTTGTTGGGTCCCCAGGATGAAGGAGGAACTGAGAATCTGACTCCATGTTCTTAGAAGGCTAATTTATTATTTTATGTGCTTATATTATATTAAAGAATGCTGTACTAAAACTATACTAAAGAATAGAGAAAGGACACAGAAGGTTACAAAGAATGAAAAGGAAAACTCGTGACCCTCGCCAGAGTCCTGACACAGCTGAAGTGTGATTGGTCATTAAGTAAAAACAATTCACATGAAACCAATCAAACATGCACCTGTTGGATAAACAATCTCCAACCACATTCCAAAGCAGCAAAAGCCAGGAGAAGCAATCAGATAATTCTTGTTTTTCCTTTTCCTCTGAGGCTTCTCAGCTTCCCAGGAGAAGAATCCTGGGCAAGAGGATTTTTCAGAAAATATGACAGTGACACTGGATCCCTTTCAGAGTGAGGTAACTCATCAGAGGTGATGCACTTTTCTGTTCAGATCTAGTTGAAACTGGCCCATGCCAACCTCCCCCATTAGACTGATGCAAAGGAAATGGTCCAACACTGCATGATGCAACATTTTGGGTTTGAGGGGAGTCCTCCTTGTGGAATTTGTCACAACCCACACATACACAGGGTGTGTATAATTAGCCTACTGTTTGCTCTCTTAAAAAAATTAATTTCTTAGTTTGCTTCCTTTTTATCCTTTTTCTCTGGAGAAATCATGGTTTTTGAATGGGCCTTCCTTCAAATCTTCTCGCTCACAGCTAATGTTTATCCCTCATTCATTACCTGTATTATCTGTTTTGAAAAGTGAATTCAAAGTTGACTTACTTGTTTATCTTTTCTGTTTTAGCCTGTAGGATTTGCTCTCTCTGCTGGAAATATGTTGGAGAATCGCTTTTCCTTTTATCTTGAAGTCTCAAAATAAAGCTTTTCCTTTCCTAAGAGCTAAATGCTCCAGCAATACCCTGAGACTTAGTCTCTTTAAAAATACACTGAAATAATCTGATTAACTGAAGGAAAAACTCTAATATTGTTTGCAACAGTGTGTATTTTGATCTAAAAGGTGTACTGCTCAAAAGGGCTCTGTGCATTGATGGTATCTCAGATGGCTTTGTAGATACTACTTGACATATATGATAAGCACTACATGTTCTTAAATCACTTGGATTCTCCCTTAAAATATTGAACTACTGAAGTTTGGTCTTAATACTATTTGGTGTTCAGGTATTCATCCAGCACCGTGTGCGTATTTTTAGTGAATTTCTCAAAGACAATTATTCATGTTGTGGTTTAGCAATTGCAGTAACTACACTTCCACAATTACAAGGCTTTTGTTTTGCTGGGAAGCACTTCCCATATCATCATCTGCCCCTTCTGTTGGAACATGATGTGTAATAAAACTGTGTGAGGGTTCAACTTAGAATGGTGCTAACATGTTAATTTATTTTTTGCTCAAATATTTTTTAAACTTATGACAACTTACTAACAATGAAATAATGTTAAAACAATGCTTGAAAGCAAAAAAAAATACTTGATTTATATGGCACACTTTGAAGCTACTGTAGACAGATAGAAAACATCTGGTGACACTTTCAGTGGTAGGTCAATAGTTACAGATGGTCTGTTGTTCACAGCTGCCATCCAGCTTTGTATGCAGAGTGACTACAGTGGGAAAATCTTTTGCTGAATGAATAAACAACACAGCACAAGGAGGCAGCAGGCCTGGATGTTTCTACAAGATGGGAAATTAAATAAGCTATACAAATTTAAACTAAGATTAGTGTTTAAAATGTTGATTATATTCTGGTTTGGTTTTTATGCTTTAGATCTTTCTATGTTTCTGTGCCTTTCTATGTTATGATCTTTTTATGCTGTGATCCTTCCAATTGAAGGAAGTAGATTATAAAACAGAAATGATAAGCAAATAAATTAAAGACTAGTTGAAGGCTGATCCTGTGCACAGGTTTGGGGTGTTGGCTTAAGCCAAGGCTGGTGGTTATATAGTTTTATAGTTACATAGTTGGCTTATAAGATTATAAAATCCATGTTAGATTTGATGTAATGCTTGTGCAGTCTTATAACACAACCACATTCAATATTAAAGAGCATTGTATTTTGGAAGAATGCCAATGTTGAGAGATGTAAAAGTGAATTTCTAAAATGGCAACAGTCTTTGTTTTTTAAAAAGTAAAAAAATGGCATTCTGCATTCCTCATCAATTTTTCTTCTCCCTTTCATGATGGGATGTTATATTCAACTGGAATCTATGCAAAACAGCAGATGAATCTTGAATTTGAGGATAAACAGGTGTGAGGGGAAAGTGAAGAGGACAATAAGGTGAATTAAGCATTAAAAGCATGATGAATGTTGCACACTAACTCCATTTTAAATTAAAAAAAAAAAAACACAAAGAAGGAACTTTATTAAAAGTCCAAATGCACTGAGCCAGGGCAGTGCTGGTAAAGATACTTAGTACAAATACAAATGTGCAGTTCTTGATACTCAAAATATTTTTCTTTATAATTTCATTTGCAGTTCATGAATCTTGATGATATGTTAATGAAATGTGCCTATGTTTGGTTTTAGTGCAGTTCAGCCTCTAGAAAGTAACAAGCAGATTTCTAGGTTCAGTCATTTGTAAGGCCATTTAATCCTATCCACTGATGTTGAAAGCTGCTGGGCAGGAATAAAAAGAAACAGGGAGGTGGAGTATTTGGCTCATTTTAGTGTGCACAGTGCTTGTACTACAGTGTGCTCTGTGTTTGTTTCTCAAAGTCTACTCAGATATTGAAAAGTGAATAAAAGTGGTGCTCTGATGATGCTTTTTAGAGCATCTGTATCCATAGTTTTACCACATCCACTTGCTCCACCTGCATTTTATATTCTACTGCTATAATTAGGCTCTCATTGAGGGATTTTTCCTCTTCTCTCCCCATCCCCCCTTCCCATTTCTCAGTGGTTTGGCTTAAAATGCAGCCTGCTTGTTGCAATGCCCTTCTGCTGCCTTGCCCAGCTCCACAGAATCTGAAAAGTGCCTGCCTGGATCTGCTGCCAAAGAGCTTTGCCTAGTCATGCATAAACCTGCTCCAAATGCCATTTGGTTGATAGAGATGTTGGCATTCCCTCTTGTCACCAGGATGTGTTTCCCTGTGTCTCTGCCCCTTGACTTGGTTTCCTTCAACTTGCAAGCTGAAACTCTGGATTTCATTATCATCAAGAGCCCGGAAGTTAAGAGTGAAAGAAGTATTTTCTCTCACTGTGAGCTTTGTGATGCAAAGTTGTGGCTTTCCAATTTCATCTCAGGTGATAGTGTTGCTGTCAATTTATAGGAATATGGACTTGTGCCTGCCCAAGGTGCCTGCATTTGCTGGTGGTTTGTTCATTGGAAAGGCAGAAAAGTATTTGAAGTGAAAAGGCAAAGAACAGCAGCTGTCCTGGAACATTTCCACACTGGTTGGTCCAAGTTGTGCCCTGTGCTTTGTATCTCTGTGCTTAGAGGACAGTTTGCTGTGAAATAAATACCAATTTACCTAATAAGATTTAAGAACTTCATGAAGTTTTTTTAATTCTTTAGATTACATACGGATCATCTCCAGATCATCTGGACAAAGGTGCTAAAAATGATGTATAAACTTTAAAAGCTTTAAAAATGATGTATTTTAAAGTTTATCTTTCTCTTCACAGCTTATAAAAGACTGAGCATTTCTGCCTGGTGTGAGAAGAGCATCACCAAGCTGTGTGGGGACGTTCTTTGAGCTTCCACTTTTGTGTCTCTCATGGACAAACACAAAGTGAAGCGGCAACGTCTGGATCGCATATTTGAAGGTTGGACATTTCAATTTCTAATGTTAACTGTGTTAGTTTTGTGGAATACTGATATTTTCTCTTGGTCATTCTGGGTATTTTTAATTGAGTTGTAGTTGCTGTTGAGATAATATTGAATGTGCACAAATGCTAGTTTTTGGGTGGAAACAGATCTAGAAAAATAAGAGAAACTAGTCTGTGACCTATTCTAGATTTGAGTTGGCTTTCATCTTAGCATTTTACATCATTCTACTCAAACACTATAAAAGATTGTGGGTTTGTGTAAAACAACAATTTCAAAAGGGCAAGATGACCACATAGTGCTCTCAGGAGTCTTTCTGTACAGGCTTGCCTCATGTAGATTGATTTAACAGCTTGTATCTGATCCTTGAAAGAAAGTAAAAAGTCAGATGAAAACAAAACAAAAATTGCAGGAGACCCCCAAACATTAAATGAATATGAATAAAAATAGTGTGAATTCTAGTGAAAGGACTTGTAATCATTTGGGTCTGTCATTTTACTTCAGGTCACAAATGACAAATTGCATATTCTTGCTATTCTCTCCAAAAGGGCTTTTAGAGCTGGTATGAAAGCAGGTTGAGGAATAAGTTGTACTGTTTTTAATGAATGGTCTGGACTAAATGAATTTTTATATTAAAATCTTTGTTTCTCACTAAAGGCAAGGGAATAGTTAATTTCTTTTTGACACAATGGGAGACAGTGTACAGACTGGTGGGCACATGCATCATTCCTAATGATGTGAACTGGTGGTGAAACCTTTGCCTCCTCCACATGTTGGTCTTGAGACCCTTTCCAGCAGCTGTGTTGTGTGAGGAGTCCCTGGCAATGGATTTTTACCCCTTTCTTTGAGCCAAAGTGAGTGTGACTCTACCAAGAGCTACATTGAGAAGCTGACTCGTAGTAAAACCTTTTGTTGGCGTATTTTCCATTTGGGTAAATTCCTCAGTCCCAGTCACTGCTCAGCTGACATGGAAGGGGCAGCTGGAAAAGCTCAGTGGGGTTGCTGGGACTGTTCAGCCTAACACAGCCAGAGAAAGGGACATTTCATCCAAGTATCAAAGGGTGCAGCTCCACGTTTGGTTTGGGTGATGAATCTCCTTGTCAGTCTTCCAAAACTGGCCAAGCCCACCCATGGTTACCAGGTCCACACTGTTACTCTGTCCCACCTAGGCTGCTTGGCCAAGTGGCCAGAACTGCTCACTGGAGAATGATCAGAGAAATGGGGAAGTGACTGCAGAGGATGATGAAATTGGGAAGGCTGCCCCACTTTCTGTGCATCTCTGCTGTTAGATCAGCTAGAACTGACCTAGGAGTGTGCATGCTCCTCTTCTCTGCTCCCAGTCTCAGTTCCCCATCCTAGAGTTTCTGTATCCAACTCTTCAATAAAAAATGGAGAATATTAACTTTTTTTTTTGGCCTGTGTTAGTCAGCTGAATCAGCAAGGTATGAAGAAGAATGACAAAGCTGTCCCTTCTGATGGCAGCCAGCAAGTTAGAGCAGCTCAGACCACTCAGTGCAATCTCAGCCTCCTTATGGGCTGATTATGTTGAGCAAAAGAACAACCTAAGAGGCAAAAAGTCTGTGATGATGTGGGAAGAAACATTGCCAGGGACAGAGGTGACAGACCAGCAGCCACTGGGACTGAAACAGCAGTGGCTTCCCCCAGGCTTTGTGCTCACATCCAGTGATGCTCTTTTGTCTGGCTTGTTTTTCCCTGCCCTGCACAATTCACTGCATCCATCCTATGGTAAAATCTGCTTGGCCATGCAGTGGAGGGAATTGATCCACTTGAAAAGTGATGTAGGAAAAAAAGGGGTTTTTTTCCTTCCTTAATCCCATTTACCAAATAGCTAGGTTAGAAAAAGAGAGTGGGAAGGCCAGGCAGAGCATGATCATGAGGAGAAGGGGTAAAACACTAGGTATGGAAACATGCCTGACATTTTACAGCTGGGGGAACCCTAGTTTGGCTCCAAGTGTTGGAGCTGTGTTCTGCTCTTGTGTGTCTGTATGTTCAAATGTTCTTTGAGGCTTGTAAACCCATTTCCCTGATGATGACTTCAAAGAGTGTAAAAAGGGATAAAAACTAGGGGGGTTGGTTTGTTTTATAATGGCTTTTTTTCTACATATATCCTGTTCAGGTTTAAAAATTAATTATGCAGAATTGTTCTCTGATACTTGTACCTTTCATGACACAACCTAAATATTTTATATTTTAGCAATTTGTGTGATGTTTTACAAAGCTTAGGGAATGTAGTGAGCTGTAGAACTATTAAAGGTGGTTTATCTTTTGGTCAGCTTTTCTGTCCATCAGTTTGTGCATTGCTTTCTTCTCTGGAACTTTCCCTAAGAAGAGAATATTTTAAAAATGCACTTTATTTCTATTGCAAGTTCACTTAAAAATAGGCTGCAATAACTTGCTAACTACTACTAACTATGTATTTTTTCATGAATTCTTGAACATAATGAAGCTTAATGGAGCTCAGTAAATGATTTTGTCTCTGAGGTACCTATGATTCCCTTTGATGATTTCTTAAATATAAAATTGAATATTTGCTTTTAATCCCAAAGCTGTTTGCAATTATATTTTTTGTGCACGTTTCAATGCTCTGCCATTGAAGGCTGTCCCTTAAAAAAGCCAGGTATTAAATTCTGGTTTCTAACTTCCACCACTAACTGTGAATTATGCTTAGGCATAAGGACATGATTCGAGGCACTCTGAGATGCTAATATGAAACTCACTTCACAATTTGTAAAATAACATTTAGGATTCTTCCCTTGGAGATAAATGGTACCACGACATGTGAAAGATTAATTAGTTACTGATTATATTGTTCTTTGTCCCCCTCTCCGGTGATGCTGGTGATTGCAAAGCATAATTACAGAAGTATACATTTGGCAGAACAGTTGGAAGTGTCACAGTGCAAAAATAAAATGTGTTCATTTTGTGGGTAATTTGAAAAATTCAAAATGTTTTTGGCATTTTGAAAAGTTGTTATCTCTAATTAAGGTATTATTGTGCTTTATATTGTAACAAACTGTAAACAATGCTGTTTATTTGCTTACATTCTAGAAATCCTTAATTAAATTCATGTATGTTTTACTGACCATTGCTTGGCAGTTACCTTGGGCTGTCTGACTCCTCTTGCATTTGCTGGGTGCTAATAGATGAAGCAGGAAGGAACAGAAGGTGGCTGCAGGCAGGGGGAATGTCTGAATTGTCTGTCAAGGGGCTTGGTGAACACTGTGAATTATTTTTAAGTACATTATTTTTGGCTGCCTGAGCACTATATATTTATTATTCACTGCTTTTGGTGGGTTTCCAAGCTTTAGGGAACCCTGGTTGAGGAGGAAAGGGACTTCTCTCATTTCTTCCTGCTTGTTTGCACAGGTTTTAGGGATTAAAGTACAGCACAATGCTGGAAATGTTACTGGAAAATTCAGAGGACTTTCCCAATTCAGTAATTTCTTCCCAGAGCACCTCATGTGATATTTACACAGCAAAGACTGCAACATGTGCCAAGTACAAGTCTGTGAAGACCCTGTCTGTCCCCAGACAGGTGTGGATTTTTTGTTGGGATTTTTTGTTTTGTTTTTTTTTCTTCTGGTGTTGATAAAGCAAAAAGCATCTTAGCACTCAGAATGCTCATCCAATCATTTCCTAATTTATTTTTCCTTTTTGTGCAGCATTAGTGTTAATGTTATTCTTTATATGCATGTTGCTTCATCTTTTTAAAAAGTACCCAGAAGAAAAGTTGCAATGTATTTTAGCTATTTTAACAGTGATGCTTTATTACCTAAGAAATGAAGAGTTGGCCAGGATCACGAATTGGAAAGAAAGTGCTTATTAATGGGATGAATTTCTGAAATTTCAGATAAAATCTCTCATCTTTGCTTTTATGAAGGGCAGCCTTTCTTTGGGAAGGTTTGATTACTGGCAAATAGCCAAGTGTGATGCACTTTGAAGGACAGTAAAAGTGCATGATAAATGAATAGTTTCTTTTCAAGGAGATGGCCTGGGCTTGCATTCTTGATAAGAAAACATCTGTGTTTTTAGAGCTTCTTTTTGCTGCTTGAGATTTAATAAGATGAATCTTCAGTTTGTAGTTGATGTGGAATACATTGATGGTTCCAGGAGGAATGCAGAGGGAAAAAAAAAATCAGATATGAATTGAATTTGGTTGTCTTTCCAAATTGATAGAGAAATCTTGTAATAAAGAGTGACTTAATTAAAAGAAAAATATATTCACTTTCCTGATTTCTTTTGCTTGTGTGTGTAATAGCTTGGCTTTTTACCTAGTGGGAAGTACCAGGTTGACAAATACCAAGTGTTTCTTCATGACCATTGATGGATCCTGTCTAGTTTATGTAAACTGGGATTTGACCCCTTGCAGGGGCAGTTGAGTTTTCTTATATTAGTAAGAAGATGGCTTACTTTGGCAAGGTCTGGGCTTTCCCTGAATTTCAAAAAGGATCTTTTACTGAAGTTGGTCTGTACCATGAAAGTTGATCTATAAATAAGAGGAAGGAGGGATAAATGTTTCCAGGCAGTGAGTGCCCTTTGCTCTTTCTGTAAGTGGAAATTGCAGATGTCAGACTTTGCAGAACAAGAGCTACAGTTTTCTTAACATGCAAATTTGAACGTGTTCTTCGATGTCTCACTTGCTACAGATACTGGAGAAAGAAAGGAAATAATAAAATGCAAAGGCAATGGTAAATCAAATAGGGCTTTATAGAGTTCTCTTCCTGTGTACTGGTATTTGTACTGGGCATACTTAATATGCCAAATGTTTCTTAAAAAGGGATTAATGGGCTGCCTCATTTCGTGGTGTCTGACAGACCTCAGAGGTGGCTTAGTGAGGGATTAGGGCAGCAGAGGGAGCTAAAAGATTCCTAATATTTTATCATTTGTTTCCTAAGTCAAAGTAGCTCCTTTATAAAGTACCAATTAACCTTTGCAAAAATGTGATTTTCTAACCTTAAGTGCCTTCAGCAAATACATAAGCATTTGAACTGGAGTAAATTCCATTTCTCTGTAGCAATGCAGTATAAATTAAATTAGGAATTAGATAGTTAAAGCTACCAAAATCTTTCTGCAGGAACAGCCATCAAACCTTTCAAGTGTAGCAAATGAAAGTGTTTAAGCAAGCAGAGTTTTCTATGAAAAACCTATAGAAGAATATTCCATAAGTAAATCAATTTCCATTCAGATACAAGTGTTTTAACATAAAAATGCATACTTTGGTTCATTGCATACAAACATGTTTTAACCATTCAACACTATTTTTCTGTGTATTGCTTGTAAAAACTTTGAAAGCATTTTTGAACATGTGGTAATACAGAGAATTAGATAAAAGTTGCCTTCAAAGAACAGAGAGCATATTCTAAGGACTAAGATAAATTGACTTTAAAATAATAAAATAACAAATGATGCTACCAGGAATCTCAACAAGATTTTTTGCCTCTTTCCAAAGGAAAATGATCTGTATATATGGGTTATGTTTACCCTACTGCAAAAGCATCCTTTATCTCATTAGAATTAGAGTTGAAATGCTTATGCACAGGCTTGTGTTTGGTTTTTGGCTTTGTCCTTTATATCTGTATTTACAGTGCAAAGTGGTTTTTAGCTTTCTTTTGGCTTCCTGCAGTAACCTGCATCTCAGTCTTCACCTAGACAGGCTTTGGATTTGCATCCACTCAAGTATTACAATATTGCAGAGGTCTTACAGTAACAATGCAAGTTGTATGAAAAGGGAATTGGCTTAGAAGCCTCTTTTGCTCTAAGTGATACTAAACAGTAACTGCTAATGAAAATCATTGCTTCAGTAAGAAAATTTGAGGGGGGAAAAATCTATGGAGAAAAGAATCTGAGATTTTTAGAAAAGAGTCTGAGATTTTTAAGTTTTGCTGAAATGTTCATGTCACTGATTTAAGTTATGAATGTTGTAAAGAAAAACTGCAATTTTGTGGTGTCCAGCATCATGCATTTTATCTGTGTTGTCACATTTTGACTGGTATATTGAAGTAAAATACACTTAAAATAAAATACACTTGGTTATGACAGCAGCTGTGTTCAGCTGTGATCTATCCAGAAAGTTACATCTTGACACTGCAGTAAAGTCAAATAGTTTCCCTTAATGTTAGTGTCAAACACAGTGTTAAATACAGAAAATAATATAGCATGACACTGGTTTTACAGGGTTGTATTAATTGTATTTGTAGTATCAGATATTTGAGTCAGAATCCAGTACATAACCACACATCATCCTCTAATTCCTGAATAATCTCCAGAGAATTTATTCCTCCTATTCTTCCATTAATAAAAATATTTTCAGGCTAGATATTTAGCTTTTATACAGTGCAGATGCATGGCTGATAAAAATTTTAGAAGCTTTAGAAATCTAAAGTACTTGATGGTACTATGTTCTTATTTCTGCCTGGGGTCAGGGAAGATGCTCTGATGTTGCTTTGCACTGTGCTCTGGAAAACTGAACTGTACAAAGATTTAGTGTCTAGGTAAACATACTGAAAAATTTACATAGCCATCTAATTAAAGCAGTCATGTTCAGCTTTCACAGAGGCAGTTCCCATCCTCAGGGAAGTGCAGTCTGAGATGCAAAAAAGGATTTTATTTTGTTTCCTCCCTTAGTGCAGTCAGGATGGGAGTGTGATTATGCAAGTGGAAACAAGAAAATAAAAGTGGAGACAGTCTTTTAGTGCTGGAGGCTGCTCCATCCTCGTGTCCTCATTCCAGGAGGTCAATACTGAATTGAAGGGTGCCCCTCCTTGAACAGGAGGAATTGCATGGAGGGAGTACCCAGCAGAGATGTCCCTCCTCATCAGAGAAATCATTGTGGTCTGATGGACAGGTCATTTGGAGTTAGGAAACCTGTGCTTGTTTTATCTTGTTGCTCTTCTGAAGTCAGGTACCAGGTTAGAAAAAAAAAAGCTGCCTCTGCCTCTTCTTTTTCTGTGACAGAAAACAGTCAGAGATGTTCTGGGATATAAATAGCAGCAGGCTGTTGTAATACTCTTGGAATCCCTTTAAACTATGAGGCTTTGCTAATTGTGAAAATACCTGGCACTTGCTGCAGGTGAAATCACACCCTTTGGTACCACTGGAGATGCAGAACTCTGCTGTGGTTTGTGGCCCTGCTCAGATACCTAAATAAAAAACTTCCTTCTTCCACCCTTTCCTATGAGAACTAAATTTAAATTGCTTGCGACTTTGAGCAGATGTATTTGGGATTTTTTTTTAAAGCCAGAAATTAGCTGTTAAAAATTATTCATGTTTCTCTTTCCCCTGATGCTTATTTTTCAAAGTATCCTCCCATGCACTGAATTTTCAAACCTTTCATTCTGCCAATTAACTGGAGACACAGCAAAAAAAGACACCAAAAATTACAGGCAATGGCAGTAGGAGAGCAAATGATGAAGAGTAAAGACTCTTTATTCTTTTGATCCTACCTGTATTTTTCAGAAAGTTTCCTTGTGTGCTAGATAATGACACTCAAATACAATTAGTCTATGACTCCTGCTAATAGGTAATCAAGAATAATTATAAGTTTTAATTAAATACACGATAAATGCCTCTTTTTGTCAAGGAGTGCACATTAGAAGAAATAGTTTTATTAAGTGCTAAGAAAACTTTTTCCCAGGCAATTTTATCACTATTTCTTGTTCCCTGCTGTTCCTTTCTGTCTTGAAGATTGCATCAGTCACACGCATGTGGTTTTTTCCTGGGTATCAAATACCACTTAGGCAGGTGTAGCTTAATTTCCACAACATCTGCCAGTCATTTCTGGTTGTTGTTGTTAGTTTAGCTAACCTGCAGATGGTCGTGTTTGCCAGTCTGTGCAGTGCTCCACAGACTCCCATGCTTGTTTCCCGAGTGCTGCCCTTCACTTCCATGCAGGCATCAGCAATTTATCAAACTCAAATAATTTAGTAACAGTTACTTCTTCTTGTAATAAACAAAAACAGCTGTGCTCTAGCTATCCTTATCTGCATGAATGCATAGATTGTAAAGGGCTTTTCTGACAAACAAGACAGGAGTTTAGAATTTCAAACTGGAATTTAGGGCATGTAAGTCAGAGTGAGTCGACAGTGATGTTTGGAAACAATATAATAATGCAGAGAATGAATTAGTTACCATAGTAACTGCTTTGTTTTAATAATTTGGCGGGGCAATGAATAAAAGGAGCTCGGAAAGAAGTAGTATCGCTCTTGATTACATGTGCAACGAGAGAGGTTTTGTTCATTAATAGTGGAAATTAATTTGATTTTATAACAGATTGAAGAATGAATGTATAAGTTTCACTTTGGAAAGGCAATAAAAATGATGTACAGATTTTTTTATTCTTATTTTTTCTACCCCCTGGGAAAAACATAATCACATTTTACATTTTATTATGGCAATGCAGATTATTGATTTCTTAACAATAAAACATGCTCAATGTATTGCATTGTAAGCGTGGCTTCAATCTGTGTGCTGTGATTTGTTGCCTGGCAGTTGTTGGCAGCCTAGCAACATGCTTCAGTCCAGATCTGCAAAAGGATGTAGACACCCAGAGTTAGGAGTTACAGGAAAGGCAGGTTTCTCACTACTTCAAAACCCATCCAAAATCATCAGCACCTTGAAATCCCTTTGTGCTTCATGGATGAAATTCAAGTATACTGCACACTTTCAAGATCACAGAATCTCAGAATGGCTTGGAAGGGACCTTAATGATCCTCTCATCCCAACCCCTCTGCCATGGGCAGGGACACCTTCCATGAGACCAGGTTGCTCCAAGTCCTGACCTTCTGAATTTTCTTTCCTCTTGCAGATTTGAGCAGTTTTGTGTGCATTTTGTGACAAATGCAGGATCCTCAACAAGACAAGGCAGGATCCCCAAACTGAAGGAGCTCTTTTGGAGGCAGGTGTGGAGCCAGCAGAAGCCTCCTGTGCTCACAGGCAGCACGGGCAGCTGGAGCCTGTTCTGCAGAAAGAGGGAGGCACAGAAGGAGGTGCTTTGCTGCAGAAATTGGTGTGCAGAGCGTGTCCCACACCTCTCCCAGCTGCCTGTGTGCTGATGAGGCTGTGTCAGGAGACTGGAAGGTGTCATGGAGAAGGGATTACTGCTGATGTCCTACTGGAGCCTCTCACAGGGCACAGCCTCTAATTTGTGTCTGCCTTCTCATCTGCTGCCCTTTTTTTAATTCTCCTTGACTACTGGCAGCTTTTAGCTGGAATTTGCTGGTGAGTTAAATATTTAATTATGGAGGGCCTAGTGGGTAGATGGACAGACACAATTAGGTGAGCTTGGCTTCCTTTGAAAATCTGTCTGAAAGGTGCTCAGATATTGCAGACAGAAATAAGAAATGCCACCTCATTACTCCTTGGCCAAGGGAGTGATGTCCATCACCAGACCCAAATCATGTTCCCTCCCTAGAGCAGGGAGCCTTAAAGTTGATTCTCCAAGCATTGCTCCAAACAGTGGCTCCTCAATAGGTGAAGGTGTGTTCCCAGGAGCAGGGAAACCTTCTGTTCCAGGTTATCATCAATCCAAAGCTGATTAGTTTTTTGAAGGGAAGTTTGTTACCCTTTCTGTGTTGTTTGCTGCTGCCTATATAATGCAACCTCAACTCACTGTGTTGGGGGAAAAAAAGGGGATAACTAAGCTCAGTAGTGACTCAGAAAGGGAAATTCAAGCTTCTCTGTTCCCAGTGCTTCTGTGTGTGGAAGTTTTGGAAGGAGATTTAAAACTATGAACTGTTCCTTCTCTTTGAGGTGAGTGCCCCCATCACTGGGCTGTTCGTGTCCTTGACACTTCCCCTCTAGTCTCCTAAGAAACTTGCCCTAAAATAAATATTTCTAAAAACAGTGTATCATACCTCCAGACCATGTTTTCTTCCTTCTTCCCTTATCTCTTAGCTGTATCTGAATAAAATCAAATTGTGTTGTTTTTGAAAGGGATGCTAACTTGGTTTGAACTTTCTTTGGTACCTAATCCTTCACTAGAATTCTGAAATGTTTGTTAGTATAATCTTAAAGTTTACAAAATCCTTTCCTGTTTAATTTTTGTGTGTCAGTCTTTGAAACTTCTCAAAATGTCAGATGATTAGATGAGTTTTGCCCCCTATCCAAGATGTTGCTGGAGGGAAGTGAAAGGAAGTTCATTCCGGAGCTGAAAACATCCAGTGAAGAATTTTTTAGTTTTTGAGTTTTAGTTTTTTAGTGCTTCCTTTTATCTGTGTTAACCATAAATCAGTGGTTATTTTATAGACTCCTTGTGATTACAGTAATCAATAACATGACTGTATCCTGAAATAGTTGGTGAAAGAAACTTCACAGCAGCTCCAGAAAGGCACTGGTGCATCTGATAGTGTGTAGTCTTGCAGTCAAATGTGGTCTTTAGCTGCCTTTTCCCCTGAAATTCTGAGTCTCATTTTCTTTGTTTTTCTGCTTCCCTTTTCTAATGAGGAAATAAAATAATTTTTGTTTCATTCCTGGTTTTCTGATATTTCTTAAATTATTCTTTGTGATTTTTTTTTTTTGCTTGGTGATACACAAGTGGATTTCCACTGAAATTCATTAGCATCAAAAGTTATTTTTTTAATTTAATCTTCAACTCTGTTCCATTCACTTTGATTTTATTTGCATTAGTCTTTTATGAATGGAAGCACCTGCAAATATGTTCCTAAAAATCATAGCTTTCCACATAGTTTAAAATTATTTAGCAGTTTACTAAGGGATCACTCATGAAAAACACTCCTGCCCTGCCTTGAAATTGTGGATTCTTCCTTTTTAAAAGAAATGCCAATGGGGTTTTCATGTCAGCTCCCCTGGTGGTGCCAAAGGCTTGTTGGATACAAGCTGTGGTCTTTCCTGAGCCATGAAGTGCTCCAGAGGGATGTTTGACTTGTAGCTCCTGGAAATTTCCATCTAATTGGAAAACATATTTGCTGAAAGAAGTTTGTTGGATTGTTCTAGATAAAAACTTTGCATTTTATGCAGTTTTAAAAGCTCTCTTTCAAAGTTATTTACAAGGCAGACTTGTAACTTAGCTTAAACTTGCTTTAACTTACAGGCAGGTTAATCCTTTTGCATTGATAAAATTTGAGAGATCTTTCTGATAGGAAGATAGAGTTCAAAGTTAAAGAAGGTAGCTTAGGCTCACTCTATACTAGTCAATTATGAATGTTTAATTTAGCAGAAAAGATTTGAACTAATAATTGGGCTAATTGAGCCCAGTTGGCACATACAGGAGACCACTATTACATTCTGGAGCACTTATTTTTAATAACTTCATGCATCTCTTAAAACTCCTTTTGACTATATGTGACTACACATACACAACACAGATTACTTAAAAATCTAATAAAATATTTTGTCTCCAAAAATGAGATATTTAATTTAAAAAGCATGTTTAAACAGGTAGTTAGGGTATTCCTGCCCCTGATTCCTCAGTCTGGAGTAGCTGTGACCTCTAATTTGCCTTCTGTTTGTGTCCATTCTGTCTTTTGTGTCCCTTGTGCAGTTCCTTGCTCTGGATCCAGGTAATATCTTTTCTCCTCTTTTTTTTCTTCTTGATGTCTGAGTGTGGCAGAGCTTACTGTGTTATCAAAGCTGGACTCTGGTTCCTGGAATTCTTTGCCTGTTTGCAGCAATTCCATAGACCAGAACTGCCACAAGGTACAGAAATTAAAGCTTATCAGCATTTCTCCATGAGCACAGAGGTATATTTTCTGTTGAAAATCTTCCTTTAATTTGGTGTTACAATTGAACTACATTACATCCAGCATAAAAGGAGGTTGATTTATTAGTTGCAGTTAATTTAAAAGGCCCCTGAATACTCCCCCCTTCCTTCTGCAGTACAAGTGGCTTTTTTGACTTTTGGAAAATTTTCAAATGTAGCTGGGGCATGGGACAGACCCTGACTTAGGCTGCCAGGTTTACAGATGCCAGTGGTTTTATAAACCTTGAATTGTCTTTTAAATACAGACTTCATAAAACAGTAGAAGCAGAGTTTTCATGATTTGTAGAAAGTCCATAAATTTATACTTAATGTAGCTGGGCTACTTTGCTATTGATGTAAAGGGGTTTACAAATTTGAATTGATGTAAAGGAGTTACAAATTGATACAAACTAAGTTTTTTTTGGCAAAACTGCTGGAACCTCGTATTTTATGTAATTGTACTGAAAACTGTGACGTTCTAGAGAAGTTATTCTATGCAGCATTCCTTGGCTGTGAAGGACAGAGCAGGGGGAGGGAGGGCTAAAATTATACATAGGAACACATTCAAGATATCATCATATCCTTGACATTAGGAGTATAATCTGAGTTGTAGATTGGCAGTAATGCCTAATGATTTTGCATCCAAAACCAGATGACCTTGTTCTCCCCATTGATATATGCATAATGCTTTTTTGTGGTTTCTATTAATGATGTATTTCCTTTTTAATCAATTACATTTCAATTAAATTATGTCCTTTCAGTAGCATTAAAGGATTATGAGTTGAGAAAATAAAAACTAATTTAGTAAGAAAGTGTAAACTGGAAAAAAGCAGTTGATTTCAAAAAACCCTACTCCGATATTCATCTACTGATGACCATTTTAAGAAACAAGAGATGCTGACACTGTTGCCAATATTTTCTCTTTTATGACACCTAAAATACCAGGCCCTTGAACCAGTTACCTTCAAGTATTAGTTGAGTGTTCAGCTGCACCTGCTCCATCATCTGTTGTGACCTGTGGTGCTAATTTTATTGTAAAAGATGTTGTTCACAACAACAGTCAAGTTCCTAGTCAAGTACAAGGAAATATCTTTTAATATTTAGGTCAACTGAGCAACACTGATTTGGTTGTTACTTGCTAAAAGGTTTTTTGTAGCCTCCATAGAAGGTAAGGGTAAGCTAAAGCTTTTTCCTTCTAGGTTTATTTAAGAATAATATTGGTCATATGATCCTATCAGCAAGAAGAGAATTAGCATAGCTGCTGCTAAGACAAAAATGTATCTAGACTTGAGGTTTCAGCAGTTGGTAAGGTTATTTTAAGATGCACTCACCATTTGAAGATGTTCCATTAATGCTTGAGATTAGCATATTTTTTAAATGGCAGGAAATTTGATGGAAGCATTTAGAGTATGCTGGATGGGATGTTTTCAGAACTCAGTTTCTGTGAAGCTTGGCTATAATCCTCCCCAGTTTTATGTTTTTCAAATATGACAGTGTCTTCTCTAAACACATTTGTCTGGTTGAAAATAAAGTGGGAGAAAAGATTGCGTGGTAAACCAGGGTGTCATTCACTGAATTCGGTGTTAGTCAATTCAGAAGTGATGTGGAAAAAATGCATTTACAGAAGTTTCATTATGCTGGATAATAAACTCCAAAATACCATAAAAGCTTTGTGCAGCAACTGAGCATAATCATGGGGAGCTATCAGCTGAATCAGGTCATTAGGAAACTCCTCAGCTCTCATTTTCTCTGGCTACTTTATCTTCTTCCAGTTCTAATTTTCATATTTTTTACTGTATTTCATAATAAGGGAAAAACCATTCTAACCTCATGTTTCAGGGACACAGTGATGTCTGTGATATCTTAATTAAATCATAAATTACTGACAGCAGATTGATTATTGGTCTTGTAGCTGCAGCCTGCATTGACACTCTTGGGCTGCCTGTTGTGGCCTCCACCAGTCAAATGAGGAAAACGAGAATTCAAGCAGCTGGTGTGGTGTAAAGATGAGAACTCAACAGAAGTAAGCCATGCACTCAGGATTTTTTAGGTTTGCTGATGTGATTTGAAGGGGCCTTCCCCAGGTACCCAAGCTATGAGTGGCATCCTGTAAAGACCTGGGAGGTTGGTGAGGAATCTTGGAGCTGAAAGCAGGTGCCTTTAGGAAGGAGTTCAGGACTTGTCTGAAGTTTGTGATCTTCTCCATGGCTGTGTGTGCATCCAGCTGGCAAACAGGAGTGGGCAGCACTAACAATTCTCCTTGCAAGAGTCTGAATGAGCTGTGCTTGAAAGGTACCTGACTCAGAACTGCACTCTATGCTATTGATAGTCAGAACATCAAGTCCCTTTCTGGGAATAAGGAAGAAGATTTTGACCTACTTTAATGGAAGTGTAGCACTTAAAATATTCTGTTCAGCCCTAGGATTGAAAACAGTGTCCTGCTTCCTGCACACGAGTCCAAAACCCCTCTCCTGTTACCTTTGCAAACCTGTTCCTGTTCTCAAAGCCATAACCAGCAGGCACCAAGTGAAACTGCTGCATGCAGGTGTAGGAAATATTTCTTCACACATCAGGTGAGTTATGAAGCTCTACTGCAGATATTTTAGGTTACTGAAGTTTCACAAAGGTTGAAAGAGTGAATAGGTTCGTGGAAGAAAAATCCACTGGGTTTGCTGAAACAATTCTGATTGATAGAGCCCTTGAATGGCAAATTGCTGGTGGCAGGGAGAGATTCTGAAATACAAGTCTTGCCCTTTTTCATCTTCTTTTTCTCACTGTTCTTTTCCTGAATCTTAGCAGCAGGAGAAAAAAACCAAAACAACCACTATTTAACAAGATAGATCTTTGGTCTGAACCCATGACAAGCTTTTCTTGCACCCTTGGTTGTAGAAGGCTTCTATCTTCCTTGCCCAAACTTAGTAGAACTTTGGAGGGTCATTCAGTTCTTTGAGGCTTTCAGCCTCATTATTAGAGTCAGAAATTAGAGCTGCACTGCCCACCTGTAGTGCACAGTCCATAACCCAGCACTTCAGTGTCCACAGCCTCAGGTACCTGCTGCTGTGCATTTCTCATACTTCCCCATTAGCCCTGGCAGCACAAGAAATAATCACAAATTCAAATATCCATTTTATAAGTGTTGTAAAAAAGATTAATTTTACCGATCAATGTTCAGGGTTTTTTTTTTTTTTTTTTGTTAAGCTCAGTATGGCTGAAGTATTCAAAGAAAGAGATATAAAGGATATAAAAAAATAAAAAGCTCCCTTACTTGCAGTAATGCACAACATGGGATTGATTCATGTAACAGATCTGTGACTAGATCCCTACAAGTGGTGTGGTGTGTGATTAAAGGTACAGGAGATCAGAACAAGGAGTAGCCAGCTGTGCTCAGAGTCCTTGTGGCAGCAATTTCTGCCTGTAGTTGTTTTGTTATGTGTGCAAGGATGATAACACTCATCTGTCTGAGGCTTAACTCATTGCTGGTTTTACAGCAAGGTGAAAAGTCTATATATAGTTTAATAAAACCCCCTACAAGTTATTATAGAACAGTGTTACTTAGTGTTTCATAATTTGCCTATTCAAGCAACTGTCTGTATTAAGGAATAATTGAAACGTATTTACAGAGCAAATTTGAAAGAAAAATAATAGCATTATCAAGCTAAAAAGCTATAGCACATAATTATTATACACTTCATGATTCAGCAGCTGAGCTGGTTTTGTGCATGTAAATGATTTTTACCTAATGGATTATTGCAGCAGTGGTGAGTGAGCACACAGGACTCTCTGAAGGGTGTACCTTGAGGACACTGCAGCAGCAATATTTTGCTGTGTCACGAGATTTTATCATGCATAAAGGACAGATTCCTTCATCCTCGGGAGTTTCCAGATGGAAACCACAGATACATTTCTGATGCCAGTGTACAGGAATGCAAAATGTTCTTAAAAACAAACTGGTTCTCTTAGTACAGGGCTTTTTTTTTTTAATTTAAATATTACCTCATGAAGTGTCTAACTTGTAGCAGCAGTTATATGAACTACATCCAAAAAATGAAAAAACTTATGTCTAATTACAAGAATTTTATGAGTGGTGTCTTTTTATTTCTTATTTTTGAAGCAGGAGCAATAAAAATATATGTGGATTTTAGTTTGCTGTTACAGTGCTCTATATTTGTCAAGTCCTGTTACTAAACAAATAGTAAAAATACTGTGTTGATTTTATTGCTTTAGTTACACAGTTACCAGAACCACTTTACTACACTTCTCCACGATTTCCAACATGTTTGAGAGTGAGTACATAGAAGTAATTTCTCAGGTTTGGACTGCATCCAGTAGATTATGGAAGTGATCTTTGTACACTGCTAGAGATTTGGGTACTGGATAAGGCAGGTATAGGTTCACTAGGATGAGATTAATCACCAGAAAAAAATAAAAAATTGAAAATGTAATTACCAGAAAATTGCATTGAACTGGGGATTTGCCCTAAAATAAGGGCGGTGATGCAAACATTAACTAGCAGATATTAACTAACAGGCATCTACAAATAAAAGGAGGTGATGTGTCATTTCTAGATCACTTTAATAGTCCTGGGGATGGTCTCAATTAGAACTCTGTGTCTGTGCCAAGCATTCTTTATACCTCTAAATGTGTAAATTCTACATGATGTGTCTGTAGGCTGTGCAAATACAGCATTGTGTTGAACTGTGGGTTTTTTTGAAGAACAACATCTTTCTAGTGCACTGATAAAGTTGAGGGAAGATGGGGAAATGTCTGGCAGACTTTGGCATTTCTGATGGAGCCTTTAATGTCAGTCCAAGAAGTAATAGAGCTACAGAGAGATGTGAAGATGCATAGAATGAAGCTGTTACAACTGTTTGCTTTGGCCTTCCCTCAAACATCTATGTGATAACAGGAAACTTTTTGTTGAACTTGAGAGTCAAATAAATTAGAACAAACATTCCTACTTAAAGGAACCTCCTCCCCAGCCAGTGAGTAACTTTCTGGTTTATTGAAATGTAATCTCTGATTGAGAGATGGCCTATCTCTCAATGAGAAAATAATTGTTGAAAAATTACACCAATACAAAATTTGTTGAAATATTGTTGTTGATAATATTACACTAATACACATTGAAATAGTACACTAATACAAGATTTTGTAATATTGAGATATTACACTAAGACAAAAATTTAAAATATTGAAATATTACACTAATACAAAATGTTGGGGTTTTCCAAGGTGCTGTTTGATGTCTGTATTGCCAGAACCATGCTACTGTTTGCACTACCCTTGGCAGAGGCTGTTTCAGTGAGGTGGCACAAGCTGAGCACCCTTGGGCACAGAACCTTTTAACTCCCATCCACAGAAGAAGGTTTAACAAATTCTGTGGAGATTTGCTGTATAAACTTTTTATTTCTGGCCTGAATTCAGAGTTCTGTGCCTGAGTTTTGCAGTTAAGCCAGCGAGATCATGAGTGGAAGAAGAAAGGTCATTTATAAATTGTCTAAGGTTTTTCTTGAGATGACATGATCTGGAAGTTTCTATCATTTCTAGTCCATTGTAAAGGAACTTGTACTTTGGATAACACACCTCCTTTAGCTTCTTTGGGTGATAGGAAGGATCTGAGCCTGAAAAGGACCCAGATCAACTTCCCTGGATCTGAGGTTTAGATGGGAGAGCTGTTATTCTTGAAAGTTACCCTGTTGGCTGTGTTTCTGTATCTGTACAATAAAAGTCACTCATTCCTGATGAGAGGGCATTTAGAAGCTGAAATGTATCTTAGGCTGTCCACTGTGCAGTATTTTTAATATTGAGGACATTGGTTTTTGGAGCTCTGAATGCAACACTCCTTAAAAGCCATGTGGGTGTTTACTTTTCAGAGGGGGGCAAAAAAAATATGTTGTGTTTTTCTGTTTGTACTGAAGTTGTACAGTCCTGTTGATCTCTCTGTCCACACTGCAAACAACTTTTCAAAATTTGGTGTTGAAGCTGAATTGCTTTGTATTTTAATTTATATCCTTGTATGTTACACATTAACTTTCTCTTGGAGCTCAGTCTCTTGTTTGGGGGTACAATTGCATGTTTCAGTTATGGTTTGTATGCCCATACATTCCTAAATACAAGAATGTCTCCAATTCTGAAATACTTTCCCTGTGTAGTCAACATAAAGCCATTCTTGTGTGTCTGCCTGCCCCTGTTCCCTTTAAATTGTGTGTCAGAAATTTTTGTTCCCATTTATGTCTGATATTTTGGTGCCCTTTCTTCCTCTGTGTATCACAATCCACTTGCATCCTCTCAGCTGATTTTACCAACATCCTCATTACTTATTCTCCTTCACACACTAAATTAGCATTGAATTATGTGTTGCATGAATTTACTTGACAGATAAAAGGAAGAACATTTCTTGTGTCTTGAATGAGGAAATGAGTACAGTTAAAACATTGTGAAGGCTGGCCATCTGCAAGGAGGGACAGTGTCTGTTTTCTGTGAAAAAGTGAAAAACAATGCAGTGTGCATTGCCCTATCAGAGCCCTGGCATCCTTTACTCAAGGCACAAAAGAAGGGCTCCCAAGTATTCCTCAGTTTTTCTGATAGAGACATTTATTAAATTGGCACAAATGAAAAAAACAGTGGTACAAAAAAAATTGCATGTTTGAAGGTACATGTGAGCAAATGTACAGAAACAATTCTCTGATGATTCAGCTTCTATTTTGGTTCTTATCTCAGACTCCAGAGCTGTGTTCCCCTGGTCATTAATTCTTCAATTATGTCATATTTTATATACATTTTTATCTGTGTGCATCAATGAGGCAGAATGCCTGCTCTGAGTAAGCACTTTGGATTCCATCTCCAAACTCTGCTTTAATCAATATTGTTTGCAGTGACACAGTGCTGTGTAAGTCTCCTTTTCTTGTCTAACCTCAGAAGGGAAATACAACAGATGGGTTTCACCGTGTGCTTTTGGCAAGGAATAGCATGAAAATAGAAATAAACCTTATTGCATATGTGCTTCTCAGCATGATGCTTGTAATCTGCAATAAATATCACTAAAAAACTGCAAACTTATTGCCAGTTAACCATTAATCAGGGGAAAAAAGTTTAATAGAATGAGCTTGAGAGCAAATGTATCTTAACCTTTACATTAAAAACTGGTGGTAGGGTGTTTTTTCTTGTGGTCTCAGGTGAGATCACAATGTAACTCAGTGTGCTGTCATGAGCTGAGAGAAGATGCAGTTACATGTTTTTCCAGAAACAGCAAATGCATTGTTGTGTGAGCAATATAAAAAATATGTAGAATATAACAGACTCAAGGAAGGAATATAATTAGAAGACAAAATTGCATATCTTTATTGTGTTTTCAACAGTACATATTTCCACAAATTACCAATTAGCATTTTAAGTCACCTGAATTCTACCATTATGTGTAAATCACCTAAGTTTGGTAGATAGTCAATGTTTTCAAGAAAACTGTAGCATGTTTTCTGAGCTCTAGGTGATCCAACCATTGTCAGGACATTTGAGATGATAAAGTGGTTAAATCTGTAAAATACTTGGAGCTGGAATGGAGATGACAGAGGTTGTCTGTGGTTGCTGTTGTGGGGTGAGAGTCTGGGGTACCTCGGTGTCTGAGCTGTGCATCCTGTCCCAGTTCCAGCTGCCCTGGAGGCTTTTTGGAGCTCATAGATGAGGATGTGTGTTTATCCAGGACTATCAACAAGATTTAATTTTAATAATGATTCATCCAGCCTCTTGTGCAGCTCAGCTCCTAGACTAGTTTCTGTGTGTTAGTACACTAAGTTATTTATTTTTAAAAAATCCTATCAACCAGGATAAATAAAAACTTAAAAATGTTTTGAAATGTAGAGATTAATTGTTGATTGACTTCTTTGGATAAGGCTTGATCTCTGGACTCTCTGTGAGATGCACTCTGGTTCTTTCTACTGAGGATTGGACAGTATTTTCCTAACAGCAATTTCTTCTTCATGTTCTTCTTCAAATCTCTTCTTCAAGGAGATGTTAATCCCAGGGCCACCTATTAAATATCATGAAATTCTAAACCGTTCAGGTTTTTCCATTATATGTAGTAATTATTTCAGTATTTGGTGATGGTCCTGGTCATTCTGTATTCCCCAATGGCCAATGCAACCTTCTGTGACCCACCACAGACTCATCAGCCATGTCATCTGTTCCCTGAAAAAAACCATAAATGTTCTCTTTCACTGGAGACTCTGAAGGAAAAATGGATATCACCTGTTCATCCTTCCCAGTCAATGTTTCATTGTTTCACTGATGTCAGTTCTGTGCTTCTACTAAAAACAGTGAAGAAACAGTCAAGCTTCAACTGCAGCAATTCATGTAAGCCCAGAGCAAATGAACCTTTTACTTCTTTCTGTCAGTCTGCTCAAATGTGGATTTTATACACATATACAACACCTTCAATTACATATTTTGATACTGGTTGGTTGAGTAATATCAAAAGAAATGTATCTGTTCAAACCCACAGCAAATCAATAAAAGTGTAGCAGTGAAAATGAAATAAAAATGTTTTCTGCCCATGTGGGATTTCACAGCCCTCAGTAGCTCAGGCTTCTGGGTTTCCTGAGTGTCAGAAACCTTAAAGCATTTGGGACTGAGTTGGATTCCAGAGGACACCTTTCCTTTTCCCTCTCTCCCTCATCTCCCATTGTGCCTGAGGTGTGAGGTTCCTTACAGACACACCCTGCTGCTCTTGTACAGGATTCCAGGGCAGAGGGGAACTTAAAATAGCTTTAATTAATTTAATGCAATCTCTGTTTGCTTTGACTTTTTCCAATTCAGCAGTAGTGTTTTGTGTAAGTAATAGGTAATGTGAGGCAGTTTCTAATCTTCAGCTTCATTAAAACCAGAATCTTTTTTTTTTAATATTTTCTTTTTTTTAATCAATAAGTTTCTTTACATTACTCTGTTGACAGTCCCTTGAAGAAAAGTTTTGGCATGGCTAGATCACAATGAGCCATAGCAAGTTGGTTTACATATTTTATTGAGACCACAGATGTTATCTTAAATACAGGCTCTGAATTTTTATTCTCCTTCTCTGACATACAATTCTCTCCCCCCTCTTTCTTCTTTTTTAAGAGCTTCAGCTGCACTAAACAAAATTATAAGCAGATATTTCCATTGTAATAATATCTAGCTAATGAATAAAAAATTGCAAATCAGCATATTAAACCTCAGGTATTTTCATGTAACATTCCTATTGCCTCCTGCCATGACTATCTGCTCTTCTTCCCCCATCCCTTTTGGCTGAGTCTTGAAATATGGAAAATCTACTCCTCTGTATCATTGTAAAATCCCATTTCTCTGCAGCCTTATGTGCTCTAGTGAGCCATTTAATGTAGATTTCAGTTGTTTTTTGTTTACTGATGCTGTAAATTTTAGGTATTTCACTCTTCTTCACCCTAAAAGCCCAGTGGACCAAAAGGACAGTTCGATCTTTTCAGATGCAGTCACTTCTAGAGAATGAATTTACCCTTTTGGTGATGGGATTTCCTCTTGTGGGGGTTGGGGAAATGTCAGATTCAAAATATACTGCACTCAGCAAAGGGAATAACTGGACAATTTTAAAATGAGAACTTGACTAAAACTGGTTTGAGGAAATGAGGGGGATAGCTTAACTTCTGACATATGTAGTAGCTCTTGATTTATCTGTTGCTGTATAAGCAAATGGCAGGTCTTAAATATTGAGATACAGAATTTTTTTTCTTTTTTCATTGCACCCATTTTTTCCTTTTAAAAAAGGCTGAAGTCCAGTCTTTCTAGACACAAATATTTAGATACAATACTCAGAATATTTCATAATGGAAATATTTTTTTGTATATTAATGCTATCCTGTTATCATTGATAGCAACGCTGTTATTGTTTATGGATATCTGAAGGATATCCATGGATATTTGATATTTATAGTAGGAAGAGTTAGTGCTGGAATTAAGAGAATGGAAAAGGTACTTAGCAAGGCACTGTGGATGTCACTTTGGGAAGACTTTGGTACTCTGTGGTGCTCTTCAAAGATTTTTTTCCCAAAAAATTGTTTTCTTTTCAGTGATTAATTTTTATTCTCATATCATTATCCCTGTCATTAATAAATTCTTAACGTTTTTAATTTTGTGCATGTCTTAATGTTAAATCTGATTTTTATGACTTCTGCTTTCTTATTGTGACATATCCAACACTTTATATAATTAAATGTCTGTTTATATGGCTGTGTAGGGCAGGTAGTTCTGTATGCTTGGTCAAGTTTGTATGTTTGGAGACAAATTATGTGGACCTTCTCATGGGTCTAAAATTTTCTTCAGTGGTGCAAATTAGGAAATAATACCTCCTAGTGCTGCCCAGAACAGAAAATTCTGGGTGTCTCAGACATGCCAATGCTATGAAATGAAGAAATATTGTTGAAAATGTTTGTTTGCTTTGTTACTTTGGCTTCAAGTGTTTGGGTTATTAAAGGGATGAGGATGTTTGCTTAGTTGGTGTAGGGAATTTCTACTTCAAACAAAATGAAACTAGTTTCTCCTTGAATGGCTGTAGCTTTTCACCCATTTTTAAGGGCTGTCCATGCCAAGGACTGCTGCAGGGAACTTTGTTACCTTCTTAAATTACTCCCAGTTTTTCCTTTTCTAAACTCTATTGAATTTTCCTTCTGTGATTAACTAAAAACTAATTTTGTTCAAATAATCTAAGCACTGTAAGTGACAGAACAGTGTGACAAGTCTGCCATGGAAGCTGTTCTTCCTCATCTGTCACTTGTGTGTTCATTGGGGTGGTGGAGGAGAGATGCGTGTCTGGAGCAGGGATTTACAGCCCAGATTAAGTTACAACACTTGTATTTTTCCATTATGTATTATTCAATGCATTTTAGCAAAGAACTGAAATAGGATGTGCCAGGGTATCGTGGAGTTCAGCCTTCACTACAGGATCAGTTGCTGCTTTTTTTGAGAATTACAGAGCTTTTGTCTTCACAGAGAGAAGCCTCAAGTACAGGCAAATACTCTGGTTTGAAGCCTTAGTATATCCAGTACTTCTAAAAATGCTTAAGCCTTTTTTTTTTTGGCAGAAGAATTTTTTGAGCTTCTGAAGGGTATTAAACTGTTCAAAAAAGGCATATAGGATCAGACAAATATAAAAAGAAATGTAAAGCTGTTGTTTCTGATTTAACCCTCAAAACTGCTCTATTCTTACTCCTGTTGCAAGAAGGGCTGCAAGAAGTCTCACTCTAGCAAGAATGTGGGCACAAAATGCAATGAATGATGTTAGTGTGTATTTTACCTCGTTTATACCTTCAGCTGTTGTCTGTATTTCAGACAGTTTTGAAAACAAACATATTCCTTTCAGTGAAAAACAGTTTATATCATCCAAACTGAACAGTATTTTCATTCCAGGTAGGCTAAATATGTTCTGTTATCTGTGATCCAAAGAGTTTATGAAGGGACTGAGAAGTAGGAAAGAAGTCCATCTTCTTTTCTTAAAGAAGAGATCATTAATAAATATGTGTAAAACGTCCAAAAACCTTCCTCATGCACACAGAGCTGTGATGAGAAGGTGGGCAAGGGAACTGAGGTGTGTTGGCCTCCTTGTGAGCAGGGAGGGAAGCTCAGGAGCATTTTCAATTGTAGAGTTCATGCTTAAGATAATTTAGGTTTTTTAATCAACTGGTAGTTTCTTTCTGAGTCAAAACAAAAGCTGAAACCTAACCAATGTCAGCTCTGCAGTCAGTTTATTGTGGGATTAAACAGATCTGAACTGTTATCTTTAGACTATTATTAACTGTTAATTGGCATTTAATTCCATTTAGTTTTAATATAAACACTTTTCTGTTAGGAGTTTGTTTTGCAGGACAAAGGGAAAAGCATATTTGTGTACCCACAGAGAGAGGGGCAGGTTCAGTGATGTCTGATCTGACACAGCATCAAGGGGAAGCAGCTGTGATTTAATGAGCACAAAGCTGAATGAAGTTCATAACCAGGGCTGCTTTATTGATGTTCTTGGAAGGGTTTGAGAAAACTTCTCTCCCTGCACGTGGCTTCAGAGTTTAACCACGGAGGGAGGTGGTGCCAGGAGCAGGGTTTGTGTCTCTGTGTCTGCAAAACTCCAGAGCTGGGTCGTGCAGTTCTGTGTAATTGCATCATTAAAATGCAGCATTTTGTGGAACACACCTCAGTCAGCAGAGAGGAGAGAGAGGTCCTCCAGCTCCTGGCACCTCTGCAGAAATCCCAGCCTTTTGGCCAGGGGTCTGAATCCCTGCTGGCCTGCTCAAGCCAAGGAGGATCCTTTGGGAAGAGGGATTTGGGTTCTGTGCCTCCAGGGCAGTCCTGGCTGATCTAATATACCAAGGGATTTAACAATAGTGTTTGATTGTTCTGGGGATAGGGAGACAGGTACAGGCAAAGACTCTGGTTTGATGCCTTGGTATTGGCAGTGCTTCTAAAAATGCTTAAGCAGGAGCAGTTTTTGGCAGGACCATTTCTTTCAGAGGTTCTGAAGGCTCCAGTGTGCCAAAGGCACACATGTGGTGTGCAGGGCAGCTTCTTTCACCTCTCTGGAGGAGCCTTCAGCCTTCATTTCTAAACCACCACAGTGTTTTGAAATCCAGACATTATCTCTTGTTCAAAAAAAAAACCCCAAAAGCTTCAGCACAGCCCTCAGCACTTGTGTGTTTTATGGAATACTGTGGAGCTTATTGTGAATTAATTCAAGACTCTTAAAAATTAGTATTTACTGCTACTAAGAATTACAGGCTCGTACCTTATGAGCTACCAGGAGTGAAGAAACAAGCTGAGCTTTGGGTTTTGGAGGCCTCCTGAAGGTCAGTGAGACCTTGGTTGTTGGAGTGAAGCATCCACCAAGCCCGAGCGTGGCTCGGAGCAGCGCGGCCGATCCCTCAGAACGTGCCCAGCGCTGTCCAGGGCTGGACAGGACACGTCACCAGGACCATCTGCTGAATAATGATGGGCAGAGTCAGACACAGCCCTTGTGTGAGCAACTGGAGGCACAGCTTCCTTCTGTGTGTCCTAACTCTCAGCATAACCATGGATGGAATGGGAGCTCAGTGGTTGCTGCTGGAAAATTGGGCTAAAGAACCATTTGTTGCCACAGAAATTCATCACCAGGTGTTGTTCAAAAAGATTTTTTTTCTAAAAGGTGTGGTGTTGCAGGAGAGGTTACCAGGGGAGTGTTGAGCTTGGCTTGCCTCACATGATGGCCTGGCATGAGTAGAGAGGCTGTGCTAATGGCTAAACTGAAAGGCATCCTAAATATAACAAGGAATCAGGATAGATGTTGCTGTAGAGATTATTTAGTTTTAACACAAGCTCACTAAATTAGTATGGGTGCTGTACTTAAAACAATGGAAATAGCAGCTCTGAAACAGGAGATATTCTACTGTACAGCAAGGGGCTGGAGAGCCTTTCTTACAGTTTGTAGAAAAAATAGCTATTAAGCCCATCCACAGATATTATACAGAAATAACTGAGATTATGTTGAACACTGGGCTAATAGAAGTAGAATCAAATTCAAAACATAAAATCAGAGGTCATATCTTCTAAGTGAGTAATAGCAGAGTTTTGTAAAATAGAAACTTGCAACAAGATTCTCATTATAGATAAATAGTGCTTGGATGATCATGGGATGTGCTTTAGCAGCCCCTGTGATATGCATAAAAACAAGTGAACAGAATATTCTGCTCTATCAGTATGAGTTCATCATTTCTGAACAGTTTAATGAGTAAGGTGAAGAGGCTGTCATCTCAGAGGGAGACATGAGGAATATATTCATCTTTAGATACTGTGTGGAGCAAGAGGAAAAGAACTGAAAGTCAATGGCTGCAGATGAAAAAAATGGTGCAAACAACTGCTGAATGAACTGAGGCTGAATTCTGAAGAGGATTCCTGATGGGCAGAGCCCCCAGAGTCCACCACAGCTTTCCAAGGAGAGTGGTGGCAACAAAACAAAATAGGGATTTTCTTAATAAGGAAATTTAAGTTTATGAAATAAATTATTTTATGTCTCTCCTATAACATCCCAAGGGAAATCTTCTCAGCCCTGTGCTTCTAAGAAATGTGTTATGCCACTAGTGCTCATAATGCTTCATTCAAACTATTTTCTTTATCTGAGCAAAGTGTGGATGTTATCAACTATACTTGAGACAACACACTCTGGAAGTAAAATCCTGTTGGGATAAATGTTGTGATACAATTACCTTGATATGTAGGCTGAATGTGTAATAATAAGAGAAGAACATATTTAAGTAATGTATAAAATATGTCACCACAAAAGAATGTACAAATATCCTTCAAAAGGAGCTCAAAAGTTCCAAAACAACACTCCAGGGAAGAAAATTTAGGAGAAAGTAGATTAGTTACAGATACTCATTTCTGGATGTTTTTCTTAATAGTTGCTGATTTGAGAATGCTGATGGATTCTTAAAAGCCAATTTTAGATTTTAATGCAGTATCAACTGTTTTCTTAAATTCCTTATGGTCTCAAAATTGCGCCCATGAAACATCATCTATGTTTACCAAAATATTTTCAAATTTAGATGAGGGTTGCAACACAGGGAGATAGTTCAAAGAAAGAAGTGTGTATCTAGTGTTGACAGTTTTGCAAAATGATGTGAATATGCATTCAGAATTTTCACTGTAACTGAAAAAAATAGATTTTTACTCTTCCAAAAAAAAAACCCCAAAAAACTCATCCCACCCCAAACCCCAACCCTATCATTATAACACATTTTGACTTTAAAAATAGCATTTGTTCTTGTGCTTTAAAACAGAAAGTATCAAGGCTTTTTAGTGGAGCAATTTATTCTATTGCCATTGAAAACAAATGTGGAGGAAGAAAACTCTATTGGGTTCCTATCTTTTTGTTCAGTTTCACTGCAAAAATTAGATCCTATGAATCTGTGACTTTTAATGCCCTACAAGAGTGCAAAGAATAACAAGAAAAGCTTAATCAAAAACATAATAACCTGAGTTCATTGTTGTATCATGGTAACTGCATAATAAATGCTGTAGATGTGACAATTTAATAGGTGAGTAAAAGAAATGCTCAGATCACTGAGAACACAGAGATTGCCTGGCCCCCAGCCCAGACCTGTGTCACCTCCCTGCCCTCACCTGTGGGTTTCTCTGGGTCTGGATGTTAGGCACTTGAGACAGTAGTTCATGTTTGGACTCAAATGTTTATTATTTCTTATCAGTAAAACAGTCTCACTACTGTGAGTTCAGCAGCTTTTCAGTCAGAAGGCACAAAATGGCCAACAATCTCTTGTTACAAGGGCTTTTAAGACCTAAACTATCCAATTAAGAGCTGACACCTAGATTATTTTCCCTTTTAACCCAATAACTGATCTCACAGAGCCCACAGTGCAGACTCTTCTGCCCAATTACAGAATGCCACCCAAACCCATGAAGAAGAAAGAAGAAGAAGTGTGAAGAAGAAGCCCAGATGACACCCTGTGCCCTCCATCTTGCTTCCATCCACAACACACTAAAAATCCCAAAACCTAAATTTCCCACCTACACTACTCTCTATAATCTATTTCACACTTCTGTGGATTCCAGTCCATCTTGAAGTTTTTAAAACTTTCTCCATGAATGAGGGTCAGAGTCAGTGCTCCCCTGGGGGTCAGGGCACCCCAGAGCAGACAGAGAAATATTCCCTGTGCCCTGGGTTTCCACACTCACCCACCAGGAGCTGCTTGGGGAGAGGCTGAAGGTGAAGCCAGAGACCCCACAGAGCTGCAGTTACTGACTCCAGCTCTGGGGCCTCAGAATGAGAGATTTGTGGATCTGTTGGAGCAAGTCCAGAGGAGGCCATGAAGATGCTCAGAGGGCTGGAGCATCTCTGCTGTGGAGGCAGCTGAGAGGGCTCCTTCCAGAACCTAGAGGGAGTGACATGAGAGCTGCAGAGAGACAAGGGCAGGGAGAGACAGGACAAGGGGGAATGGCTTCAAACTGGCAGAGGGCAGGGTCAGATTGGATATAAGGAAAAAATTCTTCCTTGTGTGGGTGGTGAGGCCCTGGCACAGGTTTCCCATGTTTCCCATGCAAGCTCTGGCTGCCCCATCCCTGGAAATGTTCAAAGCCAGGTTTGATAGGGCTTGGAGCTGCCTGGTATAGTGGAAGGTGTCCCTGCCCATGGCAGAGGGTTGGAGCTGGATGCTCTTTAAGATCCCTCCCAACCCAAAGCACTCTGTGATTCTGGGATGTACAGACAGGATAAATGCAGCTGTCTGAGAGGCAGCACTTCACAGCATGATAGAGATTTAGCAGAAATGTTGGTACTTTTGGAGACACAATGGTCTGTCAAGACCTCTGACAACGTGGGAGGTGCTTGCTTTGAGTCAGACTAGTAGTGCAGGAGTAGACAAATTCTAATTTGCTTTTGAGTAACTTAAGATATTCAATAATTCCAGTTTCCAAGAAAAGAATGATGCAATTTAGTCTTGAAGTACTTAATGAAATGATTATTGAACTGGGTCAGACCATAAAGTGCCCTCTAGCCCAAGGTCCTGTATGAAACAGAAAGCAAAGCCAGGCCAACTCTGTATGGTATTTCTAATATTTCCAGCCTTTAGATAATTCCAGAGTATGGACTTGTGGCCTGACTTCTGTGTTGCCCTCAGTGATATATAGATAGGTACATATAGGTATATTTTTTTCCCCTGGAAGCTTGTGGTCCCTTTGACTCCTGTGGACTTAGGTCCCTGCACTCATCTGGGAAGGAGGAAGATGTGCTAGAAGAAAATATTCCAGGATTGAGTGACTGGCACCAGATAAAACAGTAATAATGGGCATTGCTGGCCACTAGAATGGCTCACAGATGTTTAGCATAGAAATGTCATCTGGGTCATCAGATAAAGATGCCCTGCTATATGTGATTATAATACTTAATATTACACATTTTAGAGCAGATTAGGTATACATATCTGCATGTGTGCACTCTTAATATCAGCGATAAATTTGGGTAATTATAGCTCATAATTTGTCTCGTTGCAGCTATTTTTGAAAGTTAAATAATTGCTGATAGAAGGGAATGGTAATTTATGGCAAGAGAAAATGCTCTCGCTTCATCTTATGTGGAGGGTGGTGGGTGTAATCCTGAAGCTGGTCCTGTTTGCTGCTTCTCTAAAATATGCACTGCTGCTATCTGTAGGCACGTTTTGGGGACTGAAAGGATTCACAGTAATGTGGGTATTTTCTTAGTAAATGAAATGATCACCATGCAGAACGCTTGTGAAATATTTATATAATGGCTGTCTGTAAGTGGGGATATGTAGGTATGTTTTCTAAATATACTTAATTTTGAAAGAAAATAACATAATAAATTTCTGGTTGCTAATAATATGCCAGAGAATAGATTTCTTTTTTTTTTAGCTGATCTAGATTGCCACAGCCAGGGAAGGCAGCAGCTTATTTAAGTAGTAAGCTGTTTTTAAGGAACCATGTCTGTTTATTAACTTAACAATGTTCAACAAATGATTAGATTGAAATGTGGATATTGCCTTTGAGAGGATGAATGTCATGAGAAGGAGCTGATGGGATTATAACTTCGAATATGTTCCTGTTTATGTGTTTAATGCATTATTAAATGCCATTTGTTTAAGAAAGAATTAAGTTAATAACGGATCCAGTATAAACAAATATTGTTTTTGTATCACTTAGGCTCTATTTGAGCTTTGTTTCATGACAGCAGTTCAGAATTAAGATTCCATTATTTATTAGCTAGAAAGAAGGATGGGAAACAGCACATCTCATGTGTTTAGCTTGGAAATCTGTGGGAGTTGAGGAAGTGGCTGAACATTATGGATGTAAAATACTCATGAAAGTCTGCTTCTAGGAAATGCTGGATATTTTGCTATAAAATAAATATTTGCAAGATCTGACAAGACATCAATCATGTGAAGACACTCTGAAAGCACCACTTTATCTGGCATTGTAGATTAAAACTAATTTAGGACAATCTTCTAATGCCGCTGGTATGGCACAGTTAGCCTGGAGAGACCAAGTACTAAGGAGTTTCAGGAAGTAATAATTGTAAACTTTAATGAACATGATCTCAGTATTTTAAATTCTTCATTTAGGACATGGTTCAGAGCTATGTAGGAATAACCCAACACAGTCAGTGGACACTGAGGATGTGCCTAAGATTGTTCTTCCCACTAGTGAAGCCTTTGCCATAAGAGATGCTCCATCTTCCTCCCTGAGAGAGGAAGAACTTCTCCAACAGAAGGCTGGGAAATCTCTGCTTACTGCATTCCTCAGTGGGGGAAAATATCCATGCAGGAAAACTTTATCATGTGTAAAACATAAGACCTTCAAATTCAGCAGGATTCATTGTGTTCCTATGTTCAAGCAAGTTCTTTAAACTTAAGAGTTATTCAGCAGGCATGAAATTATGACCAGCAGGGTCAGTCTATCAGGTCAGACAGTTGTTTTGTGTATTTAAGTATATTTGCTGTCATCCTAAATGTGCTAAAAAGCTTTGTATTCTCCAGTAGTGACTGCTGAAGTCTGGCTAGTTAAGGAACTAATTTGGTGTAAATACTATGTAGGTAATCTGGGATTATTACTTTTAACACCAAAATCAGCATTGTATTTGAAGGAATAAATTACAAAACAAGGAGAAGTCTAGAAAGTAATTACTGTGAATATGGTAGTGAATTCTTGAGCTGCCACTTCACTATGGGTTTTGGTTGGTTTTGTTTTGGTTTTTGGTTTTTTTTTTTTGGTTACTTTCGGTTGTGCTTTATAAAACATGTTTATAGACTATGTCAGCAATGTTCTTCCTCAGTTGCTGTTGCAAAGACTATTTTCCTAGTTTATCACAAAATGCCAGATTTGCTCAGCATGTAATTTAATCTTATGCTTGGAAGCATCCACATTACTTGGTTATCATGAAGTTATTCTTTAATAAAAATGTATGCTTTGTGATCTATATTTTATTAATTTGGTGAGTCAGTTTATCGATTGTTGCAGATGCCATGAATGTATAATTTGTCACAGTTATTGGTTGCCTGTCAGCAGTTCACAGCCACACAGTGTTCTTGGCTCTTGGGGCACCTTAGGAAAAAGCCTCTCTTGATCTGCAAAAGAAAAGCTTTCTCCTGTAAATTATTATCAAACTTGGGTTGGTATCGGGTTTATCACTTCCCAGCGTGTGTTATCCTGTATTAGCCAAACTCTGTGAATAAAATCACAACATGGCCTGCTCAGGCAAGGGCTTTGAGCAAATACAATTTAGTGATTTTAAATGCTGGGGGTGAGGAAGAAGGAGCATCAGAAATGGGAGGTGCAGGCTTTGTCACTGTTTTAGTTCGCTCTGAACTTAGAAATTATTGGGGTCACCAGACTGGAAAAACAGAAGAAAATTTGAGTCATTTTTATCCCCCTGTTCTACAGCAGATTGTTTTCTGCTGTAATATAAAGCAGTCATGAGTTTTGTTGATTGAAAAGTTTATTTTCAAGAACGAATGTTAATGGATTTGATTTTTTTTAAAAAGAGCTGTTTATTCCCTATATTTTAGCAAAGCAGGTATTTATACCCACAATTGTTTGACTTGAATAAGAAACTTTGCTAAGAATTTTACAGTGGTGATACAGATGAAACAGCTTTGCATGCTGGAGTGGAGCTGTGTGGTTGAAACATCTGCTGGTTTCATTTTGTTATTTTTAAAGGCTGGTTCTGCATCTTGAGAGCTTGCAGAAGGCGTGCACAGAGCTTGTGTGCCATGCCAAAACCAGCTCGGATTTTGGCTGGACTAGTTCTAGTGGCTTCTATCCCCTCCTCTTTTTGGGTTCCATGAAATATCACTCTCTGGTGCTTCCCAGCCATCGGTCGTGATTTAGGCAAGAGCATCCTTCCACACAGAGCAGAACAAGTTCCCTGGGGGCTCCCCAAGTTTTTTGGTGTCTATAATTAATGTACAGTGGGGGGAGTACATAAAAAAATCCGGGAAAAGGCCCTGCCTAAAATAAGAAGGGCAAAGGGAAGTTAAAAGAGGGGAGCGAGAGAGAGGAGAGAAATAAGAAAGAAAAACAAGGGAAAAAAAAGGGTGGGGAAAAACAAGGCGGGGTGGGGAGGGAAAAACCAGAGGAAAAAGGGAGGAAAAGAATTAATCGCGGGGGGCGGGCGAGGAGCGCCCAGAGCCGCTCCCCACCCCCGCCGCTCCCGGCCGCCGCCGCCTAATGAGCTGCGCTCTGATTGGCCGGGCGCCGGCGGCGGGCGGCCGCCATTGGCTGCGGGCGCGGCGCTCTCCGCCCCCATTGGTCCGCCCGCCTGCCCCGTATTTTCAGCAGCGGCGGCGGCGGCGGCGGTGGATTCCGGTGTGGAGCCGGCGGCGGGCGGGATGCAAGGTGGGCGTGAGGGCGATGCGCGGAGCGAGGGCGGCACGGGTGGGTGGATGCATGGATGGACGCTTGTTCGCTCGGTACCCGGCGCGCTGCCCTATCCCTGCGCACCGTCCTGAGCCACGATGGTTGATTCTTTCTTTCTTTCTTTCTTTTTTCTATTTTTTTTTTTCCAATAATTATTTTTGCACCGCACCCCCCGGCGGCCGCTGGGCGGGGGCTGCGCCAACGCAGCGCCGGGGGCAGTGCCGGCCGCATCCCGCCCGCTGCTCGGGGGATGCGGCTCTTTGTGCCTGCCGGGGGCAGCGGGAGAGTTTTCCCCGGAGGGGACGGGATGGATCCCGGCCCGGCTGCGTTCTCCCCGTTCTCTCCCGGGTGCCCCGGGTCCGGTGCGGGGGCCCCGCCGCCCGTCCCGGCGCTGCGCTGCCGCGAACTTGGCGAGCGCGGAGTTGGCGCTGCGGTGCCCCCGGTTGGGAAATCGAGGTTTGCGTGTGCGGAATTGCGGAAAGTAAATGGGAATCGGCTGGGGGGTGTTGCCACATCCCAGAGGAAAAGCCGGGATTCTTCCCATAAGTTATTTCTGCGGATTTGCCAAGTATTCAGTACCTCCCCTTCGGTTAATTGGAAATCGATGTGGTTAGGTGCGGTTATCTGAACATACTTTGGTTTGAGTTTAAAATAACAAATATGAACTTAAATTCCCCATTTTTATCTTGCCTTGTAAATCTCTTATACGTTTCACGGACGAATTTAGCTCTGTTATTTTGCAACATATCTCCTTTCTTTTTCGTGATCTGTTTTACAATCAGCTGTATTTATTATATTTCTTCTGTATATTTAACGTCTTATGAAAACCACATCCACGTTTTTAAGTTCTGAGTTTCCTGGTAGTTTTCGTGGCAAAAGTTATTTCTGACGGAGATATGTCTTCAAACAGAGAAATCTGCTGACAGATTTTGCAACTTTTTTTCTCTGTGGCATTTTTCTCTGCATAAGGCTGCAGTTAGGACTGGGTTCTGTGATTTTTGTGCCATCTAGTAGTTAGCTGGGAATTTAAATACTCTCTGAGCATCCCCAGCTGGAGATGGTACTGGAAGCTGTAGTATATTTGTACAACCATTTCTGTGATGTGTGAAAAGTGCAGATTTTGGATAGAAATAATTGATTATGGCCATTCAGCAATCAGTGCTTGAATGGTTCTTTCAAATAAAATTGCTACTGAACCTTTAAGGTGCCTTTTATAGAATTTGGGTTAAAATCAATGGTTTTGTCTGTGTAGTTAGTGTGATTTACACCTGCATGTGTGATTAACCCCTTGCTGTGCATTGCAGAGGCAGAAGGATGCTTGTGGGGCCAGCTCTGTTGCTAGGCCTAAAAACTTAATTTTTTATGTTGCTAGCCTGAAGCTGTGAGAATCAATACAGCTTTTTACATGGAGTGATGGAAGAATTTCAGCCTGGCCCTACCAAAGAGCAGCCCCAGCTCCTCTGAGGTGTGGGAAGTGGCCAGAGGAGCTGCACTGCCCCAGGCTTGTGCGTCCTCACCTCCTGCCTGAGCACCCATGGGTGCACAAACATCCTGACTGTGACAGGGGCATCCTTTTGGGGAAAATGATAATGAATGGGAATGGCACCTGTTGCACCTCTGGTGATTTGTCATCTCCCAGGGAAAATCTGTGCACCTGTAGTTCTTTGATCACCTACCCAAATCGTCTGAAATGAGCGACACCCAGGGAGTTTAACTTGAATTTATCAGTGTGTTATAATGAGGTGATTGTGATTACTTGAGTAGGTGACAAGGTCAGAGAGTTATATATAAATTGTACTTATTAGGATTAAATAAATGCTGTTTACAAGCAATCTGTACTTTTAAAATGAAGCCAGAAACAGTTCAGCTACTGCTGTTTGAAAGTAGAACTACTCATGTGTACATTTTATGGCACTTTGATTTTGTTACATAATGGCATGCATAATTTTCATGCATTATATAAACTTCTTTCAGAACATCCTGAGAAAACAGACAAAATAAGGTCTAGGTCTGTTTGATACCTAGTGAGGCTTTTTTAGCCTAAGTAGCAAATTCTGGTTTCTAATACTGTGTAAACAAACTGCAGCCAGGCTGGCAGGCGTTGCCTGCTTGTGGTGGTAACAGAAATGTGAAAGATGATGTGAGCACTGCAGAACTGAATTACCCTCCACGCCTCCTGCCTGTTTTCTCACCCAGGCAGGTGAGGGGGAGCAGATGAAGGCTTTCCTTTCCCTTTGGCACAGTACTGGGTTGCTTTTTTGGTACCAGGTAGAGATCTTGTGACCCCATGGAGCTGCAGAAAACCTTGTTGTTTCTTACTCTAGATGTTGCTAAGTGTAGACTTAATATCTAAAGGAGATACATGTTACTAAAAAATGTATTTTCCAAGGATGAATAGATAATAAACTCTTAATAAATTAATAAAAGGTCAGATTAGAGAAAGTGAAACCCTGTTAGTTGTTTCTTGGGGGTTATATTTTTTCCTAATTGTATGAATTTGCTAAACATAGATTCCTGGAGGTTTGGCACCAATAATATGGATAAACCATTCATTCATTACAAAGCAGTCTCTGAATTTCTTGTTTTACCTACTTGTGGGTCTGAAACAATCCAAGTTTTAGCAGGTGCTGCCTAGTTGTTTTGTAGCTGGTTTTTGTTTGCTTTTTTCCTTTTACTATGACCCTGATGGATGGAGAGAGAACTTTCCCTTGGTGAAATGTGAGGGATTATTGAGTCTTCATGGTGGCAGTTTCTGTCTTATAGCAATGTGACTTATGGTAGCACTTTTCCCTGATAGCAGCAATGTTTATTTCAGAAGTATAATTTTCATATTTAAACACATGCAGCGCTAGATTGGAAAACTTTTAATGACAATTGCATGGCATGTTTGTTTGTAAATGGTTATGTTGAATGACGGGAGAAAAATTAATTTGTACTTTTTAAAGATCTGTGATTTTTATATCTGTTATTTAACAGAGCTGTAATGTTATCACTGAGTGCTGCCAGTTGGGTATAAAGTGCAATGTGTAACATTTACTGGTAGTAGAGTTGCTCTAAGTGGAGAAATAATTTAGCAGTACAAGGAATTTTATAGCCCTCTTGTCACAATTAACTGTTTTGATGAAATATGAATTTACACAACATCTGCCTTCCGGGACCAGCGCTCCCATCGGAGCTCGCTCGCTTCCCACAGCAGCAGCAGCATCCTGTCTGGAGCCTGGTGGCAGGGCAGGATGGGCTGGAGCCTGCCTGCTGGGCAGGAAACCAGGGCAGTGTGGGGCTTCTTCACTGGCTGCATCTCCCTGGGAAGCTTGGGCAGGAAACGCTGCTGCTGGTGCCAGCGCAGCCTTTCGCTTTCGCTTCAGCGGGGGCCTGGCTTGGTAGGTCCCTGACCTGCCCTCCCTGTTCATCCTCCTGGTTCCTGGGCTTGTGTGCAGGCAAAAAACTCTGTGTGTGTGGGGCCTGTCAGTGGGGTGTGGTTTGGGGTCTGGCACACAGTATTGGAATTGATTTTGGAAGGAACAGCACTCTCTATCCTGAAACTGTAGATGAGGACTTGCAGTGAGATGGAGCATCCAGCTGACGAAGCAATGCGTTGTCTCCTCGAGAGCCTTCTGCTCTACATCCCTGTAGTGGTCACTCCCTTACCAGAAGGGAAGAGCTGGCATTTTATGTGGTCACTCCTATCAAATCTGTCTCTTCATAGACCACTGTGTCTTTTACTGTTTTATTTTCCTGCACCGTGGGATGGAGGGTGCATTTCGCCACTGCTGGCTAAGCTCAGAAATGGTCATTAATGCCTACGTGCTAAAATTTTTGTGTGCATCCTAGGAAAGGCAAGTTCACAGGAGGGTAGAGTAGCTTCAGGATCACTGATGCACCTGCTTGGTAAGGGCTGGCTTGGTAGGAGACATCAGGATGTGCTTTTGGAAAGATGCAGTTCCTGTCATGGACCAACTTAGGGCACAATGACGAGAAAAACAGCATTGGAAAAATAATTCTGTAGCACTTCTCCCACTTTTCATACATGGCCCATATTGACTAGAAACCATTCCAGGTTGCTGCTATCCCTCAGGAAAGAAAGTGTGCAAATGGAAGGTCTCAGCCTGGCACAGCAGGATGGGTAATATTCAGTACACAGAAATTGTTGTGAAACATTGACCCTAAGTGCTGTTGGCACAACATCCTGCAAATTTTGAGGCACCATATTAAGAACTGAGTACTCAAACTAGAGGTTGTACAACTTGAAAAGTCTGGTGTGTTCTCTTGGGCTGTGTAAGAGATCTCAGTGCTCAATGCTATTTTTGCTGTCATTCAGGGCAAAATAATTGAGGTCACTCATCAAGCAAGCTGTGGTGTTGTGAAGACAGCAGCAGAATGTGCCGTGTGCTACCTTTGCATCCACATTTTAGGAGATGAAGTAAAAATAGTTCCAAGTGTCATATCTTGGTGAAACCATCCAGCAAAACCTCCTTATTCTTGTACAGATATTTAGTTCAGCCTTCTGCTGCTGCTGCTACTGAGTATTTGCTTCTAATTGATCTCTTAATCAATAATTACAAATTATTACAATTGCTTGGTCAGAGTGAAAAATTATGTGTAACAGGTTGCTGTTATAGTGGAGATCAATCATGTTACCTTAGAGCTAGTTTAATGTGGTGAAGGAAAGAGCCCAGACTAGTTAATTATCTCTTCTTTGGGTTATCCTTCTATAAAATGGGGATAATCATCATTATAAGAGGTGCTTTAGGACTCACTAAATATTTTTGAAGCACTTAGGAATCATAGTTAAAAAATAATTGCCTAGTGAATTGTCTACTTAATAAAATGTAAAAATAAAAGATGTAGAATATATTAGGCTTCATAATAATTTAAATAGATACATGTAGTTTATTTACCTTCTCAATGAGAACTAACAACCATTGAAAGCAAATAGGTCTTTAGGAAAACTATAGTGGCAAAATGAGATTATTTAAATTAAGGTTTCCAGTTCACTAGCTTAAATTACTTTTACATTTATGATTTAGGCTCTGATTTAAATCATACTTTGTACTGTTAGTGTTTAAAATTTATCATCAACATTGAAGCTGTGAACACAAAAGACATTTTTGGCAAGATTTGCGGAATGCAATGTCAATATATTTCTCTGGAATACTAAAAATTTAGAAAACAAAAACTTTCCCTTGACACTTACGACTTTTGATATATGGAAGAAAAAAAAACCTTAAAAAGACAAGCTGCAAATGGTTGTTTTTAGTGAACACACCAATGGGTGGCTGTTCCAATGGCCTGTAAGGGGCCAAGGGCTGAGTGGAGGTACTGCAGGGACATGGCTCTGCGGTCACTGATCTTTTTAGAAGGGAAGGAATATTTATAAAGACTTTCTTGGATAAATAACATCAATCCCTTCATCAAATATGAAAGGACTGGTAACGTTGCCGTTGTTTTTGTTGATTAAGAGGAGTACCAAGAAAAATTGTTTTGCATTACCAGCAGAAATACTGCCGAGTGGAAAGGACTTCCTAGAGCTCTTTATTCATTTATTGTTCTGCTGAGCAATTAGAGGAACAAAATCTCTTTACATCTTTCTTACACTTGACAGATTGGCATTTGTTTTTCTCTCTGTTTAAAAAACCCCAACCAACCAACTAGCTGAGATTTTCTTCAGTAAGGAAGGAAGTTTAGACCAGAAGTTTCCAGAATTTGTGACTCTTATTCTTGTGTTAGCACAGCTGAGAATACAAAGGGGAAGGTGTGGGCTGCAGGTGAAAGTTGCAGGTAGCCTTGTAAGCTGTGCAAGGCTGTAAATCCTCAAAAACTGCCTCTGGCTCCCAGCACTTTTCCAGGGATCCTGGGGCAGCCAGGGTGAGTGTGGTCCCACGGGTGGGGGAGCCACAGGGGATGCTCAGGTGAGTGCACTGAGAACATGGTGCACCTGCCTCTCTGGCTTGATCTCTTTTGATGGTCAGAGGGGATGGACTGCTCACTCTTTTCACAGGATCCATGTATGCTGAAGGTTTTTTCAGAATTAAATGCCTGTGAAGTCAGGAGCAGAAATAAGTCCATGCTCTGGGCATGGACTCACTAGCCCTACACTTGCCTTTAGGAAATGTTGTAAGCAGGGATTGGATTTATATTTGTTATGAAATGGTAATTTCAGCTTTAAATAATGATGCTTTAAATTGTGATTTGCATTTGTATCTTTGAGTAGTAAATACCAGATTGCATATGTAGTTTCCTACCTTCCTTTATTTCATTCTTCCTTAGAATATCTTAGAATAGAACTACCTCTGAGTTGTTACTGTGGCTTACTGGCACCACAATAATTTTGAAATCCAAATTCAATAATCATATTTCCTACCCTCTCAAAAAAAAAAAAAGAGGAAAGAAATCCATTATTTGCTGATTTGTTCAAAAATGTTGTTTGGCTTGTTTTGTGTGTACCCACTTAAGTGACCAGAATGTCAATGGAGGCTTTGTTTAAATGTTTTTCTTTATTTTTTTTCCTTCCAATCCCACCCACACATACACCTGTTCATCTAAGTCTTTTGGGCCAGATATCAGTTTATTTGGTTGAGCTTTATGGATTTTTTTCCCCTCCTGCTTCATTCAGTTAACTGCTTGCTGTCAGTTCTGGCACATCCCCTTGTTTTCTGTAAGTTGCCCATGGAAAAAAGGCTGGTTTCCAAAGGCAAAGAGGTAATCTGGCTGGGAGTTGGATTAACTGTTGCAGTAGCTCATGATAAACATCTGCTGCAATACTCCCAGATGAGAACATCGCTTTCAAAACTATTTACTGCACATTTTGAACTGTTCACTTTACTTGGAGTTTTATTTTTTCCCCCTCCAATTACTAAATTCTTTTGAAAGGCCATAAATCCATAGAGTCCATCTCGGAGACTGTGTTTATTTTATGATACAGACAAGGAAATGGGGTTGTTGAGTTACTGTTCATGTGCTGGAGCCCCTGAATATTCCAGACTGGAGCACTGAAGTGTGTGCATTCCTTAATAAAATGCAACTGCAGAGCAGGCCCCTGGGAGTGCTGCTGTGTGTGTCCATGCTCTCCCTGTGCTGGAGTCCTCTGCATGTTTTCCTTCTGCTCTGAATTTGGCAAGATAAGGCTGGTGGGGAGTGGAGTTTAACTTGGATCTGAAACCCAAGGGTGGGTACGTGGTTGGAAGGGTTTGGCCAACTGGGCTTGAGACTTTGCCATTGAGGAAACCTTCTGCGGTTTGTTTGGAATATTTTTAAAGTTTGTTTCTTTGTTTGATACATTTTTTAAAAAAAGTTTTTAATTTTAGATTGAATGGTTGAAATCATGACAGTTTGTCCTGCAGCTGGTTTTTGAAGTTAGGGCTGCCAGCAGCCACTTACTGCTGTAGCTGAGGATCAGCAAGCAAACAAAGCAAGCTTTGGTAGGTTTTCTCAAAACATCAGCAACCTTCTCCCCCACCCCACCCAAACCACAAAACCAAACCATTCTTGGTGTCTCTGGGAAAATAACATTGGAAAACAGTATGGAGTACCTCAAACGGTGAGTGTTTTCCAACAAATCGTTTTTCTTTCTTATGTTAATAAGGATGATGCTCTTAACTTAATCATGTTCAAAGTAGTTTCACTCATATTTCTCAGAAGCTGGAAAGTATTTTGTGCTGAATTTCATATCTAAGTGTTTCCTATCACAATCAAAGAAATCATCTGGGTACTTTACATATGTGTTAATCTTTACCAGAATTAACTCTCTTTGCATAACAGTCTAACAAACAGGGACAAGGAAAGGGAATTTCCAATACCAAAGTTACTTGTGGCAAAATACAAGAGTCTGTAACTTTATTTCTTGCTGATTTTCTTAGGTCTGGCAGAACCCATGTTGTTTTAGCAATAAATCTGTAAGAACAGCTGTTCTCATTCAGAGCAAGCACTTACAGTTCAATATCCTGTCTCTGATGGTGATCAGCAGGTATCTAGGGAAGCATACAAGAACAGTGATAAAGTGATGGAATCTAAGGTGAGGTTTCTTAGTTTGCCAGTTTTATGGTGGCATCAGGATTTTCAGAATCTGCTTTCTAATCATAATGCTGAAATGACAGGTGTGAGACACTTAACAGCCTCAGCTTTCTCTTAAAGACTCTGGTAGTGATAGGATGATAAAAAAGGAAAAAACCCTGAAAAATAATGGATAGTATGTAAAAGAGAGAGAAATAATGGGATAGGCTGGGAAAAGGGGAAAAAGGGACTATAATTACTGCATAGAGTAAAGAAATGGCAAAAAAAGGTGGCTTGTTACCCAAGAGGTGACCCTCCTGCAGTGGAGCTTACAATGACCTTGCCCTGGGGGGCTCAGTCATCACCTGGATCACATCATTTGGGCATGGGGGAGAGAAAGGCAAAACTAGGACAGGGAGAAATAGTTGGCCTGAGCCTGGTTCAAGGCAAGACAGTAGAGGGCAGACAAATTAAGTGTGGGAGAAGAAACACATGGGAAAGGGGAGCATGATGATGGGAGTGTCCAAGAAGCCTGTAGAAACTGAATTATTCTCTGTCTCCAAATATCTATCCATTCAAATTGATGAATAAGAAATGTTGTCTCTGTAGAAAATTTGTTTTGCAGGTTTGTACTGACACCCTTGGAACATTCCTGTATTTTTCCCAGGCTTCAAGACACCCAGGTTTTATTTTTAGTGCTGTGAACCTGTTCCAGCTTGCTGCAGTCATTACTACTAAGACCATCTAAATAGCAACTCAAAACAGCTATTAAAGCAATGTAAATAATAATAAATTATTTTGGCTCTGTGTGGATTAAAAGGTACACTTAGGATGGACTTGGTTTTGGGTCAGGTTTTTTAATGCTCGAGAGCAAAAGCGTGACAAGCCTTACTTACATCACTGCTGTGCAGAGGTGATGGTGCTGTACCTAAAATAAAAGACATGAGGGCGTTGTGACTGGGATAGTCACTGGAACAGTCACTTAAAAGTAGATTTTTAAGGGAAGCTTTTACAAAGGTGTGTGGAAAACTGTTATTGACTATCTAAAGCAAATTCAAGAATAATATCCAGGAGGTGTTGCAGTGGGCGAGGAGGTGTTAAAGCAAAGTGCTCACCAAAATAAGTCATGCTGCAAGCTAGGATCAAACCTGACAAATCCAGGGTTTATTGTATGTAGCAGGATGAAGGGAAGAGGATGCATTTGAGTACAAAAGGGCAGAACCCATCCTGAATTTAAACACAGTTTGCATAATCCTGTGAGCAAGAAGGGGAGTTGGTACAGCCACCAAAAGGGGTGCTGGTGGTGCCTTACAGAAGGGACAGCTTCATCTGTGGGTACAGACCAGGAAAAGGAGATTCATCAGCTCATAAACAAGGTGGGTACAAGATTAAATAAAACCCATACTGGTCTTTAATAAGTTGATATTTTCATAATTAATTAAATAATGAAATTAATTAATTAAATAAATTAATAATACTGGAAGTATTGTGTGTCTATGATATTAGAACAGAGTTTCCCATAATTAAAGGAAAATGGTCCCTCCCATTCCCATTCTGATGGAGTTGTTCCTGCACTAAGAGTGTGTTTCATGATTTAGCTTCATTTACCTTTTTAAAAGGATTGTAGGAAATGGATCTTTTCTCAGTTCCCATGAACTGAAAAAGCTTTTCCCAGCCTGGCATTCTCAAATCCAAGGAGTCTGGAGTCTGGGGCTGGTTTTCTCCAATATCTGCTGTGGAAGATGCTTTGATTTGCACCCTGTTACTGTTGTAGCTGTGGACAGGAGAACCACAGGAGTGAATTGTGCTTTCTCTTTTTGCCAGAGAATTTCACCTTTTCCATTGATTATCCATGCTCCTGAAGAACCTGAGTATTCATTTGCTTTCTGTTAGCAAATAATTTTAAATGCAACTTCCACAGTTACTACTCTCAGAAGGAAAATAGGAGCTCTAACAAGGCATATATAAAATAAAATTTTCCAAAATCTAATAATCTGGGTTATGCTTGTTGCCCTTACTATGCAGCTTTTAATAAAAGGTTTATAAAGGTAACATGTCAACACTGGCTTTTCCCTCCCATTGCAGCAATGTTTCTTGTGTTTTAGATGCTGTATAACCACCTTAGAATAAACAAACATTCTCCAACATCAGCCTGGATGCATTTTTACAGCACACTCAGGAATTTTTTATGGATAGTTTTGTATTTTCTCTTCTGTTACATACCTCCAGGTGTGCCTACCAAATCCTTTCTAAGCGTCCCAATGATTTCATTGGCATGCACAAAGAGATGTCTCCGTTATATACTGAACATAAAAAAGAATTTACTCTTGAATTTCAGCCTTCACTTAAAAATGTTTGGTTTTCCTATATCCTTACAGGATTGAGAGATTCCTCAGAATCAGGGAGGAATTGATGGCACATTTGCACATCAGTTTACAGTGACTTATTTACACTCAGATTTCATTTAACTTGTGTAATTCTGTTGTGGTTTCTTTACAAACAGAAGTAGCCTTACAGTTCTGTTTCACAAATGCCTCATTATGCTGAGCTGTTAATAGTTCTGTTAGTATTGTTAAAGTATTAACAGAAGAATAATAATTGCTCTGCTGTAATTGTATTGAGGCTAAAAAAGCATTCTCATAGAATATTAATGAGAGCCTTTTTCGAGGTATGAATTACTGTTCTTAGGACAGAAAATAAACAAAATAAAAGTACTGTCCTGGAAGAACTTAATAATAAAAATCAACAAGGCTTCAATTTAGTCTTGAACTCCCTTGCTCCTCCTCTCCTGACCCCATTTGTGCTTCCTGTAGGTCCCAGGGATCTGCTCTGCACCATATGTGCTCCTGTACCTCAACATCACAGGGGGCTGGGAGACTTTTAACAATGAATTTTCTTTCTTTTTTCTGTTTATCTCAGGCTTAAATTACTTTAACCTTATTTAGTCTTAAAACTGTGACTGTGGCGCTAATATTTTATGCAGCATTGAGAGGAACTGGAAGTGCTTTTCATTGCTATGCAAAATGCAGCTGGGGAATAGTGCAGAATTAACGACAGGGAGTTGTGCTCTTGAGAGTGTGAGCAGTAGTTTATTTTCATTTCTGTCATTAAATATCTTATTACCATCTATTTGTTTTTTCTTTCCTCTCCCCTGCAGTGCAAAAAAAAAAAAAAAAAAAGGTGATTACTAGAAGGTAGGAATTGTACAAATGCTGGAAAATACCTTAAATCAGTGACCTTCAGCTGACCTCTGCCACTGCTGGTGTGAGCCCAGCCTGGTATTTCTTTTCATAGCTAAGTTAGTACCTCTGCCATCTTTTTCCTTTTATCAAATCTTACTCAATTTTATATCAGGTTTCTGATTTAAAAGCAAAATCCAAATATAGGAATAATTAAAAGAATGATCTCTTGTAAATCTGAAGAGGGTGTATCAAGACATAATAAAACACAAGTGTTTCCTGGGACTTGCTTGACCATTAAAAATTTGCAGCTTATGTTGCATAATACAATTTTCTGACTGTTTTTGGTAGCAGTTATTTGTAAGTAGGCAAATGAGCTGCCGTTGCAACCCTTGGCTTTTTCCAGACCCATTGACCTGAATGAAAAAGACAGTGCAAACTTTAGCTTATTGTTTGTTTTCTGAGATTTGAAAGGGGCTTCAATTTATATTCTAAAGCATGTAATTTCTTTTTTCAGTCTCATGTACCAGCTCCTTGTCATCCTTCATTCTCCCTCGTCTGACATCAGTTTCTCTCTTGTCCATTTAAAACTGAAACTTGAAAAACTGCAGTTTTATACTTTATATTATTCTTCTACCCCGGAGCTGTTTTTAGTGTCTTTATTGCAAGTAGACAGATGGTGATATTTGGTTTCCTGTCAGTTTTAATGAATATAGATAGGAGTGATAAGAACATTTGCTTCGTTTAGCAAACTTCCTTTTCTGGCTTTTAATTAATGAAGTGCTCGCTGGTGTGCCGCTGCTTTTGTATGTGCCACAGTGAAATCTTTTATACAACTCAACTCGTAGTGTCGGATAATGAAAAAAAAGAGGATGGAAAGAACTTTTTCCTCTCAAGATCCTTTAAAGTTTATTTACCCAGGCTTGGAACACTGCAGACATCAGCCATGGAGCTGCTCGGACGAGCTGCCGTGGCAGCATCCTTTGTTGCTGCATATTTTGGTGATATTTTGTTTTTATACCAAGAACCAAAGGAAGTGGTCTGTGTTTGGTGTTCACTTAACCTTGGGTGAGGTTCAACTCAGCTTTGGAGCAATTTGCTTCTCATGCAATTTCTTAAATAGAATATGGTCCAGAGCAAAAATTTGGTAAAATTAAAAAAAAAAAAAACCAAAAAAACAACCTTTGCTTTTCAATGTTTTCTTCCCCCTGCAATTTGTCCTGCCTTGGAGAGAACCAAAACATTAATATTTAACATTGACTTTTCTTTTTTTTTTTTTTTCAAATAGTTTGATTTCTGTGTTATCTTAGCACAGGCATTATTTCAGATTCTTGTAAACTATTTTAGAGTCCATTATTTCTAAGATCTTTCTCCAATGTTTAACACTAAGAGGTTTTCCTTTCTTTTTTGTGTATATTGGGGTTTTAATACCGAGGGAGGATCAGTCCTTGTAGGCAAAGTTGTTTAAATAATTTCTGCTTTGCCATAACAGTTTGAGTTCTTTAATGGTAACAGTAACCCTTTCTGTGTGTGTAAAACATTGCAGTGGGTAAAGTCTGAATCCTGGCTGTGGATTTGAAATCTCTGCTTTAGCTTTGTAGCTCTTTAACAGTTCAAGATCTCACTGGATGGAGAGGAGTGGAGTGAAGGACCAGAGGGTGATCTTTGGGAACATTATTTTCTGAAGCATCTGACCTGCAAATTCTGAAGAAACTGGTTTTAAACCTGTTGTGTCTTATTATTCCTCTTTCCTGAGTTAAAAAATGGACTAGATTTTGTACTTTTTTTGGGACTTTTGTTTTGCTGTAGCCTTATAAGGGTAGGATTTGGTTCCCTGGTGGCAAATCTGTTCGGGGAAAAAAAAAACTTGGTTTATTTTAGCAAAGCTGTTTTAAAATACTCCAACAAGCCTGGCAGGAGGCAGAAATAGTTGTTATTTTATATTATTTCTTAGGTCTTTCTGAAAACGTCACAAAGTGCAAACCCTGTTCCTATGGAAAGCTCTTCTCCCAGTGAAAGATATCTCCATTTTAAATGAGTTAAAACCAAACAAATTGTTTTCTCTGATGCATTTGGTGAAGGCAAATAATCAGGTATAGTACAGTAGTCAGGTGTAGTACATGTATTGCATGGATGGTATCACCTCTGCAAACAAACAATGACTGAGGTTTTGAATGCATCCTTCTTGCCTTCCCAAAGGTCACAAGTAAGGAAACAAACCCATGAAAGGACGTCTCAAGAGCAGCTTATGTTCAAATAAATCCTCACTTTGTGTGCCTGCATTCCCTGTTGGTGGGTTTGCAGTTCTGGTGGCTGTGTTGGTTTGTGCTGGGTGATGAGGAGGGATGTGGGAGCCATTTCAGGGATCTCTGTGGGCAGCTGCAGCTCGGTGCCTTCTGCTTCAGGACCTGGAGCACAGCTCACCTTCTGTAGGAACAACCCAGGCATGCTCATGTGCTCTGGTTTTACCATGAGGGTCCTTTCTTCTGAACCAGAAATTAGCCCTGCTCCAGATAGCAGTGCACAGTACCAGGGCCAGTTTTAATCTATTTTCCATGCAGAAGTAAATGTAAGCAAAAAATGCATGGTGGTGCCTCCTAATGTGCAGGCAAGAACATTTGAACGTTGTTAGTTGCAATATTAAGGTTGTGCTTTCATCTCTTCCTGGTTCCTTGCCATCCTTCAGGAAACAGAACTGCGTGTCTTCTCTCTTGTAATAAAAGAATGCTTTCTGATGCCTCTAAGCTGGTGTTCCTTGCTGTATTTGACATAGGTATTTGTGAATTTTATATGAAATCCACGCTTGAATTAATGGGAAAAATACACACATTTAATTCAGACTGAATAAAACCTTCTCCCTCTGGAAAGAGCCCATAGTCTGTATGTGTGGGGTTTATTTTTTCTTTAGCATTTGCTTCTTATTCTCCAAATAATTGTAGTTGCATGTTCTCCTTTTCAATATTTGCCAAAATCTCCAGCAGTTCTTATTCTCTCATATCTCGTTCAGTCATGAGCCAGAAGGAAGGAAAGTCATCTGGAAAAGAAAACCCACAGGGCTTCATTCCCTTCCCACGCCCCATCATTTTCTCTCCACATATTTGAAGATGTGAAGCAATTTAGATCAGCGTTCTCCATCGTTCCTTTTTCCTAACCCAGTTCCTCTTCTTGCAGAGAGAAACAAAAGGAAGATACAGAAGAGAAGTTGAAGAAGAAAGGAAAGACAGAGGAAAAAATAGTGGAGAAAATCAGAACAGAGTTGGCTTTTCTGAAACGAGTTGTCCAGGAAGCAAAATGAGCAGCTTCCCTCCTTTTTTTTTCTGTTTTTAGCCCATCCCAGATACTGCAATTCTGAGATAAGTGGGTCAGGCAAAAGGACATAATTAATAGTGATTTCACAGTTGCTGTGGGTACAGGAGAGCATAGTGGGAAGAATGGATTCAAGGAAATGTTGGCAGGCTCTCAGTGGAAAGCTCCCAGCTGAGCCCCAGGTTGCCATGCCCATCTTGTGCTGTAAGATTTTGAGCTGTGCCAGTCAGGTGTGAGCTGGATCAGAGTGGGAATGGAGCAGATGGATTCTCTACTGGGTGCTCTAGTGGATGAAGTGCAGCATATCTTAAGTACACTGAATTTAGTATGGGACAGGATGCATTTGTGAGAGCAGCTGGAGAAAGGATGGATCAACCCATTGGGAAGCATTGTGGGGAAACAAAGAGCTAAGTACCCTGACCAGGGGGCATAATGGGACATAATTTTTTTTTCTGTCTGATATTCTGAATTTATTACTAAGGAAAATTTCTTGTTTCCCACATGCACCTCCAGTTTCTGTTACCTTGCAGTGCTTTGTTTCCTCTGGTGGGTGATCATGCAGCATCAGCAAAGCTTGTGTGGGATGTGCTGCACATGGTCCAAGGACAGCATTTTGTGCATTTCTGCTGAGAGATTAACTTGGTTTTAACATCTGGAGATAAGGAGAGAGCACATGCAGCAAGTTACAGTTTGAAGGTGCTGCTGCAGAGAAACTTCTTCAAACAGAGGTAGTGGCATTGCTGTCATGGAAGATGGAAGGACAAACCACTTGCGTTGTTCAAATCTGCTTTCTGCAAAGTTTAGTTTTATTTGCTTTTCTTTTCCTGATGGAGCCAAGTTCCTATGTCCTGGTCAGGGGATGGTGCCATGGTTTTGGATGCTCCTAAAGCCCTGATGGGTCTTTGTGAATTCTGGTGCCCCATCTGCTCTTGGACAGGTGGAGCCCCTTGGATTAATATTCCCAACAGTCTCTCTGCTTGGATTACACATGCCCAACATCACCTGCTTTTGCTGTCAGCACATCCTGCAAGAAAAGCTTTTCTCTTGAGGAGGAAATGCCTGAACAGGAGCTTTTTACATCCCTATTCAACTCAGCCACTTTGGAAATGTAGTTGTGAGCAGCATGTCCTGGTTGCTCATAAAGATTCTCTTCATCCAGCTGTGGCCTGTCAGGTCCAGCTGTTGGGAGATCACTGACCTGCATCCCTTGCTGGAGATGAGTTGTTGGTGAGGTTGGACACTGTGCTTACAGAAGCAAGGCAATGCCTGGGATGGGCTGTCCCTGATGGAGAGGGGGAGTGCAACACCTTGGCAAGATGATCTTATTTCTTTGCCTCCAGAAAGATAGTAAATTCATGCTTTCAGATCTGTACAAGTGCTTGTGGGTGCCAACATACTGCAGAATAGTTGACTGAGTACATCTCATGGTTTCAGCTCTTGAATGCAGAGCATGAAGCAGAAGCATCTGAGGGGTTGGGATTTTATTTTAGATCAAGTCTATGTTTCAGATTTTAGGACATATTTTGGGGTCTGAACTTTATGGTATTGAACCTTTGTCCTTTTCATGAAAATAAAAAGACTCTTCTCTCTGTGGTTATGTCTGTGTTATTTTGGTTAAATCACTTGAGATCTTTATTCACATGATTCGAAATGTTTTGGGATTATTGCTAAAAAAAATCAACCCAACTTTCTGAAGGATTTTGAAGGAAAAAAAAATAATTTCTCTGAAAGCAGTAGCTCAGTCATCAGCAGGTCTGTTCTGAGAATGAGTGTGTGCAGCCCACACAGAGGCACATTTGATTGTTGGATAGACATCAGTAACTGGTATTTTTCTTCACAAAAGGCCCTTTTGCTTAATACTAAAGAATGTATATAGTCCATTTTTTTCAAAAAGAGCATCTGAAAAACTGCTTTAGAAATGTTAGTTATTATCAAACACAAACTTTGGAACATTTTAATTTTTCTAAATTACGGTATCAGTGCAAAGACAATAAATTGGAACTGAAGGATGCATTCCAATTTCTCCATGCTTTAGACAAAACATTTGTGCATCTGTATCTTTTTTATGTATGTTGAAAGTGCCATATGGAGAGGTCACTCTGTATTTCAACTGGCAGATGAAATAGGCTAGAAGGAGGAAGCAACTCTAAACCAAAGGGTTTTTCAGCAAAGGAAAAGCCCCAGATTTGCTTTTGTCCCGTGGTGGACATTTATGCTGTTGACTAATAATTATGATTTGTTGTATTCTAACAAAGAGACATCAGTGGGCGATTTTTTGTCAGGGGGAAGAAAGATGACATATGTAGGAATAATGCTTCTATAAAAGGCAGAAAGCTTGAAAGCAAATACAGTGAGCTGGAAAATGGTGATCTGTATCCTTAGTAAACAAAATGTAGGTGAGCAACTGCAATTACATCTTTTACACACAAATGGGGGAAAAAAACCCCTTCAGTTGTGCCTGAGTTGCCAAAGCCAATTAAATGCAGGGGCTTAAAGAGAGAGTGGTGAAAAGAATAAGGGAAGAAAATACCAAGTGTTTGGCAAAAGCCTGGTGGAGGAATGTGGTTATCATAAAGGGGAAAAGTGTGGTAGATGACTTCATGGTCTTAAGAAGATGCTGCTCTTTCTCAGTTTTGTAACTTGCAGGGTAGAAGCAGCACAACTTAGACCTATCCAAAAAGGCTCAGATCTGTCCAAAAAGGCTCAGGAAGAGTGAGGACAAATTTCTGTTGATGATCTGCTGTGAAGCTGTGGCCTGATGGCATTATCTGCTGAGGGGAAAAATTATAGATGGCTGAAGTCTCCAGGGAGGATGGAGAGCAGTGATGGTTCTGCTTTGGTCTTTAACCATGCATGCTCTGCACTTTTGCAAAATTTAATATTAGTTTTATCATGGAGAAGCTCAGAGCTGTGAACATAAGAGTGATGGAGTTTGCTGAGATCAAGGAACAGGATGGGCAGAGGAAAGAGCAGGATCTGAACCTGGGTGGGTGCTAGAAGAGGAGGGCTCATTTCTGGGAAGGAAAGGCATGCCAGAAAATAGAGCTAGGAAGTGATAGCCTTGGGAAGGTCAGAGCTGGAAAAAACCAGAGTGGTTAAAACTGGGAAGGACACGAGTTTAAGGGTGATGAGACTGATCTGGATGCATTGGGTGAGTAGGAGTTGAGCACTGACCACAGTTTGCCATGCAGAGGTGGTGAAAACTGGAATATAGGGCTGGAAATGGAAGTATTTTCTTCCTTAGAAAGGATTTCTCCTTCATGTTTTTAGACCTCTCGTGGATTCTTGGTTTGAGAATAATTGTGGTTATTTTCTTGTTCTTTTTCTCCCTCTTGTTCCGGCCAAAAATAGAATTTTATGTAACAATCAAAGACACAAAGTTTATTTCTTGAAGGAGATGTTTAATGCTAACACGTCAGGACAGTGTTTTGGTTTTGCTTCTGTTCCATTCCTCCAACCAGGAGAAATCACATGAAATTTATCATTAAATCAGAGGCACAAAAGGTTTTCTCAGCAGAGCATGGTGTCAGTACTTTGACTTAGAAAGGAGTTGTGCAAACCACGCTGTATTTTTCCTCTTGCAATCCACTTGTCACAGTATGTGGTTCCCATTATGAGCTCATGCTTCAGGAAATTGTGCCACTTTTTTTTTATTTTAATTTTTTTTTTATCACAGGATTTTCAAAGGGAGTATATCTGCTCCCTATAGTTTCAAAGCAGAGAAAGAAACTTCCTAGGGCATGTTCTAGCCTTTCTATTTCTGTAACAAAGATCTGCAACTTGGTGGTAGAAGACAAATGATTCATTTTGTCAGGAAAATACCACTTTTCTAAGTGGTTGTCAGGGCATGTCTGAAGCAAACACAGAAAGATTAAAAGCAATCATCTTATGTAAACGTTCAGCAGGACTCCGGGAAGCAGATAAGGAATCAACAGTCAAGAAACTTTGGATGGGTTGCAATAAATATATTGTCCTATATATTTCCATAGTGCTGTGGGCTTGTAAATTGTGGGGCCAATTGCAAGGGAATACCGAATGTTGTTTTATATGGGATTTGGATACCAATAAACAGATTTCTGCCAGGGTTTCATTGCTTAAAGAAGTGTTGAGTAAATGTAATGTAATTTTTTTAAGCAAACCAGGTTGCAGTGAGAGGAAATATTACTTAAAACTCCAAGTGATTTCAGGAGTAGTGGAACTGCCATGGAAAGTCACTCAAGATTTATCAGCAATATATTTTGATGAATAAAATATGTGTGTTGCTTTATACTTTCATCATGAATCAGGAAAACCCCTGCAAGAGGCACAGGAAGAGCAACTGTATTTTACATCTTGTCCATTGTTCCCCTTTTAATTTGGCTCTGTGCCCTTCTAGTAAAAAAATTGTGTTTCTATAAATTCACATTATATACATTTGCATCACATTTATATATATGTAAATTATATCAATATATCAAATGCTCTTGGAATTATTAATTCTTCATGCCAAGATGTGTCCATGATAAGCTGTAGACAGTTTTTCAGAGATCTATTAGAAATACTTTCATGAGCCTTTTCCCCTCAGTTTTGGTGCTTTTCCAGAAAGAAGCTATTGCCTCTTTTATTCATAATTTAGTGTGATTATCTGTCATTGTCCCAAAAGGATTCTGACAGAAGGTTGTCCTCATATGAAAAGCGTTTCAGCTGGCAGTGGCAGGAGGCTCCTGCTGGTCCCTCAGGCTGCAGGAGGGGAGCAGGGCACTGAATTCCCACATGCTCAGTCTGATGGGAGCCTTTGAACCAGGACTGCCTTGGATGTAGGTCCACTCTTTGGAAATTACTGCTTGCATTTGGAAACTCTGCCTTTTCCACCTGGCCCAGAGCTAACCCTTCATGCTCATCCAGCAGCTTCAGCATTGCTGGTCCCCTGGTCCCTTAGAAAATGTGAATTTTGAGTTTCATTTCAATGGTACACTAGTTAAGAGAAAAGGGAAACTGATACAGGCTGGTACAATTCTGCCTTTCTTAACACTAGGGATGCACAGCTCAGGATGAGCACTGTTAAGTCAACACACTTTTTTTGTTAGCTTTTTCACAGCACTGGTTTATTTTTGAGATGAAGATGTCAAGCCCTGTGGAGGAATTCAGCATTTTTTGCCCAACTCCTCATTTTGTTTTAGGTCTGTTTGCAAATCTGTTTTTGTCTTGATCCAACCAGATCTCATGGTGGCCTATCAGGAGTTTGTCACTTTCTTCGTCCTGTTTAATGCCAGCACTCTTTGACTGCTTCAAGGAACCCACACTGCTTTATTTAGTCATTGTAAATGGCTTTGTATCTCTTGACTGTTTTCATCACTAGCTGTTAATAAATCTTGACCTCAACTTGGGTTTGGTCTTCTAGTTACTTGTGTTGCAGCATCATTCCATCACTGGTGCTACTGCAGCTTCACAGCATTCCCTGAACTTCTTGACCAGTACATCTATTTCCCAAATCATCAGGAAGTAGTATTGTACAAATTGCATTTTGGAGCCCTGTTTTGAGAAGGAGGTTGGGTTGGACTGGATGATCTTGTTCTCCTTTCCTGTTGCAAGATTTTATGCTGAGGTTTTCTCTTAATCCTTTGTTGGCTGTTTCTCCTTCCCAGGTTATTGCTGTTCCACTGGTTATCCTTGGTGGTGTGAGGATCCAAAGCCACTCTTGGTATTCAGCACTGACAATTAGTTTTGTAGACTGGCATTTGTTTATTAATCACTCTTAATGTTTACTCTGCCCTGTTACCAACCAGGGATCTTCTCTGGTTATTTATCACAGATTTCACTGAAACCAAGGTTCACCAGGGAGGTTCCTCTGCCCAGGCTCTGCAGCTCTGATCCTGCATTTCCTCAGCCCTGTGCCTTTATTCAATGAGATCCTTATGGCACCTACATCAGAGGCTGAAGGGTTTTTCTTGGGTGATCACAGGTGAACCTTGTCAGGTTTCTCTTCTCCTTGGTGCTGTCAGTCCCAAGCATCCCAGCTCTTCACTTCCACTGCTCTCAGAGTTGGACTTGGTGTTTTTCATGCATTGCACCAGCCCCACTGCTTTGATTTCTTTGATCTGGCTGCAGCATTTTATCAGAGAGATGGAATTTAAATTTCAAATTTACACTTGTTTACAGAGTTTGTCTTGATAAATGTGCTTTTAGTTAGGTAAATCACTGTTCATTGAAAAGCTGTAATGCAGGAAACCTGCAAAGATGATGATGAGTGTTGCACTACAAGGTGAAAATGTGACTTTTAATAGGGGTGGAGGTCCCTGGAGTGATTGGAAAGCACTGTGTTGTCTACCCAGTGTTAGAATGGGGATGGAGGGAAGAATGGCTGCTGGGGGTTTGTTAAGAACTGAGCTGGCTATTCCTCATTTCCAAAATTGGTTCCTCAATTTTGCTGGCAGAAGATGCTGTCCCATCATTTAGAGCAGTCTGGGGGCAGAGGATTTGCCTCTCAGGTGGGGAAATGGGGAGGTAAATGGGTAAAGCACATCAGGGCTTAACAGACTGCTGAGGGGAAGGTAATTCCTTCCCTTAATTTTATAAATCTGTTTTATTCTTAAAAAATATTATAAGCTGACTTTGGCATCTGTTAGAATTTAGAGATAAATGCAAATGAAGAGACAGCTGCTGACAATGTCAGATTGTTGTGTATGTCTGTTTTAGTAATATGTATAGCAAACCAGAATCTTGTGTATTTTTATTCATATTTATTCCTAAAAATTGGATAATTGCTTGCTCTTACTTTCTTAGAAATTCTGTTTTGCTCAGTGAATCACTCTTTAGATTACACACAGTTTGAGTGGCTTTACTTGATAGTAAATGTAATGTCAGGGCAGTAATGCCTCCCAAGGACAGCAATAAAGCTGTGTTTAAGCAGTTACCTTATTTTTGTGGATGCTTGTTTTCAGGGAGATGGAGAAATCTGTATTTGTCTTTTTCACAAAGGAAATGGAAAAATATTTTAATGGTAAATTTTAAAGGAAGATACTTTAAAAAAAATAATTCAAGAAATTGTAGATCCTTTTACTTTTGTTGGGTGTTGTAAGCTTGACCTAGTTTTGAATATCATTGTTGTTTCAAAGAAGAAAAAAAACCAAACCAGGAAAAAACAAAAACAAAAATGAAAAAAAACCAAAAAAACCCCAAAACAAAACAAAAAAAAAAACCCAAACAAACAAAAAACACCCCAAAAGTGAAAAAAGGAAAAAACCTTCCTATTGAGAATTTAATTCTGGAGATATTCCAGCATGGGCTACTATTTCACATACATATTTAATAGTTTTAATTCATATTGAGGGCAAAAAGAGCATTGTTGTAAGGGTACACAGGACTTAGATTAAATATGCTCTTTAAATGGAGCACTCTAAAGGGTATGAAAGTGTTTAAAGTTTATTTTTACTCTTACTTGTTACTAAAGCTGGTTGAGAGAGCTGAAAAAGTCTCATTTGCAACTGTTTTTCCTTGCTATTGCCAAATATTGTCATTCCCCCTCTTCCTCCCCTTGCCTGCAGGTTTTGAAGGGAACCAAAATTAACATACCTGTCCTTATTAATTATGCTTTCTATTTACACAGTGCAATATAGTGACAAAATGAGTTTCTTATTGTACCAATATCTTTCTGTCACCACAGCTCTGGGAATATTCTTGTTTCTTTCTCTACCTCCATGGAGTCAAACCCATTTAAAAAAAATTAATTAGTAAGGTGGAATCTGAGAAATAAAGACGTGAAAATGTCTTTTTTGAAAATATAATTTTTTGAAGATGAGGAATCTTGCTCTTGTTTGCAGTGACAAGAATGTGAGTGGTGCATCAGGGGATTTACTGATTGAGGTGGATGTTCTTAAAATGATATTATTACTGCAGCTCAAGACACCTGGTTTCAGTGGTGCCCAGTTTAACTCTGAGGTTTGGCTTCAAAGGTTGTGAGTAATTTTTTTGTGTGGTGTAAATTACTTCTTCTGATTACAACTTCTTTTTGCCCTTACTAATAGTTTGCCATGTTTAAAAAAAACCCAACAGTATGGGTTGAAATTGTAGAAAATTAAGTTGTCTGCACAGATTTATAGTATATAAATTGTCAAACTGCAGGATCTTTTTATGGGATTATTTTTAATGAGGGTAATAGTGTTGATTTAACAATTTAGGTTTCTCTATAACATTTGACTTGATATCATACAACATATTAAGTGGAAAACTAGAATGATTCAAAATGAACACTTTAAAGATGAAGTGGATTAAAAATGGGCAGTTTGTACCAGAGTCCTGAAGAGAATTTTTTCTCTTAATCCTTGCTGACATTTTTATCTATGATGTGGAAAAAAGCCTGTAAAGACATCATTGATGTTTGTTGTTGAGTCAAAGATGGAGATGAGTGAAGACAGGAAGTCACAGGCACAGGTAACTCTGGATCACCTGGTTTATGGGGTTATTTTAATACATGATTTAATAAATTGGAGGATGAAGGCAGATGCACAAAAGCAAAAGCTGCATGTCATACTTGCAGTGGTTGAATCAACTCTGGGTGAGCATGGACTTGCAGAGCTGCCATTGCAGAGCCATGGCCAAAATGAGGGATCACTCCCATTTCAGGCCCAGGGAATTGAGAGCTGGGTCCCTCCACCAGGTGGGGAAAGTTTTGGAAAAGATGCACAAGGGTGATTTAAAGGCCATGTCATTTGAGACAGAAGAGAGATACTTGTCTAATCCAAGATGAAAACAAAAAATCGTCCAAGATATGGTAATTTAGACAAATGCAAGCTAGATATGAGGTGATACTGTTTAACCCCAAGAGTAATCCCTCAGTTTATCAGTGCTGAGGGGTGTGGAGAGGATGACTAACATAGCCTGGAGAAAATGGGATGAGTGTGCAGGAGTTTGGGGATGGAACCATATGATTTTTAGCAGTAGAAAGTAAAGGTCCTGTCACCTGCAGCTCCCTGCACAGGAGCTCTCAGTGGAGGAGCATCATCCAGTGGGTTCTGTGTGGGAAGGAGTGAAAATGCTTTGAGCTGAAGTGTATGTTGTAAATAAGAAACAAGAAAGATGAAAAAGAGTGAGTGAGCTGTGCAGTTGCAAGCAGGAGAAAAGGGCTGCAGGGAGATTTTCTGTCATTTTCAGACTTTTTTTGAAGGACAACCTTAGTGGCTTAAGAAAGAAGAAGCAAGTGAAAGCCTACAAAAATCACATGCATTTTAAATACTGCCAATTCCTAGATATGAGGATAAAACCCTACTGAGTTTCAGAATTTAACAATTTTAAAAAGTGAGCAGCCAAGGCATTTATCTTGTTGCTGTTGCCTGCTGTACCTAACTTTGGGAAGCTTTGTGATTTTTCCCCAAAAATCTTTAATATTCAGAAATCCCATGTAGTTCGGCTGGTCTTCTGCACTGAATTGCAGCAGCTGCACACAACCTACTGTGCCAGTGCTGGGAGTACTTAATTGTGGAAAGCTACTGAATTCAGCTGCCCAGACATTGGGGTAAGGAAATCTTCATTAGAGCATCTTCAAATGTGCAGAGTTAAGAAAACACAATGGGAACAGATGAGCAGGATTCCCACAGCTGGGCCCTCCCCAGGGTCCACAGCAGCATGGGTGGTTTGGCATGTAAGTGAGATTATTGTTTTTATTATTGCTTTAAAGTTGATATTAAATCAAAGATTGTACAGGGGCTTCTGCCAACCAAAACAAAAACATTTATAATCCAAGTGGGGCCCTTCAGGGGTGCATCAGAAATGAAAGTTTTCAAAATTATTCAAGTATACATGAAACAGCTGGAACTGCTTTGGGTAATGTTCTTGGTGTTTTGAGGTAATGCTATGAAAATCAAATATGTTTATTAGTTTCATAAGCTTTGTGCAAGAGTTTCACTTGGACCACTCAATAAGCAATTTACATTTGGAGATCTGTCCTTTTGTAAATGATATCTCACAGTTTTAATTTCTCTGATGTCTATCACTGTAACCAAGTCTGAAATTAGAGATGGAATCTTCTCCTGAAAATTAAACCCCAATTAATTTCAATTGGAAGGAAACAAGTATTCAGACAACTGTATTTGGAGAATGAAGTGTTTGTTATTGTTTGAAAGCTTGGGGATATCCTGCTTGAAAGAAGTCGGGAGTTCACTGGCACCCACCCACTTTCCATTCCCTCCTTCACACTGGGGAGTTTGGTTTTTTTTTTTTTTTTAATGCAGTATTAAAAAGGGATTTTTGCAAAGCAGAAGTGGTCCTCAGCATTTGTGTTTATTAAATGAGTAGTGATACCACAAACAGTGTGAGCATTGCAGGTAGGTGTAACCTCTGGTCTTTTGCAGAGAAGAAACAGGCTGGATTTCATTAGGCCTTGCTTCAAACAGCTCTCTATCTAATTAGGAAAATAAAACCCCAAAGTAGATACACCAGAAAATCAGCATAAAGATTTTCAGTGGAAGGGCTATAAAGTTTGGAGTTAACATTTTAACATCCTGATCAGGACCCAGCATTCACTGCAAGTCTCTACAGCACAGGCAAAGATCATTTTTCACGTTGTGGAAGCAAATGCCATCCATCCATTTCCTGAAAGCACCTTTTGTAGGTACATTTTAAATAATTGGAAAGCAAGAAACACAGTTTTTCTCTTTTTATGGGTTTCCTAAAATACCTCTGGTGAGCTATTTCTTGTTGTCTTGAGGGAGGAGGCAGCGCAGGGGTTGCCATGGCGATGCGATTTCGGTTCCATCACCAGTCAATACAGCAGCGCTGTGCTGCACGCTTGGCCCATCTGTTCCCCTCGGTGGAGACCCCATTCAGCTGGAGGTTTCTTTTGTATTCACAAAGTGGGCTAATAAGTGACCTTTTATTATGGGTGGAATCCCTACGTGGGTGGAAAATAACTTCTTTCAGATGTGGATGCTCTCTTTGTAAACGGGGAGGAAAACAGGCTTATTTTAAAATTCAAAATTAAATTACCAACAGCTTTTCTGATAGAATATTTTTTTCAGGACTAATCTGCAGGTCCAGTTCAGAATTGCAAAATGCCCATTTGACCCAGTGCTTGAATGAGCAAATATGTTCTGTATCACAGCACTGGTTTCACTGCCTTGCTTTTAACTAATGCTGTTTTGAAGAATGTCAGGTCATGAGGTTGGGGTTTATTTTAATTTTTTTTTTCTTGCTGGTGGTGCTTGTAACTGAAAACCAAAAAAAAAAAAAAAAGGGAATAAGGTTTTTCCCACCAATTAAAATCCCAACAGTAGCACCATTCATCGTTCCTGCTGTTCCCTGAGGCTTTAGCTGGGGAAGGTGAGCTGGAGAAGGGGATGGATGCATTTGGGACGCTCAGCCCTCCCTGGCTGGAGGGAAAATCAATCAGGGCTTGCCGGGGTTGTGTAACCCTGACCCCGTGTACATCCCAGTTATTGCCTTTTGGGGAAAGCCTTGTTTTCCTCTCTGCTAAAATGTCCCGTGCTCCTTGCCTAATTTCCCAGAAAGGGAACCAATGCACAGTGGGGTTTTTTTTTCCTCTCTGCATTTGATACCATCATATGGTAAATATTAAGTTTCTTTGTTTTTCTGCTTCAGAAAAAAAAGTGCTTTATTTTCTTAAACTTAGATTAGTTAGAGTCTGCTAAGTAGTGGCGCCATGGCAGATATCCTCCAAACAACTGGCAAAGTTTGGATCAAAGAAAATCTGAATTCAGGCAGACCTTAAAAACATTACATGTAAAATACAGAAGAGGTGATAAAATACAGAAGAGGTTTTTTAAAAGCCATTCAGCTTGATGCCAGTGAAGGAAGAAACCAAAATTTCCCTGACATTTCTCAATTTTTCAGTGTCTTGCCTCTTTGTTTAATGGCTGAAGAGGAGACTGAACCTGAGTTCCTTGGATTGCAGCACTGAGGAGAGCAAGCCCTGTCTTCTGTAGGCTTGGGTTTGGACCACAGTGGCACCTTCCCAGCAGAGGATGAACTGGCTGCTCCTGTCAGTGTTTATTATTTTTTTGAATAACGATAATAACAAAAATAACATCCTGTCAGTGTGATCTGTAGGGTTCACATGTCACAGAACTTGCTCTTCCAGCCGGGTGCAGATCCCTGTGAGGTCAGTGGGGTGGCCACTGGTGTTCTGCTGGATTAGCACTGACCCACACAGGACTGGGGGCTGACAGAGAAGAGTCCTGGTCCTGATCTCTGTGGGGATGTGACTGAACAGGAACAGTTATTTGTTACAAAGCCTTAATCAGGAATCATAAGCACTATCTCCATTTTTAATGTTCTGATTTATAATAACAGAATCTGCATAAACGGAGCGTTATTGTACAACATCCTTACTCATCTAATTGAGCCTCCTGCTCGTAAAAGGTAATTAAATCCAGGCTGTGTAGCTGTAATTAATGAGTGAGGGTGGGATGCCATTGGCTGTGGATCCATAACCAGTTGTGTCTGCTGTTTCCCAGTGCTCCACTGGTGTCCATGTGGAGCTGCCCAGAGGTGCTGGACCCTGCCCTGCTCTGCCCTGTCCAGCTGTGTGCAGCTGTTTCAGCTCCATCACTAGATGAGGGTTTAGCACAGGGCAGGTGTGCTCGTGACTTTGGTTTTACCTGTCTGAGCTTTACATCCTCACAGGATGGGGAGTCATGGAGGCACAATATAATTTTGTTGCTTTGGAGATTTTTTTAAAGGTGTATTTGACCTAAGTTACCAAAACCTTAACTTCCCTGCAAAGGAAAAATGCACTAAGCCATTTTATGCTTTCTTTTGTTAAATCATTTGGAAGTCAATAAAACCCCTGGTTTCTTAGTTGGATTTGTAGTACTTTTTGTTAGTGCCTCCTGGTTTTATCCCAGGTGAAGCAAGACTTGGCAAGAGAAGTTTGAAGTTGATTCATCTTCTAATTTAATATTTGGTACTTTCTTTTTGTTGAAAATATACATTGCCTGCACAAATCTGAGTTGTCTAAATTCTTCTAACAAACTGGTTATGTAATGACTTAGCATTAACTGTCTTTCATATTTTATATCTTTTATATTTTAAAAACGTATGTGAGTGGAAAAATGCATCTGCTTATATTAAGAGAGAAATGAAACTTGGTTTGTGTTCACTGCAGCGCTCACTCTGAGCTGTATTGTGGCAGGACTCTCATTTTTTGTTAATGGTGTAGAATCTCCTCATTGAAATGGGTTTAATACTACAATTTCTGAGACAGTAATTGACCATTTGGTCATTGAAAAGAAGACTTTTTAAAAACTCCCCCAGCTCTGGGTGATGATGCTAACTTCCAGTGATGTCTGTTGGTCTTAGACCTAAAATCCATTCAGTAGCTGAATCCATACTAGTAAACTAAATATTCAAAAGATATGATCTTTTTCTGTAGCACGATCAAATCTGGTTATATGGGGGTTTTTATTGGTTTTTAATTACGTTGCAGTAAAAATTCCCAATTATTATAAAGACATTCTAAACAGTCGATGCATTTTTCTTTTTCTTCTCACAGTTCTATTAAATGAAGTTCTGATTCCCTTAGCTTTTTTGAAATTGATACTGTTCAGTTTTTCTGTGCTTGTATCCAGGGCCCACCCAGAATAAAACTCTACTGTGCAGCACAGTAGTGTTTGGTTTTTTTGACAGCTTGCCAGGAAAAGATTTTCTGTTTGTTCCCTTACGGTTTTAAAGTTACACTTGTCACTCTCTGTGGGCATCGGGAAGCAGCAGCAGCTAAATGCCAACCAAAAATATTCCTGCAGGCACTCAGGCACTTGCTTTTCTCTCTCTTTCTTTAAATGCCATTATTTCCTTGTAGTTGCAAGGAAAATGAGGCAGTGCAGGGAGTGGGGGCATTTTCAGGAGGGAGCCAGCTGTGGAATTACACTGCAAAGCTTCAGCCTGTCCAGCACACAGAGCTGAACTGGACCCCTCCTACCAGAGACTTCAGCTGTGCTGATGGAAAGCACAGCAGCCACACAGGGCAATTGTGCATGCTTTAAGACAGGTGATTCAGTGTGATTAAATGTGGACTTAGATTGCTGAATAAGGATGAATTGTAGGATGAGCTCTTTGGGCATCCTTTTGGGTGTGTTTTCCATCACCCCTTGTAGCTGGTGTGCTGATATTACCAATTCCAGGTGTTGCTTCCACTCTTGATGTGGCAGCAATGCCACAAACCTGTTTGGACTTTGTCATTCCCTAGAGTGTAACCAAATACTATTTCACAGTATTATTTAATGGGTGAGCAGATAATAATTTATTATTGAAACTTACTTAAACCCCTATAATTTTCTAATTTTGTGTGTTGCTCTAAGGTGGGTGTTGGTCTCTTTTCCCAAGTAACAAGTGATGGTACAAGAGGAAATGGCCTCAAGTTGTGCCAGGGGACGTTGATTGGATGTTGAAGGTTGACTGGATATTGGGAAAAATTACCTTACTTGAAAGGGTCCCACAGCAGTGGCATTTAGACCACCTTAGCTTGGCAAACATTTTGGACTGGTTGCCACTGTTTGATTTAATACTATTGATTTCCAGCTTGTTTCTCTTTAGGAAATGATCATTTGTTCAAAACATAAACCTGTTTTTTCCTTCTTATGTCTGTGGATTCCCAACCATCCCTGACTGCTGCTCAGGCACTATTTGACAATGACTTCTTTGTTTTCTTCCTAGAAAAAGTCGTAGATGTAAAAATTGCTTCAGCAAAAATCAATTTCAATTAGTCTCTGCTTTGTTACTCATTAGCACTTTCAGGAAAGAGGTTCAGCAAGAGAAACTGGAGGTTTTTAGCTTTGTCACAGGATATTGGTAGAGATGTTTTTAATGGTCTCATCCAGAGGATGGGAATAGGGAAACAAACAAGACTTTTCATAAACCTGAATTCTGTCCAGAGACTCTTGTATGTTTTATATGTACCTGTTTACACAAAGACAGAAATCATCCAGCTCGGGTTCTGTATGGGGAAATCACATGGAAGATTTTTCAGCTAAGTTAGTGACATTGTATTTCAGCTCAGATGAACTCAGTGATCTGTTGACAGCAGGACAGTGGAGATCACAAAAGTATTTCTGGATGGTAGTACAGACTTTGATTCAACTTGAAAATCAGGTTGTTGAATGGCATTACTACAGCACTTAGAGAGTTTATAAAAAATGAATTACAGATCAGATGGGGGATTATATTTGGAAAAGTGCACTTATGGTCTTGTGTGCTGTGGCAGTAAATACTTCATGAATGCAAGGATTTCAAATTAAATGTCTGGTAATAGAAATGTATTTCTATAACACCAATTCCTGTCATTGAATTCTAAGTGAGAGACTTCCAAATGCCTCCTTGTTTTACACACTGTTAAGTAAAAGTAGCTTTTGTTAAGCAAGGAGACTCTGAAATAAGTCCAAGACATTGCAAGTCCTTTGTCAACCATGCTCCTTTCTATATTACAGATGGATTTTTTTACAGGCAGTTACCACAGAGTTTTACAAATGGCAGGGGGATGTTTATGAATGCTAGATTTCATAGAACTTCTGTAAAACTTGTTTTAACGAGGCTCTGGATTTTGTATACTTCTCTCCAGTTAGAAATCAGAAGTTTTTACTTGCAATTTCACCTGAATTGTTCTGCTGGCCATTTCAGCTGAAAACCTGAACTGTGAGTTCCAGGGTAATAAATTTGTTTGGCTGATGGGGCCCCCCCACCTTTTGCAGCAAAGCAAGCCCAGATGCAGCTGAAGTTTGCAGAAAGCCTGAATGCAGAGTTTTCCTTATCTACCAGGAGATCTCCAGAGCACAAGAAAACACCTTGGCAGGCAACTGGTGCTGGCAGCAGTGAGGAGAGTTCCTGGGCATCCCCACGTGGTGTTTTTATTGGGTATTTCACAGCTCCCACAAACACACCCAGCTGGTTTTAAATTAACAGCTAAATGGCTGGCCCTTGCAGGGGCACTGCTGAGCTGAGTCTGAATGAGCTGGGGCTGCACTAACTCAGCTTCTTGGGTGGCTTCTGCTGCCCTGGCACTGCTCTTCCACCTCCAGGTGTGGCCCACAGACCGAGGGGAGGATGGATTCTTTCTTGATTTATGATGCTGGAATCCTGTTAACATCAGCAGGGCAGCTGGTCCTGTGAAATGAGCACCACAGGCAAAAGGAAAAGGTACTGAGCTTTTATATTCATACATATTTTTTATATATGCACATAAGTGCAGACATGTATAAAAATAAATATTTATGAGTATATCCAGCCATTTAATACATGCATACATATATATATGTAATATAATATATAAATACAGCCAGTTTAGTGTAGGAAACAAATTATTATGCCCCAGAGCATGGCTTGTTACAAGTCCTCTGCAGCTGAATTGCTGCTCTGATTGTAGCTTCATGTGGAAGATAAACTTTGATTAATCAATGTTTTTATTTAGTCACCTGTAGAGTATGATGAAGTTGTGTCATACCAAATTTTAAAGGTGGGAACTGCAGTTACCTGAGTTACCTCTCTATCAAGAGATTTTTTAAAAAATATGGTTAAAAGTGCTCTTTTTCCAGGTCACCTAATTTAAAGGAATAGTCATGCAATTAGTCATCTAATTGAAAAGAGTAACAGCTCAGATAATAAGAAAAACCTGCTTTTCATTTGTGGAGTTTATCGTTCATATTGGCAAGTTTTCCCAACTTCATTGTTTTTTCTGCTGAAATATTAGACCTGAGTGGGGAGTCGATAGCAGCAGAATATCTGAGCAGCCCCAAGGGGCTGAGTAGAGCAGTTCCAGATGCTGAAAAAATTTTTATATTTTCTTGTATTTTATAAAAGCCCAGTTGCAGTCTTATTTTTCTTTTGTGAATTTTAGGAAAACTTCTTTTATAACTAACATATGCTCATGTGGAATCTCTGCTTCTGCACCTTGAATAAAGGTGGGCTAGGAGAAGGGTTTCTTTGCTCAAAAAAAAGCAATTAAAAAAAACGTTAGTAAAAGGAGGAGAACTCTCATGTTTAAGACCTTTTTGAATCTTCATAATCTTCAAATATGAATTTCCCAGATGTTATCTTGTTATATCTGATATTGCTCTGCGTCAAATTTAATTCCTGACCAGATTGCTCACCCCCATACCTACTGCTTTCATTCTAAATCCCTGGACAGTAATCTGTTTTATGTACACCATCCTCTTCACTCATCACAGCCCTTGCAAGCAGAATTAAGCTGCTGACTCAGAAGGATGCAGGAAGAATGAAGAGCAGCAGATTTTCCACAGCTGTCCTTGCACCTCTCACTGCCATGAGACCCCTGTGCTCCTCTGAGGCTCCACAGCTGAGTCAGGCTGGGCAAAGCTTTTTTTGCTGGGATTCTCCTTTCTTGTGGAGTGCTGGCACCTTTTCCACTGGTTGTCCCTGGCAAATACTTGGGCATTCCTGTTCTCCCACAATTGCTTGCCAGTTCTGTGTGTTGTAGCTAATTTAGGCATTATCCTATATTATATATTATTATAGGTAACTCCTCAGGAATTTGGGTCAACTCAAATAGAGTTTTTCTTTGCTGGCTGGGAACAAATTTTTAAAATTAATTTTTGTAAAAAAAATAAATATTAAATTGGTGTTTCCAAATGCAAACTCAGAGTGTAACTCAGGATGATGACACATTTCTCAGCAGCTGGATGGTGCCTATGTGGAGGCAAGGGCAGAGGGTGATGCTGGTACAGGCTGTTGCACATTCCCCAGCAGAAGCAGGGAGGAACAACCTGTGCAGGGCTGTGGGAAGGCAGGAAAATGCAGGAGCCAGTGGGATGCTCTGTGCTGGGCTGGCTCATGCTGTGGATTTCTCTCTGCTCACTGGAGTGTCCCTGTTCAGGACTGTAGCTCAGACACACCTCCTTACCTTGTCCCCTGGTGAAACCAGGACCTTGACTGGCTCACTGGCTTGCTCACAGAGGTGGAAATCAGGTACAAGCATTTTATAAACCTATAATTAACATTTTTGACACCTATAACCTCTGAAATCTGGCTAATCAGGATCTCATCTGGTTTATTAGCTGCTTCTTGCCTTTTATTTAGGTTTCCAGCTCTGTCATGTGAGCTGGAGCCTCTCTGATTAACCATCCTGGATGCTAATTTTGGGGGTTTAATTATCTTCCTAAAAGCCAGCATGTTGTTACCTTTTTAGAAACACATGCTCAGTTCTTACGCAGATGTTGTTCTTAAAATCTGTTTCTGTAAACATCTCTTTTTCTGGGCCAAGAGGTTTCTGATGGCTATATATAGCTGTGTGTGATTTCCTGGGGGGGCAGCAGCAGTAAATCAAGCCCCATCAGTCAGGTATGCATCCCTCCTGCAGCTCCCAATTCTCACGAGAAAGTTGAAAGAATCATGAATTAAATTACACTTAATTGGTAATGAATTTAAATTCATTCAGTTTACTTCCATTTCTTCTGCTGCTTGGAAAGTAATTTTAAATGAAGGATGCAGATACTTGTAGAGATCACAATGTCTCAGAAAACACTGAAAAAGGGATGTTGAATGATGCATTTAACTGATGATTGAAAAATTTGATGTAATCCTGTTGAATGGGTGGAAGTATTTACACTTTCTCCATCCATGACTTACAAAGCCATGTTTGTGTTGTTTTTACATCTCAGTGTTTCACACACACAGCTCAGCAGATTATAATTATTCCTACCTGCTTGTGCCTCGATATCTGTGGGAGCCAAGATATCTATTTTTTTTCTTTTGGAGATGTATTGCTTCTTGCTGCTGTTCAAGAAAACTTACACAAAACCAATTAATTTATCTTTCTTGCTTCCTAAATGTTTTTGTTACTTGTCTGTGCTAAGCTGTTGGTTTTCTCTAATGAATGTATGAATGCTATCAAGTGATATGGGATTTTGTAGATGATAGCCATAATATATTTATATACCATTCAAGGAACTTGTACATCTACAAATTCCAGCTGTGTAAGAAGAGCCTGGAGGTGAATCTTACAGGCATAAAAATTCCATATCTGCAGAAATTTTCTTTACTGCATGGACAGTTGAAGGGAAGCTCCAGAAACAAAAGATTCCACAAATAAATCTGAGAAATGAGTTGGGTATTTTGGCACCCTGTGTATGTGTTGTGAGCTAGTCCCTGACTGCTCTTTAGGGATCCATGCAAGCTGTGTGTTCTTCCAAAATAAGGGCAACTTTCTGAAAGTGAAGCTCTAAAAAAGTGTCAGGCAGACATCAGGTGCTGCAGTGAGGATGTTCTGGGGCATTTGGAGAGCTGCTCTTGTCATGGTCCTGACTGGAGATCCTGGAAGGAAAGTGAATGCTTGCCAGTGCTGTCTTCTGTGTGAAATGTTGGGTTTTTTTCTTTCATTGGTTGTTTTCTACTTGAGGTGGACCTGTGAGCTTTCACAGAGAGAGGAAGCTGACTTGAGCACTTTTAACTTTCACTTTGCAATACTTGGAAGTTATGCTTTTATGGTTTGGTGCTCCTCTTTCTTCTAGAGTTTTAATTTTTAAATCCATCTTTGTTTTTATTTTCAGTCACATAAAATTTGCTGGCTTATATCATTAAAGTTTAAAGGTTTGAAGCTTTGAATCCTGAGTTAAGGAAATATTTAAGATTTTATTTTTTAAACCAAGCAGAGCCCAGCCCCTTCCCATCAGCTCTCTGTTAGCTTCTTTAGGCTCCAACTAAAATGGAACAGGCAAATCAATAACTGCTGTTTAATAATGTGTTAGTAATAATGCAGCTGCTGGACTGTGAAAGCTCACATCAGCCTTTTTGCCTTGCTGGAACTGTGCAGCTTTTGTGCCACAGGTAACTACTGAGTGACTTATCTGGGATCTGCTGCTCATTTTATATTTGATGGCCAGAATCAAAGAAAAAGCTTTGGATAAAGGATGAGGTGACAGATTCAGAGATGTGCCAAGAGTTCATCACCTCCTGCATTATGTTATTTTATCAAACAGTTAACAAATAGTGGTACAAAGTATTCACATATTTAGGAAAAACAAATCATCCAAGTGGCCTTGCAGCTGGATAAATAGTGTAGAGCTCCTGCAGCTACTGAATCAAGTTAATTTGGGCTTTTTAAAATATACCTGGAGACTTTGTGTAGTTCAGCATCAGTGCCTGCAAGTTGAGTGGTGCTAAATGGGGATTTATGTGCTTTTGGAGCGAGGTTTGGAAGAGGGTTTTGATTTTCTGTGGTATTATTCCTGAAAGTTTTTGATAGAAAAGCCTTTTTGACAAGGGGCTGTGCCAGGCAGAGATCAGCTTCCCTGGGAAGGGGAGATTTTGGAGCCCTCTGGGCTGTGCTGTGTCCCTGGTTGTACAAATTGAGATTCCTGTTCCCATTCTTGGTTGAAGTCTCCAAAATATGGTTTGGACTTCCCCTTGCAAGGCTGTTCTTCCAAATGTGCTCTTCCAGGGCAGACCATCAGGCTTGCAGGCATCATGAGCACCTTGAGAACTTTCCAGACATTCCTGGTACCTGGATAACATGCCTGGAGAATGGAAAGAATCAGTGAAGTACTTAGAAGTGGGGAAAGGAACATTTTCTGAGAAAGTTTCCAAATAACTTTCTAAGGAGAGTCAAGTTTTTCACAGATTTTAACACTGATTTCAAGGGATTCCTAGGGAAATGCTTTCACCTTGTGGAAAGAACAAACCTGTGTAGTGAAGTGTGTTTATTAAATGCAGAAAGTGAATGTGGGTGCTCAGTTAAGGTTGAGAAGTGAAACAGGTAAACACTTGTGACATCTAATGCTGCATTACATGACTAGTTACTGTTTATATACAAGTGGGTTAAATTTTAGTGAATGAAAAAAATACTGCTAAAAAGATGTTGAAAATAGAGCATGTATGAAATGAGATAGGGTTAAAACAGTGAATGCTCAAAGCATTGCTGAAAGTACAGCCTATATTAAATGAGATGGAGTTAATCGTGGTGTGAAAGTCCACTGTCAGGTGGGGTGTGCATTTCATGTATTGCTTTTTGGAAGCATATTAATTATAAACTTTAATTTTTTCCCCCATTTATCCTGTTGCTTCTGTAAAGGTGATTCAGAGTGTAAATACAAATGCACATTGGATGTAATCAGAAGAAAATGAGTAATTTTTACAATACTGCCACAAAGCCATCAGCCCATGCAGCAGTAGGCTGCACTGAAGTACCTATGAATGGAAATTTTTCATTTCCTCTGCTGTTGCAAAGTTTCCCTGTGTTTATTTCCAACTTTCAACACCTCTTTACTGAATACACTTTAATCTTCTATTGTCTACATTAAAAGAAGGGGAAATGAAAGTTAGGGGGGGGAAAAAAAAAGCTTGTATGGAAACAAACCCAGTGTAATTTAACCAAGGAAGGATGGGGTAGAGGCTCCCCTGTGCTGCAAGGGGCTTTTTGTTCAAAAGACTGTGAAATACCAGGCAAAAGCTGTTTTGAACTTTTAGGTGTGATCTGGCCAATTGTCTGCAATTCTCAGCAATCATCCTTTTTTAGCAAGTTCTAAGAAAAAAGTGCAGTGTTGGTGGTTTGGGATTTTTTTGTTATGTTGAGCCAATCTCTAATTCTGCAAGCACTTCCAGTTGCAACCTTGCATTTTTCTCTCTGTTACACCATTCTCTGATTTTATCTGGGGTGAGTGAAAATTACTTCTAAAAGCAGTTGAACTGATTTTACTGCAACTTTCCAGAGCGTTTGCTTCAGGTGAAGCCCTCATCATCCACAGCTCAGCTCTGCCTGATGCCAGAAGGGGTTGGATCAGTGATGGTGAAACCACAGTCATGGGAGCATCCTCTGGAGTAGGAGAACAGGGCAGTGTATTAAAAGCATCCTCTTCTGCTCCCAGCAGGATGAAGGACACTGAAACCAAACCAATATTAGGTAGCACAGTTGATTCTAAAAGGCCAAGTTTGAAATACTGGGAGAAAAAAATAGTTTTCATCAAAGCAATTGCAAAGTTGCAGCCTGTTTAATGCCAGCTTCTGCAAAAACACGGAATTCAGCCTGCCTACAGAGGATATTAGATGGGATTTTAGGAAGGAATCCTTCCCTGTGAGGGTGGTGATGCCCTGGCAGAAGATGCCCAGAGAAGCTGTGGCTGCCCCTGGATCCCTGCAAGTGTCCAAGGCCAGGCTGGAAGGGGCTTGGAGCAACCTGGTGTAGTGGAAGTGTCCCTGCCCATGGCAGGGGGTTGGAATGAGATAAGGTGCCTCCCAACTCAAACCATTCTGTGATTTCTGATAAAATCTGGGGTTTTCCTAAGCCAATGAACCTGTTTCTGCTTTCAGGTATGTGAGGAGCAGAAGAGGCTGATGGCAAAACTCTTTTGTCACCCACTGTGACCCCCAGCAGTGCAGCTGGTGTGCAATTCATGCCCCTCTTCACAAGGATTCTCTCTGTGGGAATTAAGACTGGGCTGTGAGAGTGAAATTATTAAGAGGAAAATCACAGCAGAGGCAGAAGCTCTGCAGTCTGCAGAAGCACAGAAGTCCCTTCCTTACCTTTAAGGTGGAGCTATTTCCCTAAGAAGTGTTATTATTTGTTTGCAGCTGTGTGAGGCATTGAGCAGGATTGTAGCAAATGAAAGCAGGAGCTTGTCTGTGAAAGGTACATGGCTTAGAGCAGCGTGGTGCTGTCACTATCTGCGCTATCAGGTGTCTGCACTTACAGCTGTCATGTAAGTGGGGGGAAAAAAAAAGGAGAAGCTGCAGTACTTGGGCTCTGCCTGTCACTTGTAGCTGAGGGTTTGGCAGATGATTTTTTTTTTTCACTTAAAAAGAATTTTCAACTTACTTGAAACAGTATCATTGTAAACAAGGAGTGGATGTGTCAGAGGGATTCTGGCTCCTGAGACTTCATCCTCTCTCCATCTTGCTGCCCTGCTCCGTGGGGGTATGTGGCAGGATTTGGTGCTGCAGGTGCAGACAGCTCTGCTGTGAGGCTTCATGTCCAAAAATGTTTTTCCCCATTAGTTTTGCTGATGTTATTGCCTGCTCAAACATGGCAGAGCTTTGGCCTCACACCACCTCCTGTGTCACAACTGATTTTTTATTTCCAATGAACATTAAAATTTCCCAAGCAGAAAGAATTGTTCTTTTTTGTTTTGATTGGTGCTTGTTGGGGTTTTTTTAAGTGTTCACTCTGGAGGAATTGTAATATCCTCAAACATCACTGACATATTCCCATCATGAGGCTGACTGGCAGCTGAAGAGGCTGGCAGACTGAAGGCAGAACCAAGAGCAGTCTCTGAACCTTGCATGTCATGTCCCTGCACTTGGTGGAAGTGATGGCTTTAAGGGGCATTGCTGGGCACCTCTGCATCTCTGGATTTGTACAAACACCCTCCTTTTTGGATGTAGATAAGATGTTTTCATGAGCAGCTCATGTGAATAGCCAGCAGTGTAAAAGTGAAAGGTAAATGGTCTGGAATGACAAAAAAATGAGAGTTTTCTGTGTACCAGGTGCAACTGTGTGGCTGGAGCTGTTGCAAAGATGTCAGCCTGGGGCTTACAAGTAAACAAGAGAAAATTAATTATCTGAATTTCATTTTTCATTTTTGTTACTGTGCATTGTTATACATGTATGTCGTCCTTACTGTCCCCCATGCCAGGCTAGTATTTCTGCAAGTATTTTAGAATTTCATTTGTTTTCCAGATTTAAAAACCAGTTAGAAGTATATAATTTAATCCTGTGAGACAGTTGCATGTGATTTATTTTCTTTTGCAAACTTCTGTCAGGTCCCAGTGCCCCTAAGAGGAGCAATACAGTTTCCCAAACAAGTGCTCCTCACTTGTGGTGGCCTGGGGTCATCCCAAAGCTGTACCAGGTGAAGTTGTTGTATCTGCTGCCTGACATGGGAGTGGTGGCATAAGCAATTCATTGTGGATCACTTGTGCAGTTAGGAAATCATGGAACAGTTCTATTGCAGTGTTGAAATATGGTATTAATCACTTTGCATTACTGGTACAGAACTTATCAGTCAAGTTTGTTACTGGATTAATAGACAGGGCTTTGGCTTGACTGTTTTTCAACAGTCTACCCTTGTTTGCTGTGATAACAATTGGTTTTTATCACATTGGTGCACATCTGACAAAAAAAGGCGCTCTGGATCATTGGTGGCATTAGTCTGGCATTGTCTTGCACTGCCTTTATTAAAACCCCCTTTGTCCTATTGTTGCTAAGTGATCTATCCATCTTAATATTTTCCTGATGTCTAAGCTACTGTCTGTTAATGGCATCCTAATGCATTCTGAATTGACATATTTCACATCATTTAAACTCTGCTTACCTATTTATCATGCAGAGGTCGTAACTTAGTAAGTGGAAGTCACTCAGAGGATTTTTCTTTGCTATTTCTCTAATTTTCTGTCACTATAAGGAAATTGCAGCTCTTCCACTCACTTATTGTACTGTTGTGATAAAGGCTCTTCCTCACTCTGGCATCCGATACACAGAGGAGCTTTGTACATTTGATTTCCTTTTCTTCCATTTGTGTCAGCCTGATGAGATATTAAAAACTGGGGCAGGGATGTTTTGTGCAGCAATTCCTGGCCCTGGGAGGAACAAAGATGACCTGGCTGGTGTGGCATCCATCCTTGCACAGGGAGACTATCAGCTCGGTGCTTGCTGGGGCTGGGATTACGTGTCACTCAATCTTGTCAAAAATTCTATGAATATTCAATGAGGATTTTAATGTATTGTCATCAAGGAAGCAATTTCTGTGTAGTCATATTAAGCATGTTGTCATCTCTGCAGTTTAAATACATTGTTTTGCCCATGAACTGACCTTAGGCGATTTTAAAATGGTCTCGTTTTTTCTCCATTTGCCTTATACCAAATAAATTAGTTTTACCTAATAGGAAAGAACCTAATATGGATCTAACACATTTGTATAGGGAAAAGCACATTTTAATAAATAATCAGGGTATTATTCTACATGTACCAGGATTTATCTTTCCCACTTACGCTTACACAGAAGGTTTGAGATATGGTCAGGTTGGCTGCAGTCAAGTTGTTCTACTGAGGTTTCATAATGAGTTCAATTTTCAAAGGGGGGGGGGGCATTAATTTATCTCCTTCCTTGCGCTGCTGATGATGTTTAAATCACTGCCTACCTCATCGTTGTGTGTTTAGGTGTAGTTTAAGCTTCATTGCCCAGGCAGGGCTCTCACTTGCATAGATGGTGTCTTGAGTGTATTTTGTTCGATATGGATTATTGTAGGAAAACCAAATTGGTTCTACCAAAGTTAAGATTTTGAAGTTTTTTTTTTCTTGTGGACTTCTAGATTGCAGGGTTTTTTTTGTAAATGCACATCTCTGTACATAGTGAGAATATGAACATTGTTTTTTTGAGAGTAATGCTGTGATGATTCCTTATTGCATATGTCCTAAATAATGTATTTTTCTTCTGAAATCAGAACAAACTATTTCAGGATATACAGAATGTGGCATTTTAAACTGAAATGTGAACAGCAGGGCTTTGTTAGTCACGCCAACGGTTGTGCTGGGAACAACAGGTGTATTGTTGGGTGGACTGGAACAGTGGGATGTCTGATGTGTGGTGAAATCAAGGGAGAAAGCATTAGGGTGTGAAAGTACTTTGGTAAAATGCTGTTCATTAGGAAACCTGAAAATCCTGAGAAGTACAGAAAAGTACATTTTGCTTTACAGCAGTTTGAGAAGTAGGCTGCTTATTAACTCAGTTAAACAGTGTTTTAAGCTGGAGACAGAATGGTGTATTCAGAGCTCCAAAGTGTACCTCTGGGCCAACACTTTCAAAATTAACTGGAAAATTTTGGTACCTTTTATGTGTGTGTAAGAACACGAAAGTATCTGATTTTTCAGAGGATGGATTATCATCACTTCCAGGCCCAAGCAGCAGTCACTTTGAGAAATACAGACTTTGTTTCTAAGGATACTGAGACACTTTCTTAGAAGTGATGGTGTTCCTGCACCGAATGGCCCAGCACTGGAGGAGAGGTTTTTGCCAGTTTTGCAAGATGAGATTCACAGCCTCCAGCTTTGCAGCTAGACTTGAGAAAACTTCTCTTAGTACCTTCCCAGGATTGTTTCCTCTCTTCTATAAAAGCTATCAAAGTAACTTACTGATAAGAACCTTCCAGAAGTTTATTTTCCTTGACTTACTTCATGTGTTAATTATGTCTGTGAGTAGTAATGCTCTTTGGTCATATCCTTTGCACGTGGATAAATATGCTGGATATATGGATAAAGCTGAACTGAGTTTATGGATGGATGCATCTGAGGACTTTTAATGACAGGATGTGAGGTCTGTTTCCTTCAAAGACCCAGAGATGGCCATTTGTAAATAAACAGATAATCCTTGATGGAAAAGGATTGATAAAACCAATACTAACTGATTTAAATCACCATGATAATCCCTAATTTTATTTCTTGTTCATTGCCTCATTGAGATCATTGTGATAATCTAAAATTTCTCATTCATATTCAGACTGGAGGAGGAGGAGCATAGCACCTCATGCACCTTGTGATACAAGTCCACCCATGGTGTCAGTGGTATTTTCTAGGAATTATCTAAACCTTGAAAAGCAGGAGCCTGCTCTCAGGAGTGAGGTGAGTTTGGTCAGGCCAGGAAGGGCTGTCCTTAGCCTTAGAGAGCAGTAGGTGGTGAGTCCCTCAAGGCTGCCAGTTAGTCCTGTGCTGTGAACATTTGAAAAGATAAGTACTTTGTGTGTGTTAGGCCAACTCCCAGATAAGGATTAGTTGTGTTGTATCTGGGACAAAAGAATTTTAGACCATGTTTGCACTAAAAACTCACATCCGTGCTGCTGCAGCCGTGCCTGGAGATGGGAAAGGTCAAGAGCCAAGGTAGGGAGGGAATAATTCCAACATAAATGATGCATCCAACCTTGACTCTTGCATTACCTTGGCTCTTCAGGTGATGACTTTCCTCTCATAGTTCAGACATTAGAGACACAGAAAAAGGGCTGGGCTTTTGCAGTGGAAAATGCAAAGTTTCACTGGGAGCACTGGCACTGCTCATTTTCATCAATAAGTAAAGGGTGGGATTTTCTAAAGGCATCATATCTGTATTTGATGCTCTTCCTAAGAGCACATGAGCCCATGAGCTTTGGGCTCATGTGCAATAATGTGCTGGGTCCCAGGCTGTGTACGGTGATTTTCATTGTTTTGGAGAATCTTCTCCACTGAGTTCTTCTGCAAATGGAAGTGGATTAAAGAAAAAGGAGAAAAATTGTTCAGATTGATCATGGCCAGACAAAATTGAAAGGACATCAAGCTTCTCCAGTTCCTGACAGGGGATATTTACAATATAAAGCAATATGAGTTTTCTTTAAGCTTCACGTTTTCAATCTCTTCCTCTTTTTTAACATTTCAAAAGCCTCGTGGTAAAGTCAAAGCAGACTAGTGCAGAATTAACAAATCTGACTCTAGTATGCCTGCAGGGCTCTGCATATACATACAAAGTAGTAATCCTGTCTGAAGTGATTTCTTCTGAGTTGCTTAGAAAGTCTTTTGACGACTTTGCGTGTTTAAAAGCATTTATTGTTGTGGTCAGAAGAAATGATATTTTTCTCATGATTTCCACTGAGAAAAGACTTTGTGATTTTCTGCTGTTTCTAACATCTTGCAAAGTCCACAAGCAATTAGCACTGAGGCCCAGGAGAAGGAGTCGTGCTTCGTGGCATTACTGCACTTCCCCTGAAATGTGTGTTAGATTTCAGTACTGCAGACATTAATTTCACATTGTTTTGCATTCTAACCATGCATTCAACCGTATTGTTTAAGCTGGCTGTATTACACAGTTGCACTTGGGTTTTAAATGAGTGCATAAATATTTGCAGGGAAGAGGAAAAAAAATCTTTACTTGTAGAAATGAGTTGTCTCTAATTAATATAGAATCTATACATTTTGCTCTTCATTTAAGCCTGTAGCTAATTGCTGTCTCACTGACTTCTCAAAGCCAGACATCTGTAATACCATCATCTGAAATTCCAGAGAAGGATTTTGGGGATGTGCATAAATAAAAGTATTGAATAATTATTAAGCAGTGTATATGTAGCATTTTATAAAAAGTTCTGTGAGCTTTTCTTTTTGCCACATGAGAAAACTGAGGAACAGAGGACAGACATAAAAGATCTTAATGAAGACTGGGATTCAACTTTTATGTCTCTGTGTTCAGTTTTGGGCCCTGCATGCATTGAGGTGCTGCAGCAGGTCCAGAGAGCAGCTGGGGAAGAGTCTGGACCGTGACTGATGAGGAGCCACTGGGGGGCTCAGCCTGACAAAAGGAGGCTCAGGCGGGACCTTACTGCTCCCTACAACTCCCTGGCAGGAGGGTTCAGCCAGGTCGGGCTCTTCTCCCAGGTGACAAGTGACAAGATGAGAGGAAATGGCCTCAAGTTCTGTCAGGGCAGGTTTAGATTGGATATTAAGGAAAATTTCTACACAGAAAGGGTTGGCAGGCATTGGAACAGGCTGCCCAGGGCAGTGGTGGAGTCACATCCCTGGAGGTATTTAAAAGACATGTAGATGTGGCACTTGGGAACATGGCCCACAGTTAGAGGTGACCTTGGCAGTACTAACAGGTGGACTTGATGATCTTGGAGGCCTTTTCCAAGCTTTTCTGTGATTTCTATGTTTTGAAGTTTGTCTGAGTCACCCTTTGCTCACTCCCCTGCCCTCTCCCTGTGCAGAATTGCTGGGCTCTGGGTGGGTAGCACAGACCCTCTGCTGCCCTGACTGTAAAGGACAGATGAAAGCAAACCCACACTCCCCACCCCTTCCCCACCACTCATAATTTAATTTACAGTTGGATTTGGGAACACCTGCACGAGGAGGTGCTGTGGGAATGCTCCTCTGGATGGAGCCTATTTTGTTCTCACACAAGAGGTACCAGGAAGAGGCAAATTGTGCTGTTGTGCTGCCACATCCACACTCTGTTATCTTGCTAAAAACTCCATTTGGGCTGTTATTCAATGCAGTTATTCAGTGTTCCTCTGGAACATAGTTCTGTTTGCAGTGTTCTTGTGTGACCTTAGATGAATAATGTGGGAGCTGCCACAGTGTAAAATTAGGCACATTATAAAAACATGAGTGGAAAAAAAATTGTTGGGGTCAGATAGTATTTTCCTCAGTAATAGCTTTAAAAAATAAAATTTAAGAGACTTTTGTCTCTTTAGAAATCACACTAAACTGACAACAGATAACACAATTCTGGTTTCTTTAGATTTACATTCCCTGTTATTACTTGGCTGCCATAGAGATAGATATGTGATACCTTATACAGCCCGCATGTGCTTTGAGGTTTGAGTTATGCAGTCATCTAATAGTGTAATTTGAAATACTGAATGTTTGTTTTCACTTTCCAAAAAACATCATTGCTGTTCTTTATATGTTGTTTGGCAGCCTCTGCATCTTAAACTGCTCTCTCACAGGATCTGAGAGACATTCCCACAACCACTGAGAAAAGCATTGACTAATATGATCTGAATAAAAAAGCAGAAACTTAAACTTTTAGCTGTATTTGAATGTTAAAACGTTGTGAATGGCAGCACCATGTCAAACCAAAGTACTGGCTAGTTTGGCTCCTTGCCTCTGAGAGGGATCAGGTAGTAAGGGAAGAATTTCTAAGCAGAGCAAGCATTTATTCCACAAGCCCTGAATTGTAAGGAGAACTAACTTTGGAATAATACTGAGCTTGAGATCATAAAAATTACTACTGTCTCATTTAAGGTCCTGTTGCAAAATGGATTTTCTATTCTGGCTCTATTCCATCTCCTATTTTTTCTCTTTATCCATATTATAAAAGGAAGAAAATTTCAGCCTTACTGGAATATTTTCCCTCTGTCTCTCATTCACAAGAATACCAGAATTTCCAACCCCTACCACGCTTTTATCTAGTCACATTTAAATGTGCTTTTGACAAGTGAAAAATCAAATTGCCAGACTAAAATAAAAAGTAGCAATCCCCTACTTACTATAGCCATGCATGTGCTTAACTTTAAGCAGCCAAAAAATTATCAGCGTGGCAATTCATTTATATCTTCCTTTCTGCCAGAGTGAATGGCATTTAAGGGATGTGCACATTTCCACTGTGCACCTTCACCTGCTGGCACCTGGGCCACCAGCTGCAGGTGGCAGGAGAGCAGGACAGAGGTGACCTCTGCTCAGCAGGGCTGCAGGCTGGTCCATTAATGTGCTAATGGGATGCTTCTGGTTTGCTGCAAGCCCAAGAGTTCTGTGCTCTCAGCCACCTGAAAACACTCCATGTGTTTATGTGGTGTTCACCTCCGAGTGTGGAACACTGTTCAGCTGTAGCTTTCACATTATTACTCTCTTCAGCAAATTTGTTTCAATGCCTGGAGGTCAGTTACCTGGAATAAGTTGCTTTAGGAGCTCTGGCTAAAGAGCTGGAATAAGAGCTTTAGGAGCTCTTTTACTGGCTTTTCAAGGGGTGACTTGGGTGTTAGTCTATGTAGTAGATGCATTGAGGATCCCTTTACTTCCCACTCAGTCCCAGTTTTTGATTCTGTGGTGAAATATGATTCCCTCTAGGGGTGTAATAACAATACCCTGGGAAGACCCTTTTCCTTAATAGAATTTGATTTATTAAATAAGCACCTGTGTCCATGTAAACCTGTAAATGGATAATCTATTTGTGCACAGATTTACTATGGTTTTAAGTGTAAGAAAATCCTTCCACTTCTTGTTTTTCGTTATACCATGGAGAAATGAATTAATTTGAGCTCTGAAAGCTCTTCATACTCAGAATATCATCTTTCTGTTGCTTAACAGTGTAAATGACAAAACACATCTTAGGCTTATAGCATATAGCAGTGAAAATGCCCCACAAAGCTGGAGTAAGTAATTAAAGACAAGACAACTAGATATCTGTCTATGAATGCAAAGGACAATATGTGGATACAAGTTGGTGAGATTGACCCTGGGAAGTATTTTTTTCACTCCTTTTATATTTGGTATTGTTATTATAATAGGTGTGGGATGCATTGCCTGCTGCTGCAGAGCCGGCAGATGGAGCAAAAGAGCACAATAAATACTTGGATAAAAATATCCTGAATGCACTCATTCTCAGCTGGGGGAGGGGAAGTGGCTTCAACCCTTTTTATGCTCAGTATTTGTCCAGTGCCATGGTTTCCCATCTGTCTAATCTTGCTCCCATTCTGCCTATAGCCATCTGCATCACTTGCTCTAACTTTTCATATAATGACCATTTCACCCCAAAAGGACTCAGGTTGACTTCACTTTTTTTGTGTAAACATTTTGCTGGTCTACTTCTGTATGACAGTGCCCATGGTAAAGGATTGATTCAGTTTTCTGTCCCAGAAGAGTTTGGCTTTCAGAAAATTTGAAGTATAAATATTGTCCTGTGAATGTTTCAGTTAATTAAATCAGTATGGTATCTTATTTTTTATGTAATTAACAACAAACTTAAGACTATTTTTAGGAGGAAAAATGCACTCTGTTCTAAGGAGAAGGTTTAATTGTAAATCTGTTCTGCTAGGTCAGTGGTAAGTGTTCAGGGTTTTTCTGACAGCTTTTCAGCCCTGTGGCCACCCATTGTGTAAATAAATGCTAATAGAAATATTACCAGAAATATTAACACCATTTTCAGTGGAATAAAAGGGTTTGCTCAGAATAAGGTTATATATATATCCATAAAGGGAATGGAAGCTGTCTGCCATGTACATAAAATGGAGAACAGGAGGCTTGTTGAGATTTTTTAATGTAATTCGAGCCTATTGTTGGGATTTATTTTAATTCACTGTGTGCTTAGACAGAGATGTCACTGGGTGATATTTTATTGCTGCTAACCTGGGAGCAGTTAGTTCTGTATGGGTACACGTATGTTGCACTATAATTGCTGAAGGCAGGTGGCTGAACACAGATATGCAGAGGACTTTCCATGCATAAACCATGACAAACACTGCACTTTCCTCCCTGGCTGTGAATTCAGGTCTTATTCTCTTGCTACACAACTAAGAAATTACTGAAGCAGCCCTTGAGGTGACAGTACCTGTCTTTTAGTCACAGAATTAACATTTGTTTTGTGACATGTATCACTTATAGGTGTATATATAACCTTACTACAAGTTTCACAGTCTTGATGAGCTCATCTGAGACCTCTTTCTCACCCCTAGCTTGAATCACAGAATCACAGAGTAGTTTGGGTTGGAAGTGACCTTCAACACCTTCCACTAGACCTGGTTGCTTGAAGCCCCATCCCGCCTTGACTTAAACACTTTCAGCGATGGGGCATTCCCAATTTCATTGGACAAACCTGTCTTAGTGCCTCACCACCCTCACACTAAAGAACTTCTTCCTAATATCTAATTTAAGCCTGCTCTCTTCCAGTTTAAAGCCATTCTCCCTTGTGCTAGGTCTCATGTTGCAGCTGGTACCTTATAGTACCACAGCAAATTCCAGCAGGCTGAGTTAGTGTTTAGTAAAGGCCCTCTGAAGACAGAGAAACTTGTCAAAACCTTGCTTTTCAGGCTCTCTCCACTACATTTTCCATTTCTGTTAATTTGTCTTCGCATTTTTTCTCCTTTTTTTACACAAAACACTGCCCCCTGTTCTGTGCCATTTGACACTCAGGCAGCAGTCTCCATCCCTCCTTACCTGAACAGAGAAAACAGTTCTTCAGGTTACATTTGAGATTTGTGGAAAATAGTTTTTGCTGTGTTAGCAGAGTGCTGTGGCAGTCCCCTACAGAAGCAGCTGTGCTACAGCAGTGCAGGACCCTGCTGTGCAAGTAGACACATCCCACCCTGGAGTTAATACCCTGGCTTTATCCTTGTTAGTGAGATAAGATTGCTGCTCCCTTGTAATTTATAATAGCAGTCATCTTGACCCTTGACTTGAGGGTCTTTCACAATCCTTTAATTTCTTCTGGTCTTTTGACTGCACTAGAGAATATTTGTGTTGAATTCTGAACTAGTCTGAGGTCTTAAGCTCAGATAAAAGAGTAATTTGGTCATGTCATCTGGGCCCAGGTGCTTGAGGACTTGAATTTGGAGGTCAGGGTTATAAATGCTGCTTGTATCTTGTGTTCTCAACCAAAGTGGAGATGGGCAGGCAGCGTTGAAAAGGAATTTGCAGAAGGGGACTGGGAATGAGCAGCCCCCATGGAATGTACAAATTGACTAAGCAGGGAAATCAAGGGCAGATGAGGAAAAAGCAGCATGTTAGAGGTGAAGTGATTAAGAGAGAGTAACTAAAAAGCTGTGCTGACTTAATACTGCAAAAGTAAATTTGAATGACAACTAGATGATAATAGAGAAAAAATCTAAGTAGAACTGCCCTAATCTAAAAGTGGGACTGCCTTAATCCTGGATGAAGTTGAGATTAAATGTAACTGGTTATGCCCAAGATGCCTATTTCCTTTCCCAACAGGCTGATTTTGGAGAAGATGGCTGATTACATTGAGGACAGAGCAATTTCTAATTGCAAAATAACAACCACAATTTAACAGGAGAAGCAAAGCCTATTGAAAGGGCTGCTGACCTGTTAGTCACACCTCACTCACATCCTTTGGAAGGGGTTACAGGAAATAAATAGATTCTGATCTAGTTGATAGAAATGTCATAAAGTCTAGTCTGAGTTTACTACAATAGGTAACTGATACTTCTGCTCAGTCTGGGCTTCAGTGAAGTGCTTGTTAAGCATCACTTCAGGAAATTGTTAGTGAAACTGGAGACGATTAAAATTATTTAAAGGATGGTGAGTGTGACTGAGGACTTGATGTAAAGAACTAAGGCAGAAAGAGGAGTTTTAGTGAATGTGTGAATTGGTCCTGGTGTGTGTTTTATTTAGTATTTTCGATAGGGATCTTGCAGGAAGAGTGGTTGAATGCAATATACTGAGACTGTGGAGTAGGACAGAATTACCAATGTGTAGTAAAGGATCAGAATATCTGTGAGGAAGGCAATGAGGATGGGTAAAATACAAATAGTTATCAATTTCATACCATGAACTGCAAGGATATGTGCTGAAATACTATTGCTGTTTGGGGTTTTTGAGCTATGAGCTTCTCAGCTCACATTATTTCACTGTTGGAAATGACATAGGAAGAGAAGATACTGGTTGTGGTAGATGGTGCAGGTTACCTGGCAGCCACTAATGCAATGTAGCCATGAGAGAGGCCAAAGCAAGGCTCTGTGGAAGAAACTTCCACTGAAGAGAGGAAAATCATAATGCCACTGAATAAGGCTTTTGTGCCATTTCAGATCCAAAATGTGTGACTCTTGTCATCACATTCACAAATGAGGGATTCATACCAGGACAGGGCAGGGAAGATCTGCTAAGGTGATGGAGGAGAATGTGTGTCCTGGGAGGGCTGGATTGAGTGCTGGCAGCAGGCAAAATGTGGGCTGAGAGCATCTGTATGTTTGCTGTCTGCAAGGATATCAGAGAATTAAAGAAGGAGGGAGTGCGAGGAGTTCCTTCAGCTGAATGCCAGCATTAGCATAAGAAATAAATTGATGTAAACTGACAATTACTGCTTTCAGGCTTGAGGCTGGGAGGCTTCTGACCATGAGTGATCGCTCTGACAGATGCAGTGGGTCTGGACACCAAGCTGGCTTTAATGTTAGTTATTTTTTAAAAACTAATTGTGAATGGTACTTGAAAACTGCAGTCAGTGATTCAAAAGGCCCTGTTCAGGCTTAGGTGCCTCTAGTACCAATATTATCTGGATTATTTTATAACTTAGACTGAGTTAATATAAACCTTTATGCATTTATTTATCCCATTTCTGGAATCTGCTGAACTGACAGGAACAAACGGAGAATAAAACCCAAGCAGCGTTTTAGAGTTCAGCTGCCCATTACTAACTCCACGTATGGTAATGTGACATTCTGAGGTGCATTTGGCAAAGGAATTGTGCTCTCATGCTTCTTTGAGCAAAGTTTCAGGTTGTCTTTGCCTTCAGGATATGGGATCTTTTTTTAATTTTTTTTTAATTTTACTTTTAAGCCCTAAACAAAATGGTAGCAAGGCCCAGTCTGTGTTAGGGTATGTCTGCACAGCTGTGCAAAACCAGATAATGGCGTATTCAGCTTTTGGCGAAGATTCAGTACTTTTCATCTGTCATCAGAGGTTGAAGCAGTAATGCAAAGTGATACTGGAAAAGCATTATTCTGCTACAGTGACAGCACCATTAAAATCAATAGAATAGGGCTTTTTTCTAATCCCTGCTACAGTAAAAGAATTAACATGCCCGTTAGTTGTGCGAAAGCAGGAAATTATCTGGCTCTGTGCTTGGTTGCAATGAGTTTGGGTTTAGGAGGCTTTGCCTTTCATTTAAGGAACAATATATCCTGCCTAGGGCTCTGAGTTCTTAAAAACAATAATTTAAAGATCCATCCACTTTTTGGGAAGGATGCATGATATGATTTTGTAAGTCCCTTAAATGCACTGGTTATAAAGATCATTTTGACTACAGTTCACTACTGTATCTACAGTCATGAGTAATCTGTAGTTAAATCCATGGAGATGCATATCCTGCTGGATAGAGCTGTCACAAGGCTGCTGAGTAAGTCTTCACCAATTGTAAGGTATCCCAGTGTGGGCTTGGTTGTATTTCAGCAAGCTCTATTTTTCACAGCTTTATTATTGAGATGTGAAAACTGGTTTAAGCTGATCGTCTGACTTGTAACAATGGTTTTTTTCTCCCTCTTTCTGAAAGAATCACATTTTTTTTAACTCTTACCTGAATTGGATGTACATTTTCTTTATTGGCCTGTAACCTATGTTACCTGCTGTGAACCTGTTTAAGGAAATAACTTATGCTTATATCATAGCTTAGTTTATCAAAGAAAGTAGTTTTATTTAAAGCAGACTTAGTAAAATCAGTGTTAGACAGGTAATTATTTTCAAAGACTGGGTTTAATTAGCTTGCTCTAGATTACAGACAAAATCTATGGCGTAAAAGAGAATTGCCAACTTCTTATCTTTTCCACAAGGTTACAAAAATATTTTGTTACAGTTCTTCAAACACTAGTCTGTATTGAACCAAAGCAATACCACGTTTATTACCATAGTAATTCAGACTGTTGAACTGTGGTTTCCAAAGGTGAAAGGCTGCTACATTAACCCACTGATCTGCAATTGTATGACAGTTTATGAAAAATGTTCCATATCCTTCTCGTCCAAGCAGAGTGGCAGAGAGCAGGATAAAATGGGTGGCAACAAATGCTAGAGTTAGCTGAGCCCTTTTAGCAAAAAATGTGGTTTTTTATGTCAGGAGGCACACAAAGAATCAGTTGTGGGTTTTTGGTAGTGTGAGATTTTCTGAAGAAATCCTGGAGGTCTGAGTTCTCCAAACCTGTCTCGCTTAGTCTGGCTTTTGCTTCAAAAAAATGTGTCAGCTTAAAGCAACTGAGGTCTGAAGAATGGATCATTGATTGCAAAGTTTTTCAGTGGGCATTCTGATTGCCTTCATCATTTCCCCAAAAATATTTATTTAATTTTTTTTAAATTTAAATTTTTGATTTTCTATAGAATCAAATTCCTCATCCCAGGGCAGGGTGGTGATGTGCCTTGGCACTGAGAGCTGCTCTCTCTAATTGAGTGCTCACACTGGCTGTCCCTGTCTGCTGGATGTTGGCATTATTTTCACTAGCCATAACCATGGTAGCCTCATCTGTACCTCACCTTTCCTTTTATCTCCCATCCAATGCCTCAGGGCAAAAACACCCATCCTTCAATTAGTTCTAATGGGAGGTGGATAGAACATCAGAGCTTATAATGTATGAACTTCTGGAACTTTGTGCAATCCTCTTTCCATATGTAAATATTGTAACTTCAGAAAGCTAGTTAGTTGATCATCAAAGCATATTCTTTCATAATTTCTGGTTTCATATGATTTGCCTCACTTTCTCTGTGATGTTTTCCTGTTTATTAGATTAGACTATAATTCTGCCTTAGATGATAACTTCTTTGGCAATGGATAAATACTTAGTAAGTCATTATGTAAGAGAAATTGCTATTTAGAAGTCACCTCTGTGATAATCCTGCAGAAATGAGGGAAGTGAGCAGAAAAGTAGTTTTGGTCAAAAGCAAGCCGTCCTCTTTTTTCTGATTCACTAAAGATTATACAACTGTTTTCTCAGCATTACTTCCTCCTTCCAAGTAAAGTAATTTCTTCCACCTTTTTTTTGAGGGATTATGCTTCGAAACTTTTTTTTGGGGGGAGGTTTTGGTTTGTTTTTGGGTTTTTCTGGGGTTTTTTGGATTTCTTTTGGTTGATTTGGTTTTGGTTTGCTTTGGGGTTTTTTGTTGTTTGTTTTGTTTGTTTGTGGTTTGGTTTGGTTTAGTTTTTTAGCTGGTGGCACTGAGATGGATACTTTCTACCCCTGGCCTGCTGTGCTCCTCTGTTAACACCTGGTGACCACTGCTCTTTTGAGAGTTGCTGGACCTCTTGGTGGACAAATTCAAGGTTCACTGTTCTTTTATGTGTTGCTCAGTCTTTTCTCTACTTGGAACTTCACAGAGAGATTTTGAAGCCTGCACACAAAGTACAGTTGTTAATGACTTCATTAGTAAAATCAGATTATTTTTTTCCTGGAACAGTGCTGCTAAATGTCTGGATGAATTTGTTGTATAAAGACACAAGATTTATGTTGTATAAAGGCACATCTGATTTATGAAGGAAAGGAAGTGATTTGTGTATCTCTTCAAGCTCTGAAACAGAGGAGCAAACAGCAAAGGAAGGTCTTTGTTTACACTAGTACTGACAAAAGGATCTTCTAGGTTATAATAGTTCATAATACATAAAAAAGAGCTGATGCTTGCTTTGTTCTTTGAGGGATGTGCTTATCATGAAAGATGTGATTGCTTTTGGGCTGGCACCTTAAAAAGCTTATTGGTATATCACATCTCTGGAATCTCAAAAGAGAAAAGCAATTTAGATATTCATCTTGGCTTGGTTCTTTACTCAGATAATACCCAGAAAGGCAGGTTTGTGCAGGAGAGCATTTTCCTTGCTTTGACTCTTGTCTGACGTTACCTCAAGGCCACATACAGAATTCCTAGAGTTAAAAGAAATTAGACACTCTCCTTTTTCCTCAATTTCTTTTCATTCTGCATTTCTGTACCTCCTCTCAGTGTCCTCTCACAAGAAGAAGCTAAATAAATTTTTAGCTTCAGGAATGGACAAGAAATGCTTTCAAAGGATGTTAGATGCTTTATTGTCTTCCCATGGAAAATTATGTACCCAATTTTTTCCAGATAAACTCAAGATCAGACAGTATTATAAGACAGCTTTTTTTTATGAAGTTCAGGACTGGGAGAAATTACTGATTTTCTGAATACCTGCTTCCATATAGGTGCCTGTTCCCATGTAGGGAACAGTTTATAGCACCTGAAGGACAACTTCTCTAAGTACAGGTATCTGATATTTTAATGTCAACAACACAATACAAAATTTGTTGGCAGAGAGTTTTTGCAGTGATTGGGAAAGAAGCATCTAAATTTGATTGGTGTAAGTGCAGGTTTACTAAGGGATGGAAGGTTTGGAGCTGGTTAGTTATAAGCATCACTAAAAGCATTGATGCCAAGTCTTGAAAAGGACTGGGCTCAAAATGTAGCTGCTTCATGAGTGCCCATTTAGAATAGAACAGGTTAGAATTTACAACTGAATAATTGAACAGAGTATGCAAATGAAAATTATAGGAGTGATAAAAGCCTCCAGTTTGATGGTATGAGGAGGACTGGCAGTGCAAGTCAAAAGTAAATATATTTTTTCCTTACTTGCAGAAAATTTGCTCTTCAAACATCAGGTGCTTGGACAACTTCCAGAGTCAGGATGTGGACTAGATTGACCAATTTTCAGCAGATAAATCTTCTGATTCCATTTTTACTGAGTCTTCAAAATGTTAATGATTTGCTATCTGCAGACTTCAGAGTCTTTCTCAGGGACTGGAACACTGCCGAACTTATGCCGAGTCTGAAAAAATGATTCTTAAAGCATTTCAATTTAAAACCCCATAATTCATCTGAGTATGAGCTGGGAGAGTAGCCCATAGCACACTGCAGATGAGAGCTCCTAGCTGTGCTGCTGGGGGTTCAATCCTCTTCAGCAGAGAAGAAATGGGAAATCTTTCCTTAAGGGTTTGACATCAGTAATGGAGATAAGAATTTAGAAAATTGGAGAGTGGGGAATTTGGTTTGCTATACTTAATGAATAGTTTTCACCCATAAGGATGTAATCCAGTTGTTTAAATGATGCATTTTGTAAGTATTTAGGAGTCTGAGGATGCATCAATCTCTTGGTGGGAGATTACAGGTGAGTTGGGAATGAGTTGGTATTGCTAAGGCAAAATATTTATTTCCAGGCTATGTTATAAAAATAGCTAATTTGCCAATAAAGCATCCAGGGCACTTCCAGGGATGGGGCATCCACAGCTTCTCTAGGCCGGATCTCAGAGTGCTTCACTGCCCTTTGAGGAAAGAATTTCTTCCAGAAAGCTAATCTAAACCTGCTCTCTTTCAGTTTGGGACCATTGTCCCTTGTCCTGTCACTATCTCCCCCTCCTTTTTATCAGCTCCCTTAAGGTAGACTTGGATGTTCTTGTACTGCTGAAATCTCATAAATCCATTCGGTTTATGACAGACCTGTTTTGTCTGCCCAGTTTGATAAAGAGAACCTTTAGGTGTTGTATCAGGATGTGTTTTGGTGGTGTCCATTCTTGTAGTTCAGTTGTGCTTATTTATATCCTCTAGATCTATTTCCAAGGCCAAATTTTTATGAGGGTTTTTGGTACAAGAGGTAATCAGGCCCCCTTTAGGTGTTGTATCAGGATGTGTTTTGGTGGTGTCCATTCTTGTAGTTCAGTTGTGCTTATTTATATCCTCTAGATCTATTTCCAAGGCCAAATTTTTATGAGGGTTTTTGGTACAAGAGGTAATCAGGCCCATTGGGAATATTTAGGTGCAGTATAAATACGGAAATAATGAAGTCTGTGGAGTTTTGTGGTCTGGAGATTTGTGCAGTCAGCTAAATGAAAAGCCTGGTAGTGAGCTGTGTGAGCTGAGTCTGTGCCCACTCAGCTCCTACCTGGGCAAAACCAGGGGCCAGGACTGCAGGGGAGTTACCTGGCCTGGCCACCCACAGGTGTCTGCAACATTTACACATAGATTTTATATATATATACACAAGAAACAGAATCATAGAATATGCTGAGTTGGAAGGGACTCCCAAGGATCATCCAGTCCAGCTGCTGGCCCTGCACAGCCCCATCCCCAGGAGTCACCCCCTGTGCCCCAGAGCATTGTCCAGACACCCCCTGAGCTCTGCCAGGCTGGTGCTGTGACCACTGCCCTGGGGAGCCTGCTCAGTGCCCAGCCACCCTCTGGGGGCAGAACCTTTTCCTGATATCCCACACAAACCTCCCCTGACACAGCTTCAGGCCATTCCCTGGCTCCTGTCACTGTCACCACAGAGCAGAGATCAGTGTCTGTCCCTCCTGTTCCCCTCACGAGGAATTTGTAACTGCACTGAGGTCTCCTCTCTGGCCCCTCCAGGCTGAACAGACCAAGCGCCCTCAGCCTCTCCTCACACGGCTTCCCCTCACGGCCCTTCACCATCCTCGTGCCCTCCTTTGGGCCCTCTCTGACAGTTTCATGTTTTTGTTATCTTGTGGCACCCAAAGCTGTCCCCAGCACTCGAGGTGAGGCCGCCCCAGCCCCGAGCAGAGCGGGACAATCCCTCCCTTGCCCGGCTGGCCATGCTGGGCCCGATGTCCCCGGCACAGGGATGTCCCTCCTGGCTGCCAGGGCACTGCTGGCTCACCCTCAACTTCCCACTGCCCAGGAGCCCCAGGTGCCTTTCCCTGGCACTGCTCTCCAGCCCCTCATTCCCCAGGCTGTCCGTACACCCAGGGCTGCTCCATCCCAGGTGCAGAATCCGGCACTTTCCCTGTTGAACCTCACATGGTTGGTGATTGCCCAGCGCTCACATTTGCTGAGGTCTCTCTGCAGGGCCTCCCTGCCTTTGGGGGAGTCAGAGTCCATCTGCAGAGAGCACCAGCCCAGGGCTACACCTGGTGCCTCTGCAGATATTGAATATGTGTTCAGAAAGAAAAGGAACATTCATGTGCACACAGAGAGATCCATTTATTTTGCTATTCTAATACTTTATTGACTTTAAATTAAAACAGATCTCCTACAATTTGAACTTTTAACGGACTAGTTATTGTCATTCTGCTGTAATTGCTCTTTAATGTCGTTTGAATAACAATCGGAAAGGGGAAAACAAAATTTATGTGCAGTTAAACAGCTGCAGCTGCACCAAACACAAATGTGTGAAAGTTTCCAAATAGGAACTTTAATTTGGCAGTGATTTTGGCAAATAATTTGTCCTTTTAGTGCAGCTCAACATCTGTGTGTAGTTTAAAGTTTTGTTACCTCTTAGATAATTAGCTGCCTAGCTTTCATTGTGTTTTAATGTGGTAAAAGACCCCAGTATAAAATATTCCAGGTTTAAAAATAGCAAACTGTGTTGTACTCTTGTTAAATTTACGTGCCTTTCCACAGCCATCACTAATGGGTATGAAAATATCTAAGCTGTGCTCCTTATAAAAGAGCATTTCAAGTAGTAGTGTAGCAGAAAAAGCAATAGGCACACACCCCCTTCCCACACTTGGCTGGAAAAAATGTGTTATTCTTTGAATTGTCATTGAATCCCAGTGTACCTGCAAATGCACAGTTTTACTTGGACAAAATAGTGTGTGATTCTCCAGAAATGGATATTTTTGCTTGAAGAAAGCAAGCTGCAGTGATTTTGGGGTGTATGGCTCTGGGAGTCCCATGTGTGCAACAGCTCCTCTTAAAAGCATTAATTTCTACAATATGAGCTTTGACTCATAATCTGCAATGTTTATGGAGACACTTTACAATTCTCAGTAAATACATGTCAGACCCGAGCTGCTGTTCCATCAAATCCTCCCATACTGAAGCAGGGGAGCAATTTAATGAATCCAATGGGAGATCAGCATAAACCCTGATGATGAAATAATGAACTAATGAGTTATGCAGCAAGTGGTGAACATGTAGACCCTGGTGCCTTGGGAAATTGTGGAGTTAGATTATATCTGCTCTACAGACTGAAAAATGGGCAGAACAAGCTCTTGGACATCGGATCCATGGTCCCCAACAGCAGTAAGTGGGAACATATCCTCCAGTAGCCCCAAACTCAGCAGTGGATGGTGGAACATCCAGAGGACTGCTGCAAGCTATGTTTCCAGCACTGAATTTCCAGCTGCCTTGGTAGCCCAGTCCTTCTGTACATTAACAAACTAAATGTGTTTCAGTGTCATGTATTTGTGAGTTTTAAAACATCCAACACCACTGATGTGACCTTTCAAATCTGTTGGAAATGCAAAAGCTGAGGTGCCAGCCCTGGAGTTTTCCACTTAACCTTAATCAAACATCTCAATATTTCAATCTCTAACCATTTTCTTTTAAATATCTTTGACATTAATAGCTTGCTCTCAGAACACCTGTGATATTAACACTGGGATTTTAGGTTTTTGAATTCATTCATCCTTCTGGGAGGTGGACAACCTTTCCTTTGGTTCTGTGAGTGCAGGGTGAGTAGGCAAAGCCTTACATGAAAAACAGGCTCAGATATGGAGCTAAAAATGAGTAAAAACCTCTGTCAGGTTTGAAAAGAACACTTTTCAACCATATTAACGTCTGCCTTGTAAAGTGTTAAATCTCTTTGAGTCCTTTGTAAATCAAATAAGCAACCATGCAATCGACACATAAATCTCTAACCAGACCTTCTTTCTCTTTGGATACTTACTGTGGTCTAGCCAGAAAATTTTGGAAGAGAATTGCCTTATTCCCTTTTTTTATGTGTGTATTACTGCCAGGTGAAGAGATTGTTGTCTTGTGCTGCGGTTCCTTTAAGCCCCAGAGTAGAAAATTATTAAAGTTGGCCTTTCAGGCTATGTGATTTTTATCTGTGTGGAGTCCTGCTCCAAAAATTGTTTTAAGCTCAATTAATTTCACTATTATTTAACCTCTTGTTTAAATGTGTGGTAATGAAAAGAAAGAAAACAAAACAGAATCTAGTGAGAGACTTGTAAGAGGTGAATAATTCAATTTTTAAAAATCTGTTATAACTTGATTTCTTGGCCTTGGTTGTGCCTCATCTGTGCAATTAAAGCACCTCCCAGTCTGTCCTCCTGATCACCAGATAATGTTTAAACTCCTTATTTCTGGCCTAACTTTACATATTTCCAGAACTAATCACTTCTTACTAGCCAAGGCAATTTACCTTCCTTAAATATTAGATATTATTATTATTAAGTATCAGACTTGCTCTGCTTGAGGAATCTGGGTCACTTCTTAGGTTTTAAATTAAGGTAAGTGGTGCTGTGTTTTTTTCCTTGTGCTTTTTGATGTATCATTGGGGTACTAGGAATGCTCAGCTTTCTGCCCCTTCTTTCACCTCCAAGAATAAAATGTAAATTGTGACTGAGGATCTTTGGTGGGGCTGGAGGGTGGAGGAAGGTGCATCTTGGTGGTGATATGGAGCTCCAGACTAATCTGGCACAACTGGGGCAAGTAGAAGTGAAATATGTTGGGTATTATTAATCCCCCAGCCATCAACTCTTGCTTTGGACGTCCCTGAGCACAAAGTTATTCCACATTTGGAAAAATATCATGGTGTGGATATTGTGATCTTTGTGCTGTGGTGAGGAATTCACCTTTGGCCATGGGCACCATGCTGGGCTCTGAGTCCTTGCTCTGGCCCAGGACAAGACTTTGTCCAGTTTAATCAGAGCAGATCCCAGCTGTTAGAAAGGAGGATTCCCAGGAATGGAGGAAGACAAGCAACAAAGAGTTCAGATTCAGGTCAAGAAGCACAACTGGGAAATGTTTTGAAGTATACCTTTATGCTGCTGGGTGTTTTTAACAAATAATTTATCTTTCCCTTAGATGCTTTCATAGCTCCACTTTAATTTCTCTACTTCATGGCTTGATGGTTAATTTTCATATATTTAATTACAAGTATTTTGCTGCATTTAATGTTTAGATTTATAGAGCCACAGTTTCTCAAAATTATGTAGTAAGTTCATTTTAAACAATTTTACTATTCCTCAAAAGGTTGAAATTCACAATTATATGTGCACTTGACAAAGTCATTTCATGATTTCACCACACAAAGATAGTTTTTTGATGGATTTATTGTGTGGTTTGAGTAATTCTGGACAAGAGTCCCACAGATTTTTATTTGATGTGTTTTTAATTTAAAAAATATATTGGATTAAGTAGAAGATCTTATTATATATTAATGCATTTTTAAAGTGTTACACTACTATTAATTCATAGCCTTTCTCACACACATATTATATAGACTTTGTAATATCAAAAATGAAAAACAGCTTATAGTCTTGAGTAGTAAAGATTGCCAGCATTTATCTGGATGTGACAGAGATAAAAATTAATTGAAGGCAGTGAAAAAAGTGACAGTACATGGTAATATTTTTATCACACTCAAAGTCAGTAGATTTTCTTCATTTAGAGCTGGAAGTGTAACATATTCTGGTTTTCTCATCAGTTCTAGGAAAGACTGATTTACTCAGACCTTCCTGATGCTGCTTTTCAGAGCCATTATCATTTCCCATCAGCTGGAATGGGCTTTCATAAATTATGGGAGGCAAAATGGGAGGTTTGGGTTTCTGACAGCCAGCAGCTCCACTTCTCTGCCTTGTTCCACTCCTAAGTAGGCAGCAGCCCTGACATGCTTCCACTCTGAGTTTCATGGAAAATCAGTGCATTAAAGACACTTTCTAAATCTTTAATGTGCACCTCTATGTGCTGTCATCATATTTTATTTGCACTGGTCAGGCTACAGATAAATTTGTGCTTAATAAAAAAGAGACTGGTTTTTTTTCTTATTATTTCTCTCTCATTGATGTAAATTATATTTTAGCAACTTAATTTTGCACTTTTCCCCTCTCCAAATGTGCCTAGGTCCATAATAGTAACTGAGAGAGATCCATAGCATGCAGGGCTTTTGTTTTACCAAGCTGGAAGGAGATGGCTGCATTTTTGGGATGGTTTTCAGCTCTGCAGTTGTGTTCCTGATTCACACTAGTACCAAGATCACCTGAAAGCCAACTCAGCTTTGGATTATGTAGTAGTAGCTTCTTGTGCCACTGCTCCTCCAGTCCTCCCCTCCTGGAGCTGGTCATAGGAGCAGCAGTGCCATGAGCTGTGCTGTTTTCTTTCTGGAACCATTTCCAGCAAAATGCAGAGGTCCAAGTGTGCCCCCTTGGGTCCCAGCATCTTTGGGGCTCTGCATGTGACTGGGCTCAGAGGGATTGCAGTGTTTGCTACGAGAGCTGCCTAGTACAGACCCACACTGCTGTCTGAGGAGTGCCATGATGATTAAAGGGTTAAGGAGATGAAAAGCACAGGAAATGTTATTGCTCTGTGTTTTTAAGAAAATGCTTTTTATTTTCAGTTGAGTGGGGAAAGGAATGAAGAAAAACATTAAAAAAAAATAGTCTTATCGTTGGTTTCCAAAAACACAAATCAAGTGTTTGGCTCCTTGGTTTCTGCACAAGTGTCCTCAGGGTCTGGGGTGAGGAAGGAGGGGGAATTCTGTGGACAAATAAGTGTGATGCCTGGATGTGAATTAGTGTAAATACCGATTTGAGGGGTCAGATTCCACACTCTTCTGGTGTGGAAAGCTTCACATTACTGCCTTGGCCAGTGATGGATTTGTTTTCATCAACCAAGTGACTTCAGCTGTCTGTGCCTTTTCTTCCCTTTGCCTTATCTCCTTCATCTCTAATGGGAGACATTTGCTCATTCTGAGCTCAGGCCATGGGGCTGTGATTTCATCTGGCACATTTAGATGTTACCAGAATAGGGATAATAAGAGGTTGTTTGGAAAATTTTTAAGATATCCTATCTCTCAGTGGGTTGGTTTTTCAGCAATAAACACAGGTTTCCAAGGTAATTTTGGTTCCATTGCAGTGTAAGTGCCTTCTGCTGCATGCAAAGCTTCAGTTCTCAGATACAGAGCTCATACATAGATACATCTCTCAAAAACCTCCTTGTGCACGTTTTTACTGGATGAGCTCTGGCTCAGAAATGAAACCACGCCATCATTGTGTGCATGTGAGATGTATTTAATAAATGGGAAAAAAAACCCCATCTCATTTGGAGCTTATTTGCTGTCTCTTCAGCTACAAAGTCTGTAGTGTGCAGTTAGCAGTGGTTGAGTCTTGCATGCATTCACTGTAAGAAATTCTACAAGCTGTTGAGTTTCACCATTACTAAATATAGCACTCACTCTAGCACTCTTCAAAATATTTAACAAAAAGGAAAGTTTGTTTTAGTAGTGTTTGGCATTTTACAGTCTCATGATAAGCAAAAGCTTTAGTTGTACCTTAATACTGGTTTGAAAGTAAAGTCTGTAATGTGATTTGTAAAATAGATTTCATTATTGTATATACAAAATTACTTTTGTCTTTACAAGAAATAGGAGAATTTACAGAGAGTAAATCTTGATTTACAGTTGTACTTGAAACTGTTGCTCTAAGAACATAATGTAAAAGTGAGGTAAAAACTAGTATAAAAATATGTATAACTGATATAAAACCATTTTGGGATTAACCATCTGCAAATATTCTATCACTCTAAACATAATGGACCAACACCAGGACTCACACATAATGATAATAATTAAATGTGTTTGAAAATACAGAAAATGTGTTTTTGTATACCTGTAGTAGTTTCAACATACACATTTTTCATATTAAATAAAAGAGAATAGCATCTGTTTTAAAAGTTGTTGTTACCAGAAAAAAAAAATAGGTGAAATGTGCAATAGCAGCAATATTTTACTTCTTACTGTAACTTTCCCTATAATCAAATAAGCTCCAGCTGCCAGGACATTTATCTCGTTTGTCAGGATGTCCAAGTTGTTCTCATCACCCACCTCACATAAGTCAGCCTGTCCACTGCATTATGTTTACTACTCAGTTGGCCAGAAGAAAACCTTCTTGGAACAGACAGATGGTGAAGAGATAGTAGGAGCTAAATAAGTAAAACAAAATCACATGTAAACTTGTTATTTGTAAGTACAGAAGTACATATTGGGGTTTTTTCCAGAGGTCATCTGGCTTCTGGTAGTTGCTGACTCCATTAAAAAAAATAAAATGGATTTTGTTTATTCCACTTAATTTGCATTAGATGTATAGTGCCAATTTTCAGTGTGTTTTCTTTCAGAGTTTTTTCCTCTTCTTTCATTTTTTTTTCTTTTCCAAAGAAAAGAAGCAGAATTTCAGCTGCTCTGTCATTATTAAAAAAACCAAAAACATTTAAGAAAAAGTCTGTATAGAAGCAGCCCCCACTCCTCCCTGAACTTGCTGGGGTTAAAGTGCAAAATTATAACAACCCTTTTTGTGTCAAAGAGCTGATGAAACACCTGAAAGAATACACTTCCATATAAATGACCAGTTAAAGATACTGCTCTCTTCCCAAGTTTTTATTTTAAAACTTTCAAGGATTTCCAGAGTCATGCTGGCTATTGGCAGTGAGGAAATCCAGCACTGAGGGCAGGTTAAAGGGTTTTTGGAGGGAGGCTGGTGTTTCCAGCACTGCTGGGGACACACTGAGTGGGTCTCTAAAGGTGGTGGTGATGGTCCTAGTTTATTATTATTGGGTGGTTTATTTTATTTTATTATTATTTTATTTCTTCAGTAGGGTGGCTCAGCCTGGGCACAGTCATCCTTAACTGACAGTGGCTCAAAAGCCATTTTTGTGGCTGTTCTTACAGTCACAGAGTGGTTTGGGTTGGAAGGAGCCTTCAGAGATGGTCAGGGCCACCCCTTGCCCAGGCAGGGCCACCCTCCACTGGAGCAGGTGGCTCAAAGCCCCACCCAGCCTGGCCTTGAGCACTGGCTCAGTGGTAATTAAAAAGTTGTATTTGTCACTGATCCTTTCCCCCTAAATCTTCATGGCAGCATTCCCACTGTTTTCCTTCTCTTCTCTTCCCCTTTCCTCCCTCAGCACCTTCAGAGGAATATTTCTGGGGTTTGTGATTTTTGCTTTATTGATAATGGTGCGTTGGGTTGGCAGCATTCTTTGCTTCGTACCTACCAAAATCTGGATGGAAGAGTTTAATGGATCTTGCACTGCACTGTAACAGTCAGCAGAATCAAGAAAAGAAAATTAATGACAAACCACTTTGCACTTCTAGAACTTCTGCCTCTGGCAAGAAAACCATTGATTATCTTTTTGTGATTGAATTGGTTTCTTTTCACATAGATACTTTGTGTCAAAGCAGTCAAAAGCTTGGAATATGTACAAAATCCAGTGACTGACTTTTATTTTCTATATAACATGCAAAATCCAATTTTAAAATAATTTAATAAAATGTAGATTCAACATTTAATTTTTAATTTCTCACTGCTCTTTTAAAATACAGAAGTTGCATTGTGTTGATGTTATTTACCCCAGTAGGTTTCTAGTTTTTAAAAACTGTTTTCCCTTTCATCCATTTTTATTTAATGGACTAAATTTCTTCGCTGGTGCTCTCAGTGCTACTTTTCTTGAAATATTTATTATAATCTCTTGAATTTTTGTATTGGTGCACTGATGGACCATGTAAGCCATTAGAAGAACTGAAAAGTTAAATAGTAGGAGTAGCACTGAAGATGTAATTAGGTGAAGCATTTGTAGCTTTGGCTATGACCTGTAATGAGGAATTCTGTATAATTCCTATTTCCTTCAAAGAAAAACTGCTTGGTTTTATGTGTGCAGGTCAATACTTAACCCCCCACCTGCTCTACCATTTGAATATTGCTCAGAATTACTCAGCCTGTTGCCACATTTGGATGTTCCGGATAAAAACAATATTCTAGAACCTTCTGTGCCTCTCATGTTGCCCACTCAGGGAAAAATTGACATCCTGGTCAGAGGAGATTCAGGGTTTGAATGTTTCAGATATGTATTTCAACATTTCATTGTGCTGTTTGACAGATTAATTGCATTTTTGTTTGCCACCTGCACTCTGTGTTGCATCAGGCCGTGTATCTCCAAAAGACACGTGTTGAAAGGTCTGATGAATTACAGTTTTCCAAATAACACAGCACTGACACCCATAAGATTCCAGAGGGGAGAAGTGTGATATTTGTTCTGCAAACACTGTTTTCTTTCTTTTCTGTGTGTTCTCAGTTTAGCTTCTTGATTTTCCTGGGTTAAGTTAAGGAAACAAAGATTGCAGCAGCAATAACACGGGCACATTGCCTCTCACAAGTATCTTTTGTAAATAATTTAGGAAAAGAATTACTTCCCTACATTCAACTGGAGGACAACTTAGCAAGATTGACTATATTTTAATCATCACATTTGTGCCTTCAGTTGCTAGAAGTATTTTGTTACATGGTTGTAAAGGCTGGCAATTAAAACATGTAATGCTTCTGCCTCACTCAAAACTCACAAAATCCTCTTTAGACATCCTGGAGATGGCCTGGCTGCATCCATTGAGTTTGTGTTTTGGTACCCAAACACTGAGGGGTTTTTTTGACGTGTCACAGACACAAATGTATGCATATATATTGCTTGTGATGTGTTCCACTTCAATTGCTCTGTGGAGTTAGTGGATGTGACCTGTAGTATCTCATCTAGTACAATATTTCATCTTCAGAAGGAAAAGCTGCTCAAATCCCCATGGATTTGAGAGATACCATTTGGCCATTATTGTTCCACTTTTATTTATGTCTGAAGCAGGAGGAACACTTCCAATTTCGCTTTATATTTCAGTTACAAAGCTTTACCTTGAAATATAAAATTCATTTAGGAATCATAGAATGAACCATAAAATTGTTTAGGGTTGGAAGGGATGTTACAGGTCTCATTCCAATCCCCCTGCCATGGGCAGGGATACCTTCCCACCTTCCACTAGACCAACTGGAAGAACAAGATGCATCCAACCTGGCCTTGAATTCTTCAAAGATCACTCTCCTTTCCTACTTGCTTTCCTCAACATTCAACACAATGTTTTATGTTCTTGTTTTGGGAAGTACTATAGTCCTGTGCCTGTAGAAAGCCACTATATAAATTATTGTTAGATGCCTGGTTATACCTTCTAAGCAGATTACTGCCTTTTAAAATCATGTTAAGCTCCAAACATGCCAGTTATTCAGCAGAGAGTAAATATTTACTTCCTGGAGGTGTTGATTTGTTGTTTTTTTTTTATCAATGACACAGCTGTATTGGCCTTCCCTTTAGTTTGAACATGAAATGGCCATTCCCAGGAAGAAATCTCCCTGTTCAACACCCGACAGAAAACTCAAGTAAATCTGATGACCTGAGGGTCTATTGTTTTCATACTGCTCCATGTTGACATGAAATCTGTTCATCTTCTTTGCAACCTTTCGTATCAAAGTATTTGTGCTGAAGGCAGAAATGACGAAAATCCTGTTGACAAGTACACATAGTAAAAGCAGGAGTGGAAATGTACATTGCTGTTTTCCAGGAGATCAATAAACCTCAGTTACATGGGCATAAATGGGATGGTGCAGACCCAAAATGCAGCAGCTCTCCAGGATCTTCAGCTTTTCCTTGTCTGGGATGTGATGGTGCAAGAGGGGGAGCAGTGGGTGTGGGCTTGTTTGTGTGCTTTCTGTGGGAAGCAGACAAATCTCCCTCTGTAAATTGGTTTATTCTCAGCTGGGCAGTGGAGATGTTCTGCTGCTCCAGTGGTGCCCTGCATGAGCCTGCACCCATCTTGGACCTAAATGTTGGGATGAGGTGCACCAGTAAGGGGCTTGGGGGTCAAAAATGCTGTTAGCTGTGCAGTTCTTCCTGCAGATCTAGGGAATGGCTTGCTATGCTTAAAGACTTTTCTGTGTTACAAAGTTAAAGCTCCATTTAAACAGCAGGGAGAAGAGGGGCAGAAGAGTTTGAAGTTGGGTTCCCTGGAGGAGGAGGTTCAGTTTGAAATGTAGAAGCAGTGGTTTGTAACAGATCAGTGTGAGCAATTCCCACTGATACCAGCAGCCACCAAAGGATGGAGGAGAGAAGAGCCAGCAGGAGGTCCTGAACTCTGGAACTTGCTCCTTTTCCGATCAAAGTCCAGATATTTTTATTCTTAGGATGCACTTCAAAACTTGAAGGGTGCTTTTGTGAGACGACTCTGGTATTTTCTTATTATGTTGAGGGAAATCTGTGTGGATTTTCCAAAGTGACTGTGATGTCTGCGATTCCAACTCATGAATTTGTTATAGAAGTCCACATAGTGTGTTGGTTTTTTGGGTTTTTTAAGTGATCAAATCACAAAGTATGTAGGAAGCATAAATCTGTGTATGGAGTTGTGAGAAATGTCATGGGAATTTTCAGTCTGATACTGCAGATCAGTACAAATGAAGCCGACTCGGTAACATCAGGACTGAACAGGTCTTTGCATCAGAAGTAGGACACAAAAATGTTACTTTCCACAGGATGATTTTTTTTTTTCCTCTTGCATCATCTCATGGAGATGTCAAAATTTGCAAAAGGTCATTTTAACCATGGAAGTTAAGAGGAGCAAACCATTAGAATTTCAATGTGGGAGACAGCAGGAGGGAGTTTGAGGGTCAGGAGAGACCAGCTGAGGTTACTCAGGGCAGGATGGCCAAGCTCACTGACTTCTTTTTCAAAGCAGCCCCAATACCTTGCCCTGCCCTGGCTGGAATGGGGGGAAAGTCCTCCTTCAAGTGTTTTCCTCTGAAGAGCAATCTCAGTAAATTAAAGTTATAAGTGTAGTGGTTTCAGGTACAAATCCCACCTTGGCACAGCGCCCTACTACATTCCCCTACTCAATTCTAGGATTTAAATCTGAAACCTTACCTCTTCTGGGCTGCACTCCTGTGATTTGGTCTATGTGGTTTGAGATATGAACATCAAAATCACTAATGTTAAATGCACTTTAAGAAAATTATCTTAAATAAATGATTAGGAATGAAATGGCCATATTTTTATGCATTATTTATGGACAAATATTTGATAACCTGACCACATTTTTCATCTCCAGGGCAGTTTAATTAAATAAAACAAAATGTAGAAAAAATAAATTAGAACTTTATTTAACCCAAGCAAACTTTTTACTAGAACAGAAATCAGTTTGCCATCTGTTATAATTGATGGAGGTCTAAATTGTCTTTTTTTCATAGGAACATTTAGCAGACTGAGCTATATTTAAATCACAAGGTTTGTACTTAGAACATCCAGAAATTAGGTTATTATTTATTGAAAGACCCACTGCATTCTCATTTCAGTAGTGATGAATGCAGGAAAACTTGTTTCCATCATCGAATTTTCAAGTACAATTACTTAGCTGTGCTCATACAATTACTGTTAAAATGTCATATATAAAAACGACTTTATAATAACATTTACAAAAATGTACCACAGGATGGTATTTCTGTGGATGCTGGAAGAGAAGACTCTAGGAAATACTGCTTAATCTGGGTTGTTGTGTTTTTTAATTGCCCAAACTGCACCTAAAATACTAAAAATGGGTATTTTTCTGAATAGTCACCTCATTGTTTGTAATGATTAGTCCAGATAAGAATTCAAGAAGAGGACTAGGCAACAGTTAAATTAAATTTTAGAAGCCACACTCTTCTTAGGAGCTGTAATTTTGCTCCCAATAGGCCTTTAAATGCTACTCACATGCTGCCTTCTAAGTCCCATTATAGATGTCAGTGCTCCTTAAATTTAGCTTTGTTTAAAAAGAAAAAAAACCCCTTCTTTTTGAATGAAACGTGCAAGCAAATCATTAGATTAAATTGCTCAGGAAATGATATGTGTAAATTGGATCTGCAGAGTCGTTACACAGCCTCCAGTAAACTTGGAAATCTAAGGGAATTCCATGGGTATGGGTGGAAGAGGGGAGAGGCTGCAAAGGAGGAATTTAGAAATACTGCCCTGGCATGCAGGGACAGTGCTAGGAAAATCAAAGCTCAGGTTGAGACTTGAATGTCAAGGGCAAGGAAAAGCTTCTTACAGCTACAGGGGTACTATGAGGATTGGGATGTGTTTCTGGGGACATGATGCAGAAGAGGGTGACTGGGAACAGTCAGCATGAATTTATCTCAGACAGATCCTGCTGTGTGGGCAGGTTCACCTTGGGGATCAGGGGACAGTGGTGGATAATGTCTTCCTCAGTTTGAACAAGGCTTTTTGTCACAGTGTTATCCAAGCTGGAGGTGTGTGGTGGGACGGTTGTGTCAGGTGGGCAAGCAGAGGGGTAAAGCTCTGGTTGGATGAAGGGGCTCAGAGGTTGTGTTTAGTGCCATCTACTCTTTATTTTCTGGAGACAATAGCAAGTGGAGGAGGATCTGTTGTGTTAGAAGATCTTGCTCGTTTAACAGTAGCAGATGAAGGCAGGCAGTGATACCAGAGTAGAACTGCAGCTTTTGACTACAACCAGTGCCTCCAGATTTCAAAACTTGTGTTTTTCACTTGTTTAGTTTACAGAGTAACAGAATGGTTGGAATTGAAAAGCCTGTAAAGACCATGTTCCAACACTCTTGCCATGGGCAGGGACACCTTCCACTAGACCAGGCTGCTCAAAGCTCCCTCCAACCTGGCCTTGAGCACTGCCAGCCAGGAATGGGGCAGCCACAACTTCTCGAAGCAACTTGTTCAGTGTCTCACCACCCTCACAGTGAAGAATTTCATCCTTAAATCTACCTAAACCTACTCCCTGTCAGTTTGAAGCCATTCCCCCTTGTCCTGTCACTCCACGTCCTTGTCCAAAGTCCCTCTCCAGATTTCTTATACCCCTTTAGTCACTGGAGGGTGCTTCAAGGTCTCCCTGGAGCCTTCTCCAGGCTGACCACCCCAGCTCTCTCATCCTGTCTCCAGAGCAGAGGGGCTCCAGCCCTCTGATGACCTTTGTGGCCTCCTCTGGACTCGCTCCAGCAGATCCATGTTGTGCTTGTGTTGGGGCCCAGAGCTGGAGGCGGCTCTGCAGGTGGGGTCTCACCAGAGCAGAGCAAAGCCCCCTCCCTTGATCTGCCCACCTTGCTTTGGATGCAGCCCAGGACACAGGTGGCTTCTGGGCTGAGTGGACATGGCCAGGCCATGTGGAGCTTCTCAGCCACCAGCACCCCAAAGTCCTTCTCCCTGGGGCTGCTCTCAGCCCATTCTCCACTCTAGTCACGGTAAGAGGCCTCCACTGGGAACAGATCTGCATTGAGCCTGCTGAAGGAGAGGCAGAAGTGTAGGACAAAGCCAGTGGAGATTTTATTCCCCCCATTAAATGGACTAACAGCCTTGTCTTGGAAGCTCTGTCAACATGCAAGGAAACAGAAGCTTTTATTAATCAATCATTAGTTAAGGTCTGAAATACGAGCAAGGGGTCAGGTTCTGCTAAGCCCTTGTGGAAAGATGGGACAGATCCACAAGACTGTGCTGCCCTCACCTGACCATGGGTAAATGGGTAAATCCTGGTGGGAGGGTGGCTGCAGAAGCAGCAAGCTCTGGAGTTTGGAAGGATTTTCCTAGGAAAGATTATTCCATGGCAAAAATCATCCCCTTCTGCTTTCTGAGACTGATGTCAGCAAAGAGGCCATTTTTTCATCCTATAAATACGTGTTTATAGTTCACTTTTTTTTCCCCCATCATCTTGCCTATAGCTAATTTGTAATAGGAGAGAGAATTTAGCCAAGAGAATGTGTGGTAAAAGGTTGTTCTTATTATCTGTATTTTGCTAAAAATCAGAATGAATTACCAAGACAATTGATTTTTAAGGCAGGCATTATCCAGGGCAAGGTACAGTACTGATTTAAACATTTCTTTTACGATGGCATATGTTATTCCAATAGTTGCAGCAAGCATTTTAATAAAATATGGATTTATTTTACTAAAAATCTTTCAAAGTTTTACTACAGCTATGAGCTGAGGTTTATTTTGGCACACTCAACTGTCATCTACATTAAATGTTTAATTGAATCCCTCTAGTGTTTCAGTTTAACATCCTGAAAACTATTGTCTGAATAACAGTGATATTGTTGTTTCATGTTCAGAATTATTTTAAGAGCCATGAAAAACAAAAATTAGCTTGTGTTAATGTCATTCTATGTAGTAAATAGTTAAAGATTTAATTGGAAAATTCAGTCTTAGTATATGCAGGTCTTGCATACTTGGATGGCAAATCTTCATTGAGTTCAGGAACATCAAGGAAATGACTTTTCAATTTTCCCAATAGATTGGAAAACAGGAAAATTGATGATGGAAACTGTAGGCCTCTACACAGTTCACACTTACTTCCTGTACCATAACTATTGCAGAAGTGGTAGGTGTTGCTGTGCTTCTCAGGTCCCAGGAAAATATTTGATTAATTTTTTAATCTAAGTGTTTTGTGCAATTAATAGTAGTCCTGTGGGGGAGAATGAGGAGTCAACTTTGTGGCAGATTTTGGTTTAATTTTGGATTCAGAGGATCTGTGTGTCTGGACCTGAGGGGTGGGATGTCCATGGCACAGGCATGGTGAGTTAAACACGTGCAGGTCTTTGCTGGGTAAAAATTAAGGATGAGAGAAGAGCACAGGCAGATGGAGGCACTGACATCTATTATTGATGGCTATGGTTGTGATTGGAGTACAGTTACACAGATTGCTAAAAGCTCAGAGATAGCCATCTCATAGGGAGCAGGATTGTCTTACACCCACTGTGTTTAGTTCTTCTGTACAACATAGCTTTAAAAAATAAATGTATACACCACACCAGGGTTGACAGTCTTTTCTTGATTCTAACAACAATAGGTTTTTTGGTGGTGTAAATGCTTTAGCAACATGTGAATGCAATTTTTATTGATTTTAATTTCTCCTTTACATATGCCATGATTAATTTATTACTGTTTTGGTGATCTTTCCAGGTTTTACCCAACAGAATTCTTGCAGTTTTTACAGTTTAGCTTCCTAATTGGATATTTGTTTTAAAATGAAAGTAAGTTTTTTTTCTTAATCTTGACCTGCCAGGTTTATCTACCTTTGAAAGGACCACTCTTCTCTCATCAACTCTGTTCATCATGTAAGAGTAAAACGTTCAGCTTAGCAGAAGTCAACAAAAATATGTTAAAATATGGTTCAGTGGAAGGCTGATGTGATACTTTTAAAACATGGTAGTTGTATTGAAACAAATGTAATTTTACAGACCTTCAAGTTTATATTGCATTATTTTTTAGCAGTAGGAACTTACTGGACATAAGGGGGACTTGTGTTCATGGACATGAGACAGATCAGGGGGAGTGCAAACTGCAGGTTAGATAATCAGCCTCCTACAGATGCTATAGGGTGTTCCTGTACAGGGAAGCACTGTCTAATCTTTACCATATCCACTGTGAACCAGAATGATGCCACACTGCTGACACAGCTGAGATCAACACCATGGATGAATGTGTGCCTGTCTTGGTCTCCGTAGTCATATGGAGAATGACTCCTCAGTTGTAGTGGGATACCTAAATATTTTATGGATTTGCTCTGACAGCAAGCATGAGTGTTTAATAGGCAGATATTATACATACTTTAAAGATGAGGAACCTGGATACATAGAAGGGAAGTGGTTTGGCATCACAAGGTTGATAGGAGACCGGTGACAGAATCAGGAACTGATTGTATGTTTCCAAAATGTTGGTTGGTGCATTAATCCTTCTAATTTCTCCCAGTTTTGAGGTGACCCTGTTCCCTTACAAAAGTGACTGCTAGCAGAATTTCTCCAGGCTCTGTCTTGTGCAACTTTTTGCAGACTTGAGTGGAAAAGTCTGAGCTGTGTCATCAGTTAGGATGTCAGCAAGTTAAATACCAAAAATTGATGGGCAGCAAACAGTTCTGCTTGACAGAGTACAAGAATAGTCCTGCAGTGCTGAGAGACAACGTGTTTAGAAAAGCACTGACTGAGCTAAATCTGAGCAAGGCAGCAGTGTTGGTCCCTCAGGACTCATTGCCATTATCTGCTGGAGGACATTTCTGCCAGCAGCATTCCCTGGGTGAGGTGATGAAGGTGCCACAAACTCCATCTCATTGCAGACTGCTCTTGGAGCACCCAGCACTGTGATCTGTTCATTCATCCCTGCTCTCCAGACACCCCATTTTGGTGCACTTGGATACCCAAGTGCATGAGCCCCAGACTATTTCAGTTATTGAATGGCAGTAAAAAGAACTTCTTAATTTAGAACTAAAGTCCCTTAGGTCAGTGTTTCCCACTGAAGCCCTGTAGAAATGTCTCTCCTCTTGTCTCTGGTGCTCTCAGTGGGATCACCACGAGCTCTCTCCTGGAAATCAGCTGGTTAATGCTAAGACATCTCTCTTCATCTCAGCTTCTCAGTAGTAATTGCTTTTTGTTAATGGATGTCAGGAGCAGGGGGAGACTGATATCAGGAGATGATGCTCTGTGAGAGACAGCTCATCTGTTTGTTCATTCCTGGAGGGAGTGAGGCAGTGACCAACCATTAGTCAGCTTGAAGTTTTTGGAGCTGCAACTCCCCAAAGTGCAGGATCCAGAAGGAATTACCAGGTTACCTCAAACCCTCTTTGTATCATTTACATATCTGATACAATTCAGCCCCTGATGTTTTATTAGACTGTTCTTTCAGAATGGCATTTGAAGGATTCAGGAGATAAAGACATGACCATAACCTTTATAGTATAGTCAATAACATCCACTTGAACAACAACAATAAAAAAAAGCTAGAAAATACAGACTTTTGAATGAGCTTCTAAGCTGCTCAGTGTTATGATGTCTTCCTTTAAGATTAGACAGGCTTTTAGTGTCTGGTATTTCCCCCTGCAAAGTGTAATCATGTTATCTCTCAGGGATTTTTTGGCAATCTCAGTACATTGTGTTCTTCAAGGCATTTTTTTCTCCAGCACTGATTTTTTCTTTCTGCAGCCTTTCACCCATACAGAATATGGATGCCAGAGCTGGCAGCAGCAGTTCAAGATTTATAATGTTGGTAATCCTGTCCACAATAGCAAAAATTTCCTCCACACTTGAATTTAAGGATTTTTTCAAGGAAACATGACTTCCTCATGCCGAGGTGTGGTTCTTGGAGCTCACACAGTTGCACCTCCCTTTTAAGGCTCTAATTTCCCCTATCCTGTCATGACAGTAGTCTTTTCTAATGGCAAAGCTTTCCATCTTGGATTTATTAAAGCATGTTTTGTTTCTTTATTTATCTGTGATCCAAAATGACTGCATGATTGCACTTTTGCTATTATTTTTTAGTCAGTTGTTATTGTTTTTATGATGATCCTAGTAATTTTTGCAAAGATTTTCTATTTATGTCCACATTGTTGGTGAAGATGATGACAAATACCCATTAGAAATATCTTTACTGAGAGAGTTTTTCATTGACAAATGTGTCCTAAGATAATTGATCATAATACTTTAAATATGTGGGGTTTTTTATCAGCCTTGTAGAGCACTAACTTCTTAAACCAGAATGTCAGTAGTGTGCTAACTTGGACATCCTGCAAAGCTCTAATTTGTTGCATCTTCATGCCTTAAATGAATTTGTTAAATATTTATGAATCCTGGTGATGAATGTAGTATAAGAATTAAGATTATTAATTTCTAATGAAAATAATTTGCTATTTAATAGAAATAATCAACAGTGTGTAAGTACACAGTGTCTGGATTTCATTAGTTGTTCATTCTTGTTGGCCAGATCGAGTTTAGAAATAAATTTTCATACCAGATGTGCCCAATGGCCCAAGAATTTCAACAATTGTTGAAATTTAATGTTTATAAAGGTTTATAATGTTTATTAATTAATTGAGACCATAATCTAGTATTAGGAAAAATATATTAAAAAAGAATTTAGTAAAACCTCCATAAAGTAGCCTTCCCTTCCAGTAGAGAAAATGGACTTGGAATGTATTTATTAGTATTTGGCTCACTCCTTTGAATCTGAATGTGCATGTACAACTGCTCACAATTAGAATTATTTTTTCTAATGCATCTTTGTGGGTGAGCTTGGTTTCTGGAGAGAGAGATGTTGCATTTAACCATGTAGTGAGTCATATATATATATATATATATATATATAGAGTACAAATTGTTTGGGTCAGAAAGAAGTAGTATACTGTGATATTCTTACATTTCTGGTAGTGTAAGCTGCTCAAAAATCTGTTTTGCAATTATCTTGATTATTTAAGTTCTTTGGATGTCCTTGTGAGAGCAATAGACTGTTCTTTCCAGCTGAAATTATTTAGCTGTTTCTTTCCTCAGTTAATGTAGGGAGAGAAAATCAATATAGAAGATAATATTTTAGCATTAGTTGATCCTAGGGTCTTATTTGATTCCAGCATAGCAGGCTAAGTAGCAAATGCTCTTAGCAATTGTTTCTGTTAGTGGAATTTTGAAAGCACTAAGAGAAATCTTGATCCATGGAGACAGTACAGTAATTCACATTGACATATTTTCCCCATTTGCCACAGGGCAAGTGGAACTATTAATGCTCCTGTGCAAAACCTCTTTTCTCCTTTCCTCTTTTTTTTTTTTTTAAGAGCAGAACAGAAACAGTGTTGATCCTAACAGTGGATTATATGTAAAATTTAGGCTACCCTGCAGCCATCAGAGGGAAAAGATTCAGAAAATTTGCTATCAGTGAATCTTTGCTTTTTTTCTAAATAGACCCCTGTTCCATGAGTATATATATTTATTTATTTACATGGTGGATTTCTGTAGTGTTTCAGATGGTTGTTTTAAGCAAGAAGGCATCTCTGGGGTCAGGGAGCAGGTAGCAGCAATTGTAAAATAAACTGTTTGAATACTGCATGTCCACATGAACTGACTCTAACAATAAAATATTCTCTGAATCCATTCTGTGCTCCACAATGTTCAGTCAGTGCCCAATGGAGACAGCCGTTCCAATCATGTATACACAAGGAATATTTGTTATCCATTGTAGTATTTTGCCTGCAGCTTTGAGAGACCCAATTTTATCTTCCCTTAAGCAGCCAAAATGATGTCAGCATCAGCATGGTACTTTTTTTTCTTTGAGTGTTTCAAGAACCAAGAAATTGAGCTGTTTGTTGATAAATGAAGGTTTATGTAAAATACATATAAATTTAAGCAATTTAACTCAGTGCAGTAAAATGGCCTTTGAAATGAGATTTAAATGTGAGTTCTTGAAAATCTGGTTGGTTAGATGTGCAGAAAATAACAGACAGTTGACTGCTAATAATGTCATAAACAATAATTAGGCTGTGAGGAGCAGTGTATGATAGATGACCAAGTATATATTATATATATCTTCTCAATGTGCATCATCTTGGCTTTATGTTACCAAATTCTGTGTGTGCTATTAGATTAAAACTAGAAAAAATTCCTAGATAAATTGGCAAACAATTTCTTTGGTGTCCTTTCCCTTCCATCATTTCCCTTCCCCCTGCACCCCCTGCTTTTTTTTTTTAAGAGAGCCAAGAGACTAAGCTTAGGTCACAAATGAGATGAGTTTGATGACCTCAGCCTGTGGCCTCTCAGACATCTGTCTACATCTGAAAACATCCATAGATTTTAGTAGAGTTGGAAATCTCTTGTCAGGAAAGATTCAGGAATAGAGTGGGAACACTTAATTCTGCTTGTGATTGTAAAACCTCAAAAAACAAATAAATCATCTCCTTCAGTGCTTGGTATTTAGTAAAAGTTACAGTTATGATGCATAAAAGGAAAAACTTTCAAAATACTCATTGAACCAAAGTAGGGTTGTTTTTCTTTTTCTCCTTCGACTGTTTATTATCTCCATGAATTATTGTTCATTCCTCTCTTGTGATAGTTCTTTCTGATGTGGGCTTCTCTGTGATGTTAATCATAGAGGTGCAGCCTCTGGGAAAGACACAAACTTTAACCTTTCTGGGTCATGGGTCTCGGAAGCCACTTCAGTTAGAGATCAGCACAGTACAGCCATACACAGCATGTTCCCATTTGTTTCCAGGTCTTTCAGGAAAAGAGAATTAATTATTTATACCTTATCTATATACATTTACTTATTATTACAGCTCAGTTGTCTTTAGCTTCCAGTAGTTAATTTAAAGTACATTTTTCCTAAGGTAACTTCATCATCTGTGATATAACTTGCACTGTTCATAAGGCATATCAAATCATTTTAATTACGAACCCAATCTCTTTGCATGGAAGTATTTCCCTTTTTGTCTATGTCTGCTGAACTTTCTTCTTCCTGTGGTGATCTACAAGCCTGTACTGTGATCATTCTTCCAGATACATAAAATAATACAAATTAATAAGAGAGTATTCTGATATCAGTGACTCTTCAGCTGTTCATAGAATTATTCAGGACCAAAGAAACCATAAGAATTGGAAGGAAAAAAATAGGCTTTATATACTTTAAGATCTTCCTTGGAATTATGTGATAAAAATGAAAACTTAAAAATTGTTGATTGCAGATTTTTAATGTTTATTGTGTTACTTGTGATCTTGTAATTCAGATGACACATTAGTGTAGTGAAAAATAATAGTTTGTTACATAAAAGCAGTATAAGATACGCTGCTTCATGAAAAAGACAGCATATGTTAGGAAACCAAGTAATTGTCTTGATGAAATAAATGAGAAAAAAAAAGCAGCAAGATATTCAACATGGTCTGCATTAATTGAAACTGCTTTCAAAAGGAACATAATGTTCCAAGTCCTCTTCTATTCAATAGTCTGTTCCAGGAAATTTACCTTTCAAAACTGTCACAGAATTTATTTTAATGCCATTTGTTTTGCTCTGCAAGCCACTTTCTCTCATTTCCCAGCAGTCCTGGCTCACTGGGGAGGTCCCTCGGGACTGGAGGTTTGCAAACACAACGCCCATCCAGCAGAAGGGCCTGGAGAGGACCTGGGAGCTACAGGCCTGTCAGTCTGGGCTTTATGAAAGGCAGGTCCTGCTGGACCAACCCGATCTCCTTCTGTGACAGGGTGACTCACTCAGGGGAAGGACCTGGACAAGGGGACATGACAAGAGGAAGTGGCCTCAGGTTGTGCCAGGGAGGTTTAGATTGATATTTGGAAAAATTTCTTCATGGAATGGGTGCCCAAGCATTGGAACAGCCTGCCCAGGGCAGTGGTTGAGTCACTGTCCTTGGAGGTATTTAAAAGACATGTAGAGGTGGCACCTGGGGACATGGTGTAATGGTGGCCTCGGCAGTGCTGGGTTAATGGTTGCAGTCAGTGATCTCAAACGATTCTGTGCATAGCTCAGGGTGAAATCTTTGTGGGCTTTCCACAGTGCCATTGTGAATCACAGATGCTGCAGATGCGTCAGCCCAGCCACCTTGGCAATGCCTGCCTGGCACAACAAGAGCTGTGTTTAAAATTGCACCAGTGATCCTGCTGTGTCAAGAGTAATGGTTGTTGTGAGATGATGGAGTTCCCAGAAGACACTTGTAGGACCCGAGTGCTGTGTTGTGCTGTGATACAAATTCAACAAAACATCCCTGTCAGATGGTGTTTTCCTGTGTAGAGGAATTGAACCGTTAAAAAGACAATAATTTAGCAAACATTTCCATGAGATGTGTTCTCTCTGCAGTATCTTCTTCATGTAATATGATAAGGCCTTTGGAAAGTTTATCCATTAATCTTTAAATAATACCATCCTATCACAATGCTCAGTGCTGCCTTAGTCTGTAAGTCAGGGTATTTGGCAGTACAGATCAGCTCAAACAGCAGTAAATCTGTTGATACTGATTATCACCTCTTTGAACCGCCTTTGCTTCTGTACTGAAATTCTGTGTTACATGAATATAAGTAGTGTGATCTTTCTGCTAGGAGAACACACTGCTCTCTCTTTATTCAGCTATACAAAGGGAGTGTTTTCAATATCTTTAATTTTTCTTTTCCACATCACTCTGTAAATCACATAAATTTATGTCCCTTACGGATGGAATTACATCTTGGGGAGTCTTGCATAGGGATAAGTTGCAGTTTACTTTTCAGCTATTCAGTTTTAAGTCTTGAGAATAGGAAGTAAAAGAGCTGCACAAGAGTATTTTGGTTTAATAAAAGCAAAAAGGTGGCTTTCTCAATAACCTCCTATAGACGTTTGTTAGGAAAAGATAAACGTATTAGGAGAAGGTTAAAAATATGTGTCGCCAGGTATATGGAGGCAGAGAACATGGAATGTATTTCTTTGTGTTTTACACATGAAACCTTGCTAGTTTCTTTTTACTGCTCTAAAACCATCGACCATTCACTGTAATGGACTGCCTAGCCTGTATGTTGTTCCGTATGTTGTAAATATGAAATTGATTTTCACTGCCCATCTCTTTGCTTACTGTGATTCTCCACTCTAGATTTCCTGTTTTCTTAGAATGCAAAGATCACTGACATTGGTATTATTTGTACATATTTAATATAATGTTTTTTTTCATTTTGTTTGCAAATTTCTGGATATACTACTTTTTAAATTAAATTAAATAATTTTAATCTCTAGATAGAGCTTGCATGTTTTATTGTTGTCCATTTAATTATCTAGCAGTTATCAGTGGGCAGGTTTTACTCTGTTGAGGCAAATGTGTTCAGGTTTTTTCAATGTGCCAGTCAATGTCTTCTGTTGCTTGTTACAGCTGCTGTGCACAGTGTGGGTTACTGCAGGTACCTGAAGATCTTGACTGATGGGGTGCAGCTGCTGACTGGTGTTGGGGTGCAGCACGATCAGATTTTAATTGCAGGGGGATGTGATCAGTCAGGGGCAGCCAGGGAGGTGCTGTGTGTGTCAGGAGCTGCTGTGGGGATTCACTAGAGGTCACTTTTTGCTCATCTTAGCAGCAGGTGATAGTGGAATGCTGGTAGTGCAGTATTTCATGGTGATACAAAGCAGTGCTCAGTTTGGCAGAGGATGAAATTCAAGCCTGGTAACTTGTCATCATCCTGAGAAAATTTGACAAAGCAAGAGAGTTCATTTCAATGTCATAAATGTACATAATCCCAGTGTGTGGTTGTGCCTAAGGTCCTTTGCAACATATTGACAGTTTCATGTAACACTGTTCTGCTTTTTTCATCCTTTAGTATCGTTGCTGGTTTTTCAGATGGGTAAGACTTGTGCTAAGTTTCAGACAAAACTCTCTAGCTAAATTCTTAGTGAGATGTGGCTTTGATTTCATATGTGTTTAGTTTTTCTTGAGGGCATCCTCAGTCTTGTGGTGTGTGTTTGAAACAAGGAAGTATGATGCTTTTTATGCCACCTAGTGAATGAATGACAGTCACAAATGCAAATATAATTGTTTGGGAACTTGAAAACTATCTCTGATACAACTTCTGCTTTTTTCCCTGGCTACTTGTTGTACATGTTTGATAAAAATAAGATGCCAAGTGTGTTAGAACTCAAGAGGAGGTGGAGGATAGTAGAGTGCAAATGACACAGCAGCTCAGTAAGGCAGCCCCAGTAGCAAGTTCACTCAGGACATCCACGGGTTCTGTTTAGGCCATTGGATGGTTCATTATTCTCCATATTACCTGTGAAATTGCCACTGCCAAGCAGGTTATTGAATCTACCACAGACTCGTGGGTTTTGATCCCCTCAGTTGGCCTTAATATGTAGATCTCATTTTTTTTTTGCATGCAGAATGCAGCATCATAAAGAGTATCTGGTTCTCATTATAATTCTAAAGAGACAGTCAGATTTCATAACTATTCTGCATAGGCCAGAGCCTACTTCCCTAAATCATCTAAAAAATAGCACTTTGCTTCATGACCAGGCCCAGACTGATTTAAAACTTGAGAAGTAAATTACTACTCAATAATCTAGTTCTATAAAAGTAAATGCAGAATGTTGTTACACTGGTTCATTATGTTGAAAGCATAGTGCATTATAATTTTTAATGGAATGTGAGTGTAATATCTTCTAAATGCCTTCTTTAACACTTTGGGAGACAACTGGATCTGTGGTCTCCCACACAACTGAGGGATTCCCACTGTCCACAGAATTTTGTTAGTAGCTAAATGTAAATTTTTAAGATTTCATTAATAGCAGGACCCTCAGCTATGCCAGTTACATGGTTTGAATGAGCAAGATTTCAGACAGGTGAGGAGGAGAAAACCTTCCCAGGGTCACTAACCCATTTTTTGTCCTTTCATGTTAATTGGCTGCTCATTCCTGGGAACACAGATTGTGCTGCTTCTCCTTTACCTCATCCAATGTCAAATCCCCAAAGAAGCCCTGCCAGCGCAGAAGGGAGAGAGCCATATGGGGCAGGTTGCAATTGTTCCTTCAGGTCTGGATTTATTCCACTGTGAACAGATGGACAATGGCTGACATCCACTAATGGTTCTTGATAGGTTTCTTCTGCTGTTCATCTCTGTCTTCTTTTTCTCTTCAGCCACAACACAGACCATCCTGGAGATGGTCTGGTAACTCCCCCTGACTAGATGGAAAATAGTATGTCTTGTTTCATGACAACAAGAAAATGCAGAGGATTTAATTTGACCCTGGGTTCTTATGTTTTTAGCACTTGTATGAAGAGGGTGAGAACAAGAAGAATATCCCTTAGACACTTAATACAGATAACATCAGAAGAGAGAGGTTTTTTTGTGTTCAGTGGCTTGAAGGGAATTTATTCATCCATTCATCCAGCTCACTACAAGCTTTTTCACTCTGTATTTCCAGCATAGACCTAGTAGAGCTGTTCCAATCTGAGAAAGGAGCAATGCACATTTGGCATTTCAAAAATGACTTTGAATGTTTGACACAGCTGAACTTCTTGTTCATTAAGTGGAACTTTAATCTACTACTTTCATCCTTCACCTTCTTTCTAACAGATGAAGGTCCTCTATTTTATTTCATGCTTGCAATGACTGCAATTTCTTAAAGATGAGGTGGTTCTCTTTAGTCAATTATTCTTTTTTTCCCATTTTCCCCTCAAAACCTGAAGATTTTTCTCCAAAATGACTTTCACATGAACCAGAAAGCATTAACTTCTTGCAGTGGGAAGTTGCACAGAGGGGAAGTTATAACTAAAAAAAAAAGAAGCTGTAATTGAAATACGCAATTGCAAAATCAAAGTAGGCTGATCTCTCTGTGTGTTATATAAACAAATGCGTCTCAGGATCTAAGTGAAGGAATTAAGGAAATATTTAAATCCAAACAAAGTTTTCTTTCCAAGTTTTAAATAAATTGAATTGACTTAGTTTGATTATACATTTAAACAATCTATTTTAGGATAAAGGTTAAATGTTGGGCCCTCTTTATCCAACCATTCTTTTCTTCTGACATAAATCTCTCCTAGGATCTCATAACAGCATCTGCAAGATTTACTGTTGACAAAAGTTAAGATATTCCATTGAAACATAATCTTGCATTTTGATATTAAAAATGCATAAAGGTCTTTAATTTATGGCTTTAAAAACTGTTACAATGAATGACGTCTGTTTGATAACAAAGCAAAATCATGCATGAAAGAACCAGCACTCACGGCTGTGACAAACTAAAGAAAATCTGTAAGCACACAATAGCAGTATCTTTGTGTAAGAGAATTGTCAAACCTCACTATACACTTCAGAAAACATTCCACATGTATCTTAGGGGGTAAGACAGCAAAACTTCCTCTTTCACTATCTTCAAAGTCACAGCTGCTAAAGATAGTGTGCCCTAGTGCACCGAATTTGTGAAAGCCCAAGGTCATGCCCTTATGGTTGCCCATTCTGAGGGGAATAAAACTTGTACTTAAATTATACATGTGGCTGTTAACAGATACACTTAAAACAATGTATTTGCTCTGCAGCACATGTGCTCCTCCAGCTGACTCATAAGAAGCCAAGAAACAGTTTGGGGGCTTTGAAAAATGCCATAATTCTTAGTGCAGGGCACAGAAGACACTCAGCTGTGTTACACTGCTGTTGAAAGAAGAGATTGCAGTAACAGCAGTGCCCAAATGCAGTAAGAGGATGGGGATTGTTAGGCTTTGTGAAAGATGTATTGTAGCCCTGTAAGCCACGGTGTAAAAGTTGTGAAGATGACAACTGAGTGTGAGGTGATCAGAGACTGCTGGAGAAAGCAAAATGGGTGGGGGAAACCAGAGGCTTGGCTGAAGTCAGCTCTTCTGCTGCTGGATTTTCTCATGTCCAGTCCAAAACTAGGCCACTGACAGCCATGCAAGGGAGGGGGGCTGAATTTGGGGAAGTTTTCTGAGGCAGAAAGAGCACTGCATTGTGTTCTGAAGGGAAACTTCCATTTTGCTTGAGTTATTTCATGTTCTTTTCCATCCTGAGAGTCTGCATAGTTTATTCTGTAGAGCAGGTGCCTCGTGGCAGCTGTCGAGCAGGGTGCAGAGACCTTTTGGCTGGGGCTTTGGGGTCAGATAACCTCTTTCCTTCAGCAGGTGCAGCTGGGCTTGCTGCTGCTGCTGGAGGGAGCGCTCTTGGTCCGGTCAGCATCAGCTGAGGATCCAGCCCAGGATGTTTTCCCCAGGAAGCATGAACTAGTGATGGGTGTGCCAGGTGGACCTGAGCCCCGTGTTACCTACAGCGTGTGTATTTGTTAGGTCTGTGTACAATCAGAAAAGGAAAAAGAGCAAGCATATGAATCCCTTCACGAAGTAGCGTAGAGAATACCAAACTGCAGTATTAATAACCTCCTGTTATTGAATCCTCCATCTGTTCATCATGCCAACTTATCCTCACTTAGAGCACTCCCCTTGTCATAATATTTTGCGCCACACTCCCCTCCCTCCCCGAAGCAGCAGTTCCAGTTTAGATCTAAACATTTGCCCAGTCATGTAACCCCACTGAGGACATGGTCTCAGTGCCTGGATCTGTTTATGTCTATTAAAAAATGCAACTGAATTCTTAATTTCATTTTTGATTTTTTCCTTTTCCTCTAGTAATTTCTTTTTTTCTGGAGATTTTCATATCCATATTGGTATTCACAGATATTTCTCTTGTGGTTTAAGCGTGTTTGACCCCCCTAATGCTCATTCCTGATACTTTGCCACATGGCAACTGAAGCAGTGAGGGAGAAAAAAAATAATTATTTTCTCCTTAGAGCTTTGATATGTATGTGTTTTTATATTTTGCTAACATCTATAAATGGCAATAAAGTGGTTAGCCACTTTAAAGTGATTAAACCCAAATTTATTTATACAAACCCCACATGAGGCGCTTGGCTAGATGCTGCCCTAGTGATGCACAGTGAGAATTTAGGGAAGCTGTTCTTTGAGGGATGTCTGAGACGTCTGTGCTGAGCCACAAAAGGCTTTCCCAGGAACACAGGAGGAAAATGAAGATAAATCAGAGGCTGCATAAACTTGTCCTGGGAGCTACCTCCCAATCCCGGTGGATAATCCCATGAAAGGGACACACTACCTGGGAAATGATGGGGGAAAACAAGTTTTTAGGGAGCTGGAGCCAAGCTGCTGAAGGCTGCCTGTTATGCTAAAATCCTTGAGTTGTGCCCTGAGCGGATTCCTGAAATCCACACAACTCAGAGGCTGAAACCACCCTTCATAACCTCTGGGTTCAAATATTTCCCTCATAGGCAAACCAACTCCCAAAAAACCCCGGGGAAAAATCGACAGCCCTGTCCGTTCTCCCAGTGAATTGCTCTTGTTTGCTACCCAGGAGTGTCTGTCTTTATCCGAGAGGGTCCGGGTCCCTGAGGGATGCCGGGGCCGTTTGCTGACAGGAAACGATCGTTTTATTTCTGGAAAAACCCAGAGAAGAGACGTTCGCTGCCGGGCTGGGCTGGGCTGTGGGTGGGGACGGACGAGCGAGCGGCCGCGGCTCCGCTTCCCGCCCGCGGCTGGCAAGGAGGAAGGGGCAGCTGTGCCAGTAGAGCGAAAGTTTCTGGGAGGGTTGGAGCGGAGCTCCGGGCGCTCTGGAGAAAAAAAGCCGCGGGGCAGAAGGCGGCAGGGCCATGGCGGCCGCCGCTCCCTCACCGCGCCTGGGCGGGGCCGCCGTCAGCCGACCCAGCGGCCGCGGGGGCGCCGCCACCACTTTGGTTCGCGTCGGCCGCCGCCGCCGCTGTTCGGGCGGGGAGGGCATGGCGGGCGCGGGGTGACCCCGAGGGACCGCGGCCACGTGGGCGCGATGGGAGCGTTCCCGTGGGGAAGAAATCGGCCTTGGATTCATTGACTTTGGGCAATTCGCTGCTCTTTCCCTAAGAGCTGCCCTCGCTCGCGGCGGTTCCGACCCTGCGGAGACCGCGGGGTTAGTTCAGGGGCTCTTCAGGGCGGATCAGGGGAGCTGCAGGAGGCACTGACCCTTACCGGGAGCAAAATTACAGCGTTATGGCTTGATTTGTTTTCATTCCTGTTAGTTCGTGAGGGAAAAGCCTTAGCCAGATCACAAATACAGCGAAACACCAGAAGTGCTGATATTTGGGGATGGCAGGAACGGGCAGAAAGTGATGGGCAGAAGTTCTACCTGAACGTGCGGGGGAACTTCTTTGCTGTGCAGTGACTGCACACGGAATACATTGCACAGAGAGGGTGTGGAGTTTCCCTCCCTGGAGATCTTCCAGACCCGTCTGGACTCAATCCTGAGCCGCGCGCTCTGGGAAAACCTCGTTTGACCAGGGAGGTAGGACTCGATGACCCGCTGTGATCCCTTCCAAAATGACCCATTCCGTGACTCTGTGAACGCAGTCGGCGTTAACTTTGCCGAAGTTTGAACAAAACAGAACAAAACCAAACAAAGCAGTGGCGACATCGCGTCCCAGGGCAGGTCCCGGTTTCGCTGCGCGCGGCCGAGCCAGCCTCGCCCGCCCCGCTGTCTCGTTCGTCTCGGAGCCCGCCTAGAACCAAGAGATCGAGCCTGGGGGGCGCGGCGGCGGCGGCGGCGGCAGCGGCCGCTCCCCCCCACGCCCCCCCCCCCCTCCGCCCCACCCCGCCCCTCCCTCCCTCCCTCCCGCGGGGGCGGGCGGGCGCGCGTGCGCGCGGCGGTGGCGGGGACGCGCCCGGCGGCGGGGGCGCGCACCGAGGCGCCGCTCAGTTCGGGGGCGCCCACGGAGCGGCCGCCATATGCCGCGGCTGCCGCGGCGGCTCCGAGCGGCGCTGCCCCCCGGCATCCTCCTCGTCCTCACCGTCCTCCTCCTCCCCGCGGCGGGCGCGGACGGAGCGCGGCGCCTCCATGGGAAGTTCGCACCTCCTGAACAAGGGCTTGCCTCTAGGTAACCATCCGGCCTGCTCGCCGCGGTGCGGGGCGGGCGGGGAGCGGGGCGGAGGGGGGGACACACACGAGCGGCCGCCGCTGCCGCCGCGCTTTGTGTGCCCGTCACCGCCGCTCCGGGCCCCGCCGCGGGCTGCGGGGCTGCCCTGGCGGCCGCAGCGCCGGCGCAACTTTGCCCGGTGGCCGCTTTTTGAGGTTGGGTGAAAACATAAAGGGAAATAAAAACGAGAGGCGGAGGGGCGGGGGTTTCGAGTCCTCCCGAAGTATCGAACTCCAAGGGCGCTGAAGCTGCGCCCCAGAGGGCTCTGGGGTGTTGGTTCCGCCAGGGCAGCTCTGGGGTGTTGGGTTCTCTAGGGCAGCTTTGGGGTGTTGGGTCCCTCACGGGAGCTTTGGGGTGTTGGGTCTGCCACGGGAGCTTTGGGGTGTTGGGGTATTGCCCTGGCAGCTTTGGGGTGTTGGGTTCTCTAGGGCAGCTTTGGGGTGTTGGGTTCTCTAGGGCAGCTTTGGGGTGTTGGGTTCTCTAGGGCAGCTTTGGGGTGTTGGGTTTCGCTCGTGGGGTGAGCGGTGCCGGCTCCGAGCTGCGGGAAAGCTGGGCCGGTGTTTGGATAAACAGGAAGTTTAAAAGCGGCGTTTTATTGCTGTAAAAAAGTGCTTAAGGCCTGGCTGGTGGGATGGTTTTGGCAGAGCTGCGGACGGGTTGTGTGTCAGAGGTAAGGCTATTCACCCTAAATCTCAATTTCTCTGTTTCTTTTATTCCCTTACTTTTTTTTTTTTTTTTTGAAGCCTACGTTTATGGTGTTGTTTTTAAGGTAACATGAATAATATGCACAGGGTGATGCCTCCAGGATTGCCGGGCATAAATTGTCATGTTAATCTGAAGGTGATTTTTTTTTCTTGCCCCCAGACATAAGGAGACAGAATGTCGATTCTGTTTATAAACATTATCATTCTGTAAGCAAATGTTACCAAAAGAAGGCTACAAAGCATAGAATAAGCCTGTTTACAGTGCAGATATGAGTCAGACTGCTATGCTGCTTTGTTTTCCTCTAAAAATTAAATTCAAAAGTCAGGATTTAAGTCATAGAACCGAGCTGGACAGAATAATGGTAGAAAATATTGTTAGCAGTGCTGGTTTTTAAAATCTCACCTGTTGTAAGTTAAATTGAACAATTTCACAGAGCCTTATATTTTAGTAAGTGTTGTCCTTATGAGGAAGACTATTTGCTTTTAGGCCATGTTAGAGCAGCTAAAGATAATCATCCCTTTAGCCTCATTGAAAATAATGAGGCCTAATAAACTGAAGTGAGTGTGTACTTTCTTTTCCAGTAAATTAAAATTAACTGTCATATTTGTGATGTGTGTACGTGTTTCAAGACCATTGCACTGATTCCTCCTCCAGGGTCTTAAAAGATGTAAATATTCTTACTTAGTATTCCAGCCCCTTGGCAAGTAGCCTGATGCCCTTATTAAAATATTTTAAATCTCATTATTCTGTCCCACTAGGATGGGAGCAAGAAAATGCTAAGAAAAATAAAACATTCTTTAATAATTTCATATTGACATTGCATTAAATAATACTTTGAAAATCTCTTTCTTTTATAAAAAAGAAGGGTTAAAAAGCTGAGTATAAATTAGACTGCCAGCAGAAAGATAATTGTCCAGTGCATCTCTTTGTTCTGTGCTCTTATCTGTTTTATCTATTTTTAGCTGTGCGTTGGTGAAGCAGGCATGTAAAATTAGCAGCCCAAACTGCTAACTTGAGTGTCTTTTGTAATGTTGCTCTTTATTGACCCCCAAAGGCAGCAAGATTTCAATATTGGAATTCCTTAATGTTTGGCAGATAGCATCCTCTTCAGTTTATTACTATGTCAGCCATCCCCAGAGTGAGGTAGTGACAAAGTATTTTGCCCATTGGCAATTCATTGGAGTATTTCAAACCAAAAGGGAACAAATAACCCTCTGCCCCCAACCTGCCTCTTTTCCAGCCTGGACAAGAAATGGGTGTTTATGAGGTGGCTGCAATTGATAAACAGATGAGAGAAAGCGGGGGAATTAAATTGTTCCCTCATTTTTGTCATTGTTAATATAGAATAATACTTGGGATGTGAATTTAGCTTCTCTGTGTTTGTTTGATGGCATTGAGGGTGTAAATTGATGCAGAGTCGGGGGTGTGTTCTCTGTCTTTCTGTAAACACCCCCCATACCCCCCAAATAACAGAGATTCAGTGTTTCTCCATCAGGGACTGTGTTGTTTCATTACTGACCTGGCAAATAAAATAGTAGTAATCCCGAGATATGCTGTAGTCATGCTCAGTAGAAGAGTTTAGTCAATGAAACTGCTATTTTGGAATGAAACTCCTCCAGTCACCTTTGTGAATTTTGCAGTTGAGTGTTGTCATATGTGGTTAAGGAATAGCTGGAGCATGCAGCTTCTGAGAACACAGTACACTATGTGTAGAAACGTAAATATTGTATATGCTGTGATACTCTGACATCCTGTGGAGTTCTGATAGCATGATAAAACAAATTACAGGTGCCCTTATGCTTGTCAGTTTGGTTACCTCTTGACTTGTCCTTCTGCATCATAAAGATAAAAAAGGGTCTGCCCTTTGTTAGAAATGTGTGATCCTTCAATTTATTAATCTCTCCATTTCTGAGAGCTATTGTTTTATTTGCAGTGTAAACAGAGTGGGTTGCAGCTCTTAGCCAAAAGCGTGATCCGAGAGATTAGGATTGGGCTGCACACTGAAGTGCTATCGTGCACATACAGTAGTGCACTTGCCAACGTTTTGAAACATAAAGTCAATCCCTTGTTATCAAATAAGAACATCTACTGTAGATCACTGACTAGGCTGGGTCATCCCTTTTGGGGAGAAAACTGACGTTCTCCCCAAGTACCTTATTTCACGTAGATACTGTAAATATTTAAAAAAAAGTAAAAAAGCTTATTTTACTAGAAAGCAATTTGAACAGCAGTGAGTGTGTACAAAGGCACAGATTTTAATGTCATTTAAGCAAAGATGCTGAGAAGCAACATGATTTTTAATTCTCTTATCTGAAATACAGTGGTATTTCACATAAGAGAATTAAAACTTGAAACTGCTGATGTTTTGGACTAAAAGTTCTTGTTGCCATTTTGTTTTGACTTATGTGCCATGCATTTGTACAACTGTATTTCTTGAAGCTTATCTGGAGCACTTGGGCTGCTCGTGTGTGAGACCTGCCTTTAAGAGTAGTAGTCAGGTTTTTGCCTCCCAGGCCAGCTGGGAACATTGATGAGGTGATACTCCAGCATGTGTCAAGCTTTCAAATCCCAGAGCAGTTGGCAGTGCAGCAGTGTAGCAGCCTCCTCTGAGGCTCCCTCACCTCCTGCCCCCATAATTATTTATTTAGTGTGAGAGTAGAGATGAAGTTACACTTTTAATACGTGTCCTAAAATTTAAGGTGAGGATAAAAGTTGTAGTACAGAGCCCTTTAGCCTTAGTTCCTTAGCTGCACGTGCTTTTTCACTCCCAGACAGAGAAGCAATGGATTTACAGCTCAGGAAAACAAATTCCCAGCTGTAGTTTTGGGTCTCTTTCTCCCCTGTTGCCTCAAGAGCAAAGATGATGATTCATTTTAGTCTATGAATTGATCAGGAAAACATGCGTTGCAGATAAATCTAAAATTAACGTTTCCTGCTGAAATGTAACCCTTTGCTCCCTCACCAGTATTCCTCCGGGAGAGCTGGAGAAATGCGGCGGCACTTCCAGTTGTGGTTTAGGATCTCTGAGCTGTGATTAGGACAGGATCTCTGCCAGTTTAGGTTAGGAGCTGTGATTAGGACAGGATCTTTTCCAGTGCACAGCAATCCTCAGCCCATCTCCCCAAATGATTAACATGGTCAGGAGTGTTTTGGGAATCTGGCAGCATCCGAGTGTTGGCTGACTGAAACTGGTGTGTGGCCTTGTGTGCTGTGGGGAGGGGAAATGGAGTGAGAATCCCAAATTGTTCATGACACAAAAAAGGTGCTGGGAGTCCCCAGATTAGACTCATTTTTGGTGCTTTTGGAGCCCTTTGATGTTCAGCTTTGGTTTGGTGGTTGAAGTGGGTAAAAACTTCAGATTGTTTTTGAACATGACCCAAGACCTCTCTGGTTCCTTGAGGAACAGAATGCAGTCCCTGGGCTCCTCTAATTTCTGCCACCCAGTAGCTGCAATCTGTGGTGTGTCAGGATGGGAGGATCTGGATTCCCCAGCCCTACCCTCAGGCTCTGCCTGCTGAAAACAGCCCAGGGGTGCATGCCTGCCTTAACCTGGGTCTTTACCCCTATGGGTGTTCCAGCAGTAATGAAATAATAATAATAAAAAAAATAAATCACACGGTAAATTTAAATGCCAAATAAAAAAAGTTGCTCTAAAAAAAACCTTTCCTGAAAAACATCTGTGCCTTAGATGAATAGGTTAATTGTTTTTTGATGTGCAAAAAAAAAGTGTTTATGTTTGCTATAGCAGAATGAGAAATTAATTTTTGAGGAAGATTATGAATTAGCTTGTTCTCTCTTCTGGAATATTTTTGTCACTTCATTTCAAACATATAATGTTTCCTATATTATTATTCTATTTACTAATTATCCAGTTTGTTTCTAATCAACATAATTGAAATGTTTGATTTTTTTTTTCTTTGAATTAAGTGTAGCTAATACAATAGCATGTTTCATGCTGGTATTTATTTTGGATGACTTTTGCTTATCCTTGCATTTTCATTTTTTTTTTTTTTTATATCTGCGTTTTTCAAGGGGCTTTTAGAGGAACTTCTTTGCAGTATACTTTCCAGGGTAGTCAGCCAGAAGGGATCCTATGCAGAAAGCAGAAAAAGCTGGGACTGGGGACAATTGTTCAGCTAATTCTCTAATTCTGAAGTTGAGGTATTAATAGAAAGCTTTCATTTCTGTTGCATATGAATCCTTTGTTGTTTCAGTATTAAAGCACGAGGCAATGTGATTATATAATTTTGCTTTATGTGAGGTATTTCAAGGCATATTTTAATAGTTCTATTTACAGGTCAGTGGATGTCCCTTATCCCTGCCTAAACCCCCCTTCAGCGGGTTGTGTCACCACCAGCAAAGTTACATAAGCCTGCAGTGAAAGTTGTTCACGCTTTCTGCCTGTGTGCCAGAGCTCACCACGTTACCCCTCCTCTCCTTTTGGTCTATTTAGGGGAGCTCTGATGCCAACTCAAAAAAAAAAAAAAAAAAAGGAAGCAAGGAAACATTTCTTACTTGACTTGAGTCACAGTTCCAGATTGCTGTGTGCAGTCCAGACTCTGTATTGTTGGATGTGCTCTAACAGTCTTCCTGAACAGCACCAGTATTACTTGATAGATTCCATCTTCTGCTGTGGGACACAGACACACCCTGTCATGAGGTGGGTGGGAGTTCTGTCCTGGCAGGATGTGCTAAGCTTTAATAGCAATGAATTCTCACACTGCCGTGCAGAACATGACAAGAGCACAACTTCTGCTGCCTTTCAGAGCAGGCGTTGCTTTGGCACCTTCTGTGCTTGGTTCACGTGTGACCTTCTGAGGTGAGAAGTGTCTGCAGTGGGGGAAGCCCCCAGTGGACAGCCCAGCGTTGTGCACATTTACCTGAACGTGTCTGGGGCTGTGCAGAAGGGACTAGACCCTCACCCACAGGTTGTTGGGCAGTCAGGGCAGGGTCTAAGCACAGCAGAGAGTGATTTGGGAAAGCTGAGCTCTTGGGCAGCAGAAGAGAGTGGTCATGCTTTCAGTTTTGCTCATGGCAGAGCCCCTGGAAGCTGGGCTCGCTGCTGTTGCTGCTGCCATGTGGCAGATTGTTCTTCTCTCCCACCCTCCAAACATGATCAATAGGAAAATTAGCCCATGGCTGCCATGTGATGACAGCAGGAATGGCAAGTGGGAGTCTCCGAGGCTGTCCCTGCTGCGTTCCCATCGAGCTGTGTTCCTGTCCTCTGGCAGGAGCGTGCACTGTGTGCCTGGCCAGGCAGGGCAGTGGCCACTGGGCTGTCCTGCAGCGTGCTCAGACAGTGCACTGGCCAGGCAGAGCTCAGAAAAGAGCCAGGAGAGAAGCAGCACTGCAGGGGATTTTCATCATCTGCTGCTACACATAGATTTTTTTCACTCTGCAAAATGTCATCATAGCACTTGGATGAGTCAGAAGTTGGGAGAATGAGCCAGAAAGGAGCTGTACCAGGATGTGTGCTCTCCAGTTGGATTGGGCTGATGTGCAGGAGGGTTTGTAGGAAGAGAGAACTGCCCCAGGGAGCTCTTAGTCAGACTTAGAGACAACAGTCAGGGGGCTGACAGACGGTAATGACTGTGCCATTGATGCACATCCCTGTACCTTTAATTTATAATTGCAAAGTTTCCATCGGCTTCTGTGGTATTTTTACCTGAATATGAATTTTCAGAATTGACCTTCTATTTTAAGCCAAACAGTCCAAAATTGATGGTGCTTTTTGCATATTTGCAGCACTCTCAATCCTGCAAGGAAAATGTATGGCTTAGCAGAAGCAGTTGTGTGGAGCAGTTCATCATAATTCCCAGATGAGTCAAATTTCATTAGATGGTTGCAGCCAGTTTCTCTCTTGCCGAGTGCGTAGCTTCAGTCTTTGCAGAGTCATGCAGGACAAAAGTGTTTAGCAGAGATAACCACAAGCCAGTCTCCAAACTCTTAAACTGATACTTAAATATTTTTTCACTTTAATGTGTTGTACCAGATATGTTAAACTGTTTATTTTCAACCGGGTAATGAGCGTTTTCACATTTGTGGTCTACCAACCATCTTAATGTGTGTCTGGTGCTTCAGTGAACAGCATTAATGTGTATCACAGCCTTTCTCATGTCGTTGATTTTCCCATCATATAATCAGGGTTACTGAGATGTGATCTTGAGTAATTCAGTATTCTGTGTGTGGTGTTCCCATGCTGGCTGGAGCTGGGCAGCTAATTCCATTTTAACACATTATTTTTTGACTAAGAAAGGTCATTAAGGTGCTGATCAAAGCCACTGCAGCATTTTAGGTTTTATTTTTGTCCCCACCAAATTCTCTCCTGCATACTGTGTCTGCATACTGTCTATGCTGGTTGTGCTTTTTTCTCAGCCTGTCCCGTGCCAGGATTATTGTCTTTCATTTCTGCTACCAGCAGAAAGTCTTGTTCATTTTGGTTGGCTTGTGTTAGCTTTCAGGACCCTTTAAGATAAAACATATTTAATATCAATTTTTAGTACCTCCATAAACTAGTTACTTGCACCTAAAGGACTTACTGCCTTCACCCTCAATCAAGATTGGCAGTGAATACCGCAGTTTCTTTGTCCCATGAATTCTGTCAAATTTTCATTATTTTTTTCACCTCCTGTGATACTCTCAAAGCTGATTTGAATTGTGTTGAATTTGCAGAGTTCTCAATGTGGAATCTTCTCTTGTTACCCTAAAATTAAAGTAGCTTCCTTCATCTGCCCTGCCTGAGATCTGTGGTCAGCAGTTCAGCCACCACAGCACTGCTTCTTTGTGAACTTTAAACTCAGCACCACCAGGCAGCACATTTTTATTTTTTAGTTTTATGAACAGAAGCAGCGTCTAAAATGACCTTTTATCTGTGTAGAGCTCGATGTATTTTAGCCACGCCAGTCTAGATAAAAAGAATGTCTTGCATTTTTTAAAAGCTTGTGGGAGGAGGCCCACAATAGAGGCTCCATTGTGCTGTTAGTACTGAGTGTACAGGAAATCACAAATTAGCTATGACGAGAGTATTGCAGGGGAGTTTGAAGTTTACTTAATTCCTATAGTATTGTATGGTTTTGAAAGGTTTCACAATTGCCTTTTGGGTCTGGTTATGTATGTTGTTTGTATTTGGCAGACTTGTGTTCAAGGCTTTGTCTTACCATGTCTTTGTTCATAAGATCTTGTGTTTTGAATCCAGATGATTTTCCTTCTTTCTGTAAATAGAGAGGTGTGCAAATATTCTTGGCATTTGTCTTGTGACCACCCTGCAGCCATCTAATATTTAAAACCAGCCTTGTGTATTCAGCAGTGAGAACCATCTCCTTAGAGAAAGAAAAAGAAAAGGTTTTTAGTAGGAATTAGGAGAACAGCAAGCTGCAGGCACAACTTTTCCTGTCTTAACAGATTTGGATCCTGCAGGACAGTGAATTATTCAGCTGCTGGTTGGTATTGATGGGAGTTGGAGTGGGCTCACAAATCTAAAGGATTCTGGCTGCATCCTCCACACTAAACCTGAGTTATTGCAGGATAAAGCTTCTACCAAAATGTTGTTCAAAGATTGGTTTGTTTCCTTACTTGCAGTTGAGGAACGAGTTCTGCCACTCAGTTGAAAGACTCAGGATTATGGGAACTCTCCAAAATCATGAGTCTTATTTTCTTAGTCCTCTGAATTAAGAAAGTACAAAAGAATGTCTTGCATGGAGTCAGTAATTGAGAACTTGAAGTACTGTGAATATTGCAGTTTTGCATTGATTTTCATAACTTTGCTACCATCTTCCATCTGAACTGTTTAAGTCTGTTAAATTCTGTTAGAGATTTTTCTGAGCTTTGTGGCTTTGTTTAAAAAAAAATAGATTAAAAAAATCTGTTAACAAATACAGAAATAGAAACTATTTTCTTAGACCCACAGTCAGGGAAAAAAAAACAAACCTCCCATGAAATTGAAAATGAAATTTAGGGTTTTTTGCTGTCCTGGGGATATTCTCTCATAGAAATGATGAATATTCTGAAGTATTTATACAATTCCAGCAGCTATTGAAGTGCCCTAAAGATTTTTTGGCAGAAGGGGATTTTTCTTTTTTGTGCAGGAAAAAATGATGTCAAAATCATCTACTTCTCTCTCAGATTTTAATAAGAATTAATAAAAATTAGTTTTCATTTTAGAAGACTAATTCTAAAAAGAATATTAAACAGTGGTTGTTTTTATAAATAGTGAAGAACCTCTCCTGTTACATCTAAGATGTCTTTGATCACAGGAGTGCATAGTGAAAGAAGTGAAGAAGCCATATAATACCTGGGAAAGAGCTTGCATTTACTTAAGTATGATTTTAAATCGAGTTAGTTAGGGCAGTGCAAGCCTGTTTGAACTTTTTAAGTAAGTAAAGTGGCACTAAGTGTACTAAGCTTATTTCACATTTGCATTAAGATATTTAGGAATCAGGAAAACCAAATTACTTTGTACTTTGCAATGACATTGTTAGGCATGTGTGTTCTAGTTTTGAAGCACACTTGAGCATAAATACAGCTGCTTTGTGTGGGATTTGTGCCTCTCTATAAAAGGAACATCACTGAAGGACCTGTGTTAGGAATTTAATGTCCTACATGAGAACTGAATCACCTTCCTGAAGATTTTTGGTTGATTGGTTGGGGTGGTTTTTGGTTGGTTTTTTGGGGGGGTTTTTTCTTGGTGTTTTTTTTTTAATTAATTTTTTTTTGTTGTTTTCTTTGTTGTAGAAGTTTCTGGTTACTAAAAATCTTAGTTGAGTACTAAAGTCAGGTGCAGCTTCTGACTTTCAGGGCAAATGTGGTCTAATTATTGCCAGGGGAATTGGAAGAGAGAAGGGAGCAGAGATGTCCCAAGTTGCTGTGGAATGGCCCAGATGCTCATGGTGGTTCTGTCACATTTGTGAGAAGCCTCAGAAATGACCTGGGATAATTGACTTAATTTTTCTGTGCCCCATCCCACCCTGCATCCTGTGCATGCAAATGATGGTGAGCTTACCTGGGAAGGCACTCTGGGATCTCTTGGACATGGCACCAAATTAGAGTAGGATTCTTCAGTTAATGGTGCTCTGAGTAGGTGCTTGGTCGATCTTTTTGTGTCTTGTTTTACCACACAGAAACAGTTTGGGAGGCAGTGAGCTTTCATTTGTGAACTGGCTTAAGGTAAATGCACTTATTAAAAACAGAACCTGTGGCTTGACTGAGCACAGTGCTGTGCAAAACATTCCACTGTGACTGAAGGGCTTGCTTTCTCCAAATTAAAAATGTAATTTCCACCAATAAAGCTCTTCCTCTTCAAACAGCAAAAACCCCTCCTGTATATTTGAATGGGGAAGTTGTGTTTTGCCAATTAGCTTGACAGGACACTCATGCAAATGAACCAGCAGAGTGCTGGTGAGTGAAGAGGCTGCAGCTCCATGTGCTGTGCACTGGAATGTGGGGATGGTGTGTCAGCACTGAGTATCGTTGCTCCTGCTGGGATGCAAAGCAGAGATGTGATTGGGAGCTATTTTTACTTAACAGTTGAACTTTGGAAGAGAAGAAGTAAGGGATAATTTCTTTCAGTTTGAGTTTGCACATTGTACGACTTATTAAAAACTTCAAGATGACTGTTAAGTAAAGACAGCTACTTGAAGTGCCAGATGGAAAAGAGCAAGAAAAATGCCTTCTGTTTAAAACAGAAAGGGGATTTTTGCTCATTTTTTGTTGGGGTCTTCTCAAGTCCGGAGTTACTGTGCTTTGGTTCTCTCCAGTTCCATTTAATATTCTTATTGATGGGTGAGGGGATTGAGGGCACTCTACAGATGACACTGAGTTGGGTGTGAGTGTTGACCTGCTGGGGGACATGAGGGATCTGGGCAGGATGGATCAGTGAGTCTGAGGTTCAAGAAGGCCAAGTGCCAGGTCCTCCCCTTGGGTCACAACAGCCCCCTGCAGCTCCAGGCTGGGAGCAGAGAGGGTGCAAAGGACCTGGGGGTTCTGCTCAAGGGCGGCTGAACAGGAGCCACAATGTTGCCAGGTGGCCAAGAAGGCCAGTGGCATCCTGGGCTGTATCAGCAGTGGTGTGGCCAGCAGGAGCAGGGCACTGATTGTCCCTCTGTACTCAGCACTGGTGAGGCCTCACCTTGAATCCTGTGTTCCTGTGGGCCCCTCACTACAAAATATACATTGAGGTGCTGAAGTGTGTCCAGTTGTTTATCCTGGAGAAAAGGAGGCCGAGGCGAGGTCTTATCTTTACACCTACATTATGAGATTTAGACTGGATATGAGGAAAAATTCCTTCACAGAAAAGGTTGTCAAGCATTTAAACAGGCTACCCAGGGCAGTGGTGGAGGCACTGTCCTGGAGATACTTAAAAGACCTGTAGGTGTGGCACTTGGGACATTGTTTAGTGATGCCTTGACAGTGTCAGGTTGCGAGGTATTTTCCAGTCTAAATGATTCTATGGTTTTTCTGTGTTGCAGTTTCTGCCGTGGTTCCCATGCAGAAATTAGATGCATAGCAAGATGCTTTTCTCTCTTGTTACCTGTATGACAGAATGCAGGGTTCAAACAACATACTGGTCACACATTGCCAGCTCAGCTTCACAACATCAGGCTGCATTCCTGAAATTGGGATGGCACTTTATTTTAGTTCCTGCTCTCATTGTCAGCAAGTGCTCTTATGGACATTGCAAACATTTCTGCTATTCTAGAAATGTACCTGCTTTCAGCAAAGCTGCTGTGGTTTGAGTAATGCAGTAGTGGCTGTTTGATTTGGCTCTGAGAGCCCTCAATTCTTTCTTTTGCACAGCAGTCCATCATCTTACTATGACCATTTTATATGGATTTAGTTCAAGGCCTGTGTTAGTTTATACATAACTTGGAATAATTGTAAAATGTGAAAAATGTCAAGTATTTTTCAGTTGACTAAAATTTTAAAAGAGTGTTTTTTCTGCCAGCATCTGGAAGTTAGCCAGGTGAAAGCTAACATTCCCACAATACCTTTTCTCTGGGATAATGGGCAAGTTCAGGGCAGCATTCTTTCTTTCAGTTGTATAAACAGACAGTGCTGGCCAAGGCTAAGAAGTGCTGCCGAACATGAAATTGTTGCTGTTTGCCCTTCCAGTTGTTGCTCTGTTGAAAATGATTTATTTTTTTCTTTATTTCATTATTGTTCTTCTCTTCATATTTAAATAACATGGAGTCTTCTGCTCTGTTGCCTTTTAAGATCTTGCCCAAGGCAGTACTGTGTGAAAAATCTGTGCGCTCTGTGGATGATTTCATCCATGGTAGTGAAACGATGTCATCAGTATAAAACTGACTTTCAGAAGGCTCCAAAAAATAGAAAGGTGTTTGTAGAACAGAAGAGACTCTTTGACAATAGATAAAAAGAGGTGAAGGTGTGAGAAGCTGAACTGACCTTTCATCTTACTCAGCTTTGTCACTCCTAGTCCTTCCAAAACATAGCAGGAATTAATTGTCAGGGAAGCGTGGAGCTGGGAGTGCAGGTACTGTCAGCCAGCCCCAGCACAGGCAGCTTTCAGTTGCTGCTGCTGTTTTGTAACTTCTGTAATATTACACATTGATTGGGATTTATTAAAATATATTTTTCCCTGTTGGAATTAATATCTTTGTACTTTAGGAGTTTCTGAAGAGTTGGAATGCTAGAAAAGTAATTGTGATCTACATGACTTTACATATGGAGTTTAATCAGTTGGGAATAGTTAGTGTCTTGGGCCTGTGTGTAGATTTTTCTTTATTTTTTTTTCTATAAGGATCCCACACAGGAATTTAGTATATAAGCCTAAAAGCAGTAGTTTATACATGAAGAAAGATGCAGAAATCCTGGCCCCTCCACACAGCTGAATTTTCTGCTTGTACAAGAACTGCAGAAATGCAGTCAGTTGGCTGTGGCCAGCATTAGGGAAAGTTTGGAGAAATGTAGTGAGACCTAAAAAATTTCAGGGATTCTGAATGCTTACTGTATAGTTTTCTGAGCTGTGATGGGAGCATGGGTTTTATTAAAAAAAAATGTTGGTGACTTAAAAACTTTTCAGCTTAGATCTTTTCTACTGGAATACGTATACTTATTACCCTTAAAGGGCAAAGCTTTTCCTAGAAAAATCAATGCCTATTTAAAAGGGCAGCAAGCAACTGTCACATCTAAAAATTCAGTTCTTAGTAAATTCTGAATAGACAGAAGAAGAAAGTCTGAAACCCTTAATCTTTCATGCTATCTGGATAAGCTGGAACATGGCTGTATAATTATTTTCTTTCATCCACTGATGTCATTGAAGTCCCTATGCAGACTGAGGCTCGTAAATGAAACTAAAGTTCATTTTCTGTGAACTTTGCATTTTTCCATGCAGTGTTTAGGCCCACTGTCATGTAACAACCTCTGTGTTCACATAAATATGAAGTCAGTTGGGTGGATACAAGCACTTGCAATTTTCTATTCTCTACTTATGCAGAAAGGAACAAAACAGTAAAATTCAAATGGACTGAAATGCATTAGTGGTGGTGTTTCCAACTTCCAGTTCTGTAACCATAATTTTTATCTGTTTTAAAACTCTAATGACTTTTAATATGTTTTTAAGTGCTAAATAGGAAGAAAAGCACTGTTGCCTGATAAAATAAAGATGTACTAAGAAGCAGCAATTTATTGTCCTGCCTTCAGTTTGTATTCATTTAGAACACAGGATTTATGGACCTTTTAGTTGGGGTTATTTATTTCTTGAGGTTTAAAGAACATATACTCAAAGTGCTGGTTTTATTGTGTGTAAATGTTAGTATCCCAGAACTGGTTATATTTAGATCAGTAGCATTTTTGTCAATTCAGTATTTCTAAGTTTTCTTGCTTAAATTTGAAGTCTGGTTTTTCCCTGTAAAAATTGACATGTGTGGACTGTATATCCCATGATTTTATTTATGAACTTAATGAACTTCCTTGTTTGCTGTAATACTGTTAGTGGTAGTGCAGTTTTATCAGCTGTGAAGCTGAATTTTGCTCATACACATAGAAAAATTTAATTACATCAGATAAATATGTGCACATGGCCATGCGAGCTGCTTGTGTGCTGATACATATCTGCTCATTTCTCATCTCCCTGATTTTGCAATGAACACTCAGGTAGCAACAGCCTCTCTTTGCAACCAGCTCTGCTGACTGATTGCAGGACCCCAGAACAAGTCTGTGAGTGAGGTGCAAAGCAAGGCCTTAAGGACAAAAATTCAAATCCTAATGAAAGATGTGCACTGAAAGGAACTGGGTGCTTTCATATGAAACCTCCATAAGAATTGTGCAAATGTTCCTTCCTTCTTAATAGAAGTGTTTTGGATCCTGTTTTTCTTCACTAGAGACTGACAGCTTTTAGAAGTATTGTAATGATGAAGTGCCATTAGCTGCACACCATTCTTGTCTTAAATTGCAATTTAATTGTTGTGTTCTTTGCTATTCTTGTAAAATAGTTGGGTATGGTCAGAATCTTGATTTCCAGCACTTCTACTTGCTCTTTATTTTCTTGTTTTGTTGGTTATTCATTTTTTTGTTGAATTATATGTCTTTCTGTTATCAGTTGGCATGGAAACAGGGCTCCTGTATAGGCCAGTTGCTTTTAGCATTAATTTGCAGGTACTTGTTTTTGAATGTGAAAATGGAAACTATTTATGTTCCTCATCATTCCCCATCATTAATACATGCATGCTTTCCAATGCAAGGTAAATTATCTTCTGTCTTACAGGGAAAAATGTACTCTTAAAGGAAGAAAAAAAAATACTGCATCATGTGCACTGTATTAGAAAGACAGTACTTCATATAAGGTTTTTTATACATAAAACTTGGCAGAATCAGTGAAAGACTAACACCAAAACTTAGTTTAAGCTCAGAAAGTACCCAACACTTAAAAAGACAAAATGACAAAACCTAATTTTCATTTCATTAATGTATTTATTGACATGGCTCTTTATTTTTTTATTATTATTGGCAGAGTGTCCTGTTTGCTTTAAGAGTTCACTGCATTTCACTAGGAAAATAGTTAAGCAATTTGCTTTGATCAGTACTGACAAAAGTAAGGGAATAATTTCATTAATATTTTGTGATTTTAGTTAGTGGAGTTTGAAGTTCCTTGAAGTACCTGGATGCTGGCAAAAGTCACATTCTGGGCTTCTTTTACAGTTATTGGAGCAGTATTCATGGTGCTGTGATGGTGTCCTGCAGCAGCTGCTGCTTGGAGAAAAAACAGCTCTGTCACACATCTTCACAGAGTAGTTAGGCTATTAGTGTTTGCTCATATTTATAGAGATTTGGAACTATCTAAATAAATACTCTTTTAACTATTGGTAACTATCTAATTTAAGATCTGCTATGAGCAGTTGCAGAATTTCTGTTTCCAGTGTAGTTGCTTTCAAGTTCTTTAGGATGAGATTTAATCTCATTCCTAACAGCTCCAGACCTTTGTCTGAAGATCTTTGTGCAGATTGGATATGCAGAATAAAAATAAGATTTGAATTCGTGTACTTTGGCTCATTCTTCTCCATCCTGTTCCAGGCTTCAGACACTTTGTTTCACTAACCATTTATTAGGGAGTGTGCAAAACAAATAAATTCAATTGGTACTGCTCATAACTCCATTTTACATGTTTAATAAACAATCAGTTCATCTGGCCTGTTTGGGTGTAGTTCTGAACTGCTTTTTCTTTATTCTCTAAGTTAAAGTACACGCTGTTCCATTTCAAAGCCATAAGTCTGTGCAGCATTTAACAAATTTCAGTGAAAGCACTGCAGACCTGCAGGTTAGAAATACTTTGTTCATGCCACTTGTCCTATGTTACAAGTGTCATGGCATTACTCAGCAACCATATTGTTCATTCCCTCTGGACAGTTTAAAAAAACAGAACTAAAACAAAGCAAACCAATCCCTCTAGGTGCAATCCCCTTATTTTTGCATTTCATATGTTCTTCAGATAACTTTGGTGGAAAAGAAAGATTTAGCTCCATGCCAAACCCTTCTACCAAAACTGTTCTTGTAGTTACTTGCCAGTGGTTTTCTTGGAAGTAGAGAGAGTTGAGTACAGCAGATGAGGGCTTCTTCCAGCAGTTTACAGACCAGATTTTTCACTAATCCTAATGCAGCTGTGAAAAGCAGTTTGACACTGGGCCTTGGCGCTTCCTGTGTGACACTGTCTCATCATGCAGAGTAAAACCTTTCCTTCCTCCCCTCAAGCCCCCACCCTCATTCTCTCAACACATCTGTTGAAAAAGAAAATGGATCCCACAGCAGTCTTAGTGTACTGCAGAGTAACTGGTGACAGGATGTACTAAATTTGATTTTTTTCCCCTCCCCATCCCTCCCTGCAATGCCTGATGGCACTCCTGGCCCAGGAAGGGCTGCAGAGAACCACGCTGAGGATAAAGCTCCCACTATTAATTCACTTAATCCCTAAACTGAATTGTAAAGTTTCTGGTGTAGATTGAACTCTTCTTTCATATTCTTTCTGGAACTAAACTTTCAGTAACCAGCACAGCCTCTTCTTAGATATTTTTCATTCTTTAACCAGATGTTGAGTGTGGCTGGTGTCCCTTCTCAAATTCATTTATCCAGAAGTGGGTAGATTACTCACTGAAATCAAAGGCTTCCCATATGGTGGAAAGCTCTCCCATATTCTACTGTGCGTCCTTGTCAGACCTCCCAGAGAATTAAGCCACTAGTTATGTTGTCCTTTAAATATTTTTGACATAAAAGTTTAATTATCTTTATGTGAACCATTTAATTTAAGCTTTAAGGGATGTATAGCTCTGATTAAATTGAGAATTTTATCTCAGCCTGAGGGTCACATTTCACAATGTATTGTGATGGTGTAGACTTCAAAAGGAAGTAAGGCTAATTCATTATTCAAAAAAAAAAAAAGAGCACAGGTGGAATTTCTTCTTAAAGCATTAACTTCATTGACCAGCACCTATCTAATCACTGGTTGAATGTACCTTATTTTAATCTGGTTTACAGTGCAGAAGAAATAAATGGCTCTCACCTGGGCTACTCATGGATGTACAATTTTCGTCACTAAGAGCTATTTTTCAGATTTCATTTGTTATTCTCAGCACTTGTTTTTCATCTTCCTTTTGTAAGTGGGTTGACAGTCCCAACCCAAAGGAACAGAATGAATTAAAAGATTGATGAAAATGTTTTAAAAGCTACAGTTTCTTCTGAAATAATTGTTGTGCTGTCAAAATACCTGCTAAGCAAAAGGAGCATGGCTGTAACCAAAGTTAGGGAGCAGAAGTAATAACTGCTGGTTTTTTTACTTTTGCAGTGATATACCTGCACAAATTTGGTTTGCTTTATATCCAGAAAATAGGGAAAATAACCTGTTATGAAGACCTGTTACTCTGCCTCATTCCCAAGTTCAAGGATTCAAGCTTCATGTTCTTCTGTGATGTTCTGGAAAATCGTCATAATGGTTTCTTGGTTTCTGGGAGTTACCTGATAGCTGTTGTATTGCACAGAGTAAGCTCTCAGCTGTCATTTTCTCCCAGTTTTTCAGAAATCACAGTCAGTAGGAAGCAGTTAAACTCGTTTTCCAGCATCTTTCCCTATACCTTGTCCACTTTCTAAGCAACCAAATGAGTTTCAAGTTTACTTTGCATGAACTCAGTGATGATTATCTTTGATAAAATTCAAAGTAATGTGTTTCCTGTTGGCTTGCAGAAATAGAGTGTTCCTGCAGCCTTTTCAGCATGCTGCTGTTTATCCTGCTACTGCCATCCCTCCTGTTTCTGGTTTCAAAAACCTAGAAGAATCAGAGTAAGGTTTCTTATTTTGGGATTTTTTTTTTCTACATCCGATCGAATGGAAACCAGACCAATTTAATTGCTTCTCCAACTGTTGTCAGTCTGTATTTTATTTCAGAAGAGGTCCATTTCTTCTAATTGTCTGTTTTTCCCAAAGTGTGTCGCTGCAGAAGTCTGAGGCTGTCGCTGTGAGAGGGGGAGATGACATTTGTGTGATGCACAGATGTGCCGTGGGCAGATTTTGTAAATGTCTCTGCCTGCACATTGGCGGCCACATGAGCTGGAGCAAGTTTGTTTTTATGCTGAACCACACAGGCTAGAATAAAACTATGAACTGTCATGTTAACTGTATTTACAGAGAAATGTGATAGTAAATGCATTTTCCAAAATACAAGCGCTCGATCACACCAAAAATACAGAGTCAGAGAGAGAACGTGGCAAGAAATCCATGTCAAGAGTGATGAGTACCCTTTTGCCTTAAGATTCTCTAACTCTTAATAATGGATTCAATAATTCCTTTTATAATCCTTCCCCTGTTACTGAGGTTTTTTAGCACTGATAAATGTTTTATGCAATTTACAGAGACACAACATGATTTGTGCCCTGAAAAATTTATAATGATCTGCAAAGCATTTTTGTGCATGTGAACGGATCCTTTTCAAGTTGAAAACGGTTAAACTGCAGAGACTAAAAGAAACTATCAATCCTAGTAAAAAAAATGCAAATATAGGTAATTTTTAAACATTTCTGACTTTCACCATCAGAAAGAGCTTTAAATGTTGAAAAACCTTCCCTAAACCCCTTCAGTATGTGGTATGTGTGGGAAGAAATATTTTGCTTCTCTCATCAAGTCATGGAAATAACTCCCAATTTGAACTGTTTTTCTGTGCAGCTTTAACTGTGATGTTGAGACCAGAGCCTTTGTAATTGAAACTCAAATTTCTACTTAAAGAACAGCTCGGTAGAACAGCTCTCTTACATCATGTGCTTTGGTTATATTATGATTAAATGTAACATGATAACATAAACCCGGCTTTTGCCTTAAACTGCCTGTTTTATTTGGCACTTGGACTGTTGTTACTGGCTGGTTCTCAGGGAGCTTGTCATTTTTATACATCCTGTTTGCTTACCTTCAAAATGAGTATCTTTTCAGAAAAAGCTATTTATTTAAGTTCGATTATTTAAGCTGCAGAGGACCCTGGATGGGAGGTGCAGGATTTTGATTTCACTATACTCCAAATTTTCTCAGTTTTACTACTACACTGTTCTCTAGTTTGTAATCATCATCAGCCATTTTCTTTATATTGACAGAGAGCAGCAGAGGTCAGGGGCTGTGGGAGGAACCAGAAAGGGAGAGAGAAAAATGCTTTAAGGAGCCCTTTGCAAAGGTTCAGTGTTTGTTAGAGTTGTTTTGGTTTTCAGAAGAACATAATGGAGTGTAACTGGAGGGATTTTATTACCCCTATTTACCAGAATCCTTACTGCTGTGTTGAATTGTCCTGTTTTAAATATGCTCATTTTAGCAGTCTGGACTACGTATATGTGTGTATATAAATGTATACTTGTTTTTTAAAGTTTTTAGCTGTCTGCTTTAAAGTTTCCAGCTTTCCTCCCTTCTCCCCATCCCTAAACAAGTCACAGTATTTTTGTTGTTGTTGTTTCACTGTAAGGGTTGCTGACACACAGCATCATAATGTGCAGCTGAGAGGATAATGTGTCACATTTGATGCTTTCCCAAAATAAAAAAAAAGGAGTTACAAAGAACTTGGTCAGTGTTCAAAATGTAAAACATTTCCATACTGTTATTTTTAGTGTCATCTGAGTGTCCTCCTGACCTTAAGAAAGAAAATAAACCTTGTGAAAATGATTTGGTTATCCGAGGCCCCACACTTGCTTATCTTCAGACTTTTTGATAAGGAAAATAAGGAGTGTCTCAGGTAATAGTTTAACGTTCTTGGGTCAAAGTACAGGTGTGCTGTTGGAGAAATTGCTTTTGGTGTTTGGGATCAGAATAAAAGAAGCCTTTGATGTTGGCTCCACTTGGATTATTTGGTTTCTTTCTCAGAGACAGACTCCTGTACAGCATCTAAAATGTGAGAAAAACACAGAGTGTAGCCATTAATACAGGCTACATTCAGAAATTTTATGTTGTAATAAATTCTTGGCAGTGTCTTTAAAACATAATGTGAAATTAATACTCTGAAAGCAGTTGTAATGACAAAGCTAAAAAGTGGTGTTTTCTCTCAAAGAATATTTCCAGCTCAGGCAGTGGTGTAAAGCAAAACAAACAAAAACCCAAACGTGCTGGAATAAAATAACTTGCTAGAAGAGTAACATTATTGGGTGAGAGGAAAAAAATTCATTCTCTTTTTTCCTTCATAGTTCAAATGAATATGTCATGGGCACATCAAGACTCATTCCTTGAGGGAATTACATTTTAAATTAACACTATGTGGCTGTTGAACTTTTATCAAAACTACAGCCAAGATGTTAGTTCTGATAACTTGATTTAAAATGGAATGGCAATGGTTGCATGCTTTCTATTGAGTACATGGGTAAAAGGAGTGAGGATAAGGGCCACTGATGCACTTCATGTGCAGCACAATCCTCTTTGGCCAGCCTGGTCTAGTCTGGTGTTATTTATCCTCAGGATTGCTCTAAAAATCTCCAGTACCATTTCTTCCGTGGAAAGTGTTTTAGTAAGTCTTGGCATGATCTGTATTGTTACTGGAATGGCTCGGGGAGTTAATCATTCTGCTCCTAGTGCAGTTGTTGAAACAGATTGTTTTTCCAGTTTCTGCCAGCAGGAATTTTCTGCCTTTTTTTTTTAAAGTCACACCCACCCACCAATAAAATTTATGGTCTGAAATATAAGCTCAGTTGTATTTTAAACCAGAGTTTGGGAGCTTGTTAGGGTGGGTTAACCCCCAGGTGCCATAATCAACCAGCTCCATGGTCACTGTCCTGAGGGAAGGGGAAAGTGGAGGTATATTCTGATACATACCCAGCATATGGTGCATTGTGGGGATGACTGTAATGCAGGCTTGGTTCATGCCTTCAGCTCTGTATTTTGGAGAAGCTGCCCCATCAGTAACTGGGAGATGATGTCCATAGTTGTGGGCAGATGTGGTTGCTGAGAGTTGTAATTCTCAAGTTCGTTGGGTCTTAATTTGCAGGTCCCATCCCCAAGTTCACTGCAGTGATTCCTGTAAGTGACCAAGCAGTTTTTTGTGGCTTTTGCCACTGTGTGTGTGGACAGGGGCATTCCACTGTCACTGTAAAACCTGTGGGATAACTAACAGGAGCTGGCAGCCTTAGCCAGAATTTCTCAGAAGCTGAGATTGATGTAAGTGAACTCAACTAGCACAGCTCCACTGTTGCCAATTTATTTATCCTCCCTCTTCTCTCACTTATTACTTAATAAAGCTAAACATATTTGAAACAGATAAATACTCACTGTGCACAGGCACTGAGATGTTGCACATCCAAGGAGAGCTCAGTCCTTTATGATGTTTTGCCTTTCTCTGGAGTTTGCTTTCATATATCTGTTACTTGAAAACAACACTGCTGCAACATTGCTTTTTAAGTGTGTTTTATTGCAGGTACTTAGACTTTCTGTGTTTGGTACTTGATATAGTTGTTACTGAATATTGTCATTTGTTTTGCTTTTTAAGTGGTGGTGGAAAATTAAAACATTTTACCACAGTGCATAGTGCTGTTACTGCTTGTTTATTTTACATTAAATAGGTGTGATTCATACTGTTTTCAGTCTTATTTTGAATAGTATTAGTTAAGATTAGGCATATCTTTACAGCATACTGCAAATATGTAATTTGAGTAATTTTTTGACAGATGTGAAATACTTCCAGTCTTCACACTGATGTTTGAAGTACATGTGTAATATAAAATGTTGCCAGATTATTTTGTTTCTCCTTAATGGAACATTATTTCTGATCAAAGGCTTTCAAGATGTGCCTTGTGGGATGTTTGTGTTTTTGTACCTTGACAGGCACTTAGGATTTTGCGTGCACATTGACAGATTTTCGACAAATAAGAGCAAAATTACTAGATTAAAAAAAACCCTACTGGTTAGGGATCACTATTAAAAACCACAGCTAAACCCCATGTCCTCATGATTGTCAGAATAATATCCTGAGAATGGCAAGTTTACTTGCTGTGTGAGATGGAACAGTAATGAGGAATCGTGATTCAGGTTCTAGTAACAGCAGGGGAATTTGGAATTTTCTGAGCAGAAGGCATTGGCTTATTTTGTTTTGATTGTACCAAAAGGGAAAATCAAGCAAGAGAGTTGTCTCAAATACTTTGAGGCTGTTGTGTTGTCTGCTGGAGTGATTGCTTGGGTGCCCAGGCTCATTTCTCACAGGCAGTGAAATAATGAAGTGAAATGTGCTGAAATCTTACACTCATGGGAGGCTGTGGGCTGGGGTGTAATTACACAGTGGTGGTGTTGGGTGTACGTTTGTGTCAGGGAGTGAGCTGGGAGTGTCCTGCAGAGCTCTGGGTGCATTTCAGCCTTCACAGTTAACAGGAGGGTACAGCTGGGTGTGACTGCTCTGCACATCAGTGGGTCAACACAGCACAGGAAACCACTTGTATTTTTCTTGGTCTCCTGCAAATTAAAAAGAAAAGAAGGAAGATGACTTGTTCTTACTGAGTTCAGGTAAATAAAAAGCATAGATACCAGCAGTATTTATCCACTGTGTGCTTCCAGTAAAGTCCCAGTGTGCTCAGCATTAACCTCTGAGCCCTGGGGACTTCCCCAGGGGCTGCACATGAGCTTTAAGTGCAGCTTCTGCTCAGTTTGCTTTTGCATGTGTACTGTGAAGTCCATCTTGTTACTTTCAAAATCAGTTTGGGATTGTTCCTCTAAATTTTAATAAGCCTTGCAGCAGGTTCCTAAAATCTCAAGAAATATAGTTAGAAGCATTAAATGAGATGAGAAAAGAAGGAAATTAAATTTAATCTGCTGCATAATTCAGTCTTCTGAGGGTGGCTGTCACTTTTTTGTCTCTTGTTGGTGTTCTTTATTTTAAAGTATTCTCTCCTGTGCCTCCCTCCAATCCTGCATCCCAAATCATAGGAAATTGCATCCTGCTCATCTTGAAGGCAACAGCAAAAAGTGTTGGCTCAGATTCTGGTGGAATCATGAAATTTTTGTGTTGCAAATTCAGCATCTAAATATGCTGAATATCACAATACTGAAGGATGATAAATGTTCTTTTTTTTTTCTTGTATCCGTTTCACTGATCCTTGTACCTGAGTTGTATTTTAAATTTCTAATTGACTGCCCTTAGAGTTTTGCTGTACCTTGAATCTCAATGTCTTGAACTTGAGTTCATGGTGCACAAAACAATGAGCCTGCCAAAACAGTCCAAGATGTAAAAATGCATGATAGGTCAGAAACCTTAAAATATGGTTTTTAAGTATGGGGTTTGTAGGAATTTTAATAGTGCATATTGGCAAATGTAATTCATAACAGCTTCTGTGTTCATGTTATGAGGGGGATATTTTTTGTTTGTTTTGACAATTCATTCTTTCCTTGAATTAATATTAGCATTTATTTTTGAAAATAATACAAATTTTTGTGAGGGTTTATGGTAAATAAGTGACAGCTCTCACTGAATTTACACCTAGGTAAGAATATAAAATAAAGGTAAATGCCAAAGGGGTTAGTCTCATTATACATGTGCAAGACTATGAATTAGTTGAATGTCCAACCTGTCATTTTCAGGTCTTGTTTCTGTAAATATTGATGAGATTTTTCAGTAGTTTGCATTTTGTAAAAAAAGTAAATCACTTTGATGTTTTACAATGTACAAAGGAAGTTTTTTACCACAAATTCTTTGAAAAGAATATTGTCAAGGGATTTTTCTTCCTAATTTAATCTTTGCACTTGTAAGAATCCCCAGTGACAGGAAAACTCTCTTGCCAGGCTGCTCTCCTCCATTTCATGTTCCTGTTGGTTTGTGATTATAGGGTTATTGATAAGTGTTGTGCTTTTTGGCATTGATGTATTTTTCAGAAAAAAGAATTGAAGCATTTGTTTTGAAAAAAGAAAAACACATTTAAAGAATTACATGGACTTTGCAAACAGATTTAAAGAAATGAAAGGTAGGTCAAGTTTTGGGCCTACAAATCTGACAGTGTCCTTTACTTTTAACATGTGTGCCTTATATGAGACACTCCTCAGCCTAATGATGTTGAGTTAATCAGCAGTAGAAAAATGTGAAAATTATGTTATTATTAATCTTGATAGCTTTGCATTGTAGTACATTTTGTGATGTCAGTAAACCGTGGCAGCCTACTTTGAGATCTCCTCCAGTATTTGGGCAAATTGATTCTTCAATTACTGTCAGTTTGGACCATAAAAGGTTGTTTTTATGAAAAGTTGGAAACACATTTTAACAGCCTGGATTATGTCAGGGAGAGCTTTCTTTCCCTGCAGTCCTGAGTATGCCAATGGCATTGGCTTCTTCCCCCTTGGAGGGTAGCACAAACAATGCCCCTTTGCTTGAGGAGCACGAGGTGCAGGTTGGATTTGGGAGGAGAAGGACACTACCCTGCTCAGGCAGCTTCTTCCCAGTTTAAAAGAAATACATCTTGTGTGCTAAGGTTGGTCTGATCACCTTTAAGTCCCCATGCTCTCAAAGGTGTGAAGGTAAAAGAATTCACAGCCCTTCCACTCCTGTTCTGGTTGCAAAGCTGCATGGTGAGCTCATGAATCCCCTTGTTTCTGGGATCCACAGTCAGTTGTGCACAAGGCTGGCTTCCTCTCAGGTTCTGCAGCTGAAAACTGGTTTTTCAATTCCCAAGTTTATTTCCATAAGAGCTGGACTAGAATAAGGTTTTGATAGGTTTTTTTCCAGACTGCAGCTGTGCAAGGGCACTGTGCTGTGAGCCACATGGTGAATAGCTGCTGCCTGAGGACAGCTGCTCTGTCTCTGCACCTTATACCTGGTATTAATTTAGAAAAAACCCAGCAGCCACTGGCACAGTAGCTGTTACTGGGATAAGAGCTTCCCCACAAGATTTTTTCCACATGGGGCAGGGCAGAAACCCCAGACTAACAGCTGGATTAGAGCTGTTGGGAAAGTTAGGTTTTTTCTTTAATACATTTAGATAACCTTAAGGGCCTGACTTACACCCAGCAAAACCATCAAGTTCAGAGTTAAGGCTTCTCACTCCATCTCTGGTACCCACTGGAGTGCTTGGCCCTCCAGCAGGGGGATTTTGGAGATCATACCCTATCCCTGGATCCCTGCTCACCCAGGCAAAGCCTTGGCCATGTGGGTGGTGCCCACCATTGCAGGTAGGTGTATTTACAATACACCTGCTGTCCTGAGCAAGGTGCAGTGTGTGTCTTAACACTCCAGTGGTTTCCCTGGAATGTTAATGGCCAGTGGCAGCACAGCAGGTGTGGTGGAAAGCCAGCAGCCATAGGGGGAAGGGTACAGATGCAGTGAGAAGCTTTGAGTTTCCTGCCTTCTGTGAGCACGAGTCAGACCCTTAACGTTGTTTTAATGTATTGTTTGTGTTTAATTTTTAGTAAAAATTTGAACACCATCCAGGCTACAGAGGTTGCAGTGGATAAGAAGTATAAAAGCTTTGGTTCAAGATTACAGGAGACTGCAAGAAAAATTAAAGACATGGAAATGAGGATGGAATGACAGGCTGCTATTTTGCCTCAGAATACTGAAGATTGTAAAGCATTGAGAAATCGAATTCATGGTCCTGGAAATCAAGCTCAGATTAAGAAATGTCAGGTTGGTAGGGGTTCCTGAAAGTCTTGAGTTAGGATAAACTAAGATTGTTTTCCCATAACAAAGGTTATAGGATGTGGGGGTGGATGGTATAATTTTTGTTACCTGTGTAACCTGAAGTGCTGTACCATGATACTGTTAAATAAGCCAGCTAAGTGAATTATTTTTTTTAATCAGTTTCACATTTGTTGTGTTGAATGTCACTTCTGCCCACTTTGCAGTTACTTCTCTCTGGCACAGAGCTGCATTATTCACAGTAAATGCAGGCATGGAAAACACTGCTCTTAAATCCACATTGCTTGCTGCTGCATCTCCGAGGGTCTCCTGAAAAGGCACAGTGCAGTGTGACATTCCCAGATAAAAACCAGGCAGAATGTATCTAAATGCTGGAAGAGGAAGCTTTTTGTTCAAAAGCTTCTGATTCATAGTGAAGCCATGTCTTCCCAAATGGGACCTTTAGGGAGGGACTGCCACTGGGATGAAGTCCTGGAAGCTAACTGAAGTGGGAGTTGCTGCCTCCCATTCAGGGGCAGGAGATTTAGGCAGAAAGATTGTGCAACAGGAAGTCTGTGCTGAAGTTCAGAAAGGATTTTAGCAAGCAAAGGTTCGTAGGGTTTTTGTGGTCAAGGTCACTGGATATATTTGAGTCCTAGGGTTTCTTAACAAAGCCTTAAAATCTCTCAGGGAGGGTTCCTCCTTCTGGGTTTTTTTGACTCTGTTCTTGTGCTTTGGGGCTTGCCCTGGCATTCCCCTTAGCACCAATGTTACACAAGTAATTTGGTTGAAATCTTAGATATACTGGTGTGAGGGGAAAACCATGCCACACCTCTATGTGTTTTAGAGAAATCATTATCTGAAAAGGCTCTGTTTAGTGCTGTAACATTTCATGATTTTTTGAGCTAGCTCTAGTCAGAAAAGTGTTGCTTTGAAGTGAGAGTTTTTAATCTCATCTACTTTTTTCAGTTTGGACTATTTGCTCTGACAGAGGTGCTTTAGTTGTAGCTCTGAGGGAATCATAATTTTCCTCATTAATCTGCAACAAATTTAGTATCAAAGTTCTTTTGTTTTTTAAATTTTATTTTAGCTAGCATTCAGACTTGTTATTGAATTTCTGCCTTTGCTGTACTGACGAGACCATGACATTTCAGTTGTTGAGTGAGCACAGTCACTCTAAGTAAAATGAAGAGGTCTTGCAATGTCATTTTTGCATTTGTTTCTAGACATAATTGCATTTTATTAATGCTGTTATATATACTGTTTTTTAAAAAAAATGTGAGCAAGTCTATAACATGCTTTATCCTAGGATGTTTTTAAGTAAATTTAATGTGGAGTTTTGTAATTAAATCCCCATTAAAGGATAGAATTGTTCCATTAATACCTTAAGTATTTTTATGTTGTATATTCTAGTGTTTGTGTCCTGTACCACATTACTGGTATGTAGTTTATTTACTAAAAATGCCTCTGTGAGGGTTATGTGGCCATTTTTGGTTCAAACAAGTATCCATAATAAGCTATCAAGCTGCACAGTTTTAAAAAATTATGTATTAATGTCTCTCATTTAGTTTTGGTGGCTGAATATTACTGAACTAATGTGTACCAGAAGCATTTCTAAGCTTGTCTGTCATAGTACCAGTTAGGAGGGGGTGTTTTTGCAACAGTGTAATTTCCATAACAAACTTTGCTGGTGGGTGTTTTTTCCCATCTGAAAGATCGTGAGAGTACTGCAGAGTCAGTCAATCCATGGTATCACGAGGTGTGGGGAGGTGCTGGAAGTAGAACAGAAAAGAACCAAATGTAGTGACTGCTTTTCTCATGTCTTCAGGTATAAAAACTGTTTGACTAGGTGAAGAATTGAAATGCCAGATGGTAGTGGTACTGGGCTGTGCTGAGTTGCTTAGGAGTGGACATGGAATTGCTGGGTTCAGGCCAGGCCAGTGAGAGGGACTGTGAGGGCAGCAGTCCCTGGAGATGTCCTTCAGCCCCAGAGCTCAGGCTGGTCCCAGGGGGAGGTTTTATGCTGTTTTTGTTGACTTGTGAAAATCTCTCTTCCCAGCAGCTGGTTTTCTTCATCAGATACTTGTATAGCTGCGATTCTACTGATTTTCCATCCACTTGAAATGCAGATACCAGTCCTTCAGAACTTGCTTTCTGACACAGGCTGGGCCTTAAGATGCAGGGATTGCTTGTGGAAGTTAACTGGGGCCCCTTAGGCATTTGCATTGCTGTTGGACCAACTTGGATTAACAAGAAAATAAGCAATGTTTTAAAATTGACACTGCAACAAAAATATCTGTTGAAATTTGTATACAAGAAATATCTAGCCTGATTCACTTTGCAGTGCTTAAAACTTCTTATTTTAAAAGAGGAAAAAATGTACTTTAATCTTCGTTTTGTTGTTCATTATCTTTTCAGGAAGTCTTTTTTCCCACCCATGCTTAACTTTTTCAGTAAATGCAATGGTTTAATATTATTCCCTTGAGTACTTCTGTGTATTTATAGCATCTGTATTGTTAAAGAGATGCTCTCTAAATATCTTAGGGATTATTTTTCATTTCCAGACTCTGTAAGGAGGATGTAAATTAAGTCTTCAGTTTGGACTGATTTTCCTTCTCCCAGATAGTTGACATGAATTTCTTTGTCACTCCACAGTGTTCAGAGTGTGTCATTGATTTAGGGAGGGACATTTTTTTCCTGTTTTGTAAGAATTTTCAGTGGTGGATTAAGTATGATGTGTTTGACTAAGCTATATAGAACTGCTTGGTAAAATTTTTTAAGTCTAAGCAGACCTACATAGATCAGCAATTTGCCTGTAAACTTAACACTGGATCCTCAGTAAATGGAAAATTTTGCTGTTGTAGGCTTTTTAAAGTTAAATTTTAGTCTCAGCAGAATCATCATTATATATGTAAATTGAATACTCAAATCCTCACTGAGTTGCTTATTATATTCCATAAGCTCCACTCTTCTTGCAAGCCTGGGCAAGATATTTCTCACTCTTTCTAGAGCTCACAAAGGTGTGGAATCCAGTCAAAACCTAAAGGTTGAACAAGGTTGCACAGACACTTAGTAGTGCAGTGAGATGTATCTTTAAAAAACAAGTATACTATTCCCTCAGTGCTTTTATCCATCTTTCAAAGTTCAGCCTTCTGAACCTCCATGGAATTTCTTCATAAGGTCTGTGCTTGGTTGGCAGCTGAGTATAAACTTGTTCCTGTTTTATTAGCTTCAGTCCTTGAAATCTTTTTCTGCCATCAGAATAAACCAGACTAGCTATAACCTATTTTTAATGCCATTTGCATGGCCTGAATAACGAGATTTCTCTGTTTCTCTGCAGGCATTCGACCTCCGATCATGAATGGGCCCATGCACCCGCGCCCTTTGGTAGCGTTGCTGGATGGCAGGGACTGTACAGTAGAAATGCCTATTCTGAAGGATGTAGCCACAGTGGCATTTTGTGATGCTCAGTCTACACAAGAAATTCATGAAAAGGTAATGTTGAAGAGGGACAGCTGAGGTGTTGTAGGAAATGCAAGTATTTTAATGACTGAGAACAGTGTTGTGTCAGCTGTAACGTGTTACTGCAGTGTCTGTGGTGAGCTGTGCTTTAGTGCATTGGATGTTGTCCCTCTGCTTCCCTACTGAATTAAGATTCATGGACAGAGTTACTTCTGGGCAAAATACTACTACATGATATCTTGAAATGCTCCTTGGAAACATGTCTGGTGCTCAGCCTTTTCCTGGAAAGACAGACCACAGCTATTGGATTGTGTGTGTGGGTAACTTTCTGATTCCTTTGTTTGGCCAGGGAATTGTGCAGGTTGGGTTAGGCAGCCTTGTGCACTGAGAAATGTCACTGGAAAGGAGTTTCAAAACAAATACTAACCCAAAATTTGCATGGAAAATGTGGTGAATGTCGACCTAACTTGAGGACACATGCAAGGAATTGAAAACTTCTCAGTCTTCATTCATAATAGATCTGCAGAGATAATTGTTGAGATTTTTAATATAATAAAACTTAATATATACGGTTCAAAGAAAATACACTTTTTTTTAAATTTAGAGGAAACTCAAGCTTTTTTCCCAATTCCTTTTTATTTTATTATATATCAAGAATTAAAATGTGATAGAATGCCTTTTTTCTGTGTATTTCCTTTTAATCATGTTGAGAAGTTGCTTTTGTTTTACTGTTTACCTCTCTCACACCACTGTTAGGAGTTAATACATGGATTCCATTTACAAGAGCTAAATGACACATGAAGAATAAGTAATATAAATGCTGTTCTATTAGTAGATAAGAGCAGTCTGCTCTTGGGGTGAACACTATAGCATTGGCTGCTCCACCACCTGTATAGGTTTATGGTTTTTTTACTAAAATCAACATCATTTACTTCTGGTGCATCAAGACTAGGGAATTCCTGTGTGCCATGAATGCCTTGCAAAAAAACAATGGGTATTTTCTGTTAGCAGTGGTGTGTAATAAATTAACTTTTCAGATCTTGAGGTTGAGTGTGTCTTTCTCAAATTGCAGGTTTGGAAAAGTATTTGCATAACTGATGAGTGACATAGGTAATTGTTGCTAATCTTCACAAACTGCTGTATTGAGGGGATTATACTAAAGCTTGCATCTTTTGCTTTTTATTATACAAAAATAATTAATTCTCAATGATTTCAGTAATACATCAGGAAAATATATTTTCAGTACCTATCAGTGCAGTGCCATAATACAGATTTTCACTTGCCTAAAGGATGAGAGAGTCCTAAAACATTTGGACCTGCAAGGTAATAAATTTCTAAAACAAAAGTCACATACCAGAATTCATTATCATACTGTTGTATGATTTTCCTTTAACATAAGCTGAAAGAGCAGCTTTATGGAGTGTTAAGCACTGTTCACTTATGTGTGAAAAGTGTTCACTGTTCATCTGCAGTGGAAAATCACTACTTTTCACCTATCTTTAGAGGAATATTTGTATTTTAGTACTGTTTGCACAATACATTATTTGGGAATGGTGGTTTGCTAAATTCAAAATTGTTTTCACAAAAGGTTTTAAAATTAAGAGTTGCATATTTAAAGCAGGATTAAAACTGTTCATGTATTTCTGAATGCACATTTGTGGCCATACTAAATGATGTTGCCCTGTTATTTAAAATACAGATTTTGATAATAGATAGGTAGAAGAGCTACTGAATCCATAGGCTAGCAGATACAGAAACATTTAATGTGAAGTTGCAGGGAGCAAGCCACAGGCTGGGAAGTTTAGGCTGGGGTAAGAAGGGTGATTGACATTGTTTGATACTCTTAGGTGGGTGACTGTAATGGGGCAGGGGGAGAGATGTGAACCAAGAATCAGCTGGGGAGGAAAGGAGTGAAAGACATGAGAAGGATCTCTGGGAAAGCAGGAACCCATATTAACTCAGCTTGCACACTTGTGGAGCCTTGGTCACAGAGGTCTGAGGAGTCAGAGTTTGAGAAATTAACATTTTGGAAGCTGCAGAAGGGATTTCTGCTGGTCAGGAGAGCTTCAGGGACTTTTTTAAATACTTTGTTTTCATACTTTAAAATACTGTGTTTTCAGTTTTTCAAGAAAATAGAGTAGAAAGGAGAATTTATAGCTTGTGACACAGCAAAGTTTGAGACTACAAGCTAGGTAGTTTTTCATAGAGGAGCAAGCAGGCTGAGAGATTTTAACATAAAAAGAAAGGTGGAAAAGAAGCAAGGATTTGAATGCCATTTGTGTGCAGGGTCAGGAGCAGGATTTTGGCAAATACCTTTCTGTGTGTGCTCATTCAAGAAAGTTTTCTCCAGCTGGGTAACTGAGTTGCAGTTCTGTAGCAACTCCGTTCTGCCAAGAGTTCATTTACCAATCACTTCTTATGGTTGAGGAGATTAAACTGTGAAACATAAGTAACAAGTTGTAAAGTTGCAAATAAGAACTAACATGTGGTAGAACTGTGCTTCATCTCGGGTCAAAGCATTTGTTCCCCATTCCACTGCTTTGGAAAGCAACTTGGATGGTGAAGATAAATTTCCCTCCTTCTGGAAAATCAGGCTGCCAGTGATTAAATGAATTCTGACATTTACTGAGAGTGACCCAATATTTTGAAATAACTTTGTAGTTAGGGTCATTTATTATGCTTCTTCAGAAATTTACTCATGTGTAAGGTTTGACTGTTTTTTTGGTTTGTCTCCTTGTTTCCCATTCTGCCTAGAGAAAGCAGTTTATTTTTGAGCCAGTCTGCAGGGCTGCAATAGATGTTGTTATCCCTTAACCTCTAAGTTCTGTTTTATTGTAGATGTTGCATGTGGCTGTGTGAAGTTGAGTATTACGTTTGTCAAACTCTTATCATGGCAAAACTGGGAGTTCGGTTCATTGCATCCTGTCAGAAAACTTCTGTCATTTAGGGTAAAAATATTTAAGATTTCAGTGTTCAAATTTCTTATTGGAGATTGCATTACTGTCTATAAAAGTTACTCACTGCTGTTAAATTGGCTTTTATTTTACAATTAATGATGTGTAAATAAGTTCTCTCAGTAACTATCTAAGACTGCTTCCAAGTGTACACAGTGTTTTGGTTTGTTCTGCCAAAAATGCAGTTGTTCATCCAAAAAAATTATTTAAAAACACTTAGCTTGCTTCCATCCTCATTCCAGGTCAACTTTCTTTTTTCACTATCTCATGCTCCTTTGTCTGTTTGCCTCTTTTTCCCAATCCCTCTTCGTTTCAGTGCCATTCACAGTTTGCTGCTTTTCCTGGCTCCTTGGCAGCCTACCCAGCACTCTGATTCCTGCAATATTGCTGCTCTTTTCCACTTCTGTACCTTTAAAGGCATAACAGACTCAAGCATACCCTTGAGCTCTTTGTGTTGCCCAAGATTTTTTTGAGTTCATGTTCTTTGCTTTTTGGGCTTCCTGACCTTTGCTGTGTGTTCTGTAACATGGAAGTGCTGTGTAGATCAAGAGGAATAAATGTAAACAATGTGCAAGGACTGGTAACAGGCATCTCAACCAAGGAGAGAGAAAATAGTGGTTCTTGCAAACCCAGATGAAAAGACAGGAAACACAACTGATTAGGAATGGTCTTTAAAACAAAATGTACAGGCTGGAAAGAAGTCAAGAGTTTATTTTAGGCTGAGTACGTTCTTTCATTCTCTTTTTTTTCTGTAATTATGTACTTTCCTACATCTTGTTGCAAATCAGGTAGAAGAAAAAACTGTGTGGTTGACTGGGTTTACAGCTTCAAGCATTTACTCAGTTGACCAGAACATTGATGAAAGCAGTGACTAGTCCTTGGAACAGTCTGTTGGGTAAACCTCTGCCCCAGCCTTAGCAGAGACTGGGGTAGAATGTGTCAGATCCTTTGACTTCTGTTTTCTGAACCCAACATGGAATATTTTTCAAAAGGATACTGCATTTCCATATTTGTAGTTCTAAGTTTAAAAAACTTTCAATCTGAACTTCCTGTTTAAGAGAACTTGAAATTTTTCAGTCACACTTTGACATAGGAATTAAATATAGAAACAATTCTAGTGATGGCAGTTTTATCAAAGACCATTTCAAAGAGGAGGTGAAAAGTGACAAATGTTTTGAAACTGATACAGACAAATCCAGGATGGTGCTGTTGTTCAGCTCTTTGATTTGTCCCTGTTACAGCAATGGTTAAGTGAGATAATTTTTCAAGCTTCCAATTCTTTGTTTAGCAGTAAAGCTTGTGTTTACACCATCAGTGCTGTTTATATTCATGATGCAGATGAAGCATTTTAGTTTTCCATCAGATTTAAATTCTCAAAGAACACAGATTGAAAGGAAGCAGCCTTGTTCTAAACAATAAGGTCTGGTTAGGAGTAAGTTGTCACCTCAGAGCTGATCTAAAACCTTGTAAATGTCCTGAAACCAAATGGGCTTTGGATCAGACTCCTTATGAAAGACTTGGGAAAAAACTGGGTTGGGTTGTCACCAGTGGCTTCCATAACTCCATAATATCCTTTGGTATAGATGTTCAATCCATTGTAGTGTCTGATAGACTTGACCTGAATTCAGCCTTATGAATAGACACAATTCAGCCCTATTAATAGACAAACTAGCACAGAACTCCTGTTAAAGATTTTTCATTGAAGCCTTTTATGCAGTAAAAATGTTTTCATAGTCTATATTCTCAAATTGACTTCTGTCATTAAAGATGCATGTAATGGTCAGTAAATCCTGGCTTGGAAAGACTGGCTTCAATATAGTATTTAAAAGAAGTTGTGTGTAGATAATACTGTTTTTTTATGCAGTTGTGTGTATGTATTTGTATGTATATATTTTTTAATGTTAATTTTTAGAAGACTAGAAATACACTATCATATATATATGTCACATGTGTATATATATATATGTAGTTTATGTATTGTATGGATACATAGGCTTTTAGAGAGTGTGTTTTCAGGAGCCTGCAAGTAAGTTTTGTTTATGTTTGTGTAAAATATTTATACTTGTATTTATGGACAGTATAAACTCAAGTATTAATGTTTAGGGTCCTCACTAGAGAGTATCCTGGCTGAGTAAAGTTTATATGAAACAAGTGGGTTACTGACAGCACCATGGATCATGGGAACCTAACAGGGAGCTGAGAGCTTGTAAAGAGAAGCAAGAACTTGTAAAAAGTAATACAATATAACAGAGCTTTGGAGAGCCACTAATTACCACTTGAGCACGCTGGCTTTTCCTTTTAGTTTTAATGGTGCTGGTTTCACATGGATCCTTTGCAGTGTTGTAGGGAGGATTTGAGAGTAGCTCTGAGTCTCTGCAGCCTTCCCCATGTGACAGACTATTGGTTACAAATTCAACATGCAGCTGCTTTTTGCAAGTTAAATAAGGCAAGGCTTACTCCGTTTTGGTAGAGTACATTTGTTCCACCCAAATGTGCAAAATATTTCAAGTCTGTTGGTGACACTGGAACATAATTTTTTTAGAGATGACACATGAAATTTCAAGTCCAAGAAATGCAACACTTTGTAATTTCTAGAACTGGATTAAATACAGCACTTTCTAGTGATGATTTTTGTTTTTAAGATGAAGAGTTTGTCATATTCATCTTGTAATTTATAGGGTTTTTTTTGTCTCTGCACTAAAGTATTTTGGCATTTCATGTACTGTGTTATGTTTCTGTGCTCTGGATTTGATCCATGAGTGTCTGGGATCAGCCTCTCATAGTCAAATCTAGAAGTGTCTTGAGATGCTCCAAGAAGAGAAGGCCTTGCTGTTTAGTTCTTAGCATGTTATGATTTATGTTTTTGTAAAAGTAAGCAAGATGCTCAGAGTTCTTCCCCAAGTAATGAGATGTGTGTGTCACAGTGGTGACTTTGTGATGTTCAGCATGATGGTTAAAATAGTGTGGTACTGAAAGAAAGAGGAAAAAAAATGTAGATGGGGAAAACATTTAGAAGGACTTGAACCTTGGATAATCAGTACTCAGGATTTGTTGAATTCTTGGAAAAAGAAGTGTCTCCTACTACTGTGTCATGTGTTCCCTGAGAGCCTTGCTGACCTGGCATGTTGTGAAAGCAGAGTAGTCATTTTGAGCATGAAGAACAGCAGAAAGACCTGTCCAGGCTGCTGTGATGGGAAAAGCTGTCAGCTCATGGAATAGGGAATGGAAAAGACTTGAACAGTGAGCTCTAGCTTCAGCTGGGAGGAAGTCTGAAGGCACAGAAATCAGGCAGGTGAGCTCCATAATAGTTTGGTAACAGAAGGAACCCAATTCATGTCCCCTGTTTCAGCTTTTGCCTCGGATCCTCTCTTCCCAGCGGGCACAGTTGCAGTGTGATGGAAGCAGGAGTGGCTGTTGGAGGAGCACAGCTGACTCTGCTCATTTTCTGTCAGGTTTTTCCATTGCCTTTCCTTGCAAGAAATCATCAAAGAGCATGGTCTGTCTGCCACATACTCAGGCTGGTCTGGAATTTCTGCCTTGCCTGCTATCTCACTCACAAGTTTGGTCTTCTTGTAATAAAATTGTTCTTGAATTTGTTAAAAATTATGTTCATTATGGAAAATGATGGAGAAAAATCACATATTCTCTCTGATTTTCTCAATGCTTCCATCCCCTTTGTTAAATCATCAGTGAATTACTTCTATGCACAGTTATTTTTTTTATAAAGATCATTTCATTGTCTGGAATTGTTGATATTTATGCTGGATATCAGTTTCCAGGGTTATATTTTACTCATTGAAAGACTTGTCAGACTTCCTTGTCTGCATTTAATGTATGTAATGACTGAGAATATAATTTATGCAAATAATTCCAAAATACAGAAACTTTCACTGTTTTTTTTTTTAATCTAAATGGCATTATTAACATTCACCAGTGCTGGATGTTTCTAACTTCAGATTTTCTCCTATCATTTTATGCCTTTTTGGCATATTTCTATCACATGTCCAGTAGCAAAAAGCAGTAACATAATTAAATTATCAAATTATGTGACAAAACACACTTGCAGGGTATTACATTTTTAGCAGTGGATTTCCTTGCTAACTAGCCCATAATCCTAGGAGAGGCTCAGTCACTAAAAAGAAATTCTAAGTGATTTGTCACTTGCATTTGCTTGTTCCATATCCCATGTGATGGGTAAATAACTGCCTGTGGAAATGGCTAGTGTCAGCATTAAGCTATAGCTAGGAAATATTTTCCCTTTTATTGAACACATTCCCAAGCTTTCCAGTACTTTTCTGTCTCCTCCTAGTGCCAAGCCATAACCTAGATGGACCCAAAAAATGTGTCATAATGGGTCCACACCAGTGCTCTTAGAGTCCAAATGCCAGTCTAGACTGGCTGAGTTAATAAAATATGCATGGTTATAAAATGAAAATCTGCTTCCCAAAGTGAATCACTGATACTAAAACACAGATGTCTGAGCCAGTTCAGCTGTGCTTTAACCCCTGCTGGATGAAGTCCTTCAGGCAGTGGCAGATCTGTATCCCCAAAATACACCCACCATGGGCCTTTTCCAGTCTGGGAGAGGCTCTGGCTGTCACAGAGCCTTGGGGGTGTGTCCTTGCAACTTCTGAGCTTCAGTTTCTGCTTATCTGGCAGCTGCACAGATGATGGTTTCTCCTGCAGCACAGGCATCCAGAGCAACCCTTGGGAGGGGTGGGGGAAAATGAGTGATACAGCACAGAATAGGGGACATGGCTTGGTGGAGATAGCCAGGATATCATAACTTGACCTTGAGGCTTGAAGCAACAAGTGCTGCAACTGAATTTGAAGACATTTCCACATCACTGAGGTTGGGAGATCCTTGAACAATTTTATTTCAGCATCTAATGGGAGCAGAAATAACCTAAGGGCATTTTAGGTGGGCTTTCTGATCCTAAGAGGGACTGTTTCTTGTGTAGGATACCTCAGGCTTGGTCCATGCCAGCTGTAATGGTACTGGAAAAGCAAACCCAAAAACTGTGTTGGGTTTTTATTAGCCCTGTGTAACAGCTCAAGGTAACACATTCTGGTGAGTGCAGTCTTTCTGACTGGGAGCTGCTGGATGTAATCTCCAAAGGACTTGTTTGCACCATTAAAATCAAGGAGTTTTGTGTGTGTGTGTAATCATTTTATAAGATCTGAGCCTACAGCTGGTCTTTGAATTATGTTGTAGCTGCATTCTTGAAGGATGTGTAATTTGTAATTTTTTTGCAGTTCTTACTAGTAAATGCAAATTCTGCTCAAAGGAATCTGGTCTTTATCTGAGTTAGAGCTGAAGTTCTCAGTCCAGAAACAATGTTGAAATAACATAAATAATTTTGTGAAGTATTGAGTAATAAGTGCTTTTCTTTCATTTTTTATGGAGTTTGATTTTATTTTCTTTTAATTTTTTTCTTTATGTATTTTTAAACACTGTGCAGATCCTGGGTTCCAGCAATTGTAATCTTCTGTGGGCAAGACTCTGATTTGCTGCAATGGTTTTTTTAAAAATTATGTATGTTGATTATTTTTACTGACCTTGCATTACACTAGGAAATGCTCATATGAGCAGAAATAAGTCAGATGACATAATCTGTGCATGTACCAGACTCAAAAGTCTGAACAAGAAATTTAGAGCCTCTGCAGAACTTCTGTGTGAAGTGTGTCATAGGAATCTCTTGAAGTCATTACAGCTGGCTTAGCTGCTGAAATGATTTGTGCATGTTTTGTGTCTTGTAGAACCATTAGGATATTAGCTAGAGCATTGAAGGTGCAAGCACAGGGAAGTATTTTGAAGAAGTAAAATCATGCAATTTGCAGATAAAGAGGAAAATACTTTCAGCTGTCTGAAAAATAAATTGATATCATCTGTGTGGGGTGCAGTGTCACTGTTGGGTAGCAGAATTCAAAACTGCTGGGGCAGGTCTGGCTCCATTCTCCACACCCCTTCTCTTCTCCCTCTCCTTATACACACCTCTTCCTTTTAAGTGCTGCTGTGTAGGTTGGATGCACTCTAACATAATTTAATTTGTCAGGGGCTTCTGACTGTCTTTTATTTTTGCTTTTTTGGTGCTCTCATAAGTTTGGAGGTTTTTTCTGCAGCATTTTTACTTTCATGCAATTTCTTATGTCTCAGAGGCTTTGGATTTTCCTGGATAATGTCAAGTTTGGCATCTCAATACCAATTTATGTGACATCCAGTTTTCTGTCAGTGAGAGTTTATTTGCAGTGTCAGTGAACTGAGGGGCAAACACTTTTGGTTTTGTGTGTGAAGTGACCAATTTCAGTCTCTGTTGTTGAAGGAGTTTGTGATCACTGAGTATTTTCTGTTCAGGTACATTCTGTTCATATTTTCTGTTCTGTTCTGTCCAGTGGTTTAATAGGGCAGTGAATGCCTGTATAGAGATACTGCTCTGTTGCTCCATTCAAAGCTGAATATCAGCTGCCTAAGCATAAAATACTCACTGTTTGTGGGGAGTGTTTGCTCTGTGTGTGCAGATGCAGTCCAGTGGCACTTGTACTGGGCTTGGTATTGCAGAGCATTTCCTGGGCATTGAGGAGAGCTTTCCCTCTTATTAAGAACACAAGTACAGATCATGTAGTTCTTTTGAAGCTGATCCCAACATGCTAAAATGGAGACTTCAGATGAAAGAGACTTACCAAGAAATATTTAGAAAAGTAACCTGTTAAAAAACCCCTGAATCTGTATTTAATGCTTTTAGTGTCTTTTATACTTGAGAATATGTGTATGAGATCAAACTGAGATTCTGTGGAAGCAAAAAAAAACCAACTTTTTTTTCTTCATTTTATTTCTAGGTACTAAATGAAGCAGTGGGTGCCCTGATGTATCACACTATAACTTTAACTCGTGAAGACTTGGAGAAATTTAAAGCGCTTCGAATAATTGTCCGAATTGGCAGTGGTTTTGATAATATTGACATCAAATCTGCTGGAGATTTAGGTATGGCTATTACAGACTTTATTTTGCATCTTATACTTGCCTCTAGAAATCTGATAGCATCTAAATCTTTGTATTAATGTTTTCTCTGTATTTTATACTAGCATCATATGTAAGCTGTATAATTTTCCCATCAGAGTATAAAACTCATTATGGAGATACTAGCATTAGTTAATTAAGTGATAATATTAACAGCTTTGTGGCAGGATGACAATCTGCCTGCTCAGTATAAACCCAAGGAGAAAGGCCATAATTTTTCATCTCTTTCTTTTTTACCCCAATTGTATATTTTAACTACTACTGCTGTAATCTAATTACAAAATATAATTCCATCACTGTGGCATACTACTTCTGTTTGAATAAAAAATGAGATCATTATCAACTGTCTGAGACTTATTTATGATGCATGAGACTTAGTACTAAACCAGTCCATAAAATAGAAATACCAGTTTTATAGGAGAATCGGTTTTTGCTTCTGAATAAATTCAGCTACTGGAACTATGAAGAGATGGTGCTTGATGTTTGACTGTAAGAAAAGCAACTATCTAATCTGTGCTTTTCTTACTTTAATTTTAAACTATCTCCTACCTGCAATCTAAAGGTCAGGTCCTACCACTTGGAGTAAAGATTTTGTTTCTCTTCCAAGATTGTGGAGACCAGTGTGTTTCCCATTCTGCTCTGGAAAGATCTTGGAAACATTTATTTCAGTCTGGCAGTGCTTAGTCCTAGCAGTAGCCCCAGTGATGTAGTGAGGAGCTGTAATGTGGTCTGTTTATCAGCTAATGGTAAAAAAACAACTCACCTCTTGTATTGGTGGCAGGGCCTTAACCACTCCTTGCTGAGTTTTATAAAGGTCAGGGCTGCAAGTGTGCAAGGCTGTGTTTTGCCTGCTTTAACTGGTGCCATGGTCAGACATGTGTTGTGAGCCTCAGAAAACCTGTGTGTGTGTGGAGAGATTGGCCTGGGGTAAAATCCTAGATCAAAAGCCAAAATGTAGGTGCAGATCAAAGGCTTAGACCAGTCAGGAGCCCAGTTTGTGGAGAAAATCCCTGAGAAGAGGAAGATCTTTGAAGGTTTGCTGGCTGTCTCTTCTGCAGGTCTCTATGCTGGATTGTAACCCAAGTTACAAACTATGTGCAGCTACATAATTCTTCAAGCTAGAGTACACAGCAGATCTGGGAAATTCTTGTTCATATGAAATGCTAAATGGCCACCTTCCTCATCATTCAGTTCCTGTCTTGTGATCAGACTGAGTTATAAAGTTGAGGGTCCAACCTGTTTGTGTATCATTTAATTTACAAAATATTATTGTCCACTCTGTCAAAAGCCAGTAAATGGTAGAGGGATTACAGTAAAATCTCTGATTGTAATATTAAGTTTGGGTGAAGTGGCTGGGATGAAACATTACTGAGACAAAGAGCCTTCCGTTAGTTGAACTGGTGTAAGTAATACAAATCTTAAGGAGGTAATGTGAGAGTGATCTGCTCTTTATAAAAGGCTTTGATTTGCATTTGAAATGTAGATTTAGACCAGAGTCCAACATATTCCTGAAATTCTGTAGTAACTTTTTCAGTTATTTTTCACAGAGCTGGCACGTTGGGTTGTTACCAGCTTTTCCTATTAAGCATTATTTTATATTAGCACTTTTAATCTTCTTACAAAGCATGAAAATATGTGTTTCCTGGATAAAACATGCTTTTTCTGCACTGTAGCTGGATGCCAGTGAAGTGGGAGCCCAGGTAATGTCTGTTAACTCCTGCAATTTTCAGCATTGAAACTGTGCAGAAAATCACTGAAAGCAGGAGGAAAGGGAAGGGAGCATTGATCAGTGGATATGAGATGAGAGTGTGCTGTCTTTTCCCATGTGAAATATCTCTTCATTTCCTTGCCTCTCTCTTGCTGCTTTTTGTGGTTTGCTATGTCTCTGCCTTTCAAAAATGAGTGCTTTTAGAGTTGAAGAAAAATTGAGAAAAATAAATTCCTGCTGTTCAGGAGAGAATTTATCTGACTTTTGTTCCCTCAGTTTCCTAAGGAAACCTATTAGGGAAGAAGGTATATTGCTCTTCTTCCCAAATACATAATATAATTCTTTAAGCTCCTTATAAAGCATAATTTTGTTGATGGCAGCTATTAGGAGACACATTTATTTAATTTACGTTGCCATCTAAAACCTGCATTGTTGCTCCATGAAAAAGACTTTTTTGTATAAACAAATGCAAGTGTTTAATATGAGGTACTTAAAAGGATGTTATTTTTCAGTTTTTCACCTCTCCCTCCCAGTCAAGCTTTTTTCCCCATTTTAAAAATGGTGAATTTCCTTCTACCATTGATGTTAGCAGGATGCTAAGATTAATATTCCAGCAAATGATGCTGGTATATCTTCTTGTAAGTCTTAAGGGCAGTGACTCAGCAGACAGGCTCATCTCTGCAGCAGAGGAAAGAAAAATAGTTCTCTAAGTACCCTGTGCAGGTTTTCAGTGATGTAGAGAAAGCTGTAAAAAAGTACTGGGCAGCAGAATAAAGACATTTGAATGTAAAACATAGATAAATATAGTATGAGCTTATTATTTGTCATATTACTGTTGATGCTGGTTTTGAAGAGAATGTTTATTCTTCTTCTTTGCTTCCTGAGATACTCTGGTATTAGCTGAGGACTTACTGAATATCTAGTTATGTAAAATCCCAAACAGTAAAAACAGTTCTTGGGTGTTTTTAGGATACAAAACACTTTTTTTTCTTCTCCACCATGAAATTATACTGTGTGCTGTTTGTTGTCTCAGTCAGCAGAACTGAGACACAAACATTGGTGGGAGCTGGTGATTAGAGAGAGAACATGCAGTACATGGAAAGACTGAAGAGAGACAAGTCCAAAAGGACACAAAGTTTTTCAAGCATTTTGCTTAACTACTGTCTATTGAGTACTGGAAGGTAAAAAGCAGAATGGGATAAGTTGCATGTAATTACAATCACTTGTTGCTTCATCTGCTTTTTGAAGTAAAATAGGCTTATTGTGAGTCTTGAATCAATAATCCACCTTCCACAGTTTTCTGTGGCTGTAACAATTTAGGCTGCTTGATGTTATGTTAGTTTCAGCTGGTGACTTCTCAGCTGTTAGGAACATGGACTTATTTGGCATTACCTTTGCATGCCATGCAGAAGCAGATCTTGCATTTTCCTACTGATGATTAGATGGGTTCCCTTTAATGTGGGGGACCAGGAAAGGACTGGGATGTTGTTTGTTGTAATTCTAAAAACCCCTGTGCAACATGTAACAGATTGTCCTTTCCTGTATCATGATTACCTATACTGAATTACTAACAGTCATCCTGTGAAGGCTCTGTAAGAGTTGCTGTCATTAGAAATTATTTTATCCTTTTTTAAACTTGCAGAGATAGCTTTTGGGAGGTTATTTGTCCAGTGGTGGAAAGCTAATTCTCACAATTAAACCTAAACTGTGATCATTGGCCGCACTGTTGAGAGCAAGGCAGGTTTCTCTGGGCTATTCAAAACACCAAGCTCAGTGGAAATGTAAAATGCTTACCATGTGACATCTTCAGTGCTTTCCTTCTGTGGTTCAGTGCCTTAGTTTGCAATAAATAAAAGCATGATAATTAGTAATAAAAAATCAGAGAAATAAGTTGGCACATAGTTGTCAGCTATTATGTCAGGTACTCTGCCTGTCATTACAGTCAGAAACTCAGTATTTGTGCAAGACATGTTGAAATAGGTGTGACTTTAAACCTCATGCTCCTGTATTGCTGTTCAATGGAAAAACTGAGCATTGTTGGCAACTGGCATCCTCTCCCCGCTGCCCGCAGGGATCGCCGTGTGTAACGTGCCAGCCGCCTCCGTGGAGGAAACCGCAGATTCCACCATGTGCCACATCCTGAACCTGTACAGGAGAACCACCTGGCTGCACCAGGCCCTGCGCGAGGGCACCAGGGTCCAGAGCGTGGAGCAGATCCGGGAGGTGGCCTCGGGAGCTGCCCGCATCCGAGGGGAGACCTTGGGCATTATTGGATTAGGTATGTTGTCCTCGTACGTGGTTTCATGCTCTTTGCTGCCCATTGCTTAAAAAAAAGTGAAGATTGAAGCTGTAAAAATGGAACATGTGTTCACTCCATGTCAAGCATTTATTCCTGTAGATTATAGAACTCAAATGTTCTCCCTTTTCCTCAGAAAACTCATTTTAATGTTCTCTCAATTCTTTGAGTTTCTGTATGTTTTTTTTGTATGGGGATAGAATATAAGAAAATAAAGATAGTGTAGAAAGTAATCTTACCCCTAAGGAGTTGGCAGCTGGGCCAATTATCAAAGATTAGGAGCAGGGCTCACTTTAACAGGCCACAGCTGTAAGCAATGAGAAGAAGAGTGCTATAAAAGAGTGGGGTGGCTGGGTGAGAAGGGAACTGGAGTCAGTTGGGTGCTTTGTGAAGAAGAAGGAGACAGTGCTCTGGGGAGCTGCCCATGAGAAACACCAAGAAGGTGTGGAACTTTTGTGATAAGGAGACAACAGTATGGAACCCCTGCAATAAGATGACAACATGTTTCTGTTGCCATATTGCCTACTTGTAAGAGGAGACACTGTCACTTCCCTTTTCCAGGACAAGAATCCTCCTACTTCAGCCCTGTTACATGTATGTTTTATCCCTTATCCATTTTCATATCTGGTTTTGTTTGGACTTTATTCCTTTTTCAGTTTTTTACATAACTAAAAAGTCTTTGCTTCAGTAACACCCTGCAGAGCAGTTATTGTGTGCATTTGATTGAGCTGGATCTGAAATTGTATTTCAACTCTAATGAGAGGAGGAATATATGCAAGAAATTTTGAAATGTTTCCAGACCTAATAAAATCACCTACTTACCTCTCTGAGTGACCCTAAATGTTTTTCAGCATCCAACAGATGGACAGGCTTGCTAGAGATGAATTAATTACTGTCTGTTACAGAAGTAGAGAAGAAAAACAAGCAAGTCGGTTTCTATATAAAAATTATTCAGTCATGTGCTTGTCTCTACACAGATCTGATAGACTGTGGATGTAATTGCTGTGCTATTCATCCACAGGAATTAGTAATATGATTTTGACAACAAGGCATCATATTTAAATGACTGCTCCAGTGACACATTGCTGTCAAGTAACTCCAGCCTCAAACTCTTACTTTTGGAAACTGAAAACAGCCTGGTGTTACATAGTGCTCATTTAAATGAGCATGCAGTACACCAGAACCATCTTCACAACCAAGAATTGCCTTTAAAATATGATTTTTAAGAAGTTAGTCATGAAGCTGCTTTCTCAAATCTATACTAATGTAATTATGCATCTCATTAAAACACACAATGATTATTGTGCTCACAGTCACAGCATCTGTACCTAAATCATAGATAGTTTGCTGCAGTGTTTCTAGAATGGAAATGCATACCTGGTTTTTGAAACTTTAGCTTTGGCTCACATGCAATGTGCACGTTTGCTGGAGATATCTGTGCTGTTGTCATTCAGTTTGGTGTTTTTACTGAACAAATTCAGACTTGAGATTAAAAAGAAAAAGTCTTTCATCATTGACTTCCTTAAGTGAGTTTTGCTGGTTTTGTTCTCAATGACTGAAAAGTTTAGAGGAATAAATGGGTAATCAGTTTGCCAGTGTGTGTATAAAGCTTTACAAAATGCTAGGTTTTGGTTTTAGTTTTAAAAAGCAAGCCTTTTGTGTGCATGTTACACTAAAAAGGCTAGTAAAAGCTGATTTTTAAGGGCACTCCTCTGTTGTAGTTGTTGTTCCTATCTATTTCCTACCATAGAATATTCAAAGAATACTAAATTGTAAAGTCACTTTTGAAAACTTCCACTCTTCCTTCTTGTGCATGTGTGTGAATAGGCACAACACTTTGAGTCAGACCTGTTCTAACAAACTCCTCTGAATCTATGTATTAATGAAGAGTAAAAATGTAGACTTAGAAGATGTACCAGAATTTCTCTGTGAGCATTTCAGGCACTTAGGCTGTGATGTGCACCCTTTTCTAGTACAGATCACTGCAAGAGGTTAGCTGTCCTGAGTTTCAGACTCAAACATGCCATACAACTAAAGACTTGTTGTCCTTAGGTTGTGTTTCTTCACTAGTGGCCTCTCCCCACATGTAGAGTTTGCCTCAGTTTATGATTTCGACGTGTCAGTGTCAGAAGTGATGATCCACCCAGATGCTATGAAGTGGATGTATTACACACAAAATAAACAGTTCTCATCATCTGTTGCTCAGCCCTTTCCTCTGTTTCTGTGTCGTGTCTCAGTTTCTGTTCTTTGTCCTCAATGTGTGTCTGAGATCATCTCCTCTCAACCACAACTGTGTTTCTCTGTTCTTGTCTTAAAACTCGTGGTCTCTTCAGCAGTGGGTTGATTAAATTTATCACTGCTGCTGCAACAGCTAACTGCAGACCTTCTTAACATCTGCTCCTGGGCTTTACTCTTTGCCAAAGAGAAACACCCTAGCTCTTGCCTATCTCTGTGCTAGGGAATGACTGTGTCTCCAAAGTTTCAGCTACTCACTTCCTTATCCACTCATCTAGCCAAGTTTCGTGACTCACTTGCCTTCTTTCCATCACCCACTCTCTTTCCCTCCTCTCATGCATATTCCTGCTTTGACACTTGGTCTGTCCTACTTAATCCTATTACTCTGTGTTCCTCCTTTAAAGTTAACCCCATCTCTCATCCTCTGCTTGTATAGAGCTTGAAGATAAGCAGAGACTCAACAGCATAATGCCTCCTTCATGTGCTTGTTGGAGCCTATCCATCATTGTTGTGTTGTTTGGTTAGCCCCTGAGCTCCTTAGGGCACAGCCTGTGCCTCTTTCTGTCTTTGTGAAGTGTCTGATTCTTTGAGCCTTACATAAATAATAATATCACATCATTTAACAGCTGTCTTTGTCACTTTTAATCTTTATTACTGTCCAGTCTCCTACATTTTAAGTGCTGCATCACAAGTGTGGATAATAAGTCCTGCATTTAAAAAAGACAAAAAAAGCTACCTTTTCACCTTGTATCTAGAAATATAGGGGTTGGGGTTTTTTTTTTAAGGAAGAATATTTATGAGCAGCAGCATGTAAGTACTTGGATGAATAGACATCTGGCCCTGGTTCTGCTCTAATGATAATTTTACAGCAGTGAAGCTGCACTCCCTTTCCCTTCCTTCTGAGTGAGAAATGCTGATGAATAATGACTAATGCATTTCCTCACCCAAGAAAGGTGAAATTCTTTTAAATAAATTTGTCTCCACATCACAGTGAATGTCATCACTCAATTTGTCTTTCCTCACCTGCTCTATTCTCCCAACAGTCCCACTGCCCTACCTAGATGCTTGGCCAAATTACTAACCTGTGTTATAAGTAAATAAGGCTTAAGAGTTAGGTGGTATTACTCTGCAATAAATGATCTACTCTTAGCAGTCCTACTGGCTCTCTTAATGTGCTCAGCAGGAAATGTAACAGAACAGCACTCTCCCCATTTCAGAGTTCTCCAAGAAGGAGGAAGAATTACCCATATTCTCCACTGCTGTTGCACAGGCAGGAAAGAGCTGCTAAGTGAAAGCACTTTTTCTTTCCATGGAAGTCTTCAGGCAGGTCATCATCATCATTTCCATGGTATCAAGGTCATTTTTTTATAAAACTTTGCAATACCAGCACAGGATGAGTGTGCATTGCCCAAGGGCTGAGCAGGGTCCTTGACCTGCAGCTGCTGTAGTGTCACCTCAGAACAGGTCATTGGCAGGGTCAAGGTCAGACACACCTATAAATTGGGATGTTTGGGTTGAGGGGAGTTGGGAGACTTGTGGTGGAGTTGAATGGATGAGGCTATAACAGGAGATCTTCTGAAATGATGAATGGACCTTGCTAGAACTTTGATTTCCTTGAAAATGCGCTTTTGTTGCTTTCTGCTTTTTTTACAATTGTATGTAACATTCATTTTCTGCATTCTTCTCACACTGCCAACTAATAAATTAAGTTTTGAGCTTAAGATTTTGCCCTCCCTGAAAGCAGCCTTGAATATTCATAACAATTTGATATGCTCATAATATAGAGTTGTCCCAAAGGTGGGATGCTTTGTGTGCTGTATTGTCCTCAGTGTGTTGAGGTAGGTTTTGAACCACCCCTCGTGCCCAGGAGAGTCTTATATAATAGAAGGTTTTCAGGAAAGGAAAAAAAGTCATAGTTTTGTGGTTGTTCTCTATGTTAGATAGTAATTTAAAAAAAAAATTGGCAAATTCCTTGTGTCCAGTTGTGTACTTGTTTAATGACTAAGACTAAATATGAATTGTCAATTGCAGAAGAATTCTATCCCATAAAATATTTGTAAATAGGATAATTCTGATTAGAAACACAGATGTGATTCCCTAGTGTTTCTGAAGGAAACTTCTGTGCCCATTGAAGAAGGCTTTGGTTTATTAGCCTGGGTAGGGTGAATGAAGTGTAGCTTTAACTGGAGAGGCTGTTGTAAGAGATGTTGCTGTTGTGAATCCCCTCAGGTATTAGTGTTGTAAAGAGTGTAAAAAAAAAAGAACAAATGACAGAATGTTGCATGTGAAAATGAATGGAGCTGGAGTAACAGTTATGTGCTTTGTTAAAAAAAAATGAAAAATATTTACAGTTGTGTGACTGATCCCTTGAGCTGTGAACATGCCAAAATTTGGAAACAATACAGTGTTTGTGTTGAAAATTGTCTAATTCAAATTTATAAAAATAGCCTGGAAAGCAAACAAATAACATGCATGCAAGTGTTGAAATGAAAGATTTTGAGGAGGATTCTAACCTGGTGTCCCCACAGAAAAGCAGACAGCCCCTGTCAGATTGATATACTGTTTAATATTCCAAGCACATCTGTCACTAAGCACTGCAGAATTGCTGTGTTCACATTAAGTGATCAGCAAAACCTTTCTTCCTGTGGCTTCTGAAGTTTATTCAAAGAGAAACTGAAAAGCAGAGGGAAATCCCTTCAAGCACAATTGGAAAGAGATGGGATTTCCCTGGATTGATTTGATGCTTTTTTGAACAAACTTAGACATTGCAATGGAAAATTTGTTGACTTTTTTTGGGTTTTTTTTTCAAATTAGGCATTGTTATTATGGTGTGTCAAGTGATGCTTTTGAAACATCTTTATCCAACATTTGTAGTATTCCAATGTGGATATCTGGTCTGTAAACTTCTAACTTGAAAAGTGTGTTAGTTCTCACTCTTCAAAATGCCTGTAACTCATTAGATGTACTCAGAGGTTTCTTTCCCCTCTCTGTTTACTGGTAGTGTGTCAAAGGGAAGTACACACCTCCTGGTACATGTGGGGTGAAGTCATGCCCATACAGCACTTCTGGGCACAGCTCTCAAATCTGACAGTAAGAGAAGAGGAGCAAAAAAGCAAAGTTCAGTGTCAATTCCAAGTGGGACTGCAGTCCTCTTAATTAGTTGCTATATGATCAACTGTTTTTATTTATCATTCAGGTAGCTGAATAAAATTTATTTTAAAGCCTTAGAAGACAGGATTCTTCTGGGCATTTTAATGCTGGAAGGATATTACTCAAAATGCAAGACAATACCAGAAAGGTGATTCCATGTATTGAGAATGGTTGCGCTTCAGATTAAACAAATTATCTGTTATTGCACCCATTTTTGAGGATTAATTTTATAGCTTTTTATTAAAGCCAGCTGGTTTGACATGGGTAAGGATAAGCCCTTGGCAGGATGTGCTCACTGGCAGTGGTGTTTTGCCATAAACGGGCCCAGCAGGCAAGCCTTGCATTGCAGATTATTGCAGATTACGTGACATCTTCTGGCATTTCACAGATCTGGTGACAAAAGGTGCAAACCTCCTGCTTTGTTTCAAGGCAGTGTCAAACAGCCCAGATGTACCATTTCTGGTCCCAGTGATGATTCTGAGTGGGATGGGAGACTCCTCCCTTTTCTGCCCTTGCAGTTGCTGCACAAAGCGTTAGGGTTTGGTACAAGGGTTCCCATTGGTCAGGAGGAGGCCACCTTACACCCACCAGCTGCTTCACATCTGCTCTCATGGCGTGTTTATCTTGTTCCAGGGCGTGTTGGGCAAGCAGTAGCTCTCCGTGCCAAAGCCTTTGGCTTCAGTGTGATTTTCTATGACCCATACCTCTCGGATGGCATGGAGCGTGCTCTGGGACTGCAGCGGGTGAGCACTTTGCAGGACCTGCTGTTCCACAGTGACTGTGTTACCCTGCACTGCAACTTGAATGAACACAATCATCATCTTATTAATGACTTCACCATAAAGCAGGTAATAATCTCTGTGGGTGCCCTCCACACCAGTGCTGGTTGCCAACTCTGTATAGCATTTATTTCTGTAAATAGGTAGATTCTCATTTGATAGAAATCTTTCTCTTCTGCTGCTCTAAGATCAAACAGGTCTATAATTGATTAGGAACTAGCTGGTTGTTTATGTATTGTTGCTTTTACTGTCTTTTTGGCTCAGTAACATTGCATTTGTGGAAATAATTTGCTCTTCTTAATATCACTGAGATTTAATGAAGTGGCATTGATGTAAAAGCACTTTTTCTGTGTCTTGTAGTAGCTCCTTCCTCTACATGTGTATTTTCAGGTAGCAATTCTGCCTTTCACTGTTGTCCCTCAGTTTGAGTTCCTTTGATGCAATTTAAGGATTATGACTAAATGGCTCCCCCCTGTGCTCAGTCCCGATGCTCACAGAGCACTTCAGGGATGGAGCTCATTTACAGCATTGCATTATTGGGAAAAATAATGTTTCTTGGAATTAGTACCAACTTCTCCATAAAGCTGTAGGTAAAACGCAAAATAATAAAATAATTTCAAGATCTGGGTGTAGTAACTGCTCCAATGTTGAAAAATTTGATAATAGAAGCCAGACACTTAATGAAAAAGTTTGACTCCAGCTTTAGTGTAGGTAACAGCCAGAAGTAAAACACTGATTCATAAGAATGAAGGCAACGTAGAGGAAAGAAACCCTAAGATAGAATAGTTGATTTGGCTGTTCTTTATATATATATATGTATATATTGTGGTTTTATGTGTTGGTAACAATGACAGTAGTGCTCTTCTGCAGTAAAATCATTGCTTGTCTTCTGAGAAATATTTTGTACTCTTGAACTTCAGAACTTACTGAACATGTTCCACAGTCATGTAGGATCATGGCAGAAAACTGACAGTACAACACACTTCTTGATTTGAGAGTTCGGGGATTTTGCAAATCCATCACAACATAAAATCAGGATTTGGGATTTAAAACTCTAAAAAGTTAAGAAGCTTAAAATGAAACCAAAGAAACCAGAGCTCTCTCACCCTGCCTTGAATATTGTCTTCTGCTGTATGGCTGGGTACATTCAGTGGGTATTACATGGTGAGATGTCTTTCCAAGCAGACATCAAACCAAAAAGCATCACACTGAATTTCATGGGACCACTGAGCATTGGCCACTTTATTATACAGCAATTGTGAAACTGGGGCCAGTTTACCACAGGAAGTTTGAGTGGAGGCAGAGAAATGTCTTGAGCTTTGGAGAAGGCATAGCACATTAATCAGAGAAACGAACAAAGGAAAACATGTTAAAATTGAGTAATGCCATCTGAAATTAAATGCCTGTAATAACCTCTGCACTGGAAAGTGTCTTAAGTAAGCATTTATCTTCCTATTTGTTATCCTTCATGATCAAAGCAAGGATTAATTAAAGTGCTAGATGATACTTCTTGCTTTGGGTAGGAGTTTGGGTGAGGCAGTCTGGATAGTAAAGTGGATGTGAAACCCATGAAATTGTAAGTCCTCTGACTGCATAGTCTGTGTACAGCATATTCTGATTTAGGCTGACAGATGTTGGAGTTGGCCTAGAATTTCTAGAGAGCATTGCATACCATTTTTGACCAATTCTGCATGCTCGTGTCATAACCAGTTTTTAAACAAAGTACAGAGAAGTATGGTGCATCTCATTTCACTGAAGTCTCACCCTGAATTTTGTGGAGTCTGAAATGACATACACTTCAAGTGTCTTTGAAAATTTGGTGCCTGTCTTCTCTTAAGTAACTTTTCTAGTGAATTAATCATTATTCTGTAAAGCCATCCTGCTTGTCCTTGGAGTCCCAGAGTAGCTCAGAGAAGTGTTTCAATGAACTTGTGCTCTTAAGAGACTGAGGTCATCTTTAGTTACACAGATTTGAGAAAAAACTGCAGTTTAAACACAATGCTTTTATAAAGCAGTTCTGCAGGTTCAGTGTAGGTGAATTTAACAGACGTCAGCAGTTCCAGCTGTGAAGCTCTTTCAAGCTTCCACCCATTGTTAAGGATCATCTCCAGCTGCATCCACCCTGACAGTTTATCATGAGTCACATAATTCATTCCCTCTAGAATGCATTTATGCAGACATGTTCTCTTTGATTTGAATGTGTCTTAGTGCTGGTTCTGGAGTTTTGTAAATAGTCCTAAAATGAAAACTCAAGCAAGGTTGTTGGACAGATTGGACAGAAGATTTTAGCAGGGTTCACTTTAAGTAAAATGTTCATGTCCTTCAGAGGGCCTGTGAATACACCAAGCTGTACTTACAACTCAAATTACCAGTTTGCCCAGAAATGGGAAGGGTATATGAACTCCCACAAGCCTTTATGGTGAGTCTGCACAGCTGTGAGTGGCTCTTGGGTGAGCCCACCTCTGCTGGTTTTGGTACAGTTCCTACAACTGACCCAGGAACTGGAGGTGCAGTGATTGTTCCCATAAGGAATCTCTTGTTACCAGACCAGCTTAAGATCCTCCCCCAGTTTCTTTGCTGTTCTGATTCCCAAATTAATTACATAAAGCTGAGAGAAGCATCCTTTTGTTCTGCTCCTGTAAGTGGAGTTTGGTTTTGCTGTGTGGATGGATCTCCTGTAGGCCCAGGAGTCTGCAAATGGAGAGAGGCAGGGCCACATTAAACCCAGAGAGTTGGCCAGTAAAATATGGTGGGTTTTTTCTTTATAAAACACTGCAAGCATGTGCATATTTATATTCTGTATGACCTCATTTAAAAAAAACAACCAAAACTGACTTATTCAAACCTCGTTGTTGTTGATGAATTTGGCATTTTGGGTCAGTATTTGAGTGTAAGGATCCATTTACCTAAGGTTTAGTCTGATGTGTAGGTTTCATGAAGTTGAGTTGGTGTCAGAATGCTGGGGTTTGCTTATTTTTATGTTGAGAGATGGAGTCAGTACAAAATGAGATTTTAATTTTTCATCTTCACCATGGTTTCTGCCCTTCACGTGCTTTCCTTCATGCACAGAGGTGTTTGAGACATCTGTCAAAGATGAAATACCAGGGTGGCTGGAAGCAGGATGTTGTAATTTATGTTTATTTCAGTACCATTTCTCTTATTTAAACTGCCACTTTGTTTTCAAGTTGTGGATGTATTATGGTGTAAATTGTTGTAGTTCTCCCCATACTGATGGTAGTGTCATCTGCAATGCTAATCTGCACAATGCACAGCACAGCTTCTCTCCTGGGCACACGGCGTTCTCAACCAAATTCATTTTCATGCCTTTTAATTGAATAATAGAAGGATTCTTTAGACCTTTATTTGAAAAGTCTCACAGGGGAGGAGGAAGCTGAAGTAACAAAAATAAATAATGCATACATCTACTGTGTTTTGGCAACTAAAGGGAAAAGTGTTTGAAAATCCAAAAGCATTGATTTTTCTGAAAAATTCATGTAGGCTTTTATTTGTGTGAAAGTTGAAAGCCACAAAATATGAATTTGTTTAAGAATGTGCTGTAGTTTCTGTCTCATGCAATTTCACAGTGAAATAAAAAGGCATAAAATGATCTGTCACTTTCATATGCACAGTTGTATCTTTTGATCATGTTACTGCACAATATCTGAAACAAGGCTTCTATTAAAAGACACTACTTACAAGAAACAAAAGGTTATTAAGTGCTGTGAAATAGCATTTTATGTTGGAAGCATCACATTTGATGGTACTTTCCAATGGAAAGGGAAGACAACTGTTACAGTTTAAACCAGCTGAATAGCCTTTGTTGTAATGGATGCTTCTTTTGAGTAAAAAAATAATGCCACAACGATTTTATTTCATTTATTTTTATTTCATCATTCTTGTTTTTAACTTTCCCTAGATGAGACAAGGGGCTTTCCTGGTCAACACAGCTCGAGGTGGGTTAGTAGACGAAAAAGCACTTGCACAGGCCCTGAAGGAAGGAAGGATACGAGGGGCAGCCTTAGATGTACATGAGTCAGAACCATTCAGGTGCTTTTCCTTTTCTTTTCTTTTTATTTTGTTCACTTTCTTATTTTTAAGTCTTAGTGCATGATACAATCAACAGCAACAAGTAAATTGAGTTTTCTGTTCATTTGGTAGCTAAATATTCCTTAGCAAAGCAACATGAATCTGTGCAGCACTGGACTAATGCAAATATAGATGGAGTTTGTGTATGTGGTTAGAGGTGAAAAAAGTGACATCCAAGATTTAATTCCTTAAAAAGAAAAATTAAACAAAACCAGTGGGTTTATTTAGTAGAAATATCAGGAACCTGAGTTCAAATCCTGGCCATGGCTTTGAGGAGAGTGCACCTTTGCCACTGATGCAGCTCTGGAGGCAAATGATGCCTGAACAGGGTCTTTCAAAGGCAAAGAGTTGAGATGTGGTGTGAGAAGTGCTTTATGACATCTTTCTGAAGGAAAATATATTTGTCCAGATTGCCTCTGCAGGAAAGCCATAAGTGTGTGAGAGGTTGCAAAAAAAGGTTCAGGAAGGCTGTCAGAGTGCAGGTTTTGTTTTGTTTTACCCTTTATAAGGGGAGTAGTAACTCTGCTGTCAGTAGCAGGGCTGGTAGCACAAGCCTGAGTTTTTGAATTACTAAGTCCAGAGTTTCAGGCAGTAATGCACCACTCCCCTCAGTGGCATTGGCATTGAGATATCAGCACTCCTCATCAAAATGAGCCTATTTCATATGTCCTTGAGGCTTGAGAACAGACTGCTGTGGCTTGGTCCTTGCATGTGACAAGACTTTTTCAGGCTGGGCAGGGAAAATTGTTATTTTTAACTGGAACAATCCACATAAGTTTTTGAAGAAGAACAGATTCAGGGCAGGTTGCAAAGACTGGAGAGAGGACAGTATCTCTCATTCCAGCTTGAGGGGGAAATAAAACCTTTGAAAAAATAGAATTAATATCATTTTAGTCAGAATTTTTATATCTGCTGAGGCATGATGCCACATCACAAATAGTTAATTTTATTTATGCATACCCTGGATTCATTTACTCCTAAAGGTAGTCATTGCAATGCAGTAGTGCTGTGCAAAGCCAGAGTGTAGCAGCTCAGGGGACTTGCAGCTCCATACATTTTTCCCAGTTGCTGTCTGGGATCTGCACAAGCAGCCCACTACACCTCTGGGGAGCCCCATTTCCTGCATGGAGATGCCATGTGCAGAGATTCAGCTGCAGGATTACAGCCACAGTTTCCTTTGGCTTCAGTGCTGCATGTCTATCTGATTGCAGCATGCTCTCTTTATTCAAGAGTTTTGCCAGATATTTTGATGTTTATTGAACTACAGATGAAATCTATCATTTTATGAGTTATGACCAACCTTGAAAGCACGCTTTTGTCTTAAAAATTTGCTCTCCTGTTACAGTTGACTGCAAGATTATTAAAACTAGAAATGAGTAGGGAGGAGCAAGTTTCCATTATTTTCAGTTTCTCTACTTTGTATCTGTGATAACACTTTTACACAGATTCATTGCTTTCCCTAAAAAACAATCTGTAAATTTCCTTCTTTTTGTGGAGTTTCTATAAAGGAATGGGAAAGAAAAGATAGTTAAAAATAAAAGAAAAAACCCTGAATTATCCAAAAGGCATTGAGACTGCTGATGGACACACTTCTGATTTAGAAATAATTGTAAGATTTTTTTCTTTCAATGATTAGATGTCATACTGACAGGAAGATAAGAGCTTTGTTAGTTAATGCAATAGAAGTAAAATTGTGATGACCTAGACAAATGGAATGACATCCTAAATTAATTTGGGTTTTCCTTTATGCATTTCTGCCCCAGAACTGGAGTGGCAGTGACTGTAGTTACAGTAAGTGCATTGGACAGAAGCTAATGTTGCTGCTATACTTAAGTTCCACCCTTTGAGTCTATAAAAAGTGATTGTTGCTTATTTATACCCTAAATAGTACATTAAATTAACATAATTAAAAAGAAACTCAATAAAGAATGGAAATGCAATTCTTTTGTGCTGTAGAAATTAATCTGTGTATGTACAAATCCATCTGGATTGCCCACCTTGCTTTTCCCCTTGCCCCCCCCAATATTTTTTTGTCATTTGATCTTGTTTTAAATTTTCATTTAGCTTTAGTCAGGGCCCCTTGAAGGATGCACCAAACCTGATCTGTACCCCACATGCAGCCTGGTACAGTGAACAAGCCTCCATTGAGATGCGGGAGGAAGCAGCACGAGAGATCCGGAGGGCGATCACAGGTACTGACTCACATTGCTGTTCTTATTAGCTCCTTCAGTGTGTAGTTCTTGTTAAGAAACCTATTTCTCCAGGCTTGAAAGATGCCTAAAAGCAGCAGCCTTGGGTTTTGTTTCTAGTGAGTGGAACTCAGGAATCAGCAAATGCTCACTAAGTCTGTTCTCAGAATTGGAACAAGTAATTTTGGAGGTCCTTTGCAATTACAAAGGGAAGGCAGGTATTGCAGAATTTTTTCATGTAAAGCAAATGTATTTGTATGTGAAAAGTCATCTGCTTTTTTCTTTGTTGCAAATAACTATTACCCATTGATGGATTTGCAAGTCCTCCTGGTATTGCTGGTATCTTCCTTAGCTTTTCCTAGAGTCTCCTTTATACTTGTCATGAGCAGTTCTCTACGTAAAGTTTTCAGTATTTTGTTGGGAGGTTCTATTTTAGATGTTCCCCTCTTCAAAGCCTTGCTAAAGAAGTCTGGCATTTTAAAGGGCAGAGTGTCTTTGTTATATAACTGCCATGTAATTGTAAACTGCTCACATAAGAGAAAACAGCTACGTCTCAAACATGCACTGCTAATAAATAAAATGAGAGGACTGAGCCATTTGGCATGGGTTTGAATCCCTTGTAGCCTAAAATAAAAGGAAGGATTTTCATACTGGAAAATGATTCATTAAGCACTAATGTTTTCCCTTTAGTTGGACTTTGCTGTGTCCCCCTTGGCAATAGTGTCTGAATGCTCTGCAGACATGCAGGGCCATCTGTGTCACCTTGAGAGTAGTTCAGTGCCAACACATTGCTCTGTTACACAAAAAGCACTGGCAGTAGCCTTCCCTCTGCCTTGTGCCTAGAGAGGCCAGGCAATTTAGTTTCATTTATAGCCTGTGCAGAAAGAAGATTCTCTTCTGGATGCTAATTAAAGACACCTCTTAAACTCCTGAGCTGAATTGTCCTTTACTGGATGATTCCACTCTGTTTTAGAGGTGACCTGAGGAGCCTGACCATCCTTTTCCTGGAATTGGTGCTTGTGGCTGTACTCCAGATCTCCAGTGGTACATTAGTTTGTTTGTCAGGGTGTTCAGTAACTGTTGCCTGCTCCCCGATAGCTCTGGGAGAGATTGCACAAACCAGCATCTGATACCTGCATGAGGGAGGACTGATGTGCAAATCAGCATTAATTAGGCTATTGTCTGAAAGTAAAGAAGAGCCAGCTATCCAGAGCTAGTTTTATGTTAAATTTGTGCAGTAGCCCAAGCATATGTCCCTAGGAAGGCAGACCCACAGTTCCTTCAAGTGTGTGATGGTGCTCTCAGCGATCTAGATCATTGATTTGTATCGAAGCTGTCAGCACTTCAGTGTTTGCATATGGTTTTTAGTAAGATCAAACTGAGACCAGCATTAAGGAGGTGAGAATGACATTGAATTGCAGTGAAACAAATGTAGGAAAGATACAGGAAATGTGGGATAAAGCTGGATATGTGAAATCCATAGGGGAGCACAAAGAGAGGGCATAGAGAGGGAGAATAATTGGAAAAAGGTGTGAAATGTAGGAATGAAGGCTGTGACTACCATCTGACAATAAAAATGTTAAGTGTTTCTGCTGTTACTTAAAAGTCAATGATGTTGTGATGTGTAAAACAGAAATAATCAGCAAGAGATTAAATACCTTGAAATATATTTATAAACTCAGAAGCATTCCCAGTATGAAGAAGGAGGACCACTGGAATGGATATAAGAGATAGGCAAGCATGGCAAGTGAAAAGATCATTAGAAGTTTAAAATAAAAAAAAATACTACTAGGTTTTGAGGGGAGACTAGTAGAACATGCCTACAGAGGTTAGCAAAATGAAGAATGAGGTGGGCAAAGAGGAAGACAGGATTAGAAGAAGATACTGTTTAAATTTGTGGACAGTTCTGGCAGAAGTTTAGGTGGATGTATATTACAGCTACATTTTGAAGATGATTTCTAGGTGGTTCACCTGTAATGGGGCATGTAGCTCACCTTGTTCAGTCCTGAGCTAAAAGCCCTTTCAGGTTGTGCACAGGAGACGTGACAGGTTCAGGGACATCAGCTGAAGTCATGGAGTAACCCTATTTGATGGTATCCATTCCACAAAAAGCAGTTCTGTGAAAAGGCTTTTTTACAGCCCCATTGTGGCCAGGCTGGTGGATAGAAAGAGCAGGCAGAGATAGTGAAGTCCTTAATCAGATTTCCAGTAGGAGCTGGAGACAGAAGGCCGAGTTCTTTAATGATGGAGCATGGTCTGTTTTTGAAAGGGTTTCTGGAGTACCATTGCCAGCAGTGGCAGGGGTGGACTCATAATTACCTCTTTCTGCCCCTCTGTGCAAATGCACTCTAAGATTGAACTTCAGTGAAGACACATTAAAACAGATGTCAGAAAAAACACATGCTCCAATTGATCTCTCTCCATTTAAAATAGGTGGAAACTTTACTATTGCTATGAAAAAAATCTGTGTTGGATCTGCTCATGTCATTTGTAGCAGGGCTGAAGACAGTCACAGGCTTGTCCAGTGCTGAATTGAGGATTCAGGTTGACAGATTTTCCAGTCTTAAAGCTTCCTTAACCTCTGTACTTCAGAGGTTAAGGAAGGGTTTTGAAGAAGTGAAGAAAGGAAATTCTGGTGTATTTTCATTTTATGTAGGAATGAAAGGCATGGCTGAGGATTAATGCATTGCAGTAAATAAAAGTGAAGAGCAATTTAGGTAAAGAAGGGAAAGTTGAGGAGGACAGGGAATAAGTGTTGGTCATATTCAGGTTTATGATACAATTCCATTCAGAATTCTATATTTTTCATTAGGTGTTTTTAGTTGCTGTTACAGATGGAAGGAAAAGGAGGAAAGTGATGTTAAGGATAGAAAGCAGGGAGCTAGATTACTGAATTTGATTGGTAGCTCTGCTTTATATCCTAATTACAGCTTCTTGGAAAGATAACTTACTGATTTTGGTTCTCCTGAGACCCTGTATACAACAGATAAAGAGAGACAGGAAAATCAAAATTAAGCAGAGCATTTCAGCCATTATTACCCATGTCCCAGGCAAAAGGCTACAGCAATGATCAGAAACAAGCTCTTAGTGCCATTTTATGTATTGATTTAAATACACAAATATTTGTAAGTATTTTTAACATAGACATACTAAGAGTATAAGGCACACAATTTTAATACATTTTTATTTCCTCTTTCTTGCTTCATCTTAGGTCGTATTCCAGACAGTCTGAAAAACTGTGTTAACAAAGATCACTTGACTGCAGCTACACATTGGGCCAGTATGGACCCTGGAGTTGTTCATCCAGAGCTTAATGGTGCTGCATACAGGTAAGTGTGCTGAAGAGGTAGAAGAAACACCTCCATAATTCAGTGTAGGTATTCAAGAATAGATAAAAGACCTTCCTATTAATGATTGAACATCATTAATAGGAGTGCTTTTGCATGACACACCAGCTATATTTGTTTTGTAATTGTTGTGTGCAGAAGAATAAACCTGTTTTGCTAGTTGATATCAGTCATGCTGTGTCTGACTATAAATCCTCTTACAGTATTTTTTTGGTTAGTATATGAGCAATATGCATTTGTTTGTATGTTCAAGTAAAACAATTCTGGTCTTCTCCAGTGTTGCAGTGGAAGTGTTGTGGTTTTTTGCTGAAGGTAATGATGCAGCTGTAGGTTACAGAAAGACTGTCACTAATAAACTTGCATTGTTTTGTGGCCTCCAGACACAAGAGAGAACAAGTAACTCAGTATTGAAAACAGTGCAACAGCCTGTGGTGATTATGAAAATATGTTTAAAATAGCTTTTTCTAAATTATATGTTTAATTTTTAAGCAGAAGCATTTGAGAGACTTGATCTATGTATTCTCAGTCAACTGTGAAAGCAGGTCTTAATAATTAATAGAAAGGGGCAATTTTTTACATCTAATATGCACATTCCTTAGTTACTTTGTTTGCTCCAGAGTCATTCTCTGTCCCTTTACCCCTAGCAGCTATTCTAGTAGCCAGCTTCAGACAACTTTTATTTATGAAAAACACCTGCAGTTTTTGTATTTTCCAGTATGATATTTACACATAAGTAGGATGAAAGTGGCAGAAAGCTCCAAATGCCAGATTCCCTCAATGCCTTGAGGAAAGGAGCAGTGCAGTCCTCTCACTATTTTGTCATAGCTCATTATCCTAATCCTCATCTTTCCACTGTCCTTCCTCAGGCATCTCCTTTACCTTTGTTATTGTTTAGGAGGACTCCCCATACTTTTAGTGGAGGGGGGATTCCTAATTTTGTTATCCTGTCCCAGTGACTTGGAACAATCTCATCAGAAAGGGATGGAGGGGTGTCAGGGATGAGTGTCACCATCCTCTGTCACATCAGGAGCCATAAGTGCAGCAAGGGAAAAGAATGACTTGGATTTGGTGATCACATCACTTGATGTTTATTTCTGGCAGTATGCCCATAGCCCTAAATATCTAAGAAGGGTGTTTTTATTTGCTTAAGTGAGAAGCTCAAGCCCACATGTTCTCCTCCACACAGCATCTGGTTTCATGGACTTCATTTTGGAGTAGTGAGGACATGGCTGAATGTAATTGGGGCTTAAAGGCAGGTGTTGCTGGACAGGAGGTAATAACTCCAACCCTGTCATGGCAGTTAAGAACAGGGGTCCATGCCCAAATAAAATGCAGCTTTTTGTTCTCATTTTGGGGGTCACAAGTCCAGCAGAAGCAGGCTTTGCAGCCTGCTTAGGAAATTAATTTTAACTTAGGAATGTTTGAGGGAGTTAATGATTTACAAGGTAAAGACCATATGTATCCAATTTAAGCAGGATAAACACAGAACTGAGTGGCTTTTTAAGACATTGTTTCAGTCAATTTTTTTGATAAAGAAAATTTATTGTAAAATTCTGATTCCATTATTTTCAAATGCAAAATAAAAGTAATTTTAGGAATTTTGTGGCATGAGTTAATAGTTATACAATAAATGTTAAAAGCTTTTTGGAGGGGTAATAGAATGGTGTTTGAATGTGGATAAAGGCAGTTACTACTGTGTGAAGTGTAAAATATGCATCACTTGAAGCCCAGGTTTTATGAAGAAATTGGTTTCAGTAACAGTGTTTGCTGGTGCTTAATTCCTACCTGGATTAAGTACAGCATTTGAACTGATTGTTCAAACCAAGTTTTTTCATCTTTTCTTTGCAATCCAAGATGATACTGAGCTAAGTGAGTTCTGGAGTCTTTCACAGACACTACAATGTTTCAGATGTGCTAATAACTGTATCATATTCATGTAATTGCATTGGAAGATAAGACCTAGGATAATAATTGATATGTTAAAAAATGCAGATATCTCTTCTGGCTGTTTTATTTTGGGTATATAATTCACTTGTGTTTTGATGTAGGACAGAAATCTCAAATTATCAGATATTATCCCAAGCTAAGAACACTGAGCATTAGTCAGCAGATTGTAATCTAGATCATCTGAATATCATCATATTCTGGGGAAAACAAAACCATTTACTGTGTGAAATATAAGACACTCTATCAACACTAAAGGTCATGCAAACAGGACCTATCCCATGAGTAAAGATCAACAATACTCCTGAGAAGGAATTATTTGTAGTGGTCTTGGTGAAGCAGCATAACATACCCTGATCTTGTGTTATCACTGTGTATTTGTTACTGAGCTGTGAAATAACCCCCTGCCACTTCCTGTGTCAGAGCAGACAGGTCTTAGGCACAGTGAAATTCAACAGCCAGGAACAGTGGTTGTACCATTTATAGACATTTCCACACATCTTCCTGCCTCCTAACAGGTGGAGGATAAGGCTGGATATGGCTCTGAGCAGCCTGGTCCATTGGAGGGTGTCCCTGCCCATGGCAGGGAGTTGGAACAAGTTGATCTTTAAGGTCCCTTTCATCACAAACCATTCCATGATTCTGTGAATACCTAAGTACTGAAGTTACTCTGTGAATAACTAACTACATGGATGAGCATGGCTGGATGTTGGTAATTCAGGAGTTATTTCATGCTGAGGTGCTTCACTGGTGATTTTCAGATTCGGTGCATGATAACAGAGTGCACTTAAAAATTGCAACTCTTCTAGGACAGACTCAGTTACTTTAACAGAGCTGGCTATAGTGAATTCAAGGTGCTTCTGCAGTTTAAAAGATAGATGAGAGTAAAGTAGAAATTGAAGTTGCCCATCTGTTGTAATTAAGAGGGCTAGTGTGTTTTTTCTCCTAAATTAAGACTGCATAGGGGAAGGGGATGGAAGAGTATGAATTAATTAAGAGGTATAACTGATTGCTCACTTCTGCTATCACAAAAATTTAGTTCAGTGGACATACTACTTGGAAATCATTTCAACTCACTGCTGCCAGAGGAGGAACATGAAGGGGGAACTTCATGAAGTGCTGGAGAGGATGTATTTGCTGGTTAAGAATAGAAAAAATGGAAAGACTGGAAAAGCAATAAACAACAGAAAAAGGGAAAGTTATATAGAATACATATGCTCATGGATAGAGGCTGGAATTTATGTGCCCTTTCAGAGACAGGATTTGAGCAACACTGATGATTAAAAAGGGCCAAAAATTTCCTAAAGAGGATTGCAAAGCAGGGTTAGGAGTTGTCAAGTACAGTGCAGTTTCTATGGAACAGGATGGTATCTGTATATTGGCTGCTGCCACTGTGTGGCTTTAGGACAAGAAAAACAATTATAGGGCCTCTGGATGTTGCTAAAAGTCTGTAGGAAACCTGTACCTGAGGTGAGGTGCTGGCAGGTAGGATCCTGGTGATTATGACTTGGTGTCCATGGGAATGTCCTTACATTCAGAAAGAATATTTGGAGTCAGAGTAGAATTACAGATGTGCAGTTTGAAATGTTTAATGTGCTCATAAGGTAACTCTTAGTGCTCCTGATCCAGCACTGTCCATTTTCACAAGGGGAGGCTCTGGCTTTTCTTCCTGAGGAAAACACAGTTGCAGAAGTTGCTCTCTCCTTGACTTTTTTCCAGCTTTGGTGTGTTGATACTGAGGGAATATGTTGTTAGAAAGTAGAGATTGTGTGTTGAGAACAGCTGCAGTGTTGGACTTTTAAATGGAAATTTGTGTCATGTTGTGTGTCTTGCAAAGCACCTAGAATAACAGAAAAGCTGTTTTAAAATTAAATTTAGGTAAAACAATACTGTCTGACAGTTTTCATAGGCACTGAAGCAAATTTGATTAATAAGATTCAAATGGAGTTACTGAAACAAGCAACTAATTCCATTAGCAACTGCAAATTAATTCCAAGGAACCTCTGTGGAGAGGGAATTAGCATAGGAAGCCCTGTAAATATGTGTACAATTGGGAGCAAAGTTATCTGGCCTGCAGGTGGTGTGATCAGTCACAGCCTCGTTACCCATCTCAGATTGTAGTCAGTGTTGGGGTGTGTAGGAGTCTGTGCCAGGATGACCAGAGCAGTGTGTGGTGTCCCTGCTGTCCCTGTGCCATGTCAGTCCTGCTAAACCCCTCTGGCTCTGTGTTTCCAAAAGTGGTTCCCATGATGTTTCTGTGGTGGGAGCAAGAAAACAACTCAGAGTGCTTGCATCCAGCTTTTTTCTCCTGTGTCTTGCCTAAGTTCTGCACTAATTTTCTGCCAGTTTGAGGGAACTTGGGATGAGCAGCATGAACACATATTACCATGGAAAAGATGCAGAAATGGGGTGAAATTCCCAGGTGCATTGAGCTGTGATGGGTAGAAAATCAACAGCAGAATAATGTACTTGAAAAAAGCTTGACAAGTGCCTCTTGTCCCACATAGTTCTGGGTAAATACTTGGGTAGCAAAAGCTGCAGTAAGTGGTGGTTTTTTGTCTTGAGGCTTTCAAATGGATAATGCTCTCACCAGGATGCTTGGGTGGGCAGAGTACAAGCAGGGGAGAATGAGGGAAATGAGGGATGAGTGTGCAACTTTATGATGAGGACAGGAGGCAAAGGGTCAGTGCTAAGTGGCCAGTGTGACATAACTTGGAAATAGGTATTGAGGTATTTGACTAAAAACACCCACATATTTTTATTAAATCCATGTATAGCTGTTTCTATACAGCACTGTGAAGTACCAGTGTTCATCAATTACATCTGAAGTTTGTGATTGGAGCAGTAGATTTGCAAGATTTTTTTAGCCTGATAACATCAGAGCCATCATAAAATCAAGCTGAATCAGAGGGTGATTCTTTTGTTGAATGCATAAAATATTTAGGCCTCAGTGTTTGTCCAGCTAGAGGAAGAAATCTTTAAGACCATCCATAAATTTTGTGTTTGCATTTCTCTTTCTTGCAGTCTGCCTAAAGCACTTGTCCTTGTGTAAGTGGCACTTGTTCTCCTTCAAACAAGTGCAGTGGCAAGTTTGCTGCTGAAAAGGTTACTCAGGTGCAATAGTTTGTCATCTTATTATTGTGTGGGTGTCATGGCTTTTTGGGGGAGCTGTCAGGAAGCTAAGACTGCAAAAATAGTGTAAACAAATACTTTTTCAAACCACAGCAATGAAAATATAAAATTCCTACATGAGAATGAAAGAGGGAAAAAAGGAAAAGTTGTAGAGAACATATTGCACAGACCTAGCTGGGTTTACTTCTTGTTGAGGTTATCCTTTGAGAGGAGCAAAACTTGAAGGTGGTTTCTTTTGCTGTGCTGTTACTCCTGCTATTAAATCTGAAGAAACAATCTGGCAAACGTTCATGTCTCATTTGGTTAAAATACAGCATCCCTTGCTTTATGTAGCAGCATCTGTATGTGGCATCTCACCTGGAGATGAGAGCAGTTAGAGAGATCTCTAACTGGTCTAAAAGCAAAAGAAGCATCTCTGTAGCTTTAGAAGAGGAGGAGGGTGGGTGTGCAAACCCAGAGCACCAGGAATATTTCTCTGTCTGCTCTGGGGTGCCCTGACCCCCAGGGCAGCACTGACTTTCACCCTCATCCATGGAGAAAGTTTCCCAGACTTCAAGATAGACTGGAACCCACAAAAGTGTGAAATAGATTACAGAGAGTAGTGTAGGTGTATCACTTGGGGAGAAATTTAGGTTTTGGGATTTTTAGTATGTTGTGATGTTGTGGATGGAAGCAAGATGGAGGGCACAGGGTGTCATCCTGGGTTTCTTCTTCATGCTTCTTCTTCCTTCTTCTTCATGGGTTTGGGTGGCATTTTGTAATTGGGCAGAAGAGTCTGCATTCTGGGCTCTTTGGGATCAGTTATGGGTTAAAAGGAAAAATAATCCAGGTGTCCTTTCTTAATTGGATAGTTTAGCCTTAAAAGACCTTCTAACAAGAGATCGTTGGCCATTTTGTGCCTTCTAAGGAAAGGCTGCTGAACTCAGAGCAGTGAGACTGTTTTACTGATCAGAAATAACAAACACTTGAGTCTCAACATGAACTACCATCTCCAGTGCCTTCAATCCAGACCCGGAGAAACCAACAACTGGTAGAGCCACAGGTGGCTGGCTCTCTGCTCAGCCAGCTCCTGGTTTTAATGTCTGCTTTGCTTTTCTCCTCCCAGCAGGTATCCCCCGGGCGTGGTCAGCGTGGCTTCCACTGGCATACCTGCAGCAGTAGAAGGAATAGTCCCCAACCCCATGTCTCTATCACACGGGCTCCCTGCTGTAGCCCACCCGCCCCACGCTCCTTCCCCCGGCCAAACTGTCAAACCAGAAGCTGATAGAGACCACCCGAGCGACCAATTGTAGCCAACAACAGCATTCCCAACATCGGAGACTTCAGCCACAGCGTGGAAAACAACTCAAAACAAAACAAAACCCTGGATTTTGATGAAAGGCAAAACCATGAACTTACAGGAGGAGACGATTATTGGTTTAGAAACTGGTCCAATATACAGTATAAAAGGAAAAGGTGGGAGACAAAAAGAAGATTTGGAAACATTTTTTTCCTCCGTATAAATTGTAGTTTGTCCCTGTCCAGTGGACTGATTCACTGTTTCTGTGTCCTATGGGTTCTTTGTTAAGCAAGAGAAGTTAGTAGTTAATTATATCATGAATGTACTTGTCTGTGTACAGTTTCTAGAACATTAAAAAGGGTTTGTTTGCTTAGCTGTCAACAAGGAAAAACATAAGGGAGGCATTCAGCAAACCAGTTTTGAGATTAAAAATTCTTTCTTTTATATTTTCAAACATGCCCAAAAATGAGGCAGTTGGCAAACTTCTCAGGACAATGAATTTTTCCCATTTTTCTTTCTACGCCACACAGTGCATTGTTTTTTCTACCTGCTTGTCTTATTTTTTAGAATAATTTAGTAAACAAAAGAAAAACAGTTTCTCCTAATTTTGGCATGAATTCCCTTATTTCAAAATGAAGACAACCTTGCAAAGAGATTTTGAGGAAAACAAAAAGGTTTTGTATAAACGAGCATTGTGCTTTTTGTCACCAGTTAAAGTATATATTATTGGTGGTATCTGGAAAAGGCACTAGACTACTGAAAAGTAGCAGCATTTCATTGCCTACATTGATTCCTTCCTGGTAATGTGGTAGGCTAGCAATATTTTTGGTTAAAATCATGTTTGTGACTGTAACCATTTGTATGAATTATTTTAAAGAAATAAAAATCCCAGACAAATATCATATGTGTAAAAATTTTTATTTCTAGTAACTGTTTATTCAACTTTTATTAGGTTTCTTAGCTGTAATTTTTAAACAGATGCTGTCAAGTATTTCATTTCTAGCTTTACTTTGCTCTCTGTTGTTTGTAATACTGTCTTGGAAGCTTGAAAAATAAAAAAAAAATAATTCTTTCCATACCATTTTTCCCTTTACATTTCGTAAATGTTGATCTTTTTTCCTGTGTTTCTAATGGAGTTTGAAATTAAGATGGATTTTGATTTGTACACCGGCATCATCAGCTACAATGTGGTAACAGCATTTATGCCACCACTCTGGGCAGAGCAGAGGAGGTACAACAGCAACACAACAACAGCAGTAATAATAATAATAATAAATGTCTTTTGCCGAAGTCCAACACCAGAAGTGTCCATTGTTTTATTTGTTTCTCTGATGATGGAAGGCTGCAGCAGGATCTAATTGTATTTGCTTTATTGAAGGAGTTTGTTTCTTTGAGCACAGGCAGAAGCGTGTTCCAGGCAGGTTAGATTCCAGCTGGATGCTGTTCAAACCTTTCCTGTGCTCCTGGGTAAGGCATCCTTCATCTCTAAAAATTGTTTAAAGAATCAAAAGTTTAGCTGCTTCAGGAGGGAAATCCATGGTGGGTAAAACTGAACCTGGGCATGACCTTCATTGGTGGTCTGTTGTCTCTTTTCACTATTAGTCTGAACAGAGCATCCACCTAAACTTGGTGAGCTGGTTTTATGGGATCTGTGGAAAGTTTTGGCTCCCCTTCCTGCAGGTCTGCAGAGCAGCCTCCACCTCAGTTCAGGAAAGGGTAAGAGTCTGTAAATCAAAAAACTGAAATTTGTGGGTCTCTATGCAGGGAGCACAATATACAGTGAAATTTTATCTATGGAAGAGAGAAAGTTTTTTGCCTTGAATATTTAGAGCTAAAAATGTCATCTATTATAACTTATTTGATGGTTAAACTGTTTCTGTTCCCTCTGTGAAACAAAACAGAAAACAGCCCTAAAGCTGCAAGTTATCCCAGCAAAGACACTTCTAAGAGCTTTGAGGCCAAAAAACTTGCAAAAAACCAAATGCAATCTCCTTCTGTTGAGTGGGATTTCATATTTCTTGGGTAATTTATATTTTAAGATGCTGCTTTGTCAGACTGAACTTGCTTCTTTAACATATGTAAAACAAACATTTAACATCTGGCTGCCAAGAATTGCTGACAGCCACATTTGCAGCCCCATTTCCCAAGGAAAAACCAGGAGTGTTCCTTGCATCGTTTGGACATGGCATGTGTAAGTACATTTTGTTCCTAGTGCATTGATAATTGAACTAGAAATGGTGTTTACTGTGTGCACTCACTGGGCTCAATTCAGAAGCACAAAATTTTTTTCAGCATTTGAGCCTGAAATGCATGTTCAGTGTTTTTGTGTTGGTGTTTGAGGCTATCTCTGTCTGAGTGGAGCAGAGTAATCCAGTTTCCTGCTTCAGAAAGGAAAAACCATCTGGGCAGGGGCAAGACTGATGGACACTGACTTTGGGCTATGGTCTGAAAATCTGAAAAGTAGTGAAAAACCAAACTTAGGTTAAATGAGTGATTGGAAAAGTGCCCCATAATAAACAAAAGACTTAAGCCAGAGCAACCTTCTCTCTTTTATGACTGCTTTTATTGGGTAGTGATGAGATTTCCCTCCGTTTGGTGAAGGATGTGCTAAATAAGTGTGGATAGCAGAAGATGCAGTTATTTGGAAAATACAGAGTGGAGAAGGTGATGGCAGCAGAGGCTACAGGTGACCTGAGGCAGTGCTGAAAGAGGAGTTTGATAAATGTGCCTGCCTTGAACATGAGCTGCTTTTGGTGGCGTTATTTGACTTACGGATCTTGACAAAGAATGAGGCTAAACATGACAAAAATGCTGCTGGCTCAAAGGCTGCAGGCAGCTGCAGGGTGACAGGAGGCTCTGGGGCTGCACAAGGATTTGGTGCTGTCCAAGAACTGGCAGAAAGGTGCCAGCTGTGCAGGTGCAAAGCCAGGTGGTGGCAAATCAAACAAAAACTTAGCAGAAAAGGACTCAGGGTAGGACTGGTGGATTGGTGCTGTGGGAAGGAGCAGTGTGGTGGCAGATTGATTTGGCACAGGGTTTTTGGTAGGTCTGAGAATGAATCAGAGATGTTGCACAGGTCCTGTTACGTTTGCTGAGTAATTTTGGTCAGGCATTTTCAAAAGACTGAGCTGGAGCTGAAGTCATAGGAGAGATGGGCTCTCAAATCCACTGATGGTGTGCAGGACTCATAGGAGAGGAAATCTGAGTAACTTGATATTTTCAGCTTAAACTGAAGGCTGAGTTGAGGAAATGGCCATAAGTAACAAATGCTGTGGAGGAAGGAAAAATGTTAAAGAAATGCTGGTAGATGACAGTTTAAGCGGGGTTAGGAAAAGTTCTCTGTCAACAGGGAGGTCCTGGGACCCAGTCCTGACATCTCTGCAGCTTGGGTTGGGGTTTTAGTTTTGTGTTTGGGTCCTTTTGTTTTTTTATATAACTTTTTTTTCTTTTTTATAATCCAGAATGTGAGAATGCTGTTTAAATGTTGTACAAGATTGCAACCAAACCAGCAACTAGAGGCTTTTTTTCCATTCAGGATAAAACACTTTAACTTCCTCTTTAACAAGCTTCAAGGCCTTTTCCCTTATTGCAGGGTTTTGGGGTTTTTTTGTGAAAATGCCTTTTTTTCTTGTCCAGTTTCCACTTCAGGTTATTAAGGCTGGCTTTCCAAATGACCATGACTGCTGCAGTCTATCTGTTCCCAGCCTGCACCTTGCTTCAGACTGAAGGGTTTTCTCCTCTCATTTCAGTGGATACATAGTGTTGGTTGTTCTGCTTGAAGGAGAAGGCAGCACCACCTGTATTTCCTTTATTCAGTTTGCTCCAACCTTTCTATTTCGTAAATTGAAAAAAAAAAAAAAGGCAAAGTCATTAGTTTTAAGGGCAGAGTGTAGTAGTAGATCATTTGTCTGACCACCTAGTAAAGCTGTTCAGTGTGATATGTGATATGAGTCTTCCTTAAACCTGATACCACGTTTTGAATTCAGTAAATCTTTCAGAAATATTTCTAGTATTTATGTGAAAATGTCAAGTGCTGGGCGTTTTTTTGCTGTTTCCTTTAGTAGCTTGTTTAAACAAGGGATGACCATCACTGTAATTTTTAAATGGCTTTATTTAATTTGGCTTTCCCTGCCTCTAAATTCCAGTTATTGTTTCATGTTAAACACGAGGTCATGTGGGCTGGCTTGAATTTAGTGAGCACGTCACATTTTAGCCATTTTGCCTTTGTGTTGAGGTCAGTGACACATCTTCCAGGAGGAACAAACTGTGTTATTCATCTGTTTTCTTTTCCAGTTGCTTCCATTGCACTATCTATCCTTTCTTTGTGGCTCTGTATTTTTGCCCTTTGGAATGCCATAGTCCAATATGGTTATCTTCTGCAAGAAATTTCAGTTTCTGATCTCAGTCTTTCAGCTGTTCTCTTCTTCCCTCCATCAGCTTTCCAATTTCCTTGGTAAACTATTTTCCTTCAAAGTCACGAGTGCTCGAGGAAATTAATTAATCCTCTTCTTTGTCCTTCTTTGCCCAGACAGCACCTCATTAGCAGCCAGAGCTCCACATTGAGCGGTCCTGCTCCTTTCATCCACCATCTGCACACTTTGTGTGTCTGCCTCTTGCAGAATGGACCTTTCCATTGGGTCTCACACTTCAGCTCCTCAACATCTGCCTCATGTCCTTCCTTGTCTCTTTCCAGCCTTTGGGAGACCTGCAATGTTACCCCTAGAATTCTTCCCTTTTCTGGAAGGCAGTTCCACTTTCCATCTGTGAGTTTCAGCTTGACACAGACTCAGCTCTCCTTGGCTGACCTCCTTGCACACCACCTCACTAAACCCATGTCATACATCACATTTTTTGTATCCAGTTTGGGGTTTGGGATCACCCAGCTGCTCTTCTTTTTTTTAATGCAGATCCTCATCTGGAGTTTCCTTCCTTCATTTTCTGTACCACAAAAACAAACAAACCTCTTCATATCTCAGCACTTTCCCTTGCCTTTACACTTCTGCTCAGAGGCATACTGGGGTGGTTTTTTGAAGCAGCACTGTTTGTTTGGGGGGGTCATGGTGGTGTCATGGCCACCATAAACAGACTGAAGTATGTCCTTGGGATGATCTGGGACATGCCCAAGATGATGCAGATAATTCTCTGAGCGTGCCAGGCTCTTGAAGATATTTGTTACTTGCACAGTCTTTAACTACACATCTACTCCCCCTTCTTTCATATGCTGCCTAAAAAGGATAAGGAGTTGCTGGCTCAAGAAATAAAGTAAGGAAGTTTAGGAAGAACCCCAAAATCAAATGTTTCAAAGGTTAAAGATTTAAAGCAATGAAGTGGAGCAAGATCATAGCTTAAATTGCCACAATAACCTTTTGTTGTGTGTCACATTTTGATGTATTAGAAGCAGACAATTGTGTGTCAGTGTGACAGTGCTATTTATTTCTGCTGTGTAAACAGAGACCTTTTAGAGTTTGGGGAAAGCTTACAGAGCTGGCTCCCCAGATAAACTCTAGGAGTTAGGGCAGCAAATCAACATCTAAAAATAAATCTCCTGAGGAGCTGACATCCCAGACTTGTGTTTCCAAACCCCTCCAGCCATTTTCAAAGTGTCCCATCCAATGCAATGTGTTGCATTCTCAAGCCAGTTGCCTCCAACACAGCTGTCAGCTCCACAGCCCATCCCCATCCCTGGGACCTCAGGAAGCAGCAAACTTCCTCCTCAGCACACCTAAAAGCACCAGAGTAAATCCCATTTAAGTCCCTGCTGCTGTTCAGTAGGATTTTGGTTAAGCCCTCGTGTAAAGCTTAGTCCATGCCGTATTTTACTGCTCTTAAACCACAACAGAAAGAAAATCTGCTCGTGGTGTTTTCCAGTAATACATTTGCAGTTATCAGCACCAGTGGTTTCCATGTGATAATGGGGTCAGGGGATTTCCAGCCTCTTTTTGATACAAGTTTTAATTCATTTTGCTGTTTGCTTGCTCATATTTTTTCAAGGCCTAGTGTATGTGAAATGTGTTTATTGTGTATGAAGTTCTGGTGATAGATTTTTGTCTCCTAAGTCACAGCACTTTGTAATTAGCTCCAAGACCATCACTTCCCATTCCCAGCATGGAGTGCCTGTCCTTTGAAACTGATGGCTGAAACGAGGTTTTCAAGTATACATATTCTGAAGAATATGTATATATGTATATATTCTGAATATATGTATATTCTGAAGAGCTGTAGTTTTCTTTTTCTTTTTTCTCTTCCTCCTGCAGACCAGCCATTTTCAGTGCAGGACACAGCCCTCATATTGCAAGAAGCACAGGTAAGAGTGAAAAACCTCCACTGTGACTCAGAGCTCATTTCAGAGGTTTTCAACCTCTGTAAATTTAAAGAAAAAATTCTGCATCATGTAACTAGTGGGTATGTTCTTATCCTATTTTACAGAAAAATAGAAGTCTTGATTCTGTTCAAAGAGCAGTATTAAATTGTTCCCCCTTGGATTGTGGCACATAAACCACTTGGATTTTTAGATGTGTCCTGGAGCAAAATGTGTCATTCCAGTGAATGCCTTTCCAAGTGACACAGGGTGTGGACTGAACCTCATCATTTGGAGAACTCTCTTTATGTGTTACATCCAGATGTGCTGGGAGTAGGATAAGGTTTCTGATGTCACAGTGATCCCCAAAGCTCTTTAGTTTTCATCTGCAATTAATTGTCAGTGGAGCTGCAGGGGCCCCCAGCAGTTTGTGATGTTTGTGTGACACAGCAGAGTTCAGAACTAAGGGGACACCACAATTTCCCTTTGAAAAAGGCTGTTGAGCCATTAGATGGTGGCTGCTCTTAAATATAGATTCATCTGTCTGAGCTCGTTCTTCTGCTTGTCCTCAGTGACCTAAGTGAAATCCTAAGAGGAGTAGCTCCTCATGTATGGAGTTTTTCCAGTTAAGTGCTTGAGATTACAGTGGAGCAAACCAGGGAGAGTCTCTGCAGATCTGAGTGTGTCCAGAGCAAACCTCTCATTGTAATTCTTTAATTTTCTAGTTTCAAAGTGGATTTGCTACTTAGGAGATACACAGAGCAGAAATAAAATGTCATCCAGAAGAGGTGCCTCTGTGTGCTGCTCCTTATCCCTGGTCTCTCCAGACACATGTAGCCCCATCAAATCTCTCCCCAGAGGACACAGAAGGATGAAACTTCTCCAACCTGCAGACCTATTTTTGAAAAACTGCTTTGATAATCCACATCTGATAATTCACCTCCAAAATCTATTGTTGTGAGGTTTAAAACTCCAGATGTTGGAAGCCCTCCTAAACAGCTGCTTAGGCTCAGCTCCATTGGCCTCTGAAATCCCTTTGGGGATGGAGATTCCTGTGTAGAAAGTTTTGTTTGTGATATGTTGGGGGGGTTTTAATGCTTTTTCAGTGTGATCATTCCAGGGACTTTCAGAATTGCAGTATCTGCTGTAGCAAAACATCTCAGGGGACAGAAATTGCTGTCTGACCCTCTCAGCAAGTTAAAAACGTGGAAATCCAGGAGAAGAAGGCGATGGGATCGGTGTCCGTCCTTCCTTCCCTCCCCACCGGCAGCCCTGGGCTGATGGAGGGGCGGCTGCTGCGGTACCAACCCAAACCCTTGGCACGGTCAGGGATGATCTCAGCTCCAGTGTGCCGTGCCAAGCCCTGCATTTTACAGCAGGAGCGAGGGCAGAGCCGAGCTGCTGTTTTCCCAAATTCCCTTCTCAGAATTCCTTCGCGCTCGCCAGGATTGCGTCCTGCCTCCGCAGCCCCGGGCTGCAGCACACGAGTTTCCTCCTGATTCCTCGGCTAAGCTTCACACCTCCGGGAGATCTGGCTTTGCCTGTCATATATGCTTTATTTTTTGTTTCTTCTGCTGTCCCTTTCTGCCGTTTCCATCCCGCTCATGGTGACAAAGGCGCAGGAGCCGGAGGTCCCTCCGCGGTATCCACTAGGTGGCAAAATGCACTTTGTGCATGGAAAGGACGTGCGGAACCCCCGGGAAAAGCGGGCTGGGCTTTCCCCGCCGCTGCCCTAAGCCGCCTCCATCAATGTTATTTTTTATAAGGTATTTTGGCGTGTTTAGATGCTGTGCATGGGGCATCTTCCCTTCGAAAGTCTGTAAATGCTCCTGTTCTTATTTGCGGGTTGGTCATTCGAGTTTGGCAACAGATTCTGCCGTCGTGTCCCAGAGTTTGAAGAGGACAAGGTATTAGCCAACCTGGTGGGACTGTTAAATTCACAGAATTTGCGGTTTAAAAGCTGTACTGGCTTCCCTGTTAATCACAAATCAGGTGTCATTTCCCTTCTTAAATTACAGATGGGATCTGTTCAGGACAAGAGTCCTGTAAATTATTTCTTTTATTTATAAACAAATAAATGAATATTGGATAATTCATTCGCCAAATGTTTTTGAGGCACAAATATGGGGGGAAAATGAAACAAAGAAAATCAGAGGAGAAACACAGACACCCTTGGCATTTTCCAAAGCTGGGGCATGGATTACGCTGTTTGTTATCCTGCCTCTCTGAGATTTTGTCCTCTGTGGAATACACCCTTGTGCTTTTGCCTACTGGAGATGTCTCAAGTTACAGACTTCCATCAGAGTCTGGAGGGTTTTTTTGTTTTCTCAACAGCTTCCAGGGGCCCTCGCAGGGAAGTTTCCAGTTCCCTGTCTGTGATGACAGCAGCGCTTTTGGCTGGCTCCTTTCAGACATCTCACACACACCCAAGCCTCTCCTAGCCCTCTTGTCCAATTCCCTGGCAATATCCTGGCAGCCAAGCACCTCTCTGCCCTGCTGAGCCTACCTGGATTTGGGTGGTGGTACCTGTTCTTCAGAGCTGCTGGGACATGGAATTCATCCCCTGCACACCTGGGTCCCTCAATGCCTTCAGGGGCATCCTCGCTGCCTCTTCCTTGGTTTTGCTTGGGAAGGCAAGCCCCAAAATGATGATCTGATGTGTTTTGGAATGTGGTGGGAATCTCCTGGTCTGGAACTTTGAGAAACATGGGCAGTGTTTGATTTATTTTCTCTCTCTGTGTCACTGGCAGACTGGACATTAAAGTCCAAGTGTTAAAATTAGGCACAATAATAATGCAAATAAATTGGGTCTAGAAAAAGCAGTAGATGTGAAACAGATTTTTGACCAGTCATTTATTAATGGAGCATTGGTTTTCTGGTGGAAGGCTACTGGATTTACTGTATTTCTGATGGAAGGCTCTGTACAGTGCTATGGAAAGTGCAGCATGGTGCTGGTCACTTCAGCATCATAATGTTCACATGGCCCCGTTGATGTTCTCAAAATATCACAGGTTTGGATTTGCCAATTTCTGAGTACTTGCCTTCAGAATCTTAGTGCTGATATTTTAAGATTTGTATTCATGAATTCACCTTTAGTTCTTGTGGCTTCAAAGAGTTCTGGCTGTTTTAATAGTGTGATTGATCAGGTGAGATGACAGTTTTCAGCTAACTTCCTGGGATGCCCTTCAGTTTGCAATCATTTCCTTGAGGCAAAAGCAAAAAAAAAAAACCAAAAACCAAAAAACAAAACCAAAAACCTGCTAATGGAGTAAAACCAGATTTTCCAAGAATACTAAATATAAAAAATAAATCTATTTTGCTGGAATTAAAATAGATTGACACCACAAATCTGTCTTTGATGGACATGAGAAACATGAAGAGCCATGTAAAAGAACCTGGTGGTCCAGTTTACAGCAAGGATAATGTATTTGTTATTTACAAAGGGTTAATCAATGATTAACAGGCATTGCAATCAATAGTTAATTGATTGTTGTAAGCTTGGTTCCTACATGGCTTGTAGCTATCTGTAGCATTGCATTCACACTGTAATGTATTTATTAGTTATTAATCACACACTAGTGGTTTTTAAATGTTTTAAATGTTTTAAATTCACTTTGTTAGGGGTAACTAAATTTTCAGTAGCACATCAGTGAACTTGAGTTCTGTCTTCACATTAGCAAAAGGGAATATATGAGAAAGCAGCTAATTTAGCCTTGCTTTTTTAATTTGAGGAACTCATCAGCTGCATGCATGAAGGAACTATCACATTATAAAAGCAATTTTAAGTAAAACATGCCATTTATGGAAGAAGCACTCTTAAAGATTTTTGTAATTATAAATATTTGTACTGTTAAGTGAATTGCATTGAAGTATTTGTTGTTGTTGTTGCTTTATTTCCCTGGAGGACTCTTCTGTAGTGGGAGCTTTGTTATGTTGATAAATGTGCCTGAAAGCTTTATAATGTACTGATGCATTGTAATGATAAATAGAGCTGGTTAAGTAGTAAAGATCAAAGACACAATTAAACAAACTGTAATATACATCTTGCTGAGCAAGGGAAAACAATAGTGGAATCAGTAGAGATGAATACAAATGGCTTTATTGAACTAAGCAAAAAATATATTCCTGTGCCTCTAGAATGAGGAAATTTGGCCTGATGCTTGCATGAACAGACTTATAAAGTGCTTAATCAGATATAAAATGTCTTTAAGCTATTCAGCATTTGCAATCAGCAGAAAGGGCTTTCTCTGAGTAATAGAGATGTGCAAGAACCCAGAGGTTGAGTGAATCAGTGCAAGGTGGGATGGCCAGGAGAGGAGCCTGGCACAGCAGGCAGGGCTCACAGGTCTGCCCCAGCAAGAAAATTAACAAAAACACATCACACTCAACAGGAGGGTTAGAACAGAATATTGGCACTGCCTGCTCCTATTGTCCAGAATGGCCTTTCCTAGAACCTCTCCCAGCAGGGAAGGGAGGCTGGTTCACACTTGGCAAGGCCACAGAGGTTTCACACTTGTTATTGCTGTCTGCTCTTCCAAATGCCAGGAGGAAATGTGATTCAGAAGGAGCACACTGGAAGAGGGGAATATGGCCATGCATTATTGCAGAGGCACAGAAAGGAAGCTTTAACATGAAGGCATTGAGAGGGGCTTTCATTCCCCTCTCAGAGCAGTACCCACACAACCTGCTTGCAGATTGTTCTTGTCCATTCCAACCTTGAATTTCTCTGAAGGGTGTTCTGAATGAATTTCCCTTGCAGGGGTACCCATGGCCAAGTCAGCACAATAGGAATTTCATAGCTCATTTTACAGATGCTATGGTGAAATAACTCCTTGAGGAGTTAGGCAGGATACAGCAGCCAGAAGAAATACTAATTCTCCTGGATCAACTTTTTGTGAGCTCCTACCCTACACGGTGCTTTGCCCACCTGGAATATCATAAACCATTTGGATTCCTTTGCATATCTGGGATTAACAAGACTCAGGGGGAGCAGCCAAATCCTGCTTCACTGGTGCCAGCAGTCCAACTCCTAAGCCTTGTGCACACTGGCCAATTATTGTGTAAAATCCCCACTGGTGCTCACCAAGCTCTGCTCTAGCACCAGGAAGTACCCAGCAGACAGAAAGCATCTGCTGCTGATGTGGTGTGGGCTGCTGGAAATGTCCTTTCCCAGGGATGCAGAGTGTGAAATGTTCCAGCTGACCCCTTAGCTCTGATTTGCCGAGTGCTGCTGACTGCCGAGAGCTCTGCACGGCCTCCAGGAAGCCAGGCTTATTTAATGAGAAGCAGGAGAGTAATAAATGCTTCCAACTTCTGGAGCTTAAGAGAAAAAGGAGTGGTCAGGGAAGGCACTGTGGCCCCCCTGCCTCTGGCTTCCCACAACCTGAGCTACAGGTGTTGCTCAACCCGGAGCTGTGTGGGAGTCCCCAGGAATATGCATAGGAATAGAGGTGGTTTCTCCTCTGTAAAAAAACCTACTTCTGCCCCAAGAGCTGCATGTCACTCCACAGAGATATTTAGATGTCCAACTGCCACCTAAATACCTTTTCAGGTGTGGCCTTTGGTCCTAATGGTGCTGCTGCACTCTGTGGTGTCACTGGTTGTGCACGGCAGGCCCCAGATCAGGATGGACTGTGGAGAGCAGCACAGCCCAGCAGCCACAGGGTTTGATTTGATTGGGTTGGGCTGGTTTATGGTCCCTTGATAAACCTATTTCTTTCTTTTTTGAAAGACAATGTGTCTGCCAAGGCCAGCAGGAAAGTGGGAACTGTCTGGAGGAGAAATTGCAGACTGACAGGGATAACCCTGCTCGATGGGAAAGAGACTCCAAAGGGTTTTGTGATGTCTGTCGGTTTATGCCATCTCTTCCTCACTGAGTTTGCAGCCCAAGATTATTTTGGATGCTTGCCTGTTCCCAGAAGCTCCATGTGCTCAGAACAATTTCAGCTCTGCGTTAAGACAATAATTATAATCAAATCTCACGCTCTGCTGCCTCGGCCAGTCACCTCCATGGAGCAGATGGGCAGGGGTCTCACATCACTGAGGGCTTTCCCTCCCTGTGTACAACTGGCCCGGTGTCTTCAGAAAGGGCTTTTTTGTTTTTTCCTTTGGCTCCCCTCTGCTTCTCCCATGGCATCAGGGACAGGCTGCAGCTGGAGGATTGTGGGCAGGGTTGGAAGTGCAAGGAAGGAGAAAGCTATTTTGTCTGCTGCCTGCCTGCTGCTCCTTGTTCACACCCCAGGCTGGGAGCAGGCAGGCAAAGGACAATGTGGTTTTGGTAGTCCCTCTGCATCTGCTGATCTCCTGTGTCAGGTCTGGGACCTGCCCCTGGGCTCAGCCTGGCTGGTCAGTCCAAGTCCTGCTTTCCCAGAAAGCAGAATCCCAGAATCCCAGAATGGGTTGGGTTGGAAGGGACCACAGGGGGCACCAGGTCCAACCCTCCTGCTCAGGCAGGTGCTGGGGCTGAAGAGCAGCCGTGGCCCTGCCAGGGGTGTTGTGCTCTCCTGTTGTGGCAGACGTGGCCAGGGACACACACAGAGGTTGCTGGTGGCGTTGGCAGTGCCACACTGAGCTTATTGATGACCTTGAACAGCAGAAACACAGGGGCAGCCACAGTCTGAGTTTGCTTTGGAAGGTTGTCCCTCAACACATCCATCCCTCCAGCTTCCTCTGCAAGTCAGGCTTAAGGCCAGATGAGACCAATTGTCTTTTGTTGGATGGTCTCTCTGTGCTCTGTCACCTCAGTCAAAAAAGCAGAAAGGTCCCTGCTCAGCTCTGGTATCATTTTGACCCCCAGATAATGTGTTAAGTCTTTAGAAAATTATAAATTGAGGAGAAAGGTGTCTTTGGGAAAATTTTCCCAAAGCTGCTGAACTGACTGGGTATTTGTTTTAAAACCAACACTTCCACCAGCTGTTGGGGGCCTTTCCTTAACAGCCCAGCCCGTGCTGTGTCACTGGTGGCTGAGATGCTGGAGATGGAAGAGCATCTCCTCACATTCCCCTGTGTTTTGTTTCCACACAGCGCTCCTAAAACAGGTTGGGAGTGAGAACCCTCTGGTTACCAGTGCTGGTCAGACTCAAAGAGTGTAATTAGAGCTCATTTGCCTGGAGCTGGTGGTGTGACACTGGGAGGTGCTTTCAGGGAAGTTACAACACTGCCTTAGGACTGGCATGTTCCCTTTACTCACCTCCTTGATGAAAAGTCCTAGGGATTTGATGTTTTATTTTATTTTCAGCAATGGTTGATGATATCTCCCTGGTACCATAGCTCTTCTATTTTTTTTTTTTTCATTTTGGCTTATTAGAATAGGAAATTGCCTATAAATGTTAAGTGGAATAGCTGCTGAATGTTTAAAGTTTTACTGCTCTCCAATGCTGCATCTTTAGTGCTCACTGATATTCCTCCCCCCCCACATATTTTTTTCTTTTTCCAATGAAGCTGTTTGTGGCTTTCTGCATTACAGTACTTACTGAGCTTGTTACTGCATCCCATGACAGCTATTAATGAGATGTTTGTTCTCCCAAAGGTGATTGCAATGACTGATGTTTAAATACAAAAACAAGCTCTGTGTAGACTCTTTTCCCAGATTTGGGATCTTCACCAAATTTATGGTGGTGTTTTAGATGTGGATCCTTGCTTTGTTCACGTGGCTGTCTGATTCACAAAAAGCACCTCTGGGGAGTGCTTAAGAAAGGCTTTACCTTTACAGGAAGGGGTCAGGCTTCATCCACATGACAGCAGGAGACTGTGGGCCTGTGGCTATCCAGGCACTCAAAAGCCCTGACTTGGCAAAATCTCTTCAGATTTTGCAAGACCTTCAGTGGGGACCTTCCCTTCCAGAAACCCAGAGAACCTCCTGCCCATGTCGATGCCCAGGTGGCCACCAAGGTGATGTCCTCACTCCTGCTGTTTTCACATCAGCCAGGTTACACCCTGCAATCCCAGAGAGATGAACAGCAAGCCTCAGGGATCACAGAATGGATCAGGTTGGAAAGAACCTTTAAAGACATCATCTGGTCAAATCCCCCTGCAGTGAGCAGGGGCATCTTCAGCAAGGTCAGGTTGCTCAGAGCATCAGGACTGACTTGATGCCAACACCTCCAAAAGCTGTTTGCACAGGGGTCTAGAAACCTCCAGCACTGTAAGTTCTCCTGGCTCCATGGGCCAGGAAGAGCTTGTGGATCTCGTGGTTGTTCCAGCGAGGAGGGGAAATGATGCCACAGGGGAGGAACGCAGCTCTGAGCCAGGGCGGTGGGCACGCTCCCGCCTGCTCTGCTCTGGTCACTCTGGGCTGCCAGAGCCTCCTCCTCTCCCAAACTCCCTGTTCCCTCTGTATTCCTCACCTTTCCCAGCTCTACAGGTGTGCTCCCTGTTTGTTTGGGGTGCTGCTGCAGGAATATGGGGAGGGGGCTGGGGCTGGTGTAGCTGCTGCCTTCAGGGAGGAGGAGAGCAGCTCCTTCTTGTCTTTCCTTTCCTGGTGTGCAGCAGGCTCACACCCACTCACAGAAGCAGCTGCCTTGATGAATATTTGCCCAAATCATTATGCTTTCTAGCAGTTAGCCTGCAAAAGGCCCAGCACCATTTGTATGGTAATGGAAGGCTTTCTCAGAAATGTTTTGGAAGCAATCAGCTAAACTAATAGGATTTTATGTAAACCAATCTCTTTCTTTAGATCAGGGTCGTTGTTCTTTTTTTTTTTTTTTTTTTTTTTTTTCCTGGAGAGGAGGGTAAGAGCTTTTTAATAAATGCAAATTGATATTTCAATGAAAATGGAAATGAGAGGAAAAGTTCATCAGCAGGGTAAAATGCTGCGACTTTGCTCCAGCAGCAGCTTCGTGTCTGATTCTCTGCACATTCCCCAGCCACAATGAGTTTCTGAGGGGCTGAGGCATGGTGCAACAGGGAAAAGAACTTTCTGCCACCTTCACACCAGAGTGAGACATCGGCCAGGCTGGGCTTTTCATCACCCCACCAAAGCTGTGGTTTCTCCAGTCCTGGAGCTCTGCAGAGGGTGATGGCAGAAGTGGTCATGGAGAGGAGGCTGTGCCTGGAGGGGGTCAGGCAGTTGTTATTGCTCACTCCTGCTCTGGATCAGCAGCTCTGGTACTCTGTAACTTGAGCTTTCTGTACCCCTCCAGCAGGATTTGAGAAAAGTAAGGGATGAGAAGCACTCAGAATTCTGATTTATGTTGTGTGCTCAAAGCTGTGCTTTTAAGATAAGTGCTTTGCACTGGGAATTGTTCACTGCATTCACCCATGAGCAAGAGCTTTTGCTGCAAGCCCCAGATGCTTTCTCACATGAGACACAGCTGAGGTAGCTTCCTTGGCCCTGCTCCTGCTTGTCTCTCTGTTAAAAGGGCCTGATACATGACAGCAGATTGTGTGTGTGGAGCATGAGCTGGCTAGGATTGCTGCAATCAATCTCTTAGCTGTTTTCTTGTTTATATGTGTACAAATATATGCATGAAATGAAATTAAACTCTGATCTGTAGATGTGGTGGCACTCTGTTCATGGAGACTCAGGCAGTGAGGGTCAGGCAACCAGCAGGGTTTCAGGTGAGAAGTTCTCACCCTGTGAGGCTGAATTTGGAGCGGTGGGGATTTTGGCTTGTCCATCCTGTGTAGCAAAGGACAGGAAATGTTCATGGTAGAGAGGCAAGATGTGTCCCCAAGGCCTTGGAAAGCAAACCTCAGCAGCACATGGGCAGAATGGACATGCTGAGCATGGAAACCTGGTTTTTAGAAATACCTTCCTCCCTCCAGCCACACTTTCCTGACCCTTCATTCATGTCAAGATAGCTGTTGATGGTGTAGTCATGTAACGGGATTGCTGAAATAATTTAGGGTAAAAATAATTAAAATAAATAAATTTGAGGATTTATTTGTAGGATGTATCACTTCAGTGACACAGGCTGCCACAGAATTCCACCACAGTAATTCCTCCTTTGAGATAGGTTCTCTCAGGACAGAAAGACCTTGCTCAAGCTTTGGTCATGTGCAAGAAGACAAGATCTAATCAGAGCCTCATGATGGGAAGACAAAATCTGACCTACAAATATGCCTGGTGGGTTGTTATTTGGCTTGCCTGGAAATATTCAAGTTTAATTCTACAATAGAATCCAACTTTACTACTAGAAGAGTAAAATCTAAGATATTAAGTAAGCATTTGTTTGAATGTATTTTCCTATTTGGAATCATATGGAGCAGTATCAGCAAGATCAGAAGAAAGAATGTGTGTTTTTACAGGCTGTGATCCCTTTCAAACCTCCCTATCTGAAAACTGTCCCAAAAGAGCAAGAGAAGAGTGCAGTGCTTTGGTGTGCCACATTCCTGCTTAGATGCTTTCCAAACACAATACTGCATTTCCAGGCATTGCAGCTAACACCAACTAGAGTGCTGAACTGAATATTCAATCTCTTACATGGTTTAAATGCTTTGTGAGTTTGTCTGGGCTACATTAAGTTTATATGAGTAAAGATTCCTTCTTGAATTACAAAATTGATGAGTTTTTGCTCCTCTGAGATCTCAATCCACTCCTGGAGATGCATTCACTGGGGCCTTGGAAAGTTTGTTTAAACAATTCAGACTCTGGAATCAATAACTCTGGTTTTTTTATTTATACCATATATTGAGTGTTATAATCATAGTGTTTAATCAAAGAGCTACTGAATTTTCAAACTGCATCAGATTTTATATCATTAAGAGAGAAAGAAAGTAAACTGAGTCTATCCAGAAACCTCTCCTGACAGCCACAAAAGTACTAAAAAAACAATTTTAAAACCAGTCAGAAATGTTCAGAAATGTTCAGAAATGTTGAAAATTTCTTTGATGGAAAAAGCAGTACCTGCAAAAAAGTAGTATTCCAGCTTTGATTTGTAATATTGAAATAAAATCTTTTGCTGTAGTTTGGATCTGCAAAAATTTCTTTTTACAAATGAATCCAAGCTCTTCCAGGAGTGGCTGCCTGTTTAAGCTGTTGGGCTTCAGTTCTCTCCTGTTAGCTGTGGATCAATGCCACTTTTAAATGGGGTGTGCCAACAAGATGTGAAACAAGAAGATCTGAAAATGCTCCTTCCCACTGCTTTCTCCTTCAGTCTCTAATTTCCCCCTCTGGGGATCTCTCTGCTGTGTGAGTGGCAGATCTGGGGAGGGGATTTTCAGTGAGTTACTGAAGGAAACACCTCAGCATTCAGTGCTCGTGCTTTTCACCATGGCAGGGGTTTTGGAGAAAAAGCAGCAATCCCAAGTGTTCCCATTGGAAGAGAGAAGCAAGGAGGGGGTGATGTTCTTCAGATACAACAAACTGCTAATGTACTAGTGAGGTTTTGTATTTCACAGCAAGTTTTCAAGCCTCAACCCAGATATGGCTGTGCTAAAGATCCTCAATAATGGGAATGTGTGCACTCTGTGATGCTCAGAACATCTCTCTTTGAAATGTTGAGATCTTTTCCTTGATTCCACATCCATTTGTGTCCCCTTGAGTTGTTTAATTGTCCCTTGTCTAGTTTGCTGAGTGCCCCAGACAAAAGATGTCTCTCCTGGAGCAGGATGGTCACAGTGGTCCCAGAATGTCCTGAAGTTTTCCCTGTCAGTGCAGCCAAGTCCCCACAAGGACCCTGCCCAGCAGACCCAGCTGGGGATGTGGAGCAGCCCCTCCTTGCTCCTCCCTGCCAGTGGGAAGGCTTCTGTCATAGGTCAGATGGAAAAGAGACAAGAGACTCCTGCAGGATGGAGAGCCTGATTTTTAATGAAGGAATAACTCAAATCAGCAAATCCTACAGACCACAAAACAAGCTCCTCTTCCTTGCTTTCTTCATGAGCTGTTGAAGCACTTTGGGATGTGAAAAGGCAATTCCAAAGGCTGCCATTGTAAAATCTTTCAATCCATTCAACTCCTACCTACCTTTCTTCTGCCCCAATCTGAAGCTGCTTACACTTGTGATGGCTGCGGCTCTCAGAAGTTTACAGTCTCTTTATGATCAAAGGGGATGAAAGTCATGTCAGAGCACATCATCCCATTGTCACTGGGTGCCTGGGGGGGTCCTCTTTGGGCAGGTACCTGCACTGCAGATATTGATGTCTGCTGATGAAGACATTCTGGAACTAATTGCAAGAGGAATGAATGGGTCTTTTAAATTGTCTACCCAAAACCTACCAAGTTGCACATTTCATCACACTTTTGTGCCTTTCTTCTTGTAAAGCAATTTCCCCCTCTTGGTTAAGTTGTCACAGACTCCAAGGTGTGTCAATAACTGTGTTTCAGGTTGACATTCATGCTCTAATCATCAATGACTTTCTCAATGTCTGCACTGAAGAGTTTAGCTCTTTGAAATATTTTGGAATCCATCCACTTAGGCTTTTCTCTAGATTTTTCATGGCATTGGAAAGTGCATTTGCATCCTTAACCTGCTCAGTTATTTCCACCAGTGCTTGTGGGATAGTTCACTTGCCCTAAGAAAGTATTATGGAATTGATCCTCTGAATTTGGTGAAAATCTAGGTAAGAGTTTGATCACAGTTTCAAAATCTCGCTTTTAGGGGTTGTTTGTTTGGGTTTTTTTTCAGGAACACAGTTGATCACAGTTTCGAAATCTCTTTAGCGGGGGGTGGGTTTTTTTGTATTTTAGGTTTTTTAGTTTGTTTTTGTTTGGTTTTTTGTTTGGTTTGGGGGTTTTTTTTTTGTTTTTTTTTTTTTTCAGAAACACAAAGTTTCATTTGAACTGTGTTCAGTTAAGTTATGCATAATAGACTCCTGCTGGTTGTTCACTGAGCAGCTCCAGCAGGAGGGACCTGGACTTGGCTCCCTTTCCTGCAGAAGGTCAGGAAACAACTCTTCCACTTTCTCTCCTCCAAGCCACCACACCAGAAATATTCATGCAGGCAGTAGAGCCTTGACAGGAATTGCTCTTGGGACTGGTTCATCTACCCAAGGCCAGCCCTGACACTCTGGCTGAGTGTGTGCAGGGCTGTACAACGCCGTGGGTCATCTCAGGTCAGTATGAAGCTCTGATGTATATGTTGCACTCACAATGGTCCCTTAGTCTTAATCTGTATTTTAAATGTCTTCTGTCTTACTGGTTTTGATATTGGTGTTTCAAGATATTGGGATTTGGGGGTGTTTTAGTGTCTTTAATAGAAATAAGACTAATGTGCAGATCACTCATAAAGTGAGCTGCATTTAAGTAGGAAAAACTGTGATGTCTGTCTAATCTCAAGTGCTTATATGACTATTAACACTCAAGGCCATCTCTAATTGCCATTTTAAGTACACCAGGAGCTGTAGACAGCAGGGACAGAGCAAGGCCTGACTTAAGTGTTGCATTCACATTCTCTGGAAAGTCCCTTTGCCCAGGATTTTTCTCCTGGGAAGCTGAGAGGCCTCAGAGAAAAAGGAAAACAATTCTTATCTCATTTGCTTCTTTGGTGTTTTGCTCCTTTGGAATGTGTTTGGAGATTGTTTACCCACAGGTGATTGTTTCATTGGACTCTGCTGTGAGTTGTTTTGACTCATTGGCAAATCAGAGCCAAGCTGTGCAGGACTCTGGAAAGAGTCACAGATTTTCATAATTATCTTTCTAGCATTTTATCTTTTTCTGTAAGTATCCTTTCTGTATTATTTAGTATAGTTTAGTTTAGTATTTCTTTCATAAAATATAGTATCATAAAATAATAAATTAGCCTTCTGAGAACATGAAGTCAGATTCATCATTCCTTCCTTTGTCTGGGGGCAAGGCAAACACAACACTTGAGCTGGCTGCTCTCTATCCCATGGTATCTTGTCAATGAAACAGTCTTGGCTCCTTCCTAGAGGCTTTGGCACACTGAGCAGAGTGGGATGTCTCTAGGGCCACTGGTGACACAAGGACGCGGCGTGGGCTGTGCTTTATGCAGCCTGTTTGTGGTCTTCTCAAGTCAGCAGGATCACCAGAACCCCAGGAGTGCCTGACCCCACTCAGTGCACCCCACACTTCAGGCTATGACCTGCATTAGGCCTCTGGAGATGGTCTGAGAGAGTTTTATTGGCAGGTGTGGTGCCATAATCTATCAGGGCTCAGTTGTGTTTGCAAGGCTTTATACAAAATGTCTCTTCTGCAGCTTTTTTGGCTTCTACTGCATTCACACACCCCATTTGTTATTTTTCCTGAAGAGGAAACTTGCATGAATCATCTGCTGAGCATTTTAGAAAGGCTTGGCTGTGGGACACTGCAGTTTGCAGAGCAGGGCCGTGCTGCAGGGATAGAACACATCAGAGTGGTGTCAGTATTTCACACAGCTGCAGCCCTCAGAGGAGTAATGCAGTGCTCTGGCATTTCCATGGACTTCCAGGCAGAATCCCAGATGCCAGACACTGAAATCCACCCTTTGTGCTATTGACATCTGCAGTGCAAGCTCCCATCCCACCAAACTCCAAGCCTAAATTTCAGAGTGGCTGGTTAAATTGAGCAGGCATTGAGATGAGTGTGTGAAAAATGCTAATCACTTGTTTTTAAAATTTTAAAAGTTTAATAGTAATAAAATGGTTATAAAAATAGTAATACAATTAGAGTAATAATAATTTGGACAATTTGAATTAGGACAATATGAGACAATAGAGACAAAGAGTTATGGATGGTCTGGGTACCTTTTTCTGGGCAAAATAAGCCCCAGAAAGGACACACATTAACAGAGGATTAACCCTTAAAAACAATAACCTGTTGCATATTCATACACTTCATACATTGTGCATAAATTCCATTCAAATACAGGTGGTCAGTGTCAGCTTCTTCCTCTGAATCCTAACAGTGCCTTTGAGGTGGGAAGAAGTTCATTTCTCCTGATAATGGAGCAATAAATTCTTTTTCTCTGAAAGATTTAGGTGTCCTGTGGCTGCTATCTTGCTGTGAGTCCTTTCTTTAAAGAAAAGTATCCTACATAGTATAGTTTCTATTTTAACATTTTTTATAACCTAAAAAAACTATATTTAACACAGTACTTAAGAGAATTAATATGGCATTACTTTCTAACACAACACATATAGTATTCATTTTAATATTTGCAAAAAGCCAATCATAAAATACATGCATTTTTCACAAGTGGACGGGGAGTGGGAGGTAGAAGTTCTCTGGGGTGTTGCAAATTGTCCACAGTGGTTCCTTGAGCACGGGATGCCTGTTCTGCACCACAGAGCTGTGCTGGATCCAGGGTGAGCAGCTCCAGCTGGGTAGCAGGTGTGCAGCAGCACTGACCTGGTTTGGGAGCAACCTCTGCTAACCTCCCCAGCATGCCAAGACAAAGATTGGCCATATGCTCCCATGTACTCTTCTGTGCCAAGAGCTTGTCTTCCAAGTGGTTTTAGAGAGAGGCTACAGTGCTGTAGGAAAAACATCTTGAGATATCCCAGGAAAAGAGGAAAACACTGCTCAGGCCCTCTTCACCATGGGCAGAGAATGTAATACAAAGCTGTTTAAATATCAGGGGTCACTGGGTTCTGCTTGATTCCTTGCTGTGCCAGTGAAAAGCATTTAGATGCAAAGGGAGGAAAATGAAGCTGCAGTTGAAGGTCCCTGTCCTGCTGAATAAACCAAGAGACAAGACATCCTGTTGCCCTGCAGACCTGCTTGAAGTACCAATCTGGAGTTTCAGGGCACTGAGATGTGACTCCTGAGAGGCTGTTGAAAAGTCCTGGCTGCTGAGGTACAGGTGGGAATATGAGTTTGCAGAGCCCATAGTGATGCTTTGGGGCTCTGTTTTTAGAAACCAGTTTTGGATCTTTAGGACCAAATTTGAAGAGCATTGGTCCTTAGATTCCTAAACCCTGGTACAGAAAGATTTTTGGTATCTTCTTTTCCTCTCCAATAATCCCACTCTGATTTTCATGAGTATTGGTGAAAATTGAATGCCTTACCAGGAGTTAACTCCCAAAACATGCTGTGGATTGAGAATCAAGTCATATCTGAAAAGAAAAGCATTCCTACCTGACTTACATTCCTTTGGAAGTGTTGCTATCATCTGAGCAGTGAAATGTCTTGCAGGCACTTGAAAATTGCACATGGAAGAGGACCTATTATTATATTACTCCATAGCTGAAAGAGACACCAGCTGATCCTTAACTGCAGCTGGAAATAAAAACTACATGATTAAAGAGGCAGCTAGACACTTTTCTGCCCACTCTTTGGAAGCAGGGGCATCTCTTCAGTGCTGCCATTCATTCTTTCTTATCACATTTCCATCAATAAAACTCCCAGTCAACTCCTTATCTTCCTCTTATAGAGAGAGCACTATTCTCTGCCTCACCTTTCCTGGGTGAGAAATCTGCAAGCAGCCTGAAAACGATTTCTGTAGGCTTCCTGCCTATTCATGGGCCTACTTACACCACTGTAAACAATTTTATTATTCTCTCTGTGATTTTGTGCTTGTAGAGCTGGGGCTGGGCACACAGAGCTTTTGCTGTGCTCACATCAACCCTTGGCAGAGAGCTTGGAAAGAGTCCTTTCCCCACAGCAACATCAGCTGCCTGTCCCAGCTCCAGGGGTACAGGGACCTGAGGCTGTGGCAGAGCTGCTGGCATCAGTGTGTACATGCTTCTTGCATGCCCAGCCTGCCTGAAAATGGCTCTGGATGACTCAGAATTCTCAAATGGTCATTTGTATTTAGCAATCCTGGTCATCCTGGAAGAGAAAACCCCCTGCAAGGCTCTGGAGTAGCAGAAACTTCCCCCCTTTCCTCCTTGGGCTCTGGGGAGGGAGGATGAATTGGAGGGGGCAGCTGAGCTGCTTGATGTGCCTTGATGGCCCTCTCAGGCCTCTTCTGGTGGAGGAGAGGGGAGCTGGGAGGCTGTGGCACAGGGATGAAGAACACTCCTGCACTCCTGCCTCATGTCTGACCAGTGGGGGAGTCACAAAAAAGGGGGAGACTTCAGCAAAAGACATTTCTGAATTGTGTTCCCCTGTTGGTGGAACAGCTGGGTGCGTCACTCTGCTGGTAATAAACTGCAGGTTCTGGCTTTGCCTCGTGCCAAAGCCAGGCAGAGCACAGGGAAGGAGCTCTGAGTTAACCACTTGGAGAGTTATACTGTGAAACCTCAAAACCAAGCCAGAAGGTGCCCTTGGTTTGAGCTCCAGAAAGGAAGCAGGACCCAGCACCATCTCTTGGCCCATCTTTGCTGGACCTGAGGTTTCATTCATGGACTCTGGACACATCAGTGCACCACAGCCCCTCCACAAACAGATAATTCAAGCTTCTTTTAGCCAAAGTGCAGTGCTGGATGTGTCAAACTGAGCTAAAAGCCAGCAGTGGGTGTCACAGGGGCCTTGACATGCAGAGCATGCTTTTAAAATTTTAGGTTTGTGTCCCTCTTGGCCCCTGGCACTATACTTTGAGGTGCAAAGGAGGCCTGGAATCAAAATTGCTGAAAGCCCACATGTATCTGTAGTTTTTTATCTGTGTCTCATCTGTGGACTCAAGTACCTGATCTGAAGGTGTCTATAAATGCATCTGAACAGCTTCAGGCCAGGTAAAATGAGCCTCATTTTGCTCTTGTATGGAGGCATTTTATGCTCCCAGCTTAAATGCTTCCTGCTGAGCTGGCCACACTCTGAAGAGAACCAAGTAGAACTGGAAAAGGTCCAGGGACTGGAAATGGCTGTGGAAGAACAAGGGCCTTCTCCCAAGGCCCTCTCAGGGGTTATGGTTTGGTCAGCCAAGAGATAATTTTGACTCATTGCTCTTTTACACAAGGCAAGAACCAGTAGCATCAAAATGACTGGGCTGCAGTGGTTTTAGCCCAGAATATGGGTCAGCTGAGGCCACATGAGCATCTTGGCTCAGGCTCTTGAAAAAACAAAGGTGGATTCAGAAAGGTCTTTGGCAAACGGGGAGGAGATCAGCACATGGTGACAATCAGAAAAAGAGGGGTCCAGATGCCACATCCTGCTCCAGCTGCTGCTCTTCTCCTGCTTTGGCCAGGAATTGCATTCTGTCCTCCTCGTGCGAGTCACAAGGTGCTGGGCTCTGAGTGGACCTTTGCTCTGAATAATGTTCTCTAAGCCTTGGAGTTTACCTGGCAGCAAGTCCCAAATGATGTGAGCTAAAATTGAAGTGCCAGCACTTGTCAGGGATGTGACATTTGTTTGGATTGTCCTGGTTAATGTAATTTTTCTTCTGTATATTGAGTTATACGCCCTACTATTGTTCCTGCAGTAAAACAGTCACACCCTGCTAGCATTTTTGTGGGCTATGGATCTTCTATTTCCTTTCTTCTTGCTCATTTAAGGTCATGAGACTAAGCAGTGACAGCTGGGGATTAAAAAAGCAAATTATGATTTTTTTGGTGTGTGTGTGCAGGAGGAGAACTTCAGCAAAGTTTCAGTTTCAGAAAGTGCTGACTTTCAAAGCCTTTTTAAGATTGGGTTGGTCCAGATAGAACGGAAGGGTCCAAAATCAATCACTTGAAAATTGGTGCTAAAGCCACCAGAAATAAATCAACCCTTGCATAGAAACTGCAGGTAATTACTACATCTCTAAGTATGTGATTCACAAGTTTGTTTTAATCATTATGCAAATGAAAGGTAAGGCCTCACTCACAGTGTGATAGATGTGATGGCATTTATCCTCTATGACAAAACTGATTCATTAAAGTTTCCTGGTATTTGGCAATCAGCAAAGGCCTGATTTTGCCTCTGTGATGAAAAAACTCAGGGCATAAACTAAGTGTTTCTTGGTGTGGATGATGATGCTGGTGCACAGTTTGTGTTTACAAGTATTCTTCTAATTGGAGAGAAGCAAAATACAGAAATTTGTCATAAGCTTCACAACTTTCTTGTTGAAGATCACAAAATGATAGAATGGTTTGATCTGGAAGGGACCTTAGAGACCATCCCATTCCAAGCCCCTGCCATGGGCAGGAACACTTTTCACTAGACCAGGCTGCTCTGAGCCCCATCCAGCCTGGCCTTGGACACCTCCAGGGATGGGAAGGTCAGAGGGAACCTCTGCCAAACACATGGATGGGCTGCTGGTGCCCTGTCCTGCAGGGCTGTGAGGGCTGCCTGGAGGTATTGACAGCAGTGAGCTCTGCAAGCCTAAGTTAGACACCTAAAATGAGAGCTTTCAAGTCCTTCAAGGTGCTTGGTGTGCACACCCCTCCATTGCAGGAGAGGTTTTCCTGCCCTGTACATCCATGTGATGTCTGGCAGAGTAGCCTGGAGCCTCCTGGAGTGCAGCAGTACGTGCTGGATGCTCACTCACAGCTGAAACCCCAGACTGGGTGGGAGCACGGGCAGCACCTCCCAGGGGAGTTCCAGGTGCTGTGGCAGAATCCCCTGCCCATATTGGACAGTCCTGTAGCCACATTTCTCTACACAGAGAAAAGCACGGCACAATTCTCCCAAGAATATTTCTGAGATTGACTGAACCTCAGAGAAAGGAACAACAATTCTTATCTCATTTGCTGTGCCTGTGTTGTGCAGAAGTAGAATGCAATATGGAGATTGTTTACCCAAAGTGATGGAGTTTTGTTTCCTTGGCCTGTCAGGGCCAAGTGTGTGTGTGTGTGTGTGTGTGTCAGGACTGTGGGCTGACAGTCATGAGGTTCTGTGCAGTGTGTGCAGAGTTGAGTACTTGGCAGATTCAGTTTAGATGTAATGTAATATAATGTAATATAATGTTATATAGTATAGAATAATATGGTATGATAAAGTAATTAATTAGCCTTCTGATAAGATGGAGTCTTCCTCATCATTCCTCCCAGATGTTTGGGGCAAAAAATATCCACTATACAGTACAGTCCCATTTCCAGCCCTGGGCTGGTGAAGTTCAGTCCAGCTGCAATCCCAGCAGCTCCATCTCCTGCAATCCCAGCAGCTCCATCCTGCTGCAATCCCAGCAGCTCCATCCTGCTGCATTCCCAGCAGCACTCACAGCTCTCTGGCTGATTCTCCCTGTGCTGTTTGTTTGAGCAGGGAGCTCTTTGGTTGCTCCACCAAAGCCTTGCTGACATAGCCTGCAGCTATGAACAAATGTTGTGTGGCTGCAAGCAGAGCGTTGGAGAGACAGGAAGCGTGTGCAATATTGATAAAGAGCAGAACAAGGCCTTGTTTAAACTGTGCACAGACAACTTTTCCATAATTAAGGGAGCAGCAGGCACGACCCCTTGCCTACAAATGAAATGATGAATGAAAGCAGGAGACACACAGGACATGCAGCCTGGCACACACCTGTGAGCAGAAGTGATGGTGAAAGGCACCTGAGATGATTTCCAAGGATGGGCTGCACATGCCTGTCATTCCTTTTTTTCCAGCTGGCAGCATGGGTATATGGAAAACTCATGCTGTATTCTCAGCAACTTGAGTGTGCCATGAGTCCTGTCTGGGAGTGGAGTCCCCTCAAATGAGGCCCAGTTCCCTTTTGAGAGCCTCTCTTTATGCTGGAGTGATTCAGCCTGCAAGTGGAGCAGGTGCAGAAAGGGTCAAACAGACCTCTTTGCTCAGTCCTATTCACAGGGGATTGTTTCCTTCCTATCTGCATATTTATCCTGTTTTTTCTTGGGAATGTGCACCACACTTGTGCCTTAATACTTTAAAAAAATACAAGCTTCTGCTAGGCAGAAAAAAATGAGACTGGGACAACTGCTAGAAGAGGAAATTTGGATGTTGTTGGAGTTGTGTGTGAGCTTTACTTCCAATACTTGTGGGTGCCTGATGCACACAGGTTACAATTGCAGCATGCAGGCACAGATTGTTCTGAAGAGTTGTGGATGCCCTATCCCTGGAAATGTTCAAGGCCACGTTGGATGGAGCTTTGTGCAGCCTGGTCCAGTGGAAATTGTTCCTGCATGTGGCAGGGGGGTTGGAACTAGATGATATTTAAGGTCCCTTCCAACCCAAACCATTCTGAATCCATGATCCTATCATTAGAAATGTGCCTACCAACGAGCCAACCTCTTCCAGATGCCACTCACTCTGCATTCCCTTCTTCCTAAGGTTTGGGTGCCCTTCCCAAGCAGAGACTTTAAGAAGAATCTCCAGACCCTCTTAACCCCACAAGGCTGTTTTGAGTCATGATGCCCAGGTCCTGGCCATGCTGATGAACAGTTGTCATATCTTCATGTCCTGGTGAAGTTCTTGGGGGTTTTGCTCCCATGTTCTCCTTGGTTTTTTCTCTTAACCAAAACCCCAGGCTATTTCAAACCACCACATTCACTGAGGGTTCAAGGCTGCTGATGTGCTCACGGGACAAGGGCCAGCACGGGCAGCCTGTGCTCTGCACAGCCCTCACCCAGCACTGTCTGAAACAGGCACAGGCATCCAGGGCTGTGCCAATGCTCAATTTAGCAGCTGGCACATTTAAATACTTGCAAGTGGGATCAATCTTTTTTTAATCATTTATGTAGTTACTGTTTCCAGACAGATCTCTTAAGCTTGAACTGAAAAGCCCAATATCACCCAGCAAGAAGGAGCTTCACTTAGGAGACTTCTCCCATGCTTGGAGCTCTTGGGAAGGTCAGGGGTTGAATTCCCTGAAATGTTTTGGTTGGAAGATATTTGATCTGACTTCTGCTTACAGCTGGGCCATCCTCAAAGGAGGCTGAGTTTGCTCAATCCTTGCCCAGTGAAATTTTGGTTATTTCCAAAGATCTCAGAGCCCTAATTACAGCTGTACTGCTGTACAGGGTTATCCCATCCCAGGTGCAGAACTTGGTATTTGCTGTGCTGAGCTCCACAAGGTTCCCATCAGCCTTTTCCTCCAGCCTGTCCAGGCCCTTCTGAATAAATGTGTTTTTATCACAAGTGTTGTATTTGCTCGTGGTGCAAATATGCCCAGAGCATCTGCAGGCCTCCCCATATGTCACTATAAGACACGAAATAACACGGCACGGAGACGCTGCTGTTTTCAAGGTAAAAAGGGGAAGTTTATTTTCTGACTCCAACATTTATAGATTTCCAAAAGTGACAGTGGATTGGAGAGTGAAAGTGCCACCTCTCCAATGACACTGGACAAACCAACAGTCCATCAAATTTCTCCTTTTCTATAAAAGAATGCAAAACAGCAAGTTATTTACAGAAAGTGTGTGAGAAAGTTCGTTGTAAGAATGTAAACATCAGAAGGCTTAGAAAATCTTTAAAAATCAGGCCTTCCCAAACACACCCACACTTTGCAGGGATGCAAAGATGGAGGAGGATCCCTGCTCTCACCCCATGGGTGGTAAAAGGTGGCATTTTGTTTAATGATGACTTTGGGTATCAGTGTTCAGCTGCAACACGTGCTGCCATATCAGCGCCCATCTACTGAGAAATGAAAAATTATGGATGACAACCCTTCCTTCACTATTCAGAGCATGAAGGAAGATGATGCTGGTAATTGGGTGTTTGCTGTCCAAAAGAGGAAGTTTGTAATCCATTGCTGTTGCTGACATGATGCCTCTGCAAACCCCCAAGCCACGATTTATCTCAGCCATTTGATATCTGTGTGGAGAGACAGAATGGCATATTCAGGATGAGCCATTATGACCTGTCTGTTTGGGAATACAGAGTGTTTTATAATCTTCTGTGGACATTTTTTACTTTAAATGAAGGAAATTAATGGCTAATATCTGCAGAGGAATAATGCCTGATGGGAAGCACTGTTTGAAGGACAGTCCTACATGAAAGCTGGAATTGTGTTTCTCTTTCAGCTTGATATCTGTTTTCTTTTAATCACAGGTATGAAGGACTAGAGTTTCAGCCTTAACTGTTAATTTCCTGTCTATTGTCTATTCAAACAAGATCCTGCTGTGTCATTTCATACATTCAGAGACAGGGCTGGAACCTGGGCCTGCCCTTCTCCAAGGGCTGCTGATTCCTGCAGTCTGGGCCACCCTTTCCATGCAGTGCAAGGACCAAAGCAGCCTGCTGAGTACTGAAAAAATGGGGCTGAAGCATCAGTAAAGGGCAATAGAGAATAAAAATGGGCAACAGAGAATAAAAATGGCTGATAGAGCCATGCAAAAATTCAGGTGGGAGATAAATCATAGAATCATAGAATGGTTTGGGTTGGAAGGAACATTAAAGCCCATCTCACTCCAACCCCCTGCCATGGGCAAGGACTCCTTCCACTAGCCCAGGCTGCTCAGAGCCCCATCCAGCCTGGAGCTGAACACTTCCAGGGATGGGGAATCCAAGATTTCTCTCTGCCCAGACACATTTACCAAGTGGCTTGAGGAGAGGACAAAAGTGAGGGGCAGCTTGGATGGTGCCAGCAGTGCAGGGCCAGGGCAGAGCCCTGGGCACAGTCACTGCAATAAGAATTTTGGCACAGCTCCTACACAGGCTGAATTCAAAGAGGAATTGCATGAGATTGCTTGAAAAAGGGTATTTATAGTAGCCAGAGGATGCCCAAGGCTAGCCCAGCATTCTGCTCTTGTGCCAGACAATAATATTTAGGGCAAATGTTTGAAAGTTGAAAAATAAAACAAAAATTAAGGGTGATGCATATTTTTTATTTCTGATTGAATGATCTGCTGCCTTATGGTTCACAGATATTTTAAAAAACTTTAGCTTAAAGCAGTACTGGTTTTGGTCTGACACACCTACATGTACTCTTACGAATCACAAGGAACTACAAGGAACATAAAGTTTTTTTAAGATGAGCTAAATATATGTACAAGGACTGATGCCATTTTTTTTCTTAGGCTTACAATTCTGGAAAAAAACCCAACCCATTGATCTTGTAGGAATCCAAATCTGTGATGCTGAAGCTCTTGAATTATTCATATGATCTTATTCATTGCACTGTGATTATTTCTAATGCTTCAAACTCCTGGATAGCTTTTGATGCCTGTATTATTTCTATGTAAATCCCAGCCATTAGTTGGTTTTATCAATAAGTTTCAGATTAAATCATGCCTCCTCTGCAAATTAATGCAAGACTTAAACAAATGCAAGAGAAGATTCAAGCTATCAAATCACAGACTGTTAGATGTGGGTTTAGAACAAAAACATGTATATGTTATTTCTAGCTTTAGAAGGTGGTAACTGAAAATATTAGCACATATAGGGACATTTGGCAGATTGGTACACATGGAAGAGTTGGAAGGCTTCTGGGATGTATAGAAAGACTGAGTTCTGCCAGAGACTCAGTCCTTCACTGCTTCCAGCCTGGAGACCAGGAGATGTTGGACTGGCTATTGACTTATTGTCACCCTGGATAATTAAACCACAACAATAGTTTTCAAACAAACTTAAAGATCAGATTTAAACTCATAAAAGCAGGAAGACCAGGCTAGGGCTGAAGCAGCCTCTCTAATTCCCTGTGACATGCCTTTGGGCTGTGTTTAGCAGAAATGCCATGTGCCATTGATTAGAGCCTGCCCAGTGCAGGGGCACCCTGGGAATGGTGTGGCCCTCTGAGTGCTCAGTTCTCATGCCCTTCTGCACAAGACTCTGCCTTTAATATAATTTCATTTCATTATTGCAGTGTTAGTTTCTCTCAGATTACTATTTTTTTTAAATTGCCCTTTCTTTTTTCAGCAAAGGAGGGGAAAAGATACGATCAGCTCTAATGGATGGGAATTTTTCTTGGTGGAGCAGAGTCAGTGCAGGGACTCATTCAAGCCTGCAGGCACCCAAAGTTGTACCGTGCAAGCCTGGTCAATCAATTTGTTCCCCTAAAGCAGTGATGAAACTCTTTTAATAATAAAAAAACCTGGTTTACTAATCAAAGCTTACATCTCTCTGGCCCAGTAAACTGTGAGAAATGCAGCTATGGAAAGCAAAGGAAATCTAATTTCCCCTGGTATTGACTCTTACAGTGTCTCAAAAATAAGTAACTGAAAATTTAAAAGGAAAGTTGGTACAGCAGAGGCCAGTCTGGATTGACAGGAGGGGCAGTTTGACCTCTGAAAATAGAGGACAATATCAAGATCCAGGCAGAAATCTGGTCTCTAACATAGTGGATATGTTTAGATCCATTCTGCAGAGACAGGTTACACCTAGCAGAACCAGAGGCATCCCTAAAACAAATCCACCTCCTTCTCCCTCATCTCCCTCCATCTACTTATCTTTTAATCAGGTATTTAATTTTTCAGCATACTCCTTCCCCAGCTGGAACAAGAGATGCTGTGGGGAGTGAGCAGTAAAAAGATGAACAAGTTTATGAAATTTGGGTGTAGTGGGGACCCCTCACAGGCAGCTCTTCTACAGGCTCCCTGCAGGATCCCCCTGCACTGCACAGGACTGCACTGTTGACAAGAACTATAAGAAAAAGGGGGTGGGATAGGGAAAGTTGCTTCCAAGTAATTGCTTATGCTATTTTTCAGATTTTACAGTGTCCCACATGCAAATACCCCACAGTTTGTGGAAGATGGGCCTTAAGTTGTCCCAGCTTAGTTTAGGATTTATACCTGAGTCCCAGGTGAGTAATTTGTCCAGAGATGACAGAGTAAAGGGAGTCACCATCTCTTCTAGCTGGACTTTGTTCAAGAGAGACCATTTGCTGTCTGGGTTCTGGGGAGAGTTGCTGGATTCAGTGGTGGGAAGGAGAGACAGGGGCTTAACCCAATTCTTCCCTGTGCATTCTCCCATGGTCAGTGCAGGCAGCTCTCCCTGGAAGGTCTCAGGTTTGTTGTCCTTTAACATCTGGTCCTTCTTGCCATCCCCTTCCCAGGAAACCTCCCAGTCTGATGCTGCTGGACCACACAGCAGACAGGGGCAGGGAATGCAGAATATCACCATACATTCTCCTGCTGTGCACTGACTGGACTCATCTCATCCCATGCACTTTTTTTTTTCCTGCTTGCTGCTGCTTGGAAATGGATTCCTGCATTTCTTTGGTCCAGCAGGGAAAATTCTTGGCTGCAGAGATGAATCTCTCAATCAGATCTGCAGGCCAGCAACCCTGGCCAGCTTCCAGGCACAGGATCTTTCTAATGTGCAGATTTTCCATCCAGAGTGTCCTGCTGCCTCTTCAAATGTTGAGAGAATTGCATTGTGGAGTGGCTCTCTGCTGATAATCACCCCAAAAACCAGGGGAAAAAATGCATGCAGGGCTGAACACAGGGGCTGCTCCCAAGCCCTGCAGAAGGCTGGGGACAGAGGTCAGCCCCTGGATGCCCTCCCAGAAATGACTGGACATGGATGTTTTGGGGCTTGTCTGTCCAGCCAAGAGGGCAGCTGTTGCCTATACTTCCACAGGCCAGAGACTAAAATGTCTAACTGCAAAAAAAGCCAATTGAAAAAAAAAATAGAGAGAGAAGAGAGAGGTATTTTCTCCTAATATGTTGTATGTATTTTATGTTTTTTGGCATATTGAAAGACTGATGCTGTTTTGCTCTTCATAACTCACTTACTGTTTTACAGGCATCTGAAACACCCCTCCACTGTCTCCCACTCTTTCTCAAATTTCATAAGCCTTGTGTTCTAAGCTCTGAAGCAGGCATTCATCTCCTGGAGTGCTGAGGGCACTCCAAGACCTGTCCCCAGGTGTGTGCAGAGTGTTGCTGGAGCACTCTCCATGCCCCTGTCAGCTCTTCTGGCACACCCCATCTCCATGAGCATCAGCTACAGGTTGTGCCCAGCCTCTGGCAGCCTCCAGAGTCCCATCCCCAGCACCCCAAGGGCCTCTGAGCAGCGCCAGGAGGGGACATGACCACATTTCAACAATCAGGGTCAATCCCATGTGCAGAGGGGAATATACAGAATAGCCAGAAGGTTGTTGGGATTTGTCTTTCTAGGAATGAAAGCTCAATGAGAAGCTGCAAAGTTCCTTGTGAAGGTGACAAACCCCTCTCACTTTCCATCCATGGCAGCAGGTCTGGGAAGGGAAGGCTGGTGTGGAGTAAGTAGTGTACAAGGGGTTGTGCTGATTTCCAGGATTCTAGGTCTTGCTGGGTTATTTTAGGGACTGGGGGGATGCTGTTCCAAACCCATAGTTGTTCAAATATCTACTTCCAGGTAGCGATTAAATTCTTTTGAGTCAATGGCTGATTTGGATGAATTGCCAATTCCTGAATTTATTCCATTTGGGGTTATTTGCCCCATCTGGGGAAGCTGTGTGTTGAAGCAAGTGCTTAAAATCCAATGTGCTATTGGTAAATGGCACCTCAAAAGAGACCTGGATGAGCTCCTTTTCTGTGCTGGGGTACAGAGGAGAAGTTCAAAGTTAAAACTTAAGCTTTGTCCCCAGAAGAAATTGAAAGCTGTTGATGCAAATATGCACAGAGATTGTGCTGAAAGATGGTGCCACTGCTCAAGGAGGGGTGTCAGGCTTTCACTTCCTGTTTTGGTTGAACTGTTGAGATTATTCGGGTTTTTTGGGGGGGTTATCAAGAGAACAGAACTTCAGAACTGAGAGAGTATGGCTTGCTGAGTCAAGGATCAGAACATTTCTTATTATTTTGCATGGAGACCATCACAAACCCTTCTGAAACTCTCACACTACGTGAGAACATGCTGGTAGAGTCTCCTTTCTCATAAGGCTTTCCTTCCTAACTCCTGTTTTGTCCTACTTGGCAGCTGAAGTGCTACACTTTGTTCCTCTGCATATCCAACTTTACTGTCATTAAATGTTGGTTGACTGTAATACCTGCTGGATGATTTCTTGGTTTTTTTTCTTTAATTGCCTAGGGAATTCTGTGTCAGAAGAGGAAGGTGAGAGAGATCATGATAAAAGCAGTGGGTTTGAAGAAGACAGATATCAATGAACCCAAATGTGATGCATAAGAACTCCTAAGAGGTAAGAGTAACAGAGGATAAGTTGTCAGGTTTTCAGAGTAAGCTGAGGGCTGAATTCAGGCTGTCCAAATGCAAGAATGCAGGAAATTCTGTAGGTGCTGAGCTGGGTACATGATGAAGGGTTTTTCTGTAACTTCAACACCAGACAGAAACACATAGAAAAAAAAAAAAAAAAGAAGAGGTCAAATTTCTAAGAATAAATCTGAAAAAACAGTACAAGCATTCAGGGATGAAACCAGAAAGGCCAAGGCACAAAATGAGACCTCAAAGATAACCAGAAATAATTCTGTAAGATCCATTAATAGAATGAGGAAGATCAAAGAGAGGATTGGTCTGCTACTCAATGGAGAATGAAAGCTGTCTGCAGATAATTAAAATAAGCTTGAAGAATACTGGAGAAGGGGGAAAATTTTTTTCCCAAAGTAGCTTGGGAATTACAGTCCAGTCAGATTAACAGTTCTAGAAGAAAATAAAATCAACCATAGCAAATTGTCTGTAACTTTTGAAAAAACAGTTGGAAGACAAGAAGCAGTCAATATGGGTTGGTCAAAAATAAGTTGTATTAAACTATCTTAATTTCTCTTATTGTGAAAAAAAACCTTGTGGGTTGGTTTGGAGTGACACAAAGGTTGCATAGCTTGATTTGGAAAAAACATTTAAGGTTTGCTTGGTAAGTTCATGGCAGGCATAAAACTAAGAAGGACTGCAAGCATATTGGAGGAATGGGTTATATTTGTGTAATACATGATACAAATTTCTGAAGAAACAGGGCTTAATTCAGTGCAAGACAAATGAAAATTATTCTTAACTGGATATATTTTGCTATGAAAATAGGCTGGGAAAGAACTGGCTAAGAACAGTTCTCCAGAAAATTATCTTTTGGTAAATAGATCAAAAATTGCCTGTGAGTAGGCAAAGGCTTGGTGTTGTGAGCATTACAAACATCCCACCATCAGGGTCAGATGAGAGGGCTCTCTGCTCTGCTCAGCATGGGAAACCAATGGCCAGTTCTCATTAATGAATTTTTAAGGGAATTTTGGATGTACAGGGCAGAGTTTAATGTTCTCTTCTGATAAAGAGTGTGAGGGGTTTACCTGTTTTATTTCTTTAATCTCTGATCTGTGAGTAAAAGTTGAAAGACCTGGGGTTATGTAGTGCCACAAAAAGAGCCATTTCAAAGAGGACAGGGAAGTTTTCCGTGTTCATGATAGTCAGGACAAATAGTAGTGTTTGTAAAATAACAAAAGGGACTCTTAAATTGAGTGTTAGGAAAAGCTCTTGAAGGACAAGGGCAGTAAGGCTGTGAAATAGGTTTCTTGGAGAGATTGTGAAGTTCCTATGATTGTAGGGTCATTAAGTACAGATTGGGCAAACCTTTGTCAGGAATGACATACACTGATATGCCTTCTAGTAAATGCATCTTTTATTCCTCCCAGGGCTATTGTTTGATAACTCTGTCCAAATCTAGGGATGGAAATGATTTACTGAGAGAAATTCTCCTGGCTGTGTCATTATTTCCGTCCTGAGAGGGTACTGCTTTGCATAATTCAGTTCATTTATTGCTGTTCTCTTATGTGTAATTAAACACCTGAGGTGGGCAGGGAGAGGGCAGTTGTCAGACACTGCTAGGGGAGGGCTTGGCTCCAAGTGATCAAAGATGCCATCATTTGGATGGTAGACATTCTGTTAAGGCAACATGATGCTGCTTGTCACTCTTGCTTGCTGTTCCCCTCTCTAAATATGTTGTCTTTATCTGAGAGAGCCTGGGGAACTGTAAATCTTTGAAGAAATTCTCCATATGCTGGTGGTTTTCAGGGAACTCTGCCATACATAATTTCTGATAGCAATGTTTGAACAGAGAATTAATTTACTTTGGGTCCTTGGTTAATCTGTCTTGCAGTAAGAAGAGTATTGGCACCAGGCTGGAAGTTAAGCAAGGTGCTAGTTTCCCTTTTTCTCCCTCTCTCTCTGAGCTTCACATTCACAGCAATGTTGGACTCAGGAAGCAATGTAGGATAGGATGTTCAATTATCACAAAAAATCAGTTTTGTGTAGCTGAAGTAATCTTTTTATTGCAGGAGCTTTTAATGAGAGCATGTTTTATATAATTCCTGTTAACATGGCAACATATGAGCATGCATCCATCTACAAGAAGAGGCTTTAATAACACACTAGTAAATAACCCCACACATTTCTCTGGGAAACAGCAGACTCAGGGCAGATGAAAGGATCAGACAAGGGTCCTGCAGATTGATAAACAGCCTCATAAAGAGGGGAGGGATGACATAATCATGACACTTGTAATGATTTAGGTTCATGGATGTTCATTTCAAAACATATAATGAAATTCTAACAGATCACAACCCTGGCCATTGACTATCACCCAGTGAATCTTTTCTCCATAACTTCTGTTTCAGTTCTGACCAATATCTGTCTTCACTGGAAGAGGCAGAGTTTACCATTACTGGGAAGCTTCTTCCAGATGTTTGAAGACACATGTTTATAGTGAAGGTAATTATTTTGATTTGCCTTGTCTCCAGTTTCTAAGCAGAGAATCTTTATTTCTCCCTTTTGTTTCTGTCTTTTTTAAAGCAAACAGCTTGGTTCAATTCTATGCTCACCTTTTCCTTAGGTGATTTGGAATACTGCAGGAATAAATATTTTCTGGGCTTCTCTTATGAGAAGCTCTGCAGTCTCTGAAGTGGGAATATAGTGTCACCTCTCAATCTGTCACACTTGATTTAGCTTCAGGCACTCAGGGTAGCAGGTGAAATACAACCACATGTAGATGAGCCATAGGTATTATCCACATCTGGAGTTTAGACACATGAAGCAAAAAGTATTCAAAGGCAGGGGATATCAGTTTTTGCCATAATTTGGCAAGCAATTTGGCCAATTATATTCAGCAAGAATTACAGCACCTTTAAACACTATCCAGCCCATAGATTGCTTTCAAAGGCAATACAGATTTTGTAAGTACTCCAAAATAGATCAGAGTGACCTCTTAGCTATGTTAGAAAATATTTAGATATCATTTTAAAGGAGCTGCTGAATTTGGCTATTCAATGAATATATAAATCCATGTGATCTGTCTTTGCCCATCTGGAGACTGCAATGTTAATGAGTTAACTGCTGAATTATCCAAGTGACTCTACAGTCTCTGTAGAGTCACTTGGATAATTTGAAGCAGCGTCGTTTCACACCAAGGATAAATACAGCTTTATATAAAATGGGTTCTTGTCCCAGCAATAATTGCATGTGTGCTTCATAAGATGGTCTTGAATCACCCCATCAGACCCATTCCCAGAGCAGTAAGTGATGCAGGCATCCATAAAGGGGCAGTGCATCCACTAGTAGATTCACTAATTTTGGGGGGGAGTTGGCACATGGAATCAATTTGCTTTAGCAGTCAGAGACTCTTTTTATGGCAGAGAAAGCAGTTAGCAGAAAAGGAAAATGTACACAATTTATATTGCACTTCCACGTTTAGGGACCAGCAAAGCACATTTCCCAGCACAGCTAAGGTAATCTGTGGTTATTTTCATACCATTGTCAATGACAACTCTTCACAAGAAATAATTCTTTCCTGTTGAAATGAACTGCTTCATACTGCTGCTCCCATTTCTTCATGCTTGTAGCAGGTCTGTTTTTATAATCCTCAAGATTTATCCAGATTCACCAAGGATTAAGCTGACCAAACCCTGACATCTTCACTCCCGGTGCTGTTTGTGCATATCTCACTATCAAATGAAATTAAATAAGGGTACTTTAGAGGTTGAGGTATCTGATTTGTGTGTGGATAGACAAGGAAAATATTAATTTTTGAGTTTTAAAGCAATTTATTGAGAAATTATTGGTTTTAAGATAACAGTACTATTAAGAAAATCTCTGAATTAAGAAATTATCTAACTGATTAATCATTAGCTGACATTTAAATCTGATCAGATGAGTTGAGTTACCCCACTTAATCTGTAGAGAATAACACTTCTGCTTCAAAGTGCTCGGATGGAAGAATCCGGTATTAAGGGAATTTGATACAGTGGGAGCTGGCAGCTCAGACAAAAGTAAACTCTTCCCAGAAAATAGGGAGAAAAAGGAATATCTTCCTTGGTAGAAGGGCTCTTTGCTTCATAATAAAGTCAAATACATTTTGGGGATGAGGTCTGGCATTAGAACTTCTAAGGTAAGATCAGATAAATTCCCACTTCCCAGTCTAATCAGTGTTGTTCCAGCTGGGTGAACCTGATACAATCCTGGGCAACTGGGGAGTGAGAAGGTTTTTCCTCCATATTGTTTCTTCATCCCTTCTTTAAATTATTAACAGTTACAAAAATCAAAGAAGGAAATGTCTCACCTGCAAGAAATGAGGCTAGAAGTATCTGCTTTTCAAGGTAAACATTGTAAAATACCATGAGAAGTCAAGGAAGACAAAACACAAGTGGGGACTAATGCTCCTCTAGGTTGGAATCTCTCCAGAAAACTTGAAATCAAAGCTCATTGTTAGTCAGGGCATGTTATGGCAAAATGCAGCTAATAAGTGAAGGAGACAACCAATGCATTTCATGTGACAGCACCAGTGGGGGCCTTTGCGTCGTCTTAAGAAAGTTCAGTTGAGTTTGGATTGAACATTTAAATGCCAGGCAAACCTGTGTGAAACATAGCCATGAACTGACAGAATAAGCCCTTTGTCTCCAGCTAAAACCACCCCCCTTTACTGAGCCAAAAGTGAATTAAGCAAAACCATTTTCTGTCAAAAGTAACCATGACGCAAATGGTTTTATCTGCTTGTAACCAAGGCAAGAAAACATTAACCAGCTGGTCCCCATTCAGAGGCATCTGTAACCATCTGGTGGGAGCCCCCAACTGCAGTGCAGAGGCTCAGTGTGGGATTGAGCTTGGCTCGGTTTGTGCCTGCCAGAATCAACACTCAGTGACTGGAACGTGTTCAGAGCCTCCTTGTAACAATTCTCCAAATGGCCTTTACCAGGCATTATCGTGGCCTTGTTTCCCTGAGCCATGTGGGAGTTGTGTGGTTCTGGCTGGCAGAGGCTGGCCTTGGGTGGTCCTGTGATGCTGGTGGTCGTGGCACATGGATTTCAGTACTGGGAAGAACTGGGCTGGAGATCCGTTTGGCTGAGGTTGGGTGGTACTGACATTATGGGCTCAGAAATGAGAGAACTGCCTGTGTATATTTGTACTTGTCCACTTCCACGCTCTCATATTTTCATTTCTGATATTTCAGGATAGGTCTGTGGTTAATTCAAGTGGATCCTGTTACCTCTGAGTTCATGAGGATGCTGAAGCTATGTTGAAGGTGGCTGAAGGTGGCTGCTTTGGCTTTACTGCTTGGTAAGGGTTTTCTTGTTTCTTTTTGGATATGGAGTTTGTTCACCAAATTAGTTAAAATGGGATTCAGACACTAGCAGACATGGTGAAGCTGACCTGTCAAATAATTCAGTTCCAGTACTGTGTGAGATCTGCCTGATGTCTCATGTGAGAGCAAGAAGCCTTGGAGATACTGTGGTAACCATCAAGCACTCAAGGGGTTTTAATGCATCTTCCCATCACAGAGAAGCCAAGACAATATTGACTTCTGCAGTGTTCCAAATCACCTCAGAAAAAGGTCAGCATAGAATTTAACCAAGCTGTTTGCTTTAAAAATTAAAAAAAAAAAGAATAAAAAGGAGAAAGATTTATTCAATACAGATCAGAAAATATAGATCAGAATAGGAGTATTGAAACACAAATGCTGGAGTCTTCATTGCTTGGAAATCCAGCATCTTACCATTTATCCTATTGGTCTTTTATCTTTAGTTAAATTGTGAATAGGAAAAAGGTGGTTAAAGGCACAACTTAGTTTATAGAATCATATGATGGCTTGGGTTGGAAGGGACCCTGAAGGTCATCTCATTCCAACTCTCTGCCATGAGCTGGGACAGCTTTCACTAGACCAGGTCACACAGAGCCCCTTCCAACCTGGCCTTGAGCACTTCAAGGGTGAGGTATCCACAGCTTCTTTGTTTATCTTCTGCTAACTCCATTCTGATTTAAATGAAGAATGTTGAAAAGATTACGCACTAAACAGACATGGAAAATGGTAAAATGGAGGTTTTTTTCAAGAACAAAACCCGGTGGTCAGGTCAGTCTTGTCTAAAAGAGCTGAATGAATCATAAATTGTGGGCTTTTAATCATTAAATATCCTGTGTACCTCCTTTCACATTCAATTATTCAAGACCTCTGTGTGAAGGACTGCATAGAAGCTTGTTATATTAATGTTCTTTTCATCATGCCATGGAGTTTAAACAGCAAAATGATTGACTCTAAACTGTTTGTTTCCTTTTGGACTTTTGAGTCATAAACTTGAACTTCCTCTGCTTTTTCATGAGTCTGAAATAATATAGTCCAATTTATCTGTTGCTCATAAGGGCTTTTGTAAACCTGGACACACTTGGTAAACACTGGACCTCGTACAAAAAATTGCAAAAATTGTGCTGCAACCTGTAATCATAGAAGAATTCATATTAGAGTAGGATTAATAATGCATGTAATTATAATATACAATTTTCTTTAGGCTTTTCTAATTATAAAAAAATTACAGATAACATCAACAGTGTGATTCTGAAATGCCTCTCATTTATTATGTAGCTCTCTTAATCAGTGCTCTGCCACTGGAAATCAAGTCAGAATGTTATTATGGTCTCTCCTTCTGGATTTAATTACAGCAGTAACTCATGGCTCAAAGTCTGAGCAAACACACCGTGCAGTTTATAGCTTTGAAGAACAGCCATTAATCCTGCCATCTACCACCCTGTGCAGGCCAATGAAAGCTTTTAAAAAACTTTATGCCTGAAGATAAACACACACTTGCACACGGGCTTAAGGTGGGGGAGCAGAGAGCCCAGCCTCTGTGTCAGCTCTGCACACACAGCATTGAGCATCCTTCCCTGGGAGATGATCTCAAGGTGCACAGATCTGTGACCTTTTTGCTACCCAGACTCAAATTGCACCCTTAGCATTTTTAAGAATGATTTCAGGATGTCAGCTCCTGTCTGATGGCAGCCTGGAACCAGGACAGGGCTTTTGATGGGGTGCTTCAAGCACAGCATCATGAGATGGTGAGGGAGGGGATTTTCCTGCTCTGCTCTTCTCTGGGATGGCCTCGAGTGCTGGGGGCAGTTCTGAGCCCTGCAACATGAGACATTAAACTATTAGAGAACATCCAAAGGAGGGCAACAGAGATGCTGAAGGGCCTTAAGGGGAATCTGTGTGAGGAGAGGCTGAGGGCACTTGGTCTGTTCAGCCTGGAGGGGACAGAGAGGAGACCTCAGTGCAGTTACAAATTCCTCGTGAGGGGAACAGGAGGGACAGACACTGATCTCTGCTCTGTGGTGGCAGGGACAGGAGCCAGGGAATGGCCTGAAGCTGTGTCAGGGGAGGTTTGTGTGGGATATCAGGAAAAGGTTCTGTCCCCAGAGGGTGGCTGGGCACTGAGCAGGCTCCCCAGGGCAGTGGTCACAGCACCAGCCTGGCAGAGCTCAGGGGGTGTCTGGACAATGCTCTGGGGCACAGGGGGTGACTCCTGGGGATGGGGCTGTGCAGGGCCAGGAGTCAGACTTTGAATGAATCTTGTGGGATCCTTCCAAGTCAGGATAGTGTGTGATTCCATTCTATGGTTTTGCTGTATAAATGACCTTGCTGAAGATGAGCATCTGAGACCTTTGTATTGTTCTGGAATCAGTTCCCATGATGAATCTCTAACCTGACAATCAACTGCAAATGGGAATAATGCACTCTCCCAAGAACTTGAATTAGTATCAGCAACTGCCTTTTGTTTTGGCAGCAGCCAGGAAGGATCTCTCTCTCCAAAGCAGAAATGTGCCCAGCCACTTGCCAGCACCTGGGAGGACAGAGCTGCCAGAGAGGTCTGGGGAAGGGTGAGAGGGCACGTGCAGGAGAGTGAACATTAACAGGGATACTTGCTTTCTGAAGCTAAGTAATTAAAAAAAAAAAAATCATCCAGAGACAAGACAGTTAAAATACCACAGACTAATATCTGCTAGTGTGTCTTCCAAGAAGCAATATAATCCCTGATTAAAGATTCACTATTCTCTCAAGCCACCATCTTCAGCACCATCTTTCTAAATGTACAATGCACAGTGAAAAGTAAATTGAAGAATGACCCTCCTGGTTATTTTATTGTGTGCTTTACTTGGACTCAGCAGGGGTGCAAGGACCCTGGGTCATCTGCTCACTTCCTGGGCTGGGTGAAGGCACAAGCAGCCATTGGGTATGTGTCATTTGGGAAGCTGTGGGAAGGAACCAGGGCAATATTTGCACTTGATTGATGCAGCTCATATTTATGCTGCAGTGTGCTATGCAAGGTTTTCAGAACTTGTAAGAAACACTTTTTTTTTTTTTACCTAAATATTTTTTCCTGAGGACCTGCCAATTGTTTGAAATGAGAAGTACTGGCAGAAAAGGCTAAGCCTCACTGTTTGAAAGACAGTGACATTTCAAAATTGATATTCTGAAATTGCCACATCCCTTCTGGAAACAAAAAGCAATAAAAGGTTGGTATTTCAGTGAACTTCTCAGAAACATAGAGATGAAGTGCTGTGACTGACCAGCCTGAGTTTTGCGTGTTTTCGGTTTGTACATTGCAACATTTTCTTCTTCATGGAACAAGTCTGTTCCTTGGGTTTTTTTAAATTTCTGAGAGTTGTCCTGGGCAGCAGTTTTTTTCCCCAACCCTGGTTTCCAGCTTATGTTCCAGCAGAACTTGTGGTCCTTCTCACCCCAGTAAATCAGACAGGAAGGGCTGGAGGCGCAGCAGGACTAGGTACAATGTGTTTGTGTCAAACAGGAGAGATGAGTAGAAGAGTACTTGGGTAGGAGCTCAGACTAAGTTCTTTGTAAAAACATCCCTTTACTCTCATCTCATCTAGCATTAGCCTTCCAAAAGCAGGATCTCTTGTCAAACATCTAGAGAGGTGATGGAAGCTTCACTGCCCTGCCCAGGGATCGCTGGCTGCCTCTTCCCAGAGGTGGACACTGTGCTGCCCTTTTAGGATGTCTCCTTTGGCAACAGACTGGGCTCTAGGGACACTAAATCTCAAGGATGATGAAATGCCATGAAATGTAGTGGTATGAGCACCTTTGTGTTCTTTCCTCTTGGCAGTCTATTAATCTAAGGGGAAAGCTTGAGAAAATAAGGCTAATTAATCCTGACTACTGTGGACAGTGTAATTTAAAATTTTTGAAGACTGATAATGCTTAGGCTGAAATGCCTCAGAAGTCTCTCAGCTTCCATCCCCAACGCAAGAGTATTTCATATATTTTACAGCCAATTGTATTTTCTAAATTTGCTTTCAAATGCATCACAGGAAATAGGCCTTACAGGAAAGAGAGGAAATCAATACCTCTGCCTTATTCCAGAAAAGGATTTGGAAAGAGCCTCTTGCATTATGGATTGCATTAATTCTGCTCTCTAGCACCAGGAATATGGAAAATCCCCTCAACATCCCCTTCCAGTGTTCAGTCTGCTGTTGTAGGGAGCTGTGTCCTTGATGTCAGCTTGGAGCAGAAGAAACTGGGCTGAAAGGAGGAGGAGAAGGATCCTGGCTGGAGTAGGGTGACATTGACACATGAGGCTTTAATTTCAAGGGAGGAAGTGGAGCAAAAAGGATTGCAAAATCTGGTTCCATAATGGTGTGGGATTCTGCTTGCTGTGCTTGCTCTCATATTTGTGGTCTCAGAGGAAACATCAGCTGGTCCTCCTTGGTTCAAAGTGATATTGAAGGGGAGGTGGGTGGATACAGCCTTAATGTAAGAATGGGGGAAAGAGGGGGTCCTGGATGTATCAGCAGGGACATGAAGAGTCTTTTCCTCTTATCCTGATAAAGTGTAAAGCATTTCTTTGCATTTATTTTTATTTTTAAGGCTCCTCTGCATTTGCCTGTGAAGACAGAAAACTTTTGACATTTATTTTGCAATATGCACACAATGACTTACACATACCCTGGGTTGGACATCTCCAGGGTCCCAGCAGACCTCAGCCTCGAGCCATTTTATTTCAGGATATCCCAAAAACATCACATGAAATAGCTGGGAGAGGCACTTTGCTCAGGGAACTGAGAGAAGATCAATCCATACAGCAATCCAAAGAGCAAAGCAGCCCAAAGAGAAACTATTGCAGAGCAATTACTCTTTCATAATCCTCCAGGCTTGCCTTGACACAGCACTGTGCATGAGATCTGAGCAAATTTGGAGGCTTCTGTAATTCCCATTGCCATTCTCCAGTGTAGAGGGGAAGGTTGTTTTCATGCAAAGGCGATCACTTACCCTTTATTTACTGTGAAGGATGAGGATGGGGGACTCTGATTCCCAAAGCTTTCCACAGTTGGGTTTGTTGTCTAATTCCTCCATGGAAGAGCTTTTCCCGGCAGCGCGGGGCTGCGTCCTCTGCAGCAGAGCCTGGGGGACTCCTGCCCTTGCAGAAGGTCTCTCCAGAAACCGAGTGTTTTTTGGTGGAATAATACCGCAGCCCACGTGCCTTTGTCACTTGGTTAGTTTATTTAATTTTAATGGCATCATATGAATAAAGAAATGTGCCTTCCTCATTGTCTTTTGAAGGCAGATAATTGTGTCGCTGTTGCGCTCGCTATCGCCTTGTCGTGCCCAAATGAATTCACACTTATCCATCTTTCTCTTCAAAAAGCAGCCCTGCTGAGTTTTCCCAGTTGTTCAGTCAGTCACAAGCCACTGTTGTACAGCAAGCACTGCTTTATGCTGTCTAAATAGATGTGGCTCTTCTCTTGTTCCTGTTGTCAGTTTATTGTTAAATTGCTTTGAATTTGCAGTGAATTGAAATTCTGCATTCCAAGGAGAAAGACATTATTACTTGTAATTAGGATTAGGATTATTGGATGGTAGCACTTTTCAGTCCAGAGTTAATGAGTAATGATCAGAACACATCCTTTCATTAGTTTAAAATATTCCCATCATTATTCTGATATTGTGATCTAGGAAAAAAAAAGCTTAAATAGCAGTTCACTTAAAACAGCAAACACACACATCACTTCACAGGCTGCATAGAGTTATGGATGGCTAAACATGAGTCTGTCACCACTCTGGCTGAGAAGGAGTCCCACTGTGTTGGGATGGATCAAGGTTAAAAAATTCACTGTAAGATCAATTATCATTGATTATCGATTGCCCAGAGAGGTTGTGGACTCCCCATCCCTGGAAGGTCAAGGCCAGGCTGGATGGGCTTGGAGCAACCTGGTCTAGTGGCAGTGCCCCTGCTCATGGCAGGGGGTGAAATGAGATGGTGTTTAGGGTCCTTTCCAACTCCAACCATTCCATGATTCTGTCATCCTGCAGGATATTTGGAACCAAGCTTCACAGGAGAATTCATCTAGAGTGGACACTAAGTGGGCAGTCAATGTGGCAAACTGAATTTCCAATACTTCCAACCTGGAAGTATTCTTCTCTCCCTCACTTGTTTTTGCATTGTGGAGTGCCAGCTGTGACTGAGCAGAGGGAAAGGCACCACATTTAAAATGCATTTAATCAATGGTGACATTAAGGTTGGCATTGGGCTGATGTGGTCAGGAAGAGAAGCTTACAAAGGTATCACAGGAAGGCAGGATGTTGAAGAAAAACTCTTCTAACTCCTTCTAATTTGGAAAGTAGATTTTTACAGTGGTGAACTTCTAAGACTATAAATTATTCTTTGATCTTACAAAGCCTGCAAATGACAGCAGTGTCTGCAGGACACAGCATATGTCCAAACAGTCACAAGAAATCTAAATGGGGATTTAAGGCAGCACAACTCTTAAAATAAGAAAGGAAAAGGGACATAATTCAGACAGGCAGCCCAAAAAACAGCATGGTTGCTCAATGTAGGCATTGTACAATCACAAAAAGTAATTTGAATTTCCAGATGAATTCCTGAAAAATTAGGGAGGTGATTTAAAAACTAGAAAAAGAGATGTGACCTAGAATGAGAAAGATTTTAGTGTCTTAATGTTTCTGAGAAGGAAGATTGCAGCCTCAAAAACAGAGGAACATTTTTAGGTGGAAGGAAGTAATGAAAACACTCTGAAGCGTTATTTGTTGTGGTTTTCTGACCTTTACCCAAACACTCCAGGCCTGCATAAAATGTCAAGCTATGTGTGTTTGTTTGTGTGAGTGTATTTGTTTGCACTTAGGTAAAGCCTGCTCAGAGAACATCTCCATGACCACAGCTGTGGGCAGACAATGCTTGGAGTCCTTAGGTCCATGGCCAGCCAGCCTTGGGAAGACTCTTCAGGATGACACTGGACTTGATGGACAAGTCCAGGCTCAGCTCTGCAGTGATGCTCAGCTATCTGGCTCCCAATGGAATAGAGATAAAAAGTTAAACACCTCAGTAGCTTTGGACCTGAATTAATGAGAATGCTGGGCAGGGAGTACAGAAGGGCAGAATGCACATGTTCTTTCCAGAGATGTTTTTGGTGCATCAAAACCAAATTGCTGAATTAATTTTAGTATCTGCTTATCTCAGAGTGCAGTACATGACTGGAAGATATTTCCTAGTCTGTGGTGCCTTTCCTTCCTAACGTCTTCTATCAATTACAGCATTAGTTAACTGCATTTTCTATTTCTAAAAACATCTAGAAATTTGTTGTTAGTTATTCATTGAGATGGAGACTTATATTTTAACAGTGCTTCTGAACGGGCTCTTAAAAGTCTTGGAGCCAACCTGTGACAGCCAGATGAAAAACAGGACAGGACAAGAAGTCTGTGGTGTCAAGGCAGCAGTGAAGAGAAATAAGATTTAGTGTTTGCTTCTAATGTGCTGTCTTGGGGTGTCCTATTGGAATTTCGCAAGAGAATTGCTTTTTATAAACAGGTTGTGACAAGCAATTGCACATCTCTCCACACAGCTTAAGAAAGGAAGAACAGAATAATTGAAAATAGGGCTGGGCAAGCTCTTGGGAGGTCACCCAGTCCATTGCCTCACCCAGGTGGTGCTGGCTTCACACTAACTACTCCTGGCATATGTTTGCTTCACATGTTTTCAAAAACCTGCAGTGACAGAGGTCCCACAACCTTCCTAGGAAATGTTTTTAAGGCTTATCACTGGTTAATGTTACAAACTTATTTCCTACTGCCCGGGGGCCAGTGTGACACCATTGCTTCTTTCCAGGCTCCCAGGGATCACAGGAGATGGTAATTTCCTTTCTTACACAGCTACAAGTCCCTCTGTTTGGAGACTGCTATCATGATTCCTCCTAATTGTCTCCTTTCTAGACTAAACAAATCCCATCCTTTTAATCATTCTTCATAATTTATGGTGTTTAAACCTTCCCTCATTCTTGCCTGGACTCAGACTAATTGGCCTGGGTCCTTCCTGAGAGCACTGGCCCAAACCTACATTTCAGTGGCTTTATTTTCTCATCCTGATATTTATTTTCCAAGTCTCATTGCAGTGAGGATTTTCATGAGTTTTAGTTAAAGCACCCCTGGGTAAATGCCCAGTCTTGGATCTGACCTGGAGTTTGGGTAGGCAGCACCCTCTAAGGGAACTTCCATGTCCTTGTTGAACCCTGATACCCTAAGGAGTGCTGGATTTTAAGAAGAAAGATGGTAAAAATACGCAGTGGTACCATTCTCAAAGACATCTAATTCTTAAAAATACTTTTTACTGACCTATATTTGTTTCCAGCTGTTTATATCAGCTGAAATTTCTCAAGCAGTGCAAATTCTGGGTGCTCAGCTTGCTGAAGAAGGAATTGTAGATGCAGACACTTGAATATGTATTTAAAGTGAAATTTGGGCTTCCTGTTGTTGCTGTGTAATTGGGGTTTTTCTCGTTTGGTTTTGCTTTGGTTTGGTTTTTTTTAATAAGTTGACCCATATATAATTTCCCTGGATTCATAACATCTTTTCTAACATAACACCTCTACATAACATACATAACACAATTCTGTTCTGTGAATGTATCAGCGGGGCTGCTGTTCAATTATTACTTCTTCTTATTTAATTTTCTATAATTAAGTGTTAAACTTTCATAAGATACATAATCTCTAAACTGATGGTGTTGCACAGAAGTTTCTTTTTTTTTTAATTACCTTTTGCTGTTAATATGTTGGCTTATATTTTAGTGGGCTTGGCAGCGCTGGGTTAATATCTGGCGTTGATGATGTTAAAGATCTTTTCCAACATAAATGATTTTATGTTTCTATTTACAGAAGTGACTTCCCAGTGTGAGCCTCTGGGCGTGAGAGGGGTCAGGAGAAGCAGCTATGATGCAAATTTGTTCTGTTTACTCCTTCAAAATTTGTGGTCTATGTGTTATGGGGTTGGTCAAGAGGATTGGCCCCTCCTGGGAGAAATACTGACATTTTTGGCTTGTATTAGGCTACTTTAATCCTGAAACACTCATTGCTGGTGACAAAACACTGACTAGGGGTCACGGCCAAGGTGTCATACAGAAGGTTTCTATCCCAGCTGAGTAGGGTTAGTAGGGAAAAGAATTTCTCTTTCCAAAGCAGCTGAAGGACTGGATGACTTTTCCAGTCATCCAAAAAAGCATCCAAAGCCATTGGGGTTAGGTAGCACAAAGGTCATTTTCTGAGTGGGTTTTTTGGGAAAAGATGTCAGCAATAATGCACTGATTTGGTACAAACTTTATCAATTTGAGAAGAAAAAGAAAACATTGTTCTTGGCTATCCTTTCCACTGATAGTATGAACTGGGAGATAGAGAGCACAAAAAAAGGAAGCCATTATAATTGTATGAACATAATTTTTTAGGTCCTCAGAGTTTGTGCTGGGAACTGAGCTGACTCTGCAGCTCATGGTGGATATCTGGAAAACAAAATGTGGGAAATAGACTTGCTTTGAGTATGTGAGGTTAAACTTGTTGCTACTTCCTTTAGTGAAGGAATTCTGTACCCAGTAGATTGACGTGATTTTAAGTAATCAGAATTCCAGTGTTCTCTGCAAGATAGTGTAATATCACATAAAACAAGAGAAAGAACAAGGAAGTTGGCCCATGCTGGAATTGTTCTGGTGTTTTCTTCTACAACAGAATGGTAAATTGTTTGCTTTGGCTTTCTGGAAAATATCTGACCTTGATACTTCATATTCAATTTATGTAAACAATTACAAAAGCATTTGAGCCAAATAGAAAAGGCTGTTTCTTGAAAACTTGCAGGGAATTCACATGGGAATTTCCCACATGCTGTGACAATCTTAAAAATACCTCCTTGTAACCCCACAATATTAATGATTAACTCTGGAACTGTGAGTTTTTCCAGACTTCAGTGAACTCAGTGATTTGTATGTTCAGCTGCATTTATCAGGAGAGGTAGTAAAAAAGAGTCATTTACCACTTTTAGTAGCTTGCATTCAACAAACAATCTGTCACATTTTCCCCTTCAAATTCAGGGATTTTTGCAGATTGCTCGGCTGACAAATATCACAGGACGGGAAATGCTTTGTGGCTAAGTTCTGTGCTGAGATGCTCTTGCAAGAATGAGCTGGAACCAGCTTTGTTCTTCACAAATTACCCAGAGCTGCTTTGCTCAGGACACTCCACCCACACATTGCAGCATGAACCTTCAGAGGATGTGCTCAGCATTGCTGAGACCTTGTTTATTTACCTCTGACATTCAGTGTTAGTGTGAGCTTGGTGGATTGTTCCCCTCTCATTTGCTGAAGAAAGGAGAAGTAGCAGAGGGCCCTGGGGAGGTGATTTCCCAGAGCAAGCAGGAATTCTGGATCAGGGGATTCACACCACACAAAGTCTGTTCAGCCTGTGGCTTGGTGGGCAGCAGTGCAAGTGCAAGATGGTGCAGGAATCCTTCCAAAGACTCCAGCACCTGAAGGGGGCTCATAAAAAGGAGGGGAGAGTATTTATACAGGCAGCAACAGGACAAGGGACAACGGTTTTAAACTGCAAAAGGGCAGATTTAGGTCAGACTTTAGAAAGAAATTCTGTACTCAGAGTTTAGTCATTATTCATTTTGAGAAACAGGAGCATGGCCATCATGATCAAGCCAAGCCAATTCTCCTCTTTACTGGGCCACAATAAAAGTAGTTTTGGAATTCCCCATGCACAAGCACATGTGCATTTTCAGAGTGTTCTTGATATCTCTATCTCTATCTATATATATACATCTATATATATATATATATAATTGAATTTTATGTATATAATTTAATCTCTTATACTTTATCTATCTATATATCTATCAATCATCATAGAGTGGCTCCTCTGGGTGCTTCTTGGGTCAATATTTGCCCTTTTTTTTTCTCCTGGAGGGGCAATCCCAGAATCCTAATGACACAATCGGACACAATTCATAATCAGAACTTTGCTTCAGTGGATGTTGGGAATTTACCTGCCTGCAGTCAGAAACAATAAATATCTCTACAATCTGGACTGGGAAACCAGGCAGCTGGAAGCAGATGGTAATAAAAGAAGAATCAGAAAAGAAGAATCATGAGAAGTGACCTGGAAATCAGGCTTGGGTACACCAGAAAGATTCAAAACTGAGAAACTCATGTAGGAAGAATAGACACCAAATGTTTAAAATCAGGATGTTTCAAAACCCTCTCACTTTTAACAAAGGATGGGATTAATTTTTTTACTAAGAGTGTCCTGGATTCAGTTGTTGTTCTCAAGATAGATGTTGGTTATCATTATTTTGGGATTGGATTAGGGTTCAGCCTGTGCTAGGGCACATGTGGTCAGGACATCTTGCCTCTGAGGGCAGGAAGCAGATAACCAGCTGGTCAGTACAGTACATCTCTCTGTATCTGCTTGATTAATGCAGGATATGGATCTGCCACAGCTTTTGCCTTCAGATCTTGGCACTTCAGTTTACTCATGCTTTCATCCTCAGAGAGCCTAATTTCCCTCCCAGATATGATTTATTTCACTCTTTTTTTTTTTCCCTTAAAAATGCCTCAAAATCCCCCAACAAAACCCAAACAAGCTTAGAAGTAACTGATTACTGGCACCAAACTCATGAACTTTTGCCCCATTCAGGGTTTTCCATTTCCCATTATGTTCACTTTGACTGGAGCCACATGCTGTCCCCATTTCTAAGCTGTCCATTTCCTGCTGGAAAAGGCAGGGAAAGACTCTGCAATGATTGGGAAAGAAATAATAGCTGCATGTCTCTTTGTAACCTCTATGAATATTATATTAATGTAGATGCTACTAACATTTGTGAACCCCTGGAATTTTAAAAAGTAAGGCTTGGAAACTCTTGTTTGCATCTGGCACTCACTGTACCATGGAGCTCTGGCTTATTGTTATGAAATTATCAAAGCTTCGCCTTTCTGTCATGTGATATGAAAAGTCCTTATCATATGGAGCCTGCCCTTTAGCAACTGGATTTTGTCCTGCACCCTGCTATAGACCCATCTCCATATGTTTTATTTCAGTTGGGATAATTACAGATATAAATTTAAGTGTCTGCCCTCTTTTAAAGTTGTTGACTCCTTGTTCCCTCCAACATTTTCATAGCTGTTAGGCACTGTAGAAAATATTTCTTTGGCACTGTTAATATTGAACTGAAAATATTTGTTAGGCACTGTAGAAAATACTTCTTTGACTCATTTAAGAATTTTTATGGTATTACTGCCTAACATATAGTGAAGACTCTAGGAAAAACTAAACACCTAAATTTACCCTATTTGTCCCAAGTGGTTCTTTCTGTTACACCTCTCTGTTCTGTCCCTTTTTACTTGCTTCCCTCTAAATTGCAGGCTGTTGTGCTGCCTTAAACCTCTCTGCCTATGGGAGTCTTTTTAGGCTGCTGAACCTTGTAATTAACCACTTTGGACTTTCCAGGTTTCAGTGCATGTATGCTCTGCTGAAACTCAAGCCCAGGTATGGCAAAGAGAGTTGCAGATGAAGCCATGCTGTTAACCAACATAATGACATTATTCATCCAACAATGTTCCTTGTTAATGACTCCTATTTTTACTGCTGCAGTGCAGCAGTCACACACATCTTTTTCCTACACATTTTGGCAAAAAACAGGCATTAACTTTGAAGATCAAGGTCCTTGAACTTTTTAGGTCGAGTATCCATTTTATGAAAACCATACTAGTTATGTGAGTGTGAGTCTCCTAAGGGCTGAGGAATCCCCAATTCACCTTTAAATTTGTGAGCTGTTCCTGTTATTCTTGGGAGGCACTCTTGGCTAATGCAGCTGGGGTGGCCTTGGTTTCCTCCTGGTGGCAGTGAGTGGAGGCTTCATCCTGCGCCACTGACCTGGACCTGAGCTTTGCACAGTGCTGAGGAGATCCACAGCTCCAGAGCAACCAGTCTGACACCTCTGTGCACCCCAGAACTGAGCTTTATGTGGGGATGGGGACTGTGGATTGCATGCTGCACACCTGGGGAGGGAGGTGGCTTCAGGGGGACATGGGAGATGCTCTGCTGCCATGGCTGAACCGGGCTTTGTTGGCACAGCCAGAAATCGTGAGCTGAGACTGGCTGTGTCACAGCACCATCTGCAAATATGTGCTGTATTACACAGGGACCGCAGCAGAATTAGGCAAAGGTGTTGCAAACTGTGATAAAGTACACCCTGTACTCTGGGAAGGAATCTAGCAATTCTTGCTGAAGGACTCCTGAAATGATCCACCCAGCCAATGGTTGTGATAAAAACAGGCAGATAAGACACTGGTATGTCCTACGAGGTGGCTCAAATATGTATTTGAAAAAAAAGAGTGGTGCTGTGCCTGTGCATGAAACACAGGCTTGCTAGGACTTATTTAAGTGCTCAGTGTTTGCTTTTTTGTGCTTTGGTCAAGGCCATGAATCAGTGAATGACTTGGGTTGGACAGCTCAGCCAAAGGCAGCCACAGAGATTCCAATTCTGACAACATCAGCTAAGGAGAAAACCTGAAATGATGCTGGCATTAGTCACAGAAATCTCTGGTGACACACAGCAAGTACATATGAAATTACAGGGGATGTGGAGTAATCAGCACAGATAGGAGGAAGGGATCATCTAGGATGGGGAAACCACCAGATGCAAACCCAAAACTGTGATGAGGAGTGCACATCCAGACCTGTATTAAAATTCTCCTCCATCCATTTGTGTGCTGCAAGATGTCTTTTCCCTTGAACGAGCCTGGAGGGGCCATGCAATGCCTAAAAGTTCATGATCTGTAGCTGTCAGAAGAGGCTCTGACTTTTCAATAAGCCAGCTGGTGATCAGATGCTGTGACTTGCTATTTATTTTGCAAATCATACTTGCGGACGTGTTGCCTTAGCAAAGTCACTGATTGTGACAAATGTGTGTAACAAGTGCAGTCTTCTATTGATTCTCACATTCTATTTTCTGCTTTTGGTGGAAACAGATGGAATTCAATTTTCTCACAATTACTATTAGCCAAGAATAACATCACTTAAATCGGTGCGGGGGAGGTGGAAAGTTGCAACTACAAAAACACACAGCCTAGAAAGCTGGATATTGAAATGAAACTTGCAAATAACCATAAATGATGTTATATCCAGGGCCCAATTCAGAAACACAAATTAAGCATTTTCTGGACTCAAAGCTTTATGTCCTACTGATATTATATATGTCTGCTAAAAAATGGATCATCCAGATTGTTCTTGTGGGTTAGTCCCATGGCATGACTGATGCCTAAAGTGTAAAATCTCAAGACATTCTCTGCTAAAAATAAATGTAGGATAAGGTTGGCTGTAGCTAATCCTAACCTAGGGATATGCAATCCTACAAAATTATTGCTTACCATGCAAAACATTAAAGGCAAATCTTAAGAAATTAAAATAATAGTCTGTCATTAGAAAATAATCATTAAGCACACAATAAATCATCTCCAAATATTCAGGGTGTTTCAGATCAAAACACTGTGAATTTAGAAAAGGTGCATTAGCTGTGGTTTGCATAGCTAATGCATGAGTACAATAAAAAATCCCCCATTCTGTGAATTGGTTAAGGGTTGTTTGTAAGATTTGAGTGTTTAAGGTTAAGAAATAAAATAATTAAAGATTATTTTTTAAATCATGGATTTACACTAATTCTTTTGCATCATGCTGAACTCTTAGCTGATGTGATCACAGGTATTTTAGTCCCATTATTAAGTATTGCCTCTGGCTTTGTTTAGCAACTAATACTGGCTTTATTTAGCAACTAATATGGGATTATTAGTTTCCTCCTGGACTTCCTTCAGTCCTTCTCATTGTTACAGGATCTTATCAATTCTCTCAAACTACTGCATTTCTGTTCATAAATGCCTTGTTAAGAGGCATTAATAGACAAATCATACAGGTGCTGAGTGGAGCCAGACACCTCTGTGCCAAAAAGGCACCAAGATAAGATGATTGTGATGTTCTACTTCAGAGTCTTTAGTATTTCACAGTTCTTCATGTGTTCAGAGCAAAGATAAATGGAAATCAGAGAGCTGGTGTCTGTAGTAAGGTGTCTGAAAAAATAAGAAGGGAGAGTTTTCTCTCTCATTCAGGGAAGACTTGTCCTGTGATGCTGTGATGCCTGTGCCCATAACCCATTTCTGAGGGCAGTTTGCAATATCTAGCTCTGGAGGGCTGAGCAGCTCCAGTTCTGTGCCTATAGACTGGAAGTGGAGCTGCACAGCTTTTTGGAAGTTGTACTTTTACATCTTAATAAGTTCACTGTAAGTTACTGTAAGTATCACTCTGTAAGTTGACACGGCTGTTTTGGCCAAATTTGGCAAATATTCATAAAAGCAGCAAGTTGTCTCTTCTACCTCTGAAATGATGCCCTGGAAATATTGAGGTGAGATGGAATATTTTATTTTGCCTTTTCACATGGCCAAACCAATATTTTTTTCTGTAGGAAACACCAGAGGAGCTTTTGATGAAGGTTTTCACCAGAGATGTCAAGGCAAAAATCCCCCTAAACCCTGCCATTTTGTTTAATTAAAAAAAAAAAAAAAAATCTGTGAGTTTTGAAATGCTGATCAAGCTACCTCTGCTCTGATTTCCCACCCCTTTGCATGGTTGCTGGCACCAGCATGAAGCGGCTGCACTGGGGATGGGCTGCTGTGGCCACCAAAGCTGGGGTGGCACTTCAGCCTTCCTGCATCCTCTTTGTGCCAGCAGTGCTTGTGGTGGCAAGTTTCCTCTCCTGCAGCAACAGAGACTGTGAGAGGCTGCAGCTTAAGCTGAGATTGTATCTTTGCTCTGCCCACTGTTTTCTGTCACTGGAATGTTTCCTAAGAAATTACTTTGCAGGCTTCAATTTCTGCATCTGATGCATATTTAAATAACTTTCCAGTGCCCTTGTTTAATTTTGTTTAATTCACAGTTCTGAATATTCACTGAAGCCAAATTATGAAACACATTGGTGTCTGGATATTTCCATACCATTTTTTTCTTTTTTTTTTTTTTTCCTCCACTTGTAGCTTCCAGTTCTAACCTCCCTGTTGGAAGAAGCAAAAAAAAGGACAAAAGAATTTGAATGGTTCTTTCTGGGATGGTATTTCTAAGCAAAGAGGTAACAGGCTTAGGCTCTATGTACACAAGGCCTGCAAGAATGGAGATGTTAAAACAATCGCAAACCTTACAAACGAGACAAAAGCATAACTCTTTTACTGCTCTTGGCATTGCTTAAATCCACAGAGGAAATTGAAGATTTTTATGATTCTATTAAAATTACTGTTCAACACATTCAAAGGGATGATAGAAAAACATAAAGGGCAGTGTCTCATACGTTAATGTTAACCTGACAATATCATTTATATTGAAATTTGACTTGACTTTCAAGCACCATTTGAAAGGTTATTGCATGTGAAACTGAATGAAACCACATGGATGAAGTTTGCCCTTTTGTAATTTAAAAGAAGAACTATATTTTTCTTTCTGTAGGTCCATTCTCAAAAATGAAAAAATCCAGGGTTTTGCCTCACCCTACCTTGCACCAGCACAATCACTAGTTTGTTAGGGGTGGAGAAAACCAAAGCAGGTGAAAAAGGCATCCCCCAAGGGCAAGCTCTGATGCCAGAACTGGCTTATGCCAAGGTGCACATTAACAAGGCAGTTTCACCTTTACACCACAGTGCCTGAAATTAGATATTTCTCCACTCTCTAGTTCCTAAGTCTTATGTTTCCATCCCTGTTTTTATTAGTTTTGGGCTGATGAAATCCTTTCCCACGTCGTCCCAACATTTACCTCTTAGACTGCTCTAGTTATTTGAAGCATAATACCTTGTTTAGCTAAGCTGGCCTGCTACCTACATATAATCTGGATCAAATAACCCTGCTTCAGTCACCTCTTTAACTTTTCCAGGAATTCTGTTGAAAACTAACATCCATCTCCCCAAGGGGTGTGTAGTGCACAATCTCTGCAAGCCTATGGAATTTTGGTTAGTAGCTTGGAAATACTAGGATTTGCGTGGAAACACTCTTAAGCAAGTGGGACCCCAGGGGAAAAAAAAAAAAATCCCAATCCCAGCCACCCTCATCCTCAGATGACCCCAGCAAATGCAGCTTTTAAACAAGGCAAGTGAGTTCAACTGAAACCATCAGGCTTTTCTGAGAATTTCACCACTGCACTCCTGCCAACCCTACCACTCTGGGCATGCATGTAGCAGATTTTCAGGCAGCTGGAAAGCACAGACAAATGGTCACTGTGCTCCAGCCTTGCCTCTGCCCAGCAGCCAGGCATGCCAGCCACCTGAAACTGTGAATATTGGCGTGTTTGTGCCTGCTGCCACTCACAGGGAGGCAGGAACACTCCAACTTCAACACAATGCAGAGATGGGACAGAGAGAAATACAGGGATTTATGGTCTCTACAACCTGAATGTTTAATGGAACAGGGAGGAGCTGTCAGGAGCTGTCATTATGAAGAATGATTTTTATTAGACTGGGAATGGATTTTCCTAGCTGAGGTGCCTGGCGCAAGTGGAGGGAAGATTTGGAAGTGGGAAAATATTTCTCAGAGGTTTATTTTTGTGGCTTTACCTATGTAAACTATTTTGCAAGGAAGAGGCACTGTTTTGGGAAGGAAAAGAGAGCATAGTCAGGAAAAAGTTAGAAGAATTAGGTAAAAATCTTCTTTTTCCCCTAAATATGCCCCCCATAATTCAAATGGATTTTGAGATACATTTGCGTATTGGGAGGTACATTCATGAGGTCCCTTCCAGGCCAAACTGTTCTATGATTCCAATTGTGAAAAGAAAATAGAGACAGAACAAATGTATTAAATTGTCTGCTTGTGAGCTCAAATAACCCTGTTGCCACTGCATATTTTTTTAATTTCAAGTGAGTATAAATTCATCTGTCTCTGTTCATCTAAAATTTTTTGCACAGTGAACAGACCTGTCTCCACTTCCACCAAAGTCATGTTTCCTGTGATTCCAAAAGTAAACAAGTTCAGAGGACATGAATGGCAGCAAACAATGTAAACAGGAATTCTCATGCTAAATGTACCCATGTTCTGCTATACTTAGAAGTGGAAGTCAGGCCAGTGTTTGGTGAAGCAAATCTCCTGCAACCAAGAAGGAAGCAGAAAAATAATCAACATATGGGTCGGTCAGTCCCCAGAGGAAATCCAAGGTGCAGTTTCACAATGCATTAAGCCCAAAACAATATTGGTTCAAAAGTTCCCTTTCTGCCTGACCTTGACCTTTTGGGAAGGGTTGGAAAGAGGAAAGGGTGTGAGAAAAGGGTGTTTTAAAACCAGATACTCCAGGAAACTGATTTTGCCTTATAAAAATGTGTGCTCATACAATTGGGGAGGTGATACGGAGAGGAAGCAAGCCTGGGCATGGAAAAATCTCCATGATAGAGCCATGTGGGCAGAGTTTACTGCCAGAGCCAGACGGGTGTGGAAGCAAATACCAAGAGTAAAACAGCTATTGGCATGTTCTTTAATTTCAGATACCATGCTTAGTGAGAGTAGGTAGAGCAGGGTTTGTGGACAGCCTCATTTCTGGAGGGATGGCCTGATTGTTTCAAGATGAAACAGTTCTGGTGTCATCTCTGCTTTCTCCTTTCCTGGTGATGTTGCTGTGCAAGGACCATCCACCACGCTCATGTGCTCATGAGTTGGGGCTTGCAAAGAAACAAAAGGACAAGGAGTAGGTGGCAGCAATTACCAGGTAGCTGAGTTTTACTTATTACTGTTATGGTCAAATCACACTTTGCTATCCAAATTTTTATTGCCTTTAGTTGTGTGTTATTTGTCCTGGATTTTTTGTGTGGCTTACTGCATAGAGCCCGGTGTTGACAGCTGCCCCCGGCTTCTCTCGATGCCTCGGTGCAGGTGAGAATAATAACATTCAGCAACACTGACATCTTGTGGCTGATGAGAAATGGCTCAGACACGTCAGAACAGCCCAAAGCACCTCTTCGTCCTGCGTTCATCATCCCCTGAAATACGGTGATGCTCAAAGGGATGAATATCAGAAGTCCGGAAATCGGGAGGTTAAAAGGCAAAACATGTATAAAGGTGCTGATTTTGATTTATTAGCTGGCTGAGCCGTGTGTGTGGATAATCCGGCTGCATGCTAATCCTTTGGGCTAATCTTCTCCATGTGAGTGATTCCCTCCAGAGGACAGGGATAGAGCCTGGCATGCCTGACGTGACAAACGAAGCTGTCGCTCCCTGCAGATGATCCTCTTTGTGTTTACCTCCTCCACTGGGAAGCTGGGAGAGAGAATACCTCTGGAGAAGGCCCCAGGAGGAATCTTTCTCATTACCTATTGTTGCTGCCAGAAATAAGACCAGCAAAGCCAGACTCTGAATCCCTGCCTCTCAGCCAGTGGAGATTTTTTGGAAAAGGGGTGGTAGGAAGCCTGTTTGTATGAAAAGATGTGGAGGAGCAAATCCTGGTTGGCTGGAAGGCTGCAAATATTTCTGCGTGCTTAGAATAATATTATCCCCAAGTGCCACATCCTTTTGGACACTTCCAGACCTGTCTTAGGCCACTGAGACTTAAAGATATCCAGTACAAAATAGCCTTACTCTTGACATATGGGCAGAAGGAGAACATCCAGTTTGGACTCCTACGGATGGTGGAATGGTCAGATTTCTTTTTTTTTCAGGTCTAAAGAGAGATGTTTGTGACTCTGCAGCACGTGATGGTCAGCCTTGGACTTTTCAGTTGCAGCAGCTCCTTGGAATGCTTCATTGTTTGCCTGTGTTCCCATTGCTAATGAACATCTGTATCCACTTTATCATCGGAACCCACTGACGAAATTATTACTGAACACTAAATTAAGTGTTATGCAATGGTCTTTTGCAAGTATCTAGAGAGCTTTAATGCTTCCTTGAGGATGGTGGGTCTGGGATTGCAAGGAGTAATGACCATGTGTTCTGCTTACAGTCTGTGCTCCTTGAAATTAAAACAGTTGTCTGATTTGGGGCCCATATTGCATAAAATCTTTTATGAAATCTGGGGGAAGAACTGTAAAATGCCACACATAGCTAGTAGTTGGGACTAATTTGATTAGGAAAATATTAGAAGTCCAAGACTGAAACTGATTCAAGCTTGGGGATCATATTTGCTAATTATCTTGGGAAGTGGAAAATAACATCCGTTTCCTAAGGATTCTGAAATTAATTTGCTTTCCCCCCACCCCGTCCTTGCTCTTGTTTAGTGCTACTTTGGTTAACTTTACCTGTGAAAACAAGCAATAGAAGTGAATGATTTTGTGACTTGTAGTGAAGTGCTTGGCTGCACTACATTTTCTGCCTTGGCAACTTTCAAGTCAATGTATTAAGTAACCTTAGACCACTGACATACACAAATGCTGTAGTTTAGTATAAAAATTCCAGTTGAAAATGGTTGTTACCATATATTGGTAACAAAATACCCCTTTTCATGCTTTGTTGACTTCAATTAATAATATAAAAGATTATTCTTTTGGTAGGAATAATCTGCAGAGAAATCTGTTATTCAATAAAATTAAAAGTGTGGGAGCTTGCAAGAATCATTCATTCATACTGATTTTTTCCCCTAAAAAATATCTTGTTGTATTGTCTAACTATACTGAAATCTATCACACTGAATCACAGATGTTGTTTCAAAGAATAAAAAGTGCTCAATTCAGTAGAAACTTCAGCAGTATGCTGAGTTAGCACATTTCAAAATTCCAGACAACTTGGTGTGAATTTTGTTTCTTTAGCCCTTGAAAGTATTATTGTGACTTTGAGAGGGCAAAGATCTCTACTTCCCTCCTTTCTTGAGCACAGTTTTCATACAAAGTTTTCAATATATCTTCTTTTCATTGGTTGCTGGCAAAAAGGAAAGATACACCAGCCTGTAGCACTTGGTCTTACATAAAACAATATCTTCACTTCTTATTTTATGTATAAAAATAACTTTTTTGCTAATCCAGTGGAGTTTTTGCTTTTTTTTCAGCCCATATTGTAAGAAGGGCTTATAAAATTGCTATGCCTTTTTGTGAACAGCAAAGGAAAGGATTTTATGTTTATGACCTCAACTTTGACATTAGCATTTGAAAAAAGGGCACCAAACGGTAAATTATGAGTGAATGGAGGGCTTGCCATGAATTTGAATGGATGCATTGTTTCCAGAGCTGTAAGCAGGGAAAACTGGGATTGCTGTTGAAAATTGCAATATGCCCTTATTTGTTCTTAAATAATTACACTGTACTCACTTGAAGCTTGGTGAAACAGCTGAAGGTACAAACATGGGACACTTTTGGTAAGCTGTAGGCATTTGTATCTCATCATCAGGTGAAGAGGAGGGGTCCCTGAGGTTTTCACCCATATTCAGCCATCAGCTCAACTATGTGTTGGTTTACAAGACAACAACAACTCTGCATTGCCCAACAGCCCTACATCACTCACCCCTTGTTGGAGCAACATTGGTGACAGGATTGGACTTGTGTTAGCTTTGACCTCTCCTTGTTTATATCAGTCTACAACTGTCTTTTCCCTTCTCGCACTGTATTTTTTACAACATATGGTCTTTCAGCTGTAGGGCTAGAAAGCCAGATGTCCTCTGCTCTTTTGGTCAATACAATCAGTTATGCTGCCAATCACGAGCCCTTTAAACCCTGCTACACGACATTACAGTGAGTTTGTGTTCATATCCTTGGTCTAAACCTATTTACCAGACTCATAATGATGCTCTAAAACAATATCTGTGCCTCGCCCAGTCATACACAAACTGCTGTATTTCAGTTGTTAAGTAATGGACAAGCAATGAAGCAGCTGTTGGAACATCGTGCTGGATTTGTCTCTCTCAAGCTGAATGACAGAATTTGCCAGGTCATTTAATCAATTTCATACTGATTTAAGCTAGATAAAATTAATCATCTTAGCTCATGGATTTGGTAGCTGGAAAGATTGTCTCATCAACATCGCAATGCCATACTTGAAATAATTTTTGGGTTATAAAGGAAAAAATCCTTTCCAGAGTTCACAGCATAGCAACCCAAACCCTGCTAAGCTGCTGCGTGCAAGACAACTAAAACTGTAATTCTGAAATGACCAATTTGTTAACTAAGAGGCTTTGTGATCAATCAAAATATGAATCTGAATGGCCATTTTTCCTCAAAAGTGAGTTAAAATAATCTAATCGATAGGGATTAGATTATAATCTTGTTAAATAGGGGAAAAAATCCATGCAAGTTTAGAGCTGATAATTTTTTGTGTCTGTTTTTTAATAAACCATCTGGTTTCTGTATTTCACTGGCAACCCGTGCATTGAGAAATTAAAACAAAAAAAAAAAAAAGGGGAACTTTAATTAGGGAAGTTTCATTCTCTGTTTACAATATAAACCAAACTCAATCTAGATTGTATTTACAAGAAGACATTAAAGCATTTGTAGTGTTTTGAAAGGAGAGTTGCAAACTTTGATTTGCACAGGGGATCATGAAGGTGTGAGGAGAAGGAAGAAAAAGTAGCCTGCCTAATTAGTGTGATTTTGGGAGCCAACATCTGTAGCCTTTAACTGAGCAGGGTTTTCTTTCTGATATAGTAAATTTTGTCCAATTTAAAACTTAAAGAACAGCAATTCAGAACCAATGTGCCCTCACTGAAGATAAAACATGATGCAACATCAAAAGGGGTCAAGACATTGAGGAGGAATGTACTTTTCTAATATTCAAGCACAAGACTACACCCTTAGGTGCCCAACCTCCTTGCTTGTGGTTGGCAGAAGCCACATTTGGGTACTTTGGTTGCCTTTACAGTGAGAATTTGTGGGGATTTGTGTGCCCCAGGGTGACCTCAGTGACAACTCAGGCAGGCAGGCAGGCATGAGTTTCCAAGCCGTATTTCAGAGCTTGGTGTGCTTTTCCCACTTAATTTGATACTTATCCTCAATGTGGACTTCATAAAGTCTGTACTGCCTCCTGCATGCTTCATAAAGTCCAAATCAGGGCCACACTCCAGAACAATGGAGTGTACCTTATAAAGTGCAAATTGGCTATGCAAACTTTATTAAATATAAAACCCTGCTATTAATTTCTAATCACTCCCCAACAATTTCATCATGCTACACGAAAGCATTGTTTTTCATCATGTCCAGCAGCTTAAAATCATTTTTGCTTTCCAATTTCAGCATTTTAATGCTTCATGAGCCAAATAAAACTAGGAAAATGTCAATGAGGTGAGAATACCTCTGTTGTTCAACTCCCTTGGTGAAAGTATTCAAGCACATGGCTTGGTTTACCTCAAACTGTGCAGAGAATTCACATCATGATGTTGGGACTAAATCTACATAGAATTTTAGGCACATAGATTTTGATAAGTTGAATCAGGGGCCAAGATTTTTTTTCAAAACATGCAATTCTGTAGTGAGGAGGCGAATGCCTGCTTAAAGATTAACAACACCTGGCACTGGATTCCCAAGAGAATGTAAAACAAATTAAATCTTCCACTCTTAGCATGTTGAAGACACATTTTTGTTGTCCATTGATACTTCTAAATCTTTCCTACAGATATTTCATAGACTTACAGACATTTGCTTGTAACCATGTACAGAAGAATTGCCTTTAGTCTAGAAAGAGAGCCATGCAGTGAAAAGAATTTAACTTAAATGTGAGCTTTCTCCATCTCAGACAAGTCCTCTAACCCATCTAGCTGTGGAGTAAAAGTGAGAAAAGACACAATTCTTCCAGGCTAATCTTGTGCTAAGCCCATTATGGCAGATACATCTGGAGAGTGCAACCACATGTGGCCTTGAAGCCAAGTTAAAAGGTTGGATTCGTCTCATTTGTCATTGTTGCAAGCTCTCTGCTGAGTTTCTTGGCATTTTCCAGCCTTAGAAAACACTTAAGTGTCTTCAGTAACAAAAATTCAGATAAATTTGTAAGTCCTAGAAAAAACTGTGAGTACCTAAAATCTCAGCAGAGAACCAATAGAAACTCCATACAGTCTGCTAATGCCTTTTTGTAATATATTTGTGTTTAAATTATATTATTTGTAAGACTGGATGGTATATGGTGGCACTTGTGAGCAGTGAATTGTTGGTGTTTGAGTATCTTCAACTCTCCATAGTTTTGGATTTCCATTCCACAGGACCATTTAATCTGCTCTGGCTATCTGGAGGTGTTTCTTTCAAGTTGGCAACCAACATCTAAGGCCATTCCTTGCTGTCTGCTGCTTGCCCCTTCTTCCAGTAACCCTTAATTTTTCTGTTTCCTCTGTCTTACTGCTCAGTGTATTCTGTGGTGTGGCAGCCACACAGACACAGCAGCATTCTTGGGGTGCAGCTCTGGCAGTTGTACTCAACTCTGAGGCCCTGGTTACAAATATATTTGAAGGAGAGGAAAACCTTCAGGTAAAACATCAGGAGAACCTTGAGAACCTCATCTTACCTGGATGGTCAAAGGGCTGGAGAACATGCCAGAGATGGCAAAGGGAGATCTTGCTTGAACCAGGCTGAGAGTATGGAGAGGACAAATCTGGAGTCCTGTGGCCATGGACTTGAGCTGAAAGAGAAGAAACTGTGATAAGATAAAAGGAGAAGGGTTTTCACCATGAGGTGGATTTTAGAGAGATTTGCAAACACCAGCTTTGGATATATGCAAAACTCAAAAATTATTTTGTATGGGCAGATCTATCTGGACCTGCTCTGAACTCTTTTTTTGGGCTAGTTGATGTCCTTTCAACTCATATAGTTTTCTGTGGTTGTGTAAGGAAAGGAAAATCAGTATTTACCAAGTGCAGAATTACACTGAGCACTATACAGAGAAAAGTGTTTTGTAGACTGAAGAGTTTATGCTACAAATGAAAACAAAGTCTTGTGTGTGTGTTTGTCTAGGGACTGGGGGTGCACTGAAATGAAGTAATTTGCTGATGTTCCACTGAAATTCAGTAGAATTCACATGCAAGAAGAAAGTTTTATCTCAGTCTCATTCTTTCCACTGTTAGGGTTCAGACATGGTGAGCAGGAAGCATTGTAAGGTTACCCAGGATGGAAGGATTGCAAGAGTCAGATGAATGTTTGGGTTCTTTCACTTGCAAAAGATATTTTTGGCTATGACATTTTGCAACAGTTAAGGAAAAAGTCCCACTTGCATCAGTGTGATATCCAGATAGACACCCTATCGCTGTTATTGGAACCATTTTTTATCAAGATGCAAAAAAAAAAATTCTTTTTATTCAGTAATTTCCTCTGATCACTCCAGGCCAGTTCTGGGCAGTGGGCTACCAATCATTTTTCTGTGAAATCCCTAAATATCCCTATGTTTAAGCAGTTCCAGTGTTACAGAATGTGAGAATAAGTTAGTTTGCAAAAGTTCTTTGAAAAAAGTAGATCTCTCTATATTCTCTCTCAGTGGACCACAAATTAAAATATAGTGAGAATATTGAATAACTAATTTCAAAGGAGATTCACAGTGGCTTGCAAAGGAAGACAAATAAAAAATGACCCCTTTACATATATGATTCATTCTGATTCCTCCACACTCTCTTTAATAATTAGAAGCACGGTTTCACTGATACACTTTACAAAACCATTCTGGGGATTCATGAATTTAAAAGAAAAAAGAAATAAACTAGATGTGAATAATTCATAGTTAAATAGCTCTGGGCCAAGATATGGCTTCAGTATTTTCAAGTATGCAGGTTTTATTATTCTCTTAAAGTATGAATAAAAACAAGGTTGTTTTATCACACTTGGACTAATCAATGATATGCCTGAAGCACAGTTGGCAGTAAATGATCCGTTTTAGTTTAAAACATTATTTAAATCGATGTGTATTGTAAGGGAGTCATAAAAATCTTCAAATTAAAGGGTTTTGAGCCATAAAAATAAGTAATATTTTTAAGGGTTTTTTAAGGCAGTAATGTTTCCAAGTAAATAGGAGATGGGCCAAGCAGTTCCCTCTGAATTACCCTTCATCAGGTTTTCACACCCTATTAAGGTACCCTTCATGAAATATCTTTACATTACACTTCATGATGTAATTTGAATGTATTAGAATTAATTTGCCAATAAACTGCAGGGAAAATATGGAATATGCTACCCCCTAAAGCTTATGAACTCTCTCTGTTTAGCTTGGACCACATACATGAGGGTTTCCAATGCAAAGTTTGCAGGTAAAGAGCGACCCTTGCAACTACAGTGCTTTATTCAGGAGTGAGCTCTTAGCCCAGGGAGGCAGAGCTGTAGGTCTGTACTCTGGAGTCAGGGGTTTTAGTTTGCTCCCTGAATGCAATACACTGGGATACCAGTGAGTCAGTGATGGCTTTGTAGACAACTTCTTGAAAATATTCCTTCACCACCAAAGGCAGGTTCCTCCATGTCTTTTTAAGCTAGCCAACATCCAACACAGTGTGCTGTGGTGCCAGCCCACCCCTGAGTCCTCTTCCCTGTCTAAAGCACGGGTTACCTGCTATAGAAGATCAGGTAGGACACAATGGATCAATTTTAGGCGATGTGAGCTCACTTCATGTCATCAGATGTCTTAGAGATGTGAGGAAAGATTTCCAGGGCAGTGCCTTTTAGGACAGGGATTTTTGCCTTGTCCAGTTTTTTATACAATATTTAAGGTGCTTTAATACCTGCCACTCTGATGCTGAGGATCTAACAGAGCAGCCAGGGAATCACATGAGAGAGCAGAGGAGAGAGGTTTTGAAGTTTCCTCATTCTTTACTTCCAGCTCTCATTCCCATTTGCTGGCAGCTTCTCTGTCTGCAGCTCTAGAGAACCTCTCCTTGCAGATTTTGGTTCAAAGGCAATGAATATTCCATATGTGTCATGTCAGACGTGCCATGCTGAGGCTTGGAGTCCATCCACCAGAGGCGAGACTTCCAGAGTTTATTCCCACTGCCTTTGATTACAGGCAATGAGAGTGAATGGAAACACTGACAGCAAGATGTATTTCATAGTGGAAAAACTGGCATGTGTTATCTCACAGTCTTCATAACTACTATTTTCTTTTAAAAAGTTATGTAAAATATATGAGTTAAGTACATCAAGGGCTGAGTTCTTCTAATCTTCAGCATCTTATGCAAACTAACTGGCAAAACCTCCCCAGCTCAGCAAGAAACCTTCCTCACTAAGTAGAACCAGAACTGGATGTGTCCAAACATTAGGAGGCAAAATTCCATTTTTTAGGATTTCCATTCAGTAGAGGAAAGAAAACAAAGAGATCCTCAGAACCAGGAATATTCTCACAAGATTTCTGAATTATTTACAGACCCAAGAGTTCTGCATCACCAGAATGGAGCTTGAAGTCTGTCTTCTTCCTACAGCACATTTTCTACAGCTCTCCTTCAGCACAACCAATTCCCATAGGACTGAGGTCTTGCAATATCCTGCTTGTAAATGGAGATAGTGAAGACATGGCAAAGCTTCTTGGCATTTCTTCCTTCTCTGTGCTCGAGAGCCATCTCTGATAGCCTCAAAGCCTAAATTTAGCAGGGCCAAAGTGTTCAGGGCTGAGCTCACCAAACCACAGCAAGCTGACCTGTCTTCCTGCTCTCTGAGGGTGCTGGAATTTCCCAGCTTTGCTGGAAACCTGGCTTTTACTACTTGCCCAAGGTCCCCCAGGAGCTGATGGTAGAACTGGCAACTGAAACTCAAAGGAAATTTGATTATGCTGCCTTGGGCAGAACAAAGGGCTGGAAATTCAGAACAGGTTAAAATTTGAGTGGTGAGGTGAGAGATACTTGGTGTCACCCACTCTATTCTTTTCTAGGATGGAATTTTGCCATCATCTGTCATGTCACCAATAGGTTTGAGAAGCTGGAAGGCCAAATTTTACTACATTTGTGCAGGTTTTTTTCCCTCATGCTGAAGGCAGAAAGAGAAGAGAAGGCAGGACATGCATGCAGTGTTTGGAGATGTTGTGAGGGGCTACAAAGTGAGGATCCTGACTTTTAATCAGGCCAGTGGGAAATTTCAATGAAGTTGCAGCTGTGAGTATCTCCTGGCCAGTCTCACCTTGGTTCTTCTTCAGGTTCCTTCCCCTATCCCCAATTCTAACCAAGCACTTCCTTATTTTATGGCTATAGTCTCCTTATCTAGAGGAGGCTCTGGAGAATGAGAATGCTTGGTTTGTTTTGGATGATATTTTCCTTAAAAAGAAATAAGTCTGCCCAGAGTAGAGAGCTGATTCTCTTATCCATTTTCTTGTTCCTCTGGCAGAAAAATCTTGGCACTGTCTTGAAGGAATATGTTATGTTTCCAGTGAAAGGAAATAATTCCAGTCATTCTCAAGTAATCCCTCTTATCCACTACTGCATTAATACTACAGGTCCTTAAAAAGAAACCCATCTAACTTTTTTTTTGGCTAAAATGGAGTCACTGAATAAAGAGACAGGAAATTAGAGATTTTTTTTTTGGTTTGCAGGAGAAGCTATCTCCTCACACTTGCAGCCAGAAATCCTGAGAAAAATTTCAAACTAATAAATAGCATTATTCTTATTGAAAATTTTGCAGAAATATTTGGCAGTAAAGAAAGACCAGTGAGATTCTTTAGAGTATAAGGTTTAAAACGGAAAGTCTGACACATTCTTCAGCTATAATAACACAAATGGGATCACTGTAATTTTCAGTTCTGATTATATGTTACAAAATCACTGCCAAACACCCATATATTCACGAGCCTGCAGAAAACAATCTGCAAAAATAAATATGGAGAACTACTGAAGAAAAGTACAGGCAGCTGTGAATGTTGGAAATATAATGATAAATCCAAACCTAAAATCAAGATACTGTTGATAGCTAGTCAGAGGAATTTCACTCATACCCTATCAAATTGAATTTAATCACTGACAATTTCCATTATCTACGAATACAGTTATTTATTTGCAGACATTCTAAGACAAAAAGCTTTTCTAAGATGGGATTAATTTTGAGAAGATAAGTACTAAGCAGGAAAGAAATTAAAGGGGTGTTATATCCAAACTGCATAATATAAACCATGAAAATTCAGACTCAAGGTTACATCAAGGAGAAGAAACCAAGTTCTAAAAATTCATTAGTTTCAGTCACATGAAAATTAATAATTTTCTCATTGGAAAAGAGGTATTTTGTTGACAGTGCAGTTCAGAATACTTGGATTAAACAAAGATAAGGAGAGCTGGTTTAGCATGAATGCAGAACAACTGCTAATGATAATATCTATCTATCTATCTATCACTTCCTGATGAAGGAATTGATTGTGAGACTGCAAAATAGAGTAACAAATTGGCCTTTCCCCATGAGGTTTCATATTCCTTTCTGACTGCTTGTAGTTGGAGTTTGCAAGAGTTTTGCTGAGAGACAAAAATGAAAACCTGTTAAAAGATGGAGCCCTCACTTCTTTGTGGTCAGAAATGCACAGTAAACTCCTGACACAGATTTCTGTAAATTGGGATAAATATACTCCCAAATATAACAAGATGAATAACAAAATATAAGGAGAGAAAAATTTTCCAGTGTGAATGGGCAGAAATTAATGGTTTCAAATGCAATAATTACATTATTTTGAGCAAAATTCTCTTTGGATTGCAACTGTCCTTGAGTGCTTGAAGTTTCCTCAAGACAAATTTGCATTTCATATTTTTCTTCAGTCAGACTGTCATTTCATTTCAGTCTGTATTGGCTTAGCAATGAGCATCCTTAAAAAGAGATAGCTGCAGGAATGTGGGCATGGGAATGTGACTCAGTGTTTAGGACATTGTAATTTTGCTGCTGAACCATTGCCTCTGCATTGGTGGCCCTTGTGATCGGAGTAATTAGTAGAAAATAGAGACTCGAAAATTATGGTGAGGACCATATGAGTTATGGTCATCCACCTCTCCCTTTGTGATAGCTGTGGTGAGGTTTGAATTAAAATTATTAATGTCTCTGGGGGGTGATTTTCTATGTGTAGGTCATGCATAGGGTCTATTTTTCACTAATAGGAATTCCTCTTCCTGAACATTCCTCCAGCCTAAAAGTCCATTTCCAAAATTTCCATTTCTCATTCCTGCCTGCCTGACTGTGTCTGCTTATGTGAATGCTGTTTGTAGAAACACCAAACACTGAAATCCTTAAGCAAAATATGCGTTTTAATAGCTGCAATTATTGCAGAGCTGTAAACTTTGGTGGGGCTCTGCAGCTGGAAGTTTTCGAATTTTCCAAAGAGTCAAGATGAATGAAGTTGTGTCTGATGGGTAAAAAGATCTCACTGTTTTACAGGGTAAAAGAGAAGTACCAAGGAAAAAACCCTCATGATTCTGAATTTGAGGACTTGAAAGGTTATGTTGGCATCTTACGAGTTCTCCTTCTTGTTTCTTTTTGGAAGCAAAATTGGGCTTGTGGCTCCAGCACACTTCATTAAAAAGGCCCTCAGATTCTCACTGGAAGCTGAGGAGCCTGCCAGATGCTAGCATAAAGGCATCTCATTTATTTTAGTAAAAGTGGGTGTTGCTGTTTAATATCATTAGATCTTCACATGGTCTTGCAGAGAATTGCCCAAGGTCATTCAATGCCTGTGGGAAAGTCCTGAGGTGTTTTTGACTCACTTCTTCCCTCTGCAGCACAATGAGCCCAGCAAAGTCACTGCTGTTTGGGAGCCAGAAGCTTATGCATAGAGAAACTTCCTCCTGAACAAACCCACCAAAAATGAAATGTGCACACAGAACTGGAGAATGATCTCTTTTGGTTTTCCCTGGCTGCTTTTGGGGCTGCAAGTATTTTCATACAAGTAATGAAATTCCAGAAACACCTCCGAGTTTGATTGGCATAGATCCCTTAGTGCCCACTTTTTCAATACATACAAAAGTACTGGAGAAGCCAGACCTCTCCATACACCTTTTAAATAGTAGTTTTGGGGAACCCTCTGTTTTAACTTTTTATCTTGCACATTTTTCAGAAAGAATTGGAGGTGCAAGTGCTTGTTCTGTATCCTTGACCAGTCTGAACCACAAGCACCCTTCCCTCTCTCTACTGTGTCGTGTAACTGATGGAATAGTCTTGTTTCCTGAACATTGGCATCAAATATGTCCTTCCAGCCCTCTTGTAGTGATGACAATACACAGGCTGTCTCCTCTTCCTTTTGGGCAGCAGAGAAGGCAAAGAAAGATTTCAAAGTGAAGAACAGGGGATTTTGTGAGGGGCAGGTGATGCTCCAGAGCCAGGTGTAAGGAAGAAAACTGTGCCTGCAAGAAGGTGGAGGAGGCTCCTCTGCATGGCAGGATACTCAGCTGATGTGGCTGGAGGGGGCATCTGGCCAGCCTGCTCTGGGGTTGTTTAATGGCTAGTCCATGAATCTGGACTTGAAAGTGATCCTAAGATAGACCTAAACACAGAGGAGATCTTTTCATCCCTGCATCTATGATTTCATGAGGTCATAATCAGCTGAACAAGGACAGCACCTTCCATGGAACGGAGTTAAAAGCTTCTGGTTATTAGATTTGGGACATTAAAACAGGGAGCTTAAATTCTGGCTGCACTGCTTTTATCTCTTGCTCTGAAAGGAAAAATCTGCTGCTCTCAGAGGCTCCCAAACTGGCATGTCAGCTGGGGCACCAAATTCCTTGGTCTGGCAGCAAAAGTAGCCATGGGAGGGAAGAAATGCCAACATTTAGATCTGGGCAATGTGTGAGCAACCAGTGCTAAACCATTCTGGAGGGAGCAGGGTGTAAAGGTGTGAAAAGCTTCCAGACAAATCTTCCCAAAATACCAGATCTCTGTGATCAATCTCTCATGTGTTGTCTCTACTGCAAACCCAGAAGCAAATGAAAGATGGTGAGGAAAACTCATGTGATTTTTAAATTACTATGACATTAAAACCAAAATCAAGTAATTATCTTAAGTTTCTATGAGTTCTAGGATGATGAAGTCTACTATCAGATTATCACCTCAAAAGGGCTGTGTAGTAGATGGCTGTGTTTGGTGTGATTGGGTTTTGTGTTCAGACTCATCCCCCACTGAGTGCAGGAGGGGAGACCAAGGGATCATCTCCAGCATGGTTTTTAACAAATTAAAAAAAAAAAAAAAGAAAATAAGAAAAAAGGTATGAATTCTGAATAAAAAGATAAAAAAGAGGGGGAAATGTGTTCTTTTCATCTTTGAAAGGGAGGAGGGAGATGGTTTAGAGTAGAGTTTCTGAGACAGAAGAGGCAGGCTCAGCTTACCAAGTTAGTTTTGGAGTACAGTCCTGAACAGTAACACTCAGGAAATGAACTTTTGCTGCTTTTGGTCTCAGCTTGCAGAGTTGGATACTGGGGGAAATCCTAAATGACAGCTAGGGGAGGAGACTGGTTTCTGTGCTCTCTCTCAGTCCTGTTTCCAACTTAATCATCATGCATTTCACTGTTGCTTCACAGAGATGAAATTTACTCATTTTTAAGCTGCTTGATGGTAAGATTTGTTAGAAATTAATCTCAGAAGTACAAGGCACTTTTTTTTTTTTTTCTTGTGGGAGTAATGAATGCCAGTAAAATGATTTATAAGAATAAAGTCTGCAGGTGTTTTAGCTCCTGCTGACATCTCCACCTCACTGCAAGGATCTGTTTGGGGCTGACTTCAGGCACCACAATATGATGGTGCATCTTTCTAACTTTGCAAATATAAGAACATAATTTTGTGTGCTGTGTGACAGCCAGTACCCCCTTAGCAAAGTGCATGTGGTGGGGAGAGACCCTCAAAAACTGGGTAACTTCCAGTAATCATAATTCATACCAGCAGACATCCAGCAACAGCTGCTGCTGTCATTTTTCTTTCCTTACCCACCAAATTCCTGCTAAAATAAAACTTGTGCTTGGCTAACCTGAGCTCTCTGGATTCTAGCTGCCCTCCAAAGTTGTTCTGAGAGTTGCCCAGTTTAATGTATGACATAGCCTTTATTTAGCTCCTGCCAAAATTTACTATGTTTAATTTTCTGTAAATCACAGTACTGCCTCTGAGTTTTTGGGGACTGTATTTCTTGACACCTTTTCCAAATTTTAGGTCTGCACTGTGGCTCTCTACCAAGAAAAAGAAGACAGATGTTAGATGAAAGCACTCTGGAGGAAAAAAAAATATTGAAAATATGATGTATATCAAAAGATGAGGGAGCATTTAGGAGGGCAACTGGGCATCTGAAGTCAAAAATGATACAATCCTAAAAAAATCCATCTTCTGTTTGCAGTTATAAAGGAACAAAACTGGTAAATTTCTTTTGAACTTTTTTTGTTTTCCTACTTAGAGGTGCTATGTTTAGGAGAGGAAGGAAGAAGTCATTTTATGTAGCCTCCAGGAAAATGCCATGTTTTTCATACAATACTTTCCTATTCATTCTTATTTGCATATTTTAAAATATATTTTAGGTTTTGGGCTGCTCATACAAATGATTTAAAAAGAAATATTCTTCAACAAATCTCAGCTGTTTCTGTATTTCCTAACATTTTAAAAAGAAAGATCTTCTGTCTTGTATATTTACATAAAGCCTGAATTCCAGATTTGGAAGATGTAATAAAAATATGCTTTTCTGGGATTAGTTCTTAGGGAAAGAGAATTCCCCAAGACCAAAAATACCCCAGTAATAAGCATTTGCTCTGTACTGGCACCACTGTGACCTTAAATTATGAGTTTGCCCCCATTTGTAGCCAGTTTCCCCTCTTTAAATGCACTATTAAGTCATTTGTAAATATCATAACTAAATCTGGAAGTGTAATTTAGTGACTCTATTTGAGGATTAAGAGGAAGAATAACATTACTTAGAACCATATGCAATCTTTTCTGCTTTGTTTAATTTATTTTACTCTATGCAAGCCTTATCTTACAGACATTCTTCACTCCAGCTTACTTGATATATTTGCAATGCTGTTAAAAATGCTATCAAAAAATAGCTAATTTTTTTTCTTTACAAAAAATAAAAAGTATATACTGTGAATTACAAAGCATTAGTGATGTGGAATCACTGTCCCTAGGAAGGGCAGAAAGGAAGAAGGTTTGATTTATATTGTTTTCAGAGGAGATTTAAAATTGCAGGAAGCATGTATTGGACTTTACACTCAGCCATACTGGCTGCCTTTATTAAACACTTGGAGCAACACTCTAGTTTCCTTTACCAAGGATGCCAAAGAATTGAAATTCTCTACTGAATACAGTCTGCATTGTGGTCTTCAGTTCAATGAGGTTTTATTCAGCTTTTTTTTCAGTGGGACCACCTCACAGATTCTGTGAGTATTTGATGTTTGATTATTGTGCCACACTGGCAGTTGCTGATTAATTTGTATATCTTACTGATAATTACAAGTCTCACAAGTTTTATTCTTACTGAACCCACCTTATGATCCCTTATGCTAGTTGAAGTCACATTTTACTTCCTTCAGACAGAGTGGATGGTGAAAAATTTTTAAAGTTCTGAGCAGCTGCTTTTGAAGTTATCCCGACTCCTTTTTGAATCAAAATGTCTTAATTTTTAGCCTTACTTTTTCTTTTTTTTTTTCTTTTTTCATGAAAACTTACCATTACCATATGGACCTACTGTGCTGTCAACAAACATAATTCTTATATATTTGGAAGGAACATGGGGCAGATTCTTGCCTGGTGCAAACACTCAGAATTCTGTTGATTGTGAAGCCCATTTCAGCCTGGAGGGAAATTCTGCAGAGACCACCTTCACTCATTGCTTGGTGTGGAGACAGGCACCCAAAAGGAACTGTCTGAAAGTTTACTCTGGACTGGACAGAGCAAGGACATCTCCTGAAATAGTGGAGTCTCATGTCATCGACAGCTAGATTTGGAAAATCTGAGTGAGATAAAAGAGAGACTGAAAATCAGGCACCGGAGCTCAGCAGAGCTGACACAAAGCAGTTCCCAGCATTCCTTACCTCCCAAACTGCTCCTTCAGTGGTCTAACCCAGTGCCCAAAACCCACAGACCCATAAATCCTCTGGCTCAGCAGGGCTGAGGAACTGAAATAGCTGTGTCTCAGTTACCACAAGGACAGATCGTCAGCCAGCAGCGGCCCCCAACGCAGAAGACAAATTGAATGCAGAGAGACAGAAATTAAAAAGAGAGGACAATGATTCACTGGGGGGAGGAAAGATCAACCATCAAACAACAGCTGTGAGAAAAATGACTGGGAAACATATATGCCACATGCACACACACACACACACACATTGATACATGGGACCAAACAGAGAAGAACATGAAATACATATTAAAAAAAAATTACTAGAAAGTTTCAACCCAATAAAAAGTCCAGGTGGTCATTTCCCAAAGTAACATCAAACAGAGATTCATTGTCCTAAAAGCTTTGATTTTCCATATTATTTCCTGTGTTTTTTCCTTTTAGATCTTCATCTATCCCACACTAAAACCAGAAGGAAGACTCACACTTGGACCTGTAGTTCAGTCTAACAGATTTAAGAATCTTTACTTTATTGACAAGGGAAAAAGCATGATGTAGAAAAAGGCCTTGCAACTTGTTCTTGAGTGAGGAGTACTGTAATCAGGGTTGTTATGATCTTGCTATGTCTGGAAAACAATTTGAGAATTACTGGTCATTGTGCAATTAGCACTGGTAGTTACACTCTTTAAATGTGGAAAATTGCAGTGGTTGAACTGGAAACAGGACTGCACTCTAAATTATCAGGGTGAAGTATCTGGTGTTCGATATAAAAATTAGTTTTCATTATATTCAGTGTTAACAATAGAAATTAATTGTTTCACTGGCCACGGGACTGAAGAGCACATTGTCAGGACATGTAATCAACAGCAGCTCTAGCACTGGAACTGGCATATGGGGAGCATTTGTCCACAGGTAATTAGAACTCCATCCAACCCTCGTTGAAATAAACTTCCCATTGATTTTAATAAGAAATACATTAAAGTCTGGACACCACAGTTCATTGTAATGTGGTATCTTTCCTTTTAAAATTTGGCGCCAGATCAAATTCTCTAATTTGGCTTACGAGTTTGCTACAGGGAATGACCTGACTCTTATTATGTGGTATGACAGCTACAAAACAGCTGCTACCAGCTCTGAAGAATGTGAATTTTATGAGCTGGGAAAACAGTTTTTCATGATGGATTGTTACATTGAAGTAGTTACAAGTTCAGGAAACATGGCAAAATTAAATAATAATAAATAGATAAAAAAAAATTGCCCCCCAAAAGAGCACTGTAATTCTTTGTTTTCCTACCTGTGCAAGAAAGCAGCAGTTTCAGTGACTGAATAGACACTCTGAGGAAACTTTTCAAAGTGCTCATAATGACATAAAAATTCAAAGAGAAGTCTTTGAAGATTATCATGTTCCTCATCCACATAGTGATTGATATCTCTGAAATCACCAGATAAAGCAGTTATTCTAATCAACAGGGAGATATCTCTTTCATCATCTTTTTTCAGCCCAAGTTTAAAAAATGGCTTATTTTCAGTATAACTACCCATTGTGCAATCCACATCTCTGTGAATGCAACAACTGAATTTGGGAGTTCTTTGCAGATTTTTTGTAGGATTGGCCACTGTTCCAAACTCACTGCCTAAGCCACTTCTTGTCATACTTGGTGCATGGAAATGAGTATCAGTATAAAAAAAATGGCTTTTATTTTTTTTCCCCAGGCCACCTACAGCTACATCCTTCAGAAAGTCACAGTGTTTCTGCAGCACTTAAACATCTGCTGTGTGACTGGCACTGGCTGCCTACATAATTTTATTAATGCCACTGAATATTTTGGCACATTTCCTCTCAGACCATTAAAATGGCAATCGCTGGAGGCAGCAGCCACAAGGCTGATCGACAGGAAAGGGTTGCAGTGCAGATGTGTGCAGATGTTGCAAGGGCTTTTTTAGAGGCAGAGGGGAGAAATGGGCACTTGCAGGTTGTGATTCAGCTCACTCTACAGAAGACATGTAAAATAAGGCAGATGAAAAACTGTGCAGTGACATAAAAGGAGCTGAAGCTAACTGCCTTTGATAGAAGGGTTCACACTGCAGATGGATACAGTCAAGTGAGATAAATCTTGTCCTGCTGGAACAATTTTGACCTGGTAGCACTTGGGATCTCCCTGTGATGAAAAACCAAGCATAGCATGGGGTTATTATATAAAATATTGTGCTTCATATTTCTCATTCAGGGAGAAGATTTAAATCACTTTCTTGCCTCATGATCTGCTCTAGGTTTGAGTCACCAATAAAATCTCACTTACTGTAAAAAAGTGCATTTCTGAGTTAATAAACAAAGTGCATTATTAAGTAATCGTTTGTAAAAATTATCCCTGTAAATAAGGCTAACACTATAAATAAGGATATAAATGGAAATAAAGATAACACTAGCAATTGCTGCTGTTCCTTGAAATAACCTATTTACCAAACCACCAAATAATTTAAACCATTTACCTGCTTTAGGGGCTGAGTAATTCATGCAGAATTAGCAGTTCTATCTTATCTTGGTGTGGGCTGGCTGGTGATGAATATGTCCTTACTTTATAGTCACACTGCAGAATAAAATGCATGTGAGGAGAAATCATTGCTGCTGGCCTGAAGTACCAACAGGGTCTGAAGAAGTGAGTTTAGAGCTGGCTTGGTTGTTTCTGTATTATCCTTTAGTTACAATGAAGTTGGAGGCACCCTGGAAAGAATGGGGTACCTGGGTGTGCTCAGACAGGAAAGGTGTGTGCCTCAAAGATGGACTTTTCATGGAGTGTTTTCAAATGCTGAATGATGGTGTCTGAAAATAATGAAAAAGAAAACAAAAACAAACCCCCAGAAGATAAATACTCTTAAGCCATGAAACTTGATTGGAAGAAAAGCCTTTTTGCTAACAATCAGGTGCTAGCCAGGCTCTTGTGAAAACCCAGAGTGAACAGATTTGTGATTACTGGGGATGGTCAGCAAGAATTATGCAAAAATTCTGTCTTTAAATGAAAAGTGGGTGATCACATTCGAGCATGCTGGGATGAAGTGTTTCTTACTCATAAACCTGTTGGTGGGCTGGCCTCTGCCTGATTTGAGTAAACTCTAAGAATTAATTACCATCTGTGCTCAGACTGGCTTCCTACTTGAAGTTCAAACCATACATAGTTCTCAGATTTATAGGTGGAAGATGAATTTGAGTTTGAGAATGGGCTACAGTCACATTTGGCTGTCATTGCCACTGCAAATGTGCTCCACAATGTGGTTGATGCCCCAGTAGTCACAAGGGTTTGCCAGGGCTTGCCTTTTTCTTGCAGGATTTGAGCTTTCCCTCTGGACATTGCACTGCCACCTGATGAGAAATGGTAGCAGCTAAACGAGCTTTGCAGGGGTTAATGGTATTTTTAATTGACCTGCCTCCTGTCTAGGTGCCTGAGAAGAAAAATGTGCAGGAACTCAAGGGGAATTGAAAGGGTAATCCCAGAGAAGGGAATAGAAAGATCTAATTAATAGATTGTAAAACTAAAAACACTACTGTGGCCATCTGATCCTGTGTAACAGAGGTCGTAGGTCTTCCCTGATTTAATTTATATTTGAACTTTATTTTTCTTTTTAAAAGCTATCCAATGCTCATATAGGAGTTACTAGTGATGGAAAATCTTGCAGACACCTTTAAGCAGTGGCAGTGATTAATTTTCAATGTTTAAGAAAATAAAAAGGAAAAAAAAAAGAGGCAGAGCTTTATTTTTGGTCTAAATTAGTCTGATTTCACCTTTCATGAATTTCAATTGTGAGTTGCTACAGAACATATTGAGTCAATTTCCATTCTTTTGGTCCTCTTCCAGCAAAAGATATGGTTGTGTTTTCCTTGGAACGTTATTTTAAGGTCATTGAGAAAGAAAATGAGAGAGAGAAAAAAGAAAAGGAAGAAAGAAACTAATGGTCAGTGCCAGTATGAGACTTGGGATTTCTTGCTCTGACACTCTCCACTTCACCCAGCTGACAGGAATGATTCAGAGCCATGTTTTGGAACAGTGTTAAGCATGCACCATGCAGCCAGCATGCAGGGAACACTCAAAAGCAACTGCACACAGGTCCTTGTATTTCTCATGGATCCAGGCACTTCTGAAGACCCAAAACAATGCTTCAGTCCTGAACAGTTCTTTCCCTCTTCCCTCCTCCCTGCAACTTTTAATCTCTCTGCCTCAGTTGCCCAAAGAATATAGAAAAGGAGAAAAATGCTGCAGGGTTAAACACTACAGGACTGGGAGCTGTCTGCATGCAGGAGGAAAAGCGACCATATGAGCCCCTAAGACAGAAGCAAGGGTTGGTTGGATCACTTCCATATCACACTTAGGATCACAGGATCACAGAACAAGCTGAGTTGGAAGGGACTCCCAAGGATCATCCAGTCCAGCTGCTGGCCCTGCACAGCCCCATCCCCAGGAGTCACCCCCTGTGCCCCAGAGCATTGTCCAGACACCCCCTGAGCTCTGCCAGGCTGGTGCTGTGACCACTGCCCTGGGGAGCCTGCTCAGTGCCCAGCCACCCTCTGGGGGCAGAACCTTTTCCTGATATCCCACACAAACCTCCCCTGACACAGCTTCAGGCCATTCCTGGCTCCTGTCCCTGTCACCAGAGAGCAGAGATCAGTGTCTGTCCCTCCTGTTCCCCTCACGAGGAATTTGTAACTGCACTGAGGTCTCCTCTCTGTCCCCTCCAGGCTGAACAGACCAAGCGCCCTCAGCCTCTCCTCACACGGCTTCCCCTCACGGCCCTTCACCATCCTCGTGCCCTCCTTTGGGCACTCTCTGACAGTTTCGTGTTTTTGTTATCTTGTGGCACCCAAAGCTGCCCCCAGCACTCGAGGTGAGGCCGCCCCAGCCCCGAGCAGAGCGGGACAATCCCTCCCTTGCCCGGCTGGCCATGCTGGGCCCGATGTCCCTGGAACAGGGATGTCCCTCCTGGCTGGGAATGTGAACTCCACAGCTCTTTCTGAGCTGCTGCAACCCTCTGCTCAACCATCCACTTGCTCTCTGCAAACCCCAAGGAAGAACATGACCACAGCCTGCAGATCCTCACCGTGGATTTGGAATCTGCTCTGTGCCAGCAGAAAGGCACTCCTGTGTCCCAGCAGGCTCTGTCCCTTGGCAGGTTCCCCTGACATTCTTCCTGTTGAGGAAAGCTTCTAGCAGCTTATCATCAGGGCAGGCTACGTTTTTTGGCTGGCTGGTGCATATTTGAACTTCAGTTCTCACTCTTGGGACCTGCAACCACAAACCTCTTCCAGTAGAAATCCCAAGTCTAAAAACAGCAGAACAGATGTGACCATTTTTCAGTGAACGAGCTCTGGTGTGACTAGATTGTTCCATTCAGGTTTGCTGATTTTCTCTCTTATTCTCTTTGCCTCTTTTTCCCCCTCTTTCTCTTTTTTCCTCTCTCTTTCATTCTTCTGAGTAAAATAACCTTGCTCTTGGATTTGAAGAACTCTTTTCTAAATTCTCTTCAATGAAGTTCCAATTTGAGAAATAAAGGCTATAATATTCAATAGAGATTTTGTGATTCTGAGAAATACTTCTTTGACTAATCTGACAGTATGATTTCCAATTTAAATACCAGAAATGAAGACATTTGCATGACTGCTAGATGGTAGATATTTTCAGAAAGAAAGAAGTTTGATATGAAATATAGGAATTGTTTAGAACAAAATGACCTTAGTATGAATCTGGTAAAAATCCAACATGAATGAGGATTAGAAAGTAAAGTAATTTATTTTTCTTTCTCTTCATTTTTCAGTCTGAAAGGAATGCTGCTTTTATAGGTTTTAACTTAGCTGTTTCATTTATCTGAGTTGTGCTACCATGATAAAAATAAGGAAAAGGATGTTTCAGCTTTTTTTTTGGCCAACTTTTGTTGTGAGCAATCTTTGACCATGCAGCAGAAGAAACTATTGATTTTTGACTGCTCTGGTTTGTCAAAAACAGTGCATCTATTCTGTTTCTTATCATATATTTTAAACCCAAATTAAGTTTTGTGGGCCCAACTAACAGTTCCCCATGTACTCAGAGACACCTGAAATCCTTCTTAATTTTCTTAGTCCCTCTTGATTACTCAGGAAAAGGTCTTGTTTTTCTTTAATGGGAGCCTTGCCTGGGAATCAGTTTTAGGATGAAGGTCTGTCTTTTTATTCAGCTCTCAGCTGGAGACCAGTTGACTAATACTGCAAGACAGTATTAATACTTTGCTGTCAGAGCCTGTCAATCCAGAGAAAGCAAGTCTGACTCACTGGAAAATATCCCCATGAGAAAGAGCCTTTCACAACCTCCTCTCCCAATGCATGGAAAGATAAATGCTAGGGTTCAGATTTTCCCTCCAGAGACTGTTCTTCAGGAAAAGTCAAAACAGACACATGCTCAAAGTAGGCTCAATAGATTTTACAAGATATGACATAAACGACAAAGAATTTCTAGCAGTGGCTCTCTGCAGACAGATTTATGGAAGATTGAGGGTTTGAGGATTAAACTCTCTGTTGTCTGGTGTGAGACAACCTGATTATTCTGTCCAGCTGGAGAAGAGACGAGTAGCAGGGTCCATCTCAAGAAAATGAATCTATTTAAATGATGCAAAGCTGTCTTCAGCTGGAAGTGTCAGGGTGACACTGAACATAAACACTCATGGATTGTGGCTTGCATTGATATTCTTAAGTGAACAAGAGGCGTGAGGAAAATGCTACCAGGTGTTAAATTCATCACCTCAGAAATGGAACAAAGTGAGCAAAAAATAAATTGAAGGGATGACTGTATAGCAAGGAGCAGGCCTTCAGCAATATGCAAAATGAAAATGAATGCTACATTTAATTCAATTAAATATTTTTTATATAAAGGCATAAATAAAAAGCCACTGCTGGCTTTTATTTTTCATTTTCACTGGAAGTCACGCAGCCAAACAGATCTCTGCTGGCACCTAGAATATTCATGTGGAGAGGAAGGAGGATGGAAGGAAAGGATGGGAAAAATTATGTGAGTAAAAATAAATGGGGAAAAATCCAGTATAATGGCATTTTAAAAAGATGCAGATGAAATTTAAACTTAGATTCAGATGACTTGCCTTTTTCATGTTTTAAATTATTTAAGGAAAACCATCCTGGAAAACAGGAATTAATTCTTTGTACAAATTTCCTAAGTGTCACCTGACAGTATGTTTAAAGTATAATTAACTCATGCACACAGAACCAGAAGATGCTAAGGAGAAACACATTTTCTAAAAAGTCATGCTAAGGGTCATGTCCTGAACATATTTGTACATCTTTTCCTTTGTAGCACAACTGCAGGCAGAACTGACCTAGATCAATATCATCTGTGAGTAGCCCTGATGGCTTCAGTGTGGCTGTCAACACTGGTGGAGGGCAGTGAATCTGTTTTCCTTCTCCAAACCATGGAGCTCCCTAAATACAGTTGTGAGCTCTTCTCCCTGATGTTCCCTGTCCTGCAGATTCCCCAGCAGGGACTGCTCCTCCAAGGATCATCCTGGAGGGCACCCAAGGGCAGCATCATCGTGTGATGCAATCTGGACACCCTTTTCTCTGGCCTGTTCCCAGGGTGGCAGCACTGAAGGTAATGTGCATGGCCCTGCTGTCCCTGTGCCAGCCTGTCCCTCTCTGAACCATGTGGGTTTCCATTTGGCAGCTGCCTTTACCCCCTAAGAGATGGAAGAGCTGCAGATTGATGGGTGAGTTGAATTGCTTTTGGACAAGCTTAAAAGCTCTTACAGTAACAAGGTCTGTTACTGTTTTGGGGGGCTTCGGTGCCTCTAAATACCACTGTACCCCCAGGCATGACCACACTTCTAAGAGGCAGCCTCAATCCCAGAGTTTTCACTCTCTGCTGCTGGGAGTGGAGTGTCCTAATGATGTGTAAAAGGCAGCTGTCCCCAGGTCAACTTTCTCTGCAGCAACAGGGGAAATGTAATGTGCAGGATTTCCTCCATGCACTTATCTGTGGGGAATGATGTGGAACGAAAATAACGAGTAATTTTTCTTTGGAAAATGATTTACTGACCATAATTAAAATGCTTTGCTGTTACCTACTGCTTTTCATCAATTAACCCCAATATCCATGATGAAAAAACATTGGTATTCTTGTCACCATTTTATAATTCAGATATCAAGGTCTGGGTGTCGTATGGGCAGAAGTCTTTGATTTTTTTTTTAGCTGGAGTTTAGGACTGCAGTGCTTCAGAGAACTGTGTCCAGCAATATGTAACTAAGGCCAAAGGCAAGACACAAGCTGTTTTAGGTTCATCATAAAAATCTCCAGATTTTCAACTCTTTGCTCATTCCACTCAACCATGCTAGCCCTCTGAAGTGCCAGTGGTGCGGAAGGAAGAGGATGCTTTATGATCCTTGATGACTATAATGTAGCACATAAAGCTCTAGGGTGCTTTCAAACTCACAGTGATCTTGTGGGGTGGAAAATTAATCATGCTGCAGCTACTAGGAGAATATATTTTTTTTGTACATTAGCTGCTTGGGTCTTTTTCCAAACCAGAAGATGATAAAGTGCTTCCCACTGCTGGATGGAGACAAAAGACAGTGTAATCAACACAAGCAGTAAAATAAGCTGAATAAGCTTCTCTGGATTCCTGATTACTAATGTAATTCTTCTACAATCATTTTTGGCTCCAGAAATAAGAACCATTTGCAAAATAAGCAATTTTTTTTAAATGCCAGAGTCAGATTGTTGCAAATGTTGGATCTCACATCCTGATCTACTCTCTCAAACTTAGCTGCCAATCTTTCCTTACTACAGGATATTGATATATTAAATGTAAATGTATAGACAGCTAAATTTTTGGAAAGTGCATGGAAATTGTTCTCTGTGGTCAACATGTATCAGCAAATGCAACTAAAATAAAATATAGACAGTGGTTTGAGGTTTCTTAAGACTCCTGATATTCCTAATTAAAAAAAAAAAAACCTTAGTCAGCTTTCTTTCTTCCACTTTTTTCTTGCAGACTGATTTTGTCTTCTTACAGCAGAGATCTTTCCAAAGACCTTGTTCATATAGCAAATTTTGGGGGATTTTATGATCCTGGGTTCACCATGCATAGCATAATTCACAAATGCTGCAGGTTCATACTTGCAGGGTTTATTTTCCAGCTGAAAACTTGCCCTTACATAAATGAGGCCCTCTGAGGTTTCTGACATGGTTGTTGTCTCCTTGTAAGCCCTTTTCACTCCCTGTTCCAGGCTGCAGCATTGGGATTTCAAATGCTCTGAGCAAGGTCAAGCTTTGCATTTTCCACCTTGGTGTCACTGCATCACTGAAGGGATAAGAAAAGGGAAATAGTGTAGTTGTGACAGCAAAAAGAACTCTCTGGTTCTGCAGTGCAGCCACCTTTTCCTCACCATGCACATCTGCCACCTTCTTGTAACCTGTGGGTCAAAACTCAGGTCAAAACCTGATACTGAACTTGGAGGGGAAAAGAATTTTCTTTGAGTAGCAGCAGCCTTCACCTAATCAAGTGCTGTTTCTTAAGACAAGAAAAGAACCAGCTTCAAAACAATTGATATTTACCTGTTCTTTACATTTCAGCAATGGAAGAATTACCCTAATTTAAATCAGGTTTGTATAGTATCTAGTATCTTCTGATTGCAGCTTTTCAGTCTGAAGAAGATGCTGCACATCATCATCCCTCTCCATGCTCTGGCACCAGACTACTTCCACTGCAGTCTCCTACAAAGTGGGAAAATTGGAAGTTGAACAAGAATAACTTAAAAATAGAAGGAAATAAATTATCATGAAATGAAAGGAGTGCTGAAAACACACTCAGAAAACCCTGATTTTCATCATTAGGCTTCTCAGCTCTTCCTGTGCAAAGCTGCAGCATTTGCAAGAGTGTGCTGAGAAGCTGTGTGCAAGAGAAAGGTCAAGTATAATTGTGAGGGTTGGCACCTTCTCAAAGATTCCCATGAAATATTTTGTCTTGCAAGTCAGCTGTTTCCTGACAAAATCTGGGCACAAGCCTTGCTAGCCCACTGCTCTACCACAAATTTAATTTGGAAGATCATAAGACAGCTTAGTAAGGTGAAAAAACCCTGAGTCATTGTAGTAATAATATTTTATGGTAATTTTTCATTATTTGCAGAATGGTTTAAGTTGGAAGGGACCCTAAAGATCACTTGTACCAAGACCCTGCCATGGGCAGGGACACCTTCACATAGACCAGACTGCTCCAAGCCCTATCTAACCTGACCTTGAGCACTTCCAGGGATGAGGCAGCTTCTTTGAGCAATCTGTGCCAGTGCCTCACCATCCTCACTCTCAAGAATCTCTTCCTTATAGCCAATCTAAACCTAATTTCTTTCAGTATAAATTCATTACCCATTGTCCTGTCATTATGGTGCTATGGAAGTCTTGAAATTGCTACTACAGGGCTTATTTTTACCATATGTCAGGTCCTGTATACTTTACAGAAGTAAAAAATGGTCTTTGGAGTTGAGTAAAGGTGCTGTAGCTCATTGCCATCACTGAATTTTTAGAAGTAAGCACAGTGTAAGTGCAGAGCCTTGTCCATGGCCTTATGGCTACCTGTGTTTATTGCCATTATTAACTATAAGTGAGTCAAATGAAAGTCTCTGCCCCAGTGCCAGCTTATTTGGGAAACCTCTTTCATTGTGGTATCTGACCCCCTAAGTATTCAGACCCAGCTGAGCAGTAATACCCTCACTCAACCCTTCATCTGCTCACTGAAATGTGGTGGCTTTGCTAGGTTGGTGTGACCTGAGTCCTCACTGGGGTAAATTTCCAGCTGTGTGTCGTTCCTCAGCAGTTTCCAGTTCTCCCTAGGAAGTGGTGTCCCCATTTTCTGGTGTTTCCACAGGAAAGTACATCTCCTTGGACAGTCCTTAGGGAGAGGGGAAGGAACTGCCAATTAGAGTGAAATCCTGGGAGGGTGTGGGGTGTGAAGATGACATTCAAAGATATTAGTGCAAGGCATAAGAAAGTGCAGAGGATGGAAGCTTCCAGTGGTGACTTCTGTTGCTCTCCTGACAGATGTTTAAGAAACCCCAAACACAGCAGGTTCCATGGATAGAGCAGAGAGAGTAAAGCTCATGGGGGAGTAAAAAAGCTTTCCTTACCAAACATGGGTCACTGTCTGGACTCATGCAGGATTAAATCCCCTTCCAGATGCAAATCAGTGTTTTCATGCTGCCATTAAGTGGTGCTTCCAGAAGCACAAGGAGCATAGAAGAGATACTGAGCAGCCTGAGGATGGATGCCCAATGATGAGGATGGATGTTGTGTTGTGGAAAGTTTTTGCTTGAAATGTACCTCATCAGCATCACCCTGATCTTCTCTCTAGTGAACATTTTTACCTGTTTTCCCTCCAGGTATGCACTGAGAAGCACCAACAGTGATGTTGGAATGTGAGGCAGAGAGAAGTTTGAGCAGCATCATGTGCTGCTGCTCTCCTGGTCCCATCCCTGTGGCATCTTCTGTCTCTTTCCTGTACTCCATACAGATGCATAGATGTTGAACAGTCTTGGAGATAGGATTGTGGGTTAATGGAGTTTGTCACTAAGGGCTCTGTAGAACAGAAAGGAAGAGACATTGCAGACCATCTTTTTTAATTTCTGCTGTCTCCTGGCCGTGAAGCAAAGTAGATTGCCAGTAAATAACAAGATTCTGCAGCTATTTGTATTTCAGTGACACAGAACTTTTCCTTCAAAGTTGCTTAATATGCCATTTTCTTTCCCCTGCTTTTGCTATGACAGTATATTGAATTTCTTTTCCTCCCCACTTTCAATTAATGCAAGATGAATCTTTTTTCAAAGGCCTTGTAGGAGTCAGGCACCCATCTTTCATCAATTTTCCATCTGAGCTGGCACCAAATTTACTTAGACAAGTCTTGAAATCTCACCCGTAGAGTTTGATGGTTAACTAAAGAGTCCTTATTGGAAACTATGATTATTGCAAAGGTTACTGGCAATAAACATCACTTTGTTATGCCTGTGACGTGTGTGCAGTTGATTCATTACAATAATGACACTCTTCACCTAGGTAGCACTTTTCATCTGAACTGAAGGTTCAGAGTCAATATTTCCATTTTCCTGGTGTTTCATATAAATCTCTGCATTTGTCATTGACAAATGAAAGAGCTTCAGAAATGTTTTCCCCATCATTTGTCTCCTGGAACATAAAAAAAACAAGGAAACCTCGTGTTGTATCACAAAGAGTAGGAAAAAAAAGAAAGTGTTTTTTTGGCTCAGAGAACTTAGTGAAGGCAGATATGATGAAATAGCTGGGGGACACGCTGGGCCCCAAATCACCGTGGGTGAAGGCATCAGTGCATGGACCAGGATGCCCTTTGTGGGTCCTGGGGCATTGTGTGTGGGCCTTAATAGCATGGCCTGCCCCTCGCCTTTGCAGTGCTCTGGTACACAGATAATGGGGTTTTGCTCATGTGCTCTCCAGCATTCACTCAAAATCAGCATGCAACAGTGAATCATTGTGACATGATGTTCCTTTTTCAAGCACTGCAAGAGAGAGATTTTCCAGATAGAGTTCAGTTTGTTTTCTTTTATGTGTGATGGGAACCACACTTGGAATTTGCACTGTTTTAACACTTCCCTGCAACCACAGCTGTTCAGGCTTTCATTACTTGTGAATCAAATATGTCTGACACACTCCTTTGTCAGCCAGAATGCAGGTAAAAAAAGTAGTAAATGCAGGAGAAGTTCTTTGGGTAAAGATTGGCAGAAGTACTTCTCATGCCACCTATGCTGAGTTTTCCTTTTGCACAGCAAAAAGCACAAGATTTTCATTATGGGTTACTCTGTAAATAAAATTAACATATGAGCCTAAACCCTCTTTTTTTTTTCAAGCAATCAGTTCCTAAGGACAGCACATAATTTAATCTCTTTGTTGATGCGTCTAAAGCTGTAAGAACTGCATGTGCTGGAAAGTGCACAGATACACAGTCCAGAGACAAAACCCAAAAGCCTGGGAGGGAGGCAGAGCACTTTGTTTTATCATTAGAAACTGTATAGAAATATAGGTTGAAAATTCTGGAATTAATATGAAAAATGTTTCCCAACATTTCTGGCCAGTTGGGTCTGTTTCCCCTTCTGTGTCTCACTTTCAATGTAAAAAAAGAAAACGTGATGTCACAGAAGTAAAAGCTACAAGAAAACCACAAAGTAAAGTAAAAATATAGATAATTAAAAGCATGCCGGTGAATGACTGTTCTGTGGTTTCTCTAATGTGGACCCCATAGGAGGATGCAGTGTGTGAGACTCTGAATGCAGCTACAACTTTGGAGCTCTTTTTCCCTAACTCCAGTGATGTGTCCTCAGGGCAAAAGATATTCTTCCCAGGGATGGTTTAAAAACATTTAATGGAGTTTTTCCATGAGAAGAGCTACAAAAAAAACCCTTCAATAAAATGAGCATAGAGTTCATGACGGGATGCTCTTACTGAAAAGAGCCTCCAGCAACAACAACAAACACTGGCTGTAGAGTCAGCGATGAATAGAAGCTCTTCAAAAGCCTAGAAAAATAAAATCATTCAAAGACTAATGGGTCATATGAACCTTAGCTGCTTGCCATGAACTTGCATTACATGTCTGATGTTTTAAAAAAAACTACTGCTGCTGTTGCACTATTCCATGGTTGTAGATCTCTTCTTCCAGCTATGCTCTGCAGAAATTAGATTTGTTCCTATCTAATCCACACATTGCCATTGCCACACTTACTTCAAGGAAGAAAAGCTGTAAATTCTATAAATTTTCCTCATTTTAGTCACAGTTTTTAGAACAAAAGAAAAGTGCTATAAGAAGACTTGGGTGCTTTCTTGCAAGGTATCAGAAGTGGAGAAGGGACATGGTTTCATGATGGCTTTGGCATTACTGGGTTAGCAGCTAGATTTGGTGATCTTAGAGGTCTTTTCCATTGATTTCCAATTGATTCTATGATCCTATGCATAAAATGTGTGAATGCACATATAAACACATAAATAATATGGATGTGTAAGGAAATTTGCCTTGATCATTGCTTTGAGGCCACCCTTATACCTACTGTCTTGCAGCTAAAAGGGCAACTACAGAAAAATACAGAAAAATGCTTGTTCTGCTTCAGAATAAACCAAGGAGGAAACAACCCAGAGAGTTTATTTTCCCTCTCTGATTTTGGTTACTTTCCTTTGAAATGGAAAATCCTTTGATAATCAAGCCATGTTTGGAAGTTAAAAAGGGAAAAGGAATATTTCATCTTTTGTAACTGGTGAAAAATAGTGGACTTTGAATGAAAGTTTTGCTGTGAAGGAGAATCATTGTGGAATGGTTGTCCTCTGTGAGATGACTTGTTGGGCTACTGCAGCTTGTTCTGGCAATGACCTACTCAATGAGGCTGGACCAGCAAATGGTCATTTCTGTGGGGCAGCCATGATGTGTTTAATGTTCTCCTAACATTGTTTTACCCTATTGGATGGCAGTTTTTCTGTAGAAATCCAAAGAGCTTATTTTAAAAGCAAGTAGAATTTAGCTTAAATGGAAGGGAAAAATATCTAATGTCCTGGCTTATTCCTTTTGATCTACCTGGGCATCAAAAGGCACAAAATATAGTTTCTGGCCATATGTTACACGCACAGATTTCTGATGTAAGTGGTGCCTATGACAGGGAAAGGAGTTCATCTGGCTCCATGAAGGCTATTAGAAGTATTGTTGTGCAGATCTATTTTACCTGGAAAGCACATTAGTACATGGGTGGAGATAGCTAGAACTTTTGGAATCAAATATGCAAACAACTGCGTTTTATTCGGAACTCATTCTTCTTTGCACATTGGAATATTTTAAGTTTCCTTAGCACATTGCCCAATTTTTCCAGCATATACTCAAACACCCTGCATGAAATGGAAGCTGTCTTTGCCTCTGTCACAAGCACTGGCTTCATGGACATTGGGTGAAAGCTTTGGCCATGGTTGCTTAGATGCATATTGCTCCATTTTTGTTTGTCCTGGTTAGTTTTGTATCTTCTGGTATCTTTCTCTGCTCATCTGAAAAAGATCTTTCCAGCTCAAAACAAGCACTGTTGTGCAACTTTTTGAGAGTTGATCTGTGGTAGTTTGGAGGGGACAGGGAGCAGTTTCACAACATTGACTAGAAACAAACATGCACATCTTTTAGCTTTCTGACCCCTTTATTGGAAAAATTAATCTCATCAGAAAAAATGCACAGTATCTTTTCAAAATAAAACAAATGTTCCTGAGCCTGTTGTTTGGTTTGTTTCTTTGTTTTTGGAAATGGGTGTTACACACAGAGTTACAGAACTGAAATGTCTTGTGTGATGTCTGATGCTTTCAGAACATTTGGGAGCTGAGGAGAACGTGTGTCTGCTTTGCATAGCAGACAGTTCACAAAATGTTGCATTTATAGTTAGAGAAGAAAATAAAACTTCACCAACAGCTCATCTGGATCTTAGTTATGGATTTGCAATAATCTCCAAGACAGTGAATGATTCTGACTTCCTGCAATGCCATTGAACTCTTGTCAGTCCACTCCATTCTGCAACAAATTTTAGGAGTGCAGGAAGTCAGCAGTGGATCTTCTTGAGCTTTTTGTCATTAAGTTTCCTAGAGGGATACAGACGTGCAGCAGGATTGAACTCTTGTGACATTTTCCTTGACTTGTGCCATCTTATGCTCAGTATTTGATAATCCTCAGTTTTTATCAGCTACAAGAACTTCCTGTGGCACTTTCACAAATAAACCACAGTTCAGTTGTAACTGGCAGATGTGGAAACTGTGCAGCCCTTAAGTACTCTTTCTTTTACATTTCTTTGAGATTTTGACTTGTAGACTTTTGTATACAGAGAAAGCTCCAGGTACTATAATCAACATTCTGTGAGTGTGGGTTTCTGAAACAGCTGTTTATGTGGATAAAGTGTTTGATAAGTTACCAGGGACAGTTTATGGGTGGTGTTTGTGCTCTCTACACGTTGTGCCGTTCAAACAGCCCTTGACTTCCAGCCAACAGATGGGGAAGTCATTAGCCATCAGATTTGAAGAACAGTTGCTTTCTGTGTTTACAAAGTCCTGTACATGATCTGTTTGTTGACAAATTGTAAACTGAATGGGAAATGTCTGATGTCTTCTCAATGCAACTTATGTAAGACATTGCAGGAGTCAGCCTGGGGTTAATTTGAAATGCTGCTTGTTTTGTCCAGCACAGGGCTGAGGGCTGCAGCAGCTGACTGAGAGGGTCACAGATATGTGGTGAGAGAACAGGAGCCATCTGGAACAACAGCCCAGGCCACTTTGTGACTAGGACACAAAGTACATCCTCTAAAAGCACATTTCTGAAGTCAATAATCTTAATAGGTGTAAGAATAGCACCCCAGGTACATAAATCTCACTAATCTCTAGTCTAATTTATGCAGTGCTCTGCTCAGACTTGGCAGAGTTGTAGGGATAATAATTTCTCAGAAGGAAATCATTGTGGACAATCTCTAGAAAGTGTTCTGATGTGTTATTGACACCAAGTTTGGCATTGCCCTCTTTTTTTTTTTTTCTCATTGCCTAGATTCCTCAGCACATAAACACATCATCAAATTAATCCCAGCATTAAGGGCTTACATTAGGAATGGTATTGGCTCATTATTTGTAATTTATGAGTTAAGAGTCACCAATAGTTTGTAACATTTCCCTGTGCTGTAATAATGCATTCCACTTTCTGAACTACAGTCCAGAGGCAGAAGCTGGTTATTGCAGAGCCAATGTTGCGTCAAGGTATGCAATGGGTTGACTTGGTAGAGGTAAATCAGCTCAGATAAGAATAACTTCATCAGGTCCTTTTAGTTATTTACCTACTTTTAGATATAGAATTATTTTCCTATTTTATAAAAAATCCATGAGAGGGGAGAATTTTTTAAAGATTTAAATAGGTCGGGTAATTTCCAACATGGCTCAAACAACTTATTGTTCCACTATAATTTCCTTTGTAATACCCACAGATGTGACTGTCTCAGTCTTTTTCTCTGCCAGGATCTCCAGATCAGGTAATTATTTGTGAAAAACACAACAGAATGGTTGGCTGAGGCAGGTACAGTTGGGAAGCTCAAGCTTTAGGTATCTTACAAAGGGTCATTTCAACACTAAAGAGGTCACACATGGTGCAGCCTGGCTTTGAATCTCCACCAAATAACAGAAGTGGAATTTCATCCTGCTCAGCACAGTGTCCACACAAAATACCAGGCAGAAAACAGCTTGGAATTTCTCATTGGTTTTAGAATTTTTTTTTTCACATATTTCTGTACCTTCCAATCAAAATGTACTATGAATGCATTGCTGTAAACATGGATTTACCTTCTTCAAATAAAATAGAAAGATCATTCTTCTGTTTTTCATGGGTGTCACATGTTTGTTTAAAGGAAAGTAAGTCACAACAAAAAGCTCTTCCTTTTTCCCTTGACAGTTTTTTTAGAAGCAGGACCCTGTAACATCTTGGAAAATATCACTGAGCATTATATTCTGAGTACAGTCATATCAAAAGAAATTGGTGGGCATGATAGTCAATTAAAATCCAGAAAGAACTAAAATATTACGAAGGCAGAGATTTATGCATAAAATAATTTTCCATTTATTAAAAACCCACATTTTCTAAATGTGATTGTCAGAAAGTTTGATCCTGATACTTCCCTGCTGAGGTCAATGAGTACTTTTTTGCTTGACACATGAGCAAAGCCTCAGTCAGAAATAATCTGTCTTTTCTCTCTCTCTCCATAAATATACATACACACACTTACCTACCCACATGAAAGGGATTAAGAGCACAGATATTTAATCATTGCCTTGGACTTTTAGTGACATGACAAAACTTTTGAAGATCTTTTTTTCCAGTCAGAAGCACAAACCCAGATATGCACACCCCATTTTCTATTCAGTCATGAGCCATCATATGCCTCTGAAAAGTGAGTGCAAAATGCTACCAGCATGAGAAACAAATTTCTAATTTATTCACATAGGCATGACATTATAAAGCATAAGGAAATGGAAAAGCAGGCCCTCTGTGTGGACAGAATCAGGTTTCTAGATGCTGTTCCCTCTTGTGCCAAGTTTTTCTTGTTGTATTTCTCAGGTAATTAAGTTTGCTTCTAGGAAGCCTTGTTCCTTTTTCCTCCTGTTCCCTTTTTATAGTGACTGTGCCCTGAAATCCCACACTACACAGAGACAGGTATCAGGACTGCTACACCTCCCCTACAAGTGAGTGAAAAATGGAGATGTTTGATATCCATATCAGTTGAATTTCTGGTTTCATGCTCATGACAGCCCCTTAACACAGAGCAAAGGACTTTCTCTGGCTGGTCATAAGTGGTCTTGGGGTTTTGGATCTGTATCTTCAGCATCTCCTCCTTGATGTACCCTGTGGCCACAGGCTGACACAGCACATCCAGTTCTGCAAAAATGAACAGTTGGAGGACCGACTAAGGCAACATTTTTAAGTCAAAAGTGTTTCTTTATTTAATAAAAGAGTGTTACATGGCCATATTTCCAAACTAAACTTCTCACTTCATGAGTATTTCTATCCAAACCTTTGGAGTCAACATTACTTTTCTTATACAGCCTAAACAAACATGCCCTAAAATTATGAGAAGTTTCTGATTTGGACCTATTACTAACTAGACACAATCTGCCACCACTTTTTTGTTTTTAATAATTTTTAAATTACTAACTTTGGAAAAATGCTGTTCATGTTTCCTTCCTCCTCCATTTCCTCCTAAACCTCCTGGTTCAAACAGAAGACCCTTCTGCTGTTGCTATATAAAGGAATTAGGCCATTTTCTGTGGGCATAAGAGGTATAGGAAATTACCCAGATCTCAGCTCCATGTAGTGCTGAGTGTTTCAGCCATTATCCAGCAAAGCACTTAAGCACATATTTAACTTTCAGCACCTCAGGAGGCTCATTCATATCAATGGGTTTACTCAAGAATTTGTGGGGTTTAGGGCAAGAACTCTCAGCATCCTGCTGAAGGAGGAGATCAGGATGTGAGAAACTAAGGGCAGACTAAGAGCAAAAACCTGCTTATCTCCAGATCCTGGAGGTATTCTGATATTTTATGAGGAAAAGTGTGGGAGCCATGAAGTACAAGCCTAAATAATTTGCTCCTTTTGATTAGGAGTTGTGCAAGGGCTAACGAGGATTATTACTGCTCCTGGGAGACGCTGCTTCACATAAAAAATGGCAACAAAGAGAAGCCTGTGTTTGAATGGCATTGACTTGGAAATACAAAAGGAAAAACTGCAGCTCCACTGAGCAGGGTGGGGTAAAGAATTGAAAAGAATAAAAAAAGTCAACTTCTCTTGACGTGATATTCAACTATATTTTCCCAAGGAAAAATAAAATGTAATTTATACAGACTTTTGAACAAATTGAAACCATATACCGAAAATTGACTTATGTTTTTATGGAAAGAACAGAACACATTTAATAAGCACTACCTAGAGCCAGCAGCCTTTCACTATATAACTTGCAGGGTGTTTTAGTTATACTGAGGTCAGAATGTCTGTTTCCAGCTTTAATCAGCTAATTCAAGATTATATTCAGTCTGAAAAAATCTAAGAAGGTTTTTCTTCTTAGATGGCTTGTTATTTTCCAAATATGAAATAGAAATAAACCACAATATATCCGTTGATTTTTAAGAAGCTAGATTACATTTATGAATATGAAAATATCCTTGAGTCCATTAAAAGAAAAAAGATAAAACTACTTATTTGGGTAAAATCCATGTTTGAATTTTAGAGTTTTGCAAATTCCTTTTTCTTCACCACTGTATTTAAGCCAGATTTTATGTTGTATTTGGTTGCTTTGTATTACAAAGAGATGGCTAAAAAAGAAGGCAGTCCCTTAAAACCATGTGTGGCCAGAGGGGGCTCCTCATTGGAGGACCTGAGCTATATTCTGTCAATTGTTAGTGGATATTTTTATTGTGCATTTTCAAATATTGGCTCATTGGCAGCAAAAGTGGGAGAGTTAGATGTAGGTGACTTTTGTGTTTTTTTTCCATGCTGCTTCTACAAATTGCAGTACTTGTGCCTGTTCCCTTATATGGAAAATGAATCAAAAAAAGAGAAAACTGAATGGATTCTTTGTTTATATGTCAAATGCAATGTGAATTCATAATGGTAAATACATTTTACTTGAGGCAGGCACTGGATGAAATGCAGAAGCAGGGTTTGACATTGGGACTGAAACTGGACCATGTTCCCTTCCTCTGTTGCACTAGGATGAAGAATCACTCAATTTTTGCTTTTGCTATTCCAATGCATCATGATTTGTTTGTACATTCTTGAGCAATAGAGCATTTTCAGCCAGAAGAATGGAGAATGCAACTGGCTCATGAGTGCTGATGACCTCCAGAGAAGCTGAAGGATTGGTTTGAAATGTCATCAGACAGAGTGGAGAATTTGAGCCAGACTCTTCCATACCCAGGTCAAAGAGAAAGGTCAGGTTTGTACTGGGGGCTGCAGTGTGAGGAGAGGGAGGAGTCATGGTGGGGTAATTTGGCCAAAAACAAGAAAATAATAATTCTGTTTGTCCTCTTGAAGGATATGTGGTGGTACCTATGTTCAGGAGTATTCCTTAACTCAGAGGGTGTTTTTCTGCAGGTTTGGAAAAGAGGAAAGATTTAGGATGTGCTCTTAGGCATTCCTTTTTTTGCTCAGTTCTAGATGGTTCCCACTTCAGAAACTTCACTCTTTTGAATCTCATTTTGAGACGTTTAATACTTCCTGGCATCACTTTGAGACTCCAGTCACCTAATGCAGGGTTGTGAATGTGGCTTGCCAAAAATTTTAGATATATGATGTTTCATTACTCTAACTCATAAATCATTTTGTGGCTGTAGCTCAAATACACTACTTTTCTCTTTTATGCATGGTGGTTCACTGAGCTGAATGTTATTTAAGAGAAGCAGCATGGGCAGGATACCTCCTAAGAAATAGATTCCATCAAAGTAGCATTTGAGAGTAATGAAGATGTCCAAGAGTGTTTTATATATTGAATTAAGATATGTGCTTGCTCAGGTTAGTCTGAAGGTATCCAGAAGGATCTTCCAGTTGCTTTCTGCAGATCTGAATTTTCATCAAATGTTTGAGCCTTTATGCTGAAGACCCTACATTTTTTATCACCCATTTAGGTATGGAGAGAGTATAACAGCCCTTGCATGTTTAAAACAGTAGCTGAAGTACAACTACAAATGTGCTCCCACTTTCTAAAAATAAGGATTTTGCTGTAACTCAAGGGAGACTGGCCTCACAGCAGCCCCACAGCCATCACTTCATGTGTTTACATTCCCAAACTATTCATAATCATTTCCATCCTGTGACTGGGTGGCAGCCACTTGGCTGGATGTCATTCAAATGCAGGGAGACAATGCAGCTTGGGGAAGCTGGAATTGAGACACCAAAACTGCCCAAAACACCCAAGTAGGTAACTTGAGCATCCAATTCTATTAGCAAATTATAATGGCTGGAGCTTGAGATGGTGGAAAAAAAAATACAGACCAAATTTTCTGCCTTCTAAAATGACACTCTCCTACTTCATGTTAGGTTTTCCCACTTTTTCCTTTTTCCTTCCCCTTTAAATTCTCCAAGTAGTAAAGCCTTAAAAGGGTCATTGAAGTTAAGCCTTATCAGTCTTATCTTTTGTTCTATTGAATGACTGTACTGTTGAGCCTCATCACCACAGATAAAACCTTCTACTGCCACAGAGATGATTTATTTTCATCTTTCTTCTGTCTGAAACAATTTTCTTCTGTGAGTTTATTCCCCATCTTTGGAACTTGACCTAAGGTCCATCACACTTAAAATTAATAAAGCCTGGTTCAACATAAACTGTAAATTCTGTCTTGGAAAAAAAAGAAAAAAACCCAACAAAACACAACAGTAAAAGGAAAAAAGACAAAAAACCCCACACAGACAAAAAACTATCAAATTGTTCACCCCACAAACAAGAAAATGGCATTATTGCCAGCTTTTATTATGTTACTGTGACTAGTATGATTTTCATTGTCCATGCTCCTAAAAGGAAGGAGATAAACTTGTGTTAAAAGAGATTTATTTATAGTCTTCCTGTTTGCTCAAAAAGTCTCAAAATTTGACCTCAATATGCCCTAAAGACTTTAGCCCAGGAAATGAAGTGTCCTCATGTATATATATTTTTAGATTTCATGGCTTTCAGCTTCACTGCAGGAATTTTGGGGTTTTGCTCAGAGTGTTTGAGTGCTTGAGGTTAGCAGCACTACAATGACTAATAAAATCATGGGTTTTTCTAATCAGCAAAATATAAGATTACATTCAAACTAGAAATCCAAGTGTAAAGGATAAAGACCAGATGTATTTCACATCCTGTTTTTTTTTTCCTTCTCACAAACCATATTTTAAAATACTTCACAGAATTAAAAACACAGAATAAATTCTCATCCCAGCCCCATTTAACTGAGAGCCCAGAGAAATAGAAATTAAAAAGACAAGACATTTAATCACCTCTGAGGTCAGAAATGTGATCAGGGATCATTGAGACATAAAAATAGGGAGAATATGGATGTAATGAAGTTATATGAAATAACATATTAGAAGATGTTCACATTCAACAGTGCCTAGACTCTATAAACAGGGAGAGACCACAGAACTGAGGTCAGAGAAGGTGACAGCTGCATCTGTGAGGAAAGCTGCAGGCAGTCAAGGCTGCTGGTTTGAAAAAAAGGCAAATAAAAAAAATGGGATTGGCAATTGTTACTAGATCATGGGATGCCTCCTTGTGACTGGGGTGATGCAGCCACAGTGTTGTTTGTTAGGCTAAATGAATTCAAAAACCATTTTGCTCTTGTGAGTGAAGACATGAACTGATGCTGCTACAGCCCAGGGATCCTGTCACTGTCACAGAGCTGAATTCTACAGGACATACCTGGACATGTGGACATGTGAAACACTGTCTTTACCCCAAGCAAAATGTAAGAGACAATTCACAAGCTCCAGTCTTGCTGAGGCAGGGGGAGATGACCCTCCTGCCATCAGGAGCTGTGTTCCCAGGTAAAAGAACCATGGGAGGGGTCAGCAGACTGCACAGCACCAGGGACAGCCAGGAAGGGGTTGATCAGACTTTCTCAGAGGTTCTGCAGAGGGAATAACTTGAACCCCCAGCAGGGACAGGCAGAATCTGTGTTCATCAGGCTGGGAACTGGAGATTCCCAGGATGCTGAAGGCTCTGAGCTGATGGCTTCTGGCATCAGGCGGATAACTCATGTCCACTTGCAGATCTGAATATATTCAGTGCCATAACTTCAGATGAGGGACCAGGAGACCCTCAGGACTTGGCTCTTTCCAACAAAGCATCCAAGGAGGGAGCAAGGAGGAAGCAGCAAGTGAGAGCAGTAGGCAAGTCATGCTTTAGGGAGGGGGATGGAGGTCCCATCTGATGACCAGACCTGCTGCCCAGGGATGTTTATTGCTGGGAGTTCAGGTCTGGGACATTGTAGAGAGGCTGCCTAGGCTTGAATGGCCCTTGGATTATTATTATTTCCTGCTGGTCCTCCAAAGGGGCACCAATGATACTGCCAGGGGAGATCCTGACTGCTTCAAGCATGACTGACTAATCATCTGGAAAGCAGATTTGCAGAGAGAAACCCTGGTAAGAGCTGCATTAGGAAGATCATTGCCAGCAGGTTGAGAAAGGTGATCTTTCCTCTCTGCTCAGCACTGGTGAGACACATCTGGAGTCCAGAGTACAGCACTGTGCTCCCCAGTAAAGGGAGACCTGGGCATACTGGAGTGAGTTCAGCAAAGATGAAGAAAAGTTCATTGGGACTGGGACATCAGACACTCAAGAGAGGCTGAATGAGCTGGATTTGTTCAGCTGGAAGAAGAGAAGGCTCACTTGGGTGATCTTTTCAATGTGTATAAATACCTGATGATGATATAAAGAAGGTGGAACCAGAGTCTTTTTGGTTTTCAGTGCTGCACACAGAAAGGAAGAAAGGCCATGGGAACAAACAGAAGTATGAGAAATACCATATAATTCAAATAATGTTCAGGGTTTTGTCAATTGTGAGAGCTGAACACTGGAAAATGTTGTCCACAGAAGTTGTGGAGTCTCCATCTTGGAGAAATTCACAACCAAACTGGACATGGCCCCAAGCAATCTGCTTAAGCTGACCCTGTTTGAGCAGGTTGGACTAGAGGATCTCCAAAGGTCCCTTCCCATCTCAGCTTTTCTGTGCATTTCAGTCTTTGAAAATGACATTGATGACTGCAGCCAAAGATTTGTTGCTTTCCTAGTGTTCAAGGCCAGAAAATTTAGCATAATCTATAATCAACTAATGGAAGTTCTTCAGGATCTGCAGGTACAAATAAGAGTTTTCTGGGGTAGATTACTAATTTTTTAATTGGAGAGGGTGATAAAAAGACTTCTTCAGTAAATCACCTGATCCCGTGCTGAAAGAAACTGATGGGAAATTTGATATTGATAGAGAGGAAAGGGAGGGAAAAAGTCTTCAGAGCCTCATGGGGTGATGGAGAGTAAGGATTCTGCTTTGCTTTTAATGTTTTCTCTAAATCAGAATTCAGGCCAGATGTGTGCAATGTGGACAGGATCACAGCCTCAGAATGATCCATGGTTTTGTGTCACCAGTGTGGAGGGCCCTGGCTACCACTGCAAAGCATCTGCTTCCTACCCATTCTGCGAAATCTGTGCTATTTCAAGAAAGCCTTAAAAATCCTTCATTTAGTTGTGCTATTTTCCCACAGCCGTTGTAACAGGACAAAGTGATTAGAAGAATATTTAATAGCCCTGGTCCCCACTTCTATGGTACTAGCTATGTCTCACCACAAATTTATTTTTATTTTGTACACAATGGGCTACAGTTTGGCTGAAAATATTTTACACCAGAATTTCTCTTGGATTTCTCATGAATGAGCTGAAGTATTTGAACAACAGAGTGTCTTTTGAGGCAAACATATTTTGTCAATTTTCAGCTGACATATTGTCTCATTCCTTTGCAGAGTACTGTCTCATGAAATCTGAAATGCTGTTGCTGATACTGACAGATGCCATAAGAAAGAATCAGTGGATAGACAAGTCATATGGATATGGTGGCTAAAGGGAAAAGAATTGTAAAGGTCTTTGCAGTCCATTTAATTCAGTTAATTGGGTTGAGCTGAGAAAGAAAAAAAAAAAGCTACAATTGAGTAACCTCATAGCATTCACAGAGCATGTTTCAAAATACTGATACTAGAAACAGACCTGTGCTTGATGAACTCCAGATGATACCACTGATGTTAAAACAGAGAAAAAACCCAGCATCCTCCCTCCTCCACCTCCTTCTCCTGCCAGAGGTAATCCAGAGATTCTTGCACTGTTAAAGCCATTATGACATATTTTGGAACTACTCAATACAAAAATTATTCCTCTTCTCTTTCCTATGATGTTTACAAATGTATTTTGCAGTAGCTCGAAGTACAAGGCAGCTAGAAAACTTTCAGCAATTTATATAAATAAATATTGTAGGAAAAATCTTTGAAGTAGGAGATCACAAGTGAACACATCTGCTTAACAGAACTGAAAGCACAAAGGTTTGAGACCTTTCCCTCTGTTCTACTAAACAATTTTTTTAAAAAATAAATGCTTTGTTTTAATGTTTTATTCATCAACTTTTTGCATTTTTTTGTATTTTAACACGTAGCAAAAAGAATGTGTAGATAAACAAATGTCTAATTTTTCTTGGTAGGAGAAATATCTTGGCTCCTATTTATTGATGTAGCATAAATGTTATCTTTGTTACCAAGGGTTTCATTTACTTTTGTCTAAATAAAGCCTTTAGGAGAAAATACTTAAAAAAAGATCTTTGGTTCTTTAGTTTCAGTAATGAAAAAAGCTTTTGAAGGTATTGTGGACTAGAAAGTTCAATATAATACCCAAGAATTTTACCTTGCTTTACAAAGAGTGTCTCTTGATCAAAAGGATGGAGCACATGAATTAAGAAGTCTTTTCCATCTTAAAATACAAGGATTCTGCCATTCATTCTATTCATAGCACAGCCTGAAACTCTTTTCATTATTATCCAGTCAGTAATGCTGAAAAAAACCATCCTTAAGCCTAATGATCTTGCTCAAATATTTTTTTTAGCTGAGGAAAAGATGAAATAGACAAAATCAAAGAAAATTCAGACTTCAGTGAAGATTTTCCCCATAGGGGAAATAAAAGAACTATTTTATAATAACTTTTCCTCCTTTTTTTTTTTTTTCATACAAATGTGTCTTTTCTTCAGACAACATGCAAGTGCCAGGCTGTTATAGGGTTTGCTATATCACAGCCTGTGAGGGAGCCAGGGACTGTTACTCATAGGAAGATTTCTCTTCCAAACTGACAATGGCCATGCCCAAACATTGGTGTTTCTGTGCAGAGAAGTGGGCAAACTTCCTTTATCTCCTGAATGTTGTATTGAATATGGAGCTGTGGTGTGGCAACCTGGCTTTAGAGAGTGCCACACTTGGAGAAATGAAAATTTACTATGGGCCAGATCAAAAAGACAAGCTTTAGCAACAGATAGAGTTTTAAAACACTTTAAATTTGCTTACTAGAAAAACTGAACAAAGTTTAAAATGTAACTGCAAGCAGATTAGAAGCAATTTTAACCCACTAATGGTAATGGTATGTCTTAGATATTTCAGCATCTCATCTAGTTTGTGAAATTGGCTGCCTTTTGCAACTGGTGTTAAATTTGGAGACTCCTGGTGCTACATTTTCCTTACCAAAATCAGTGATGGTAACTGCTCAAGGCACTTCTGTAGTCCAAAATGGAATATATCTTCAAACTGCAATGAATCAGGCAATTTCTCTTTTTGCAATTCTTGTGTTTGATTGTTGGAGATCACATAATATTTCATTGCCTTGCCTTTTCCTCCCCTTCCTCAAGTTTTTCACAGGAAATGTTTCTACTATATCTCCTGATTAGATTATATTTTCAGCTTTATGCTGCCATTGTTGTGACAACAGCCTCTTTAAAACACTGATGTCTAATGTTGCAAAATATGTATCAGGAGAAATATGAAAGCTGCACATTTTTAAAGAAATGCAAAGTGAATTTTGGACTATATTGTTTAAACACAATTGACCCAAGAATAAAGTTACCATGATTCCATCAAGTTCCTTTTACTGAGATTGTAAGATTAAGGAACCCCAGAAACTCTTAACTTCCTATTATCTTTTAATACCCATCTAAACTTTAAGGCTCTTACCAAATATATTAATAAGAGGGCTTTTTATTTTCTAGCCTTAAATATTATGCATTAATAACAAGTATCTATAAATAAAAATCTCATTTATATGTTTTTCATGATAGTGCTGTACATCTTTTGGGTATGTGTTACTTCCTATTGTGTCATTATAATCACCCTCAAGGTCTCTGTATTTCCCACTTTTATAGCCTCTTATTTTAGATGGAGAATTGCAGTCAAGAAAATGGTGTTAAGAACTTTTCCTTATGCTATCTATGTCTATATACATCTTTTCCTTATGCCCACTAATATCAATATTCTATAAAAAGAGAGGTCAAGATTAAATAATAAAAGATGTTGCCTCTTTGGAATATCAAAAAGGCACATATTTTTATTCCAGTTGGGAAGATAAGAAGAGATATAATGATATAGTGTGCTTTGTTGCCCTGTGACAAATACCATGCAAGACTTGTGTAAGAATTTTAGCACTGTCTACAATGAATATTTAGATGCTTTAAAATAATTTAGCTAGAGCAAGAATAAGACTAAAAACTGCACCAGATCTCTGTTCATTATTTTTTCTATCCTCTGGATAATCTCTAGCTCAGCTTTAGCCTTCTTGATCAGCCAAAACTGGAAACAGTGCATGTTACTTTATTTCTTTAAGATTAAGGTACAGAGGAATAAACTACTGATGCATCCATAAAAAACCAATGTGGCATGAGACATTTATGACAGACATAATTTTGATGCAGAAATCAGTGGGATTTAGTGTGCTTCTATTATGTATAAAACTTGTTTCTTTTACAGTTGACTCAATGGTTCCTGACTTTTTGCAGTCTCCAACTTTCTTTTATTTTGAATTTGAAATGACACTGCAATGCCCTGAAAAAAAAGAGTAGTGGTAAATTGGAAACTGAAGTTATTTTGGAAATTCAGAAATTTAATTCAGAAAGCTCTAAGTTCAAGAAGGATATATTCTCCTTGCTTCATTTAAAAGAGCTATGGTTAAGAAACTTGCACTAAGTATGTCAGGCATTTGTCCAATTTTCTGCTCCAATAAACACTTATTTATGTAATGTGGAAGAACTGCAGTCAGGAGAAATAAGAATCACACTCTACATAATCATGGTCTTGGTGGAAGAAGGTCCACTTCAAACAGTGACTGAAATCATGTAAGGTTTGACTGGATGCACTACAGGTGAAGTGACTCATTTGACAGCAACTCTTCTCTTACCAATCTCACTCTCTACCCCAGAGATGGACTCCAATAAAAAGTGAATCGATTAAACTTATACATTACCAATGAAGTTAAATTTTCAGAAAATCTACAATTCATTGTAAAAAACCACAAAGCAATGCCACAAGTATTCCTGATGAACTGTTTGGATTGAATGGTGGTGTGAAAGGAATTGAGCAAGCATTCAGAAGACCTGGTGAGCTGTAAACCTCTTCAAAGAGTGACAGAGGATCACAGAATCATAGAATGGTTAAATTTAGAAAGAACCTTCAAAAATCCAATCCAACCCCTCTGCCATGGGCAGGGACACCTTAAATTAAACCAAGTTGCTCAAAGACCCTTCCAGTCTCACTTTCTGCCTTATATCCAGTGTAAATCTGCCCTCTGTCAGTATAAAACCTCTGACCCTCGTCCTGTCACTACAAACCCTGGTAAAAGTTTTTCTTTTTTGTTTCTTATAAGCCCCTTTTTATTTTAAAATGTGAGTCTGGAGTCACGTCCAGACTGAACAGCTCCAGCTCTCAGCCTATCTTCACAGGAAACCTGTTTCTGCCCTCTCACCATTTTCATGGCCCTCCTCTTCACCCCCTTTAACAGATCCTTGTATTTCTTAAACTGGGCACTCCAGAAGTGGAGAAAATATTTCCTGTGGGGTCTCATGAGAGCATTACAGAGGAGAATCACCTCCCTCCTGTGACCTGCTGGGCTCACTTCTTTTTTGTGCAGCCATGGATATGAAAAGTTTTAATGTAAGAGGTGATGGTTCACATGGATTTTATGAGATTTTAGATTGCTTCACTTACAATAGGAACAGGAAAAACAAATCTCTAAGACCAGTATATTATAAGAACAAGAAAAATACCCAAGGCCCTGTGCAAAAGTGGTCCTGGTTGCATTTGTTGTAGCTTACAGATGAGTTGATAGTTTGGATACAAATAATCTCACTCATCTTCAGCTACCTACATGCCAGGCTAATTTTTAGTTTTACAAGGATATTCTTATGTTCATGCTACTCACTAGCAAGTAACTAGCTAGCAAGTAAATGAAGCACTGTGACAGTGCCCAATCTAGCAAAAGCATCAGCAAACAGAAAAATGTTGTAAATGGAAAAAAATCAGCAATGAAAACCAAGATATGAGGCATTAGGGAAAGTCTCAGATGCCAGGGCATTATTAAGTTCTAGCTAAAATCCTACTTCCACAAGCATGAAAGCAATAGGAAAGCAGGACTGGTGCAAAGTCAAGGAGGGATAAAGACAGGAAAATGATGGAAAATACAAAAAGGGCAAGTCAGCAGTGTGCCATTAATTGGAAACACACCTAAAAGTCCAGAAAAGGCATTTATATAGGACTTTAATTTCAGTCATCTATGTCTATATACATCTGTACTGCAGCTAAAGGGATTTTCCAAAGCTGTTCTCAGTCTAGGCTCCATGTCCACATCAGTGAATTTTGAAGTTTGCCCCCCAGTGTGGATGCAGCACAGGTGACCTGCAGGCCCACTCATCCAATACCCTGTTGGTACACAACCAGGTAATTCATCGTTCATTCCTCTGCCAGGAATTAGCTGAAAAGTCCCTCATCTTTATTTGATGTGGATCTAAGACAGTACCATTTAACAATACATACCTAATAAGAGTAGAAAGGAATCCTGGCCTCACACCCACAACTGAGGAGCTAAAAAAAAGGACTTCTCATCTTCTCATTGCTGAGAAGTCCAAAATACACATGCAACCTCAAATACATTAAAAATACTTAGCTAGGGGTAGGACTGTACACAAGAGGTGGCATTCCAGGCAACATGACATTAAAACCAAGTCCAAGTAAAGGATCAAGACAATGAATTAATACAAAATGAACATTAATACCAACATAATTACATAGATAATAAATATAAAATACAAAGGTTCAAACCATGACAATCAAGGAGGAAAGCAGGTGACCTGAAATACAGGCATGTGTGTCATGGTGCACATTATGTGGAAAACAATGTGCAGAAAGAAAAACTGCCTACTTTTAGAAAAGAAAGCACAATGTGTAGAAAAGAGAATAATTTTATCCTCTAAAGTTATGCTACCTCAAGAGGGAAGAAGTAACAATCAACAAGGCTGCAAAGATGTCGAGTAAAGGGAAGGAGAACTTCAGTGTAACTTCAGTGTAAGACGAGGAGATGCCGAGGATGAAGTTTTGCAGGTTTCCATTTCTATGGTTGCAGCTCTGCTGTTAGACCAGTAAGTAAATTCAATTGCTACTGGTTTAGGGAGCCAGGTATAATTTAATATCAAGTAAACAGCAACATTAGACTGAAGAAGTGAGGCCAAGTGTTTCTCATTGACAATCAACTCAGAAGCCAGTGGAAAAATGCAGACTCCTGGTGAGAAGCCCATGAACCAACAGAGAAGGAAACCAAGGAAATGGCACACTCAGAGGCAAGATGAAGCTGGAAATATTTCCTCACAGTCTGCAAACCTACAAGAACACAGAATGTCTTCAGTGTCGTAGCTTAGAGAGATGGATGTAGCTGCCTATAACAGAGGCATCATTTTAACCCTTGAAATTTTCAGCAGAGCTGCCTAGAACTGATGAGAAATCCTCCAACAAAACAGTCAAGTGCTCAACCCCCAAATTTTTTAAGAAAAAAAAAAAAAAGAAACTGGTATCATGACTAAAGTGCTACTATCCTGCAAAATGATTAGATCAAAGGTGTGACTTTAAATGGAAAATTAGAAAAAATACTCATCTAAAACTAGGAGGCCAAAGTTATTGCTAGTAGATACTTAATATGCTTAGGAAATGCACCGGGAATAGTTGAATAATTTGAGTTACAGTCCTATCTCAGAGTTATTAGAAAATGGCTATAAAAAAACACTACCAAAGTGTGCCTGAATGGTTACAGGGCATGCTTTGGAAACTTCTGTGCTGTGAGGTAAGATTGAAAATTACTCAGAAAAATTCCCTTTTGGTGGAAATATAGCATATGGCAAAGTTTCCAGGACATGGAGAGCAGTGAATCCTGAGATAATGTTATCAACACTCTGTAATGTCTCTGTAAGGCTGAAAACCACAGCACAGTAATGGCAACCAGCCAGAGGGCCTCAAAAAAGAAGAGTCTTGGATACCATTTGGCTGTAAAAGTTAATGTCTATTAAGAACTACTGTGATCCCACCAGACACTGAGGATATGAATAATTGGGGGAGTCCCACTAATTTCACCACTGACACAAAATCCTTTGAGGATCATCAGGTTGGAAGGACTGTGATGGCAAAGTCCATGCAGTGTCAATGTGGTTCACACCATCCACATTCCAGTAACTTGTAGTCCCAACAGCTTATCAAAAACATGTGAAAAAAAGAAACACAAGAAGCAATATTTAAAAGGTAATAAAAGAAACCATAGGAAGCCTGGATACGCATCAAGAGGTCTTGGTCTGCAGGAGGCAGCTGGAAGTCAACCTTAATTTTACTGGATTAATAGCTAGAGTTGTAACCCTGTTGTAATAAAAATTTTTGTTTAGGTTTTCAATCATTAGTCTTTATGTGATATTTATCAGCCCATGGCCCATAAATTAGGTCAGATGGTTTTTTTCCACCTCCTTTTGCAGAAATAATTATCTATCTTTATTCTAGCAGGAGAAACAGCTGACGGGGCCAGGGAGATTTGTTTGTTTTTTGTTTTGTTTGTTGGGTTTTTTTTTTTGGTAAGCCATATTTTCAAAGACTTGAGAAATTTTCCAGAACCTGCTCCAGGATATTCTATTGATATTTCCAATTCCTCAGAGGTTGTAAGAAGAGATTAACTGTTGGACAATATCCACGTGAGAGACCATGAACACTAGAAGTTGACAGCTTTGCAGCATAATAATCCATGGAAATGTCATCTGAAAAGCTGAGATAATGTCTGAAATTTGCCAATGGGCAAGAACAGTATATCTGGGGATGTAAAAAAAGATAGGCTTGAGCTTGATTATAAGAATTCAAGAAAGATGGAATTGAATCTGAATAGAGAGACTTGTGGCTCTTTGGATTAAGTCTCACAGGAGATAAGAACTTGCTGACCTTCAGTTCCTCAATGCTCTTCTGCCCAGACTTCTGAGGTGCTTGAGTGTTTGTTTCTTGACCTTCAGCCCTAGCAAAGCAAAGAGGTTTAGAAATACTTGAATTGGATCAGTTGTTATGATGATCTTTTCATGAATAATTTTTTGGCAAGGTTAGTGTAAATTTGGATGCTATTCATGAGCTGTTAGTATTGCAAGGTACAGAGGAAAAATCACTGATTTTATGAGAGGAGCAAATGGCAATGAACTGTTCTCCTCTGCAGGATGAAGATTTTAATGAGCTGAACATCAGCTATCTTCCAAGTCAAGAACTGCAGGACGATATGAAGGAAAACATTATGTAGAATTTTGTTCCTTGTAATCAATTAGAGATAATTATGGTTAGAAGACAATTCACACATGTAATATATTAGCTGTGCTTTCTTTGGTGTTGGGCACTGAGTTTCTAAAAACATGTCAGTGTAGCTCTGTGTTCTGTCAAACAAAGGCCAGACAGCTCTGTCAGGAATCAGAATTAATGTGGCATCAAGATATGCAGTCTTGTTAATCTGTAGCTTTCTTGAACTAAGTAAATCTGGGTTGGGATGCAGTACATCAAGTGAGGACTTCTCAGAGTGGTGAGGTATAGGACATAATCTTTTATGACTCTCTATATGTTGTAACAAATGATTGCTATTATTTTGTGATTGTGTATCATTGATTCCAGTATGCTTTGTGGTTTGTAATAACTCGGCTTTATTTCTGAGGGGCTGCTACCTAACCAGTTATTCTTCCTCTTGCATTTTCACAGATGACATTTTCTTCTATGGAATACTTTGCTCATATCCTTATTACTTTTTGCAAGCAGAGGTTTCCTCTATTTTCAGTGCCAACATTTCTCTCTTCCAACTCTATGTACTGAGACAATTTTTGGCTCATCTGAAAAGCAGTACCTTCAGGAGTGTTGGGCACTCAGTCACTCTTAAATGGTTATGTGCAGAATAATATACCTAGGAGCTCAAGATATTTAGAGGTTTTGGGTACTTTGTTCTTTTGATACGAATGCAGGCAGTCTGTACTATTTTTCTCTCTTTTGTATTGATGTTTCTGAAAAAGAATCTAAAGCAGAACAGGAAATTTTTCACTCTTTTTCCTTTGGTAATGATGCATTCAATTATGTTCCCGATGATTCATGAGGTTTCTAGTAGTGACGATTATTTATCCTGCACAGCCTCCTCAGGGAACACAGGGTGCCCAAAAGTGTGACTAAGATGGGTTAAATGCCATATGCTCCAGTCAAAGTTAGTTATGTTTCTAGGAAAATCTTTCACTACTTCTGAGCAGTCTGGGGTCTGCTCACAATTGCAGGAAGATCCTCCTGTTCCTCTTAGTCTTCCAGGCTACAACCTCCCAGTTTCCTGTGTCTCTTCCTACCTTCATTCCAGAGTATTCTTCAGGCTCGGTGTGTTCATTTTTCTTCAAGGATTTAGAAATCTGCTTCTCCTTTCTGTGACCTCTTTCTGATCCAGTGTGTTTAGGTGGGATAAGACAAACAGGTCATTACCCATCCTGCTCACCACATCCTCTCTAATACTGTGTAATATTTACTTCACACACAGGAAGCTGTGGTCAAAGAAACAAATCAGTAGCATTTCTCACTCAGAGCCTGATGGAGTGCATGTCTTCAATATTGCATTTGGGGGACTCAGAAACTGGTGGGTTATTTTTCATCCAAGCAATAAATTTGTTTTGGAGAAGACTGGTAGCAAGGTGTCAGATGCTCCATCAGGTGCATCTGGAGCACTGGTGCTTCCAGGTGTCAGGAAGAACACTTCAAAAAAATAATACTCTGCCCTCCAGAAGCTTGCCAAATTTTGTCTATGTTTTGTATGTTGTCAGTGCTGCCTGACAGCAAGAATAATTCAGAAAATGTTTAGGTCACCAATGCCACCACACCACAGATTTAAGGCAGGTACAGAGACATCTCAGCTCTGTTAAATTCTGAGCACTTCAGTACAAGTCTGGCAGCTGGAATTCCATTAAAAACCAGAGATGTCTAAGGAATGCTAGGGAAAAAACCAAACCAAACCAAACCAAACCAAATCAAAACAAAACAAACCACCTACCAAAAAAAGGTACCTGAATTTTGCAGTGATGACATTTTCAAGCTTCTTAACAAATTATTCCCTTTACTAAGTTCTTCCTTCCAGTTATAACTTGGCCAGCCAGCACAGTTCTGAGAGTACCAAATTGCATGCTCAAAAGCTGATAAGAAGTGTTTCGATTAATTTTATGACACTTGAACAACCCCCAAATTTTACAGTGTTGTGATGCCCGGATCTTGGTGATATTCCTACCGTCTATGCAGAAGAGTAAGAACCACTGTAATTTCTTTTCTTCTCTAGGAGTATTTAAGAGTCAGTTATCTACTCACAAACTTTCTATTGAGGGGAGCAAAGTGTGACTGCAGCACTTCTCCAGGGGAATGGGTTAAGACGTTCAAACTCTGTTGCCATCCCCACGAATTTCCTCCAAATATAATTAAAAAATTTAATTTTTTAAAATTATACATCCAATATTGAATATATAAATCAAAGTTTATTGTTGCTGGTAACAGAAAGCTTTAAAATAACCTCTCATAGTAATTTGGATGTGGTGTGCATGTATTGAAGACATGACATGTATTTTGAGAGTGTATTTACTTTTCATGCTGGCTTTCTCAATTATCTTTGCTCTTGAGGGCTGATACAGGGCATTGTAAAATGTTTTAGAGTGATGCACATTACAGACAAACATCAATTGTCATAAAAATTTTGTGGGTTGATGTTTGAGGACTTTAGCAAAAGCGGGGGGGAAAATGTATTTTCAGGTCACTGGATGCAGTCAATAGTGCTGAGTCTCATTTCAAGTGACTGAGACATTTTCTAAAAATCCCAGAGCATAAGATCTTATTCTGTTCAATCTAAATAAGTTAATTAATGGACTATACCAATTTTTGAGTACACAGAGAACAAAAGGCTCTATTTGGAGAGATTTGTACAGCTAAAAATACTTTTGGTGCACTGCTCAAAGTTTTGAGTTGCAGTCTTGTGTTTCAGACATAAAGTTTGAATTCTGGCTAGGACAAAGCATTGTAAATATTTTCAAGGACAAAGAAAAGTTTCTATTCTGGTGACTTTCAATGCTTAAAGTCTTCCTTTTTCTAAAAGAATTTTGCTTTTTCTGTTTTTCTACTACCTAATTATTTTTTTTTTAATTATTCCACATTGTCAGGACCCTGAGGACACCAGTAGGAGCTAATGGTCCTCAGAAGTCTCCTGGAACTTGGGACCTGGGACCTCACCCATGCCCCATCCAAGGGCTCAGGACTCCTGTCCCCGTGGGGACCCTTCCCTGCTCCCAGTGCTCAGCCCAAAGCAGTGGCTGGCCCTGCTGCACCCAGGCACCCATCTTCACATAACTAAAATCAGAGGAGTAGAAGCTAATTTTGGCTGTAGACCAAACAAATATTCCCCCACTCATTACAGTTCTGGGCTGCTGTGAATCTTAATACCTGTGTTTCTAAAGGATTTTGAAGCTGAATGTTTTAAGATATAAACTGTGGAGTAGATTGATAAGAAAATGTAGCTTTGAAATATCTTGGCAGTTGGAAAGTAATAGTTGAGCAAATAAATGCTTTACTGGTCTTATATTGAAATTTTTTCCATGAAACATTACCCTGATCATTTTTCTAAGAGATTTCTGAAATAAATCTTACTCTATAGTTGCTCTTCAAACCAATAAGCAAAAATGTCTCTGATTTGGCTAGGTGAAAAGGTTTCATTTTATAAAACCTTTCTGAATATTTACACAGGCTTCATTTAATCATCTGGAGCCATCATTTTTACTAGTAAGATACAGAAAAATGAATTTCTATTAACTTATAAAAGATGTTATTGCTTTCAGAAACAATCTGTGGTGCAATTCTATATTACTGTCACTGTTTAGAGTGTTGTTACTCTTTAGAGAAAAGAACAGAGCATTTATTTAGGGTTTCTTTCAAGCCTAGAATCAAATGAAGCCCTGACTTTTCAATGCCCATTGAAGGGGTGCTGACCACTCCACTATTTATAATCCTGCAACACTGAATCTTCCAGGGAGGAGGGAATTTCCATTTGCATTGTTCAGAATCTGTCTGTACTTGGATTTGTTTCTAGATACCTTTGGAAAGCAGGAATACATAGGACACTGTGAGTTTAGGGGAGGAATGTTTAATAGGTGAACAAATAGCTTTGGTTTTTATGCCCATTCACAGCATCACTATTTTTTGCATTAAGAACTGGTATTAATCCTTTCATTGTTCATCCTGAAGCTACTGTTTGATTTTAAGCTCACCCTGTCCAGAGCAGACCCTGGAAAAGTGGGGGTCCTGGCATGCAGCCTGATCCATGCAGCCCCAGGGGGATTGGGTTTCAGGGGTTGGATTCAGTACTGGGACAACCAAGACCCTCCTTTCAACCCTCCCTGAAGCCACACTGCCAAGGCTCTCATTGCAGGCAATGTAATAAATCAACAACAACTTGCCAGCTGCCAGAGGATTACAGTTTTCTTTTGGGAATTCTGCAAATTTTGAGATGCCATCAAAGTATTTTTGCTCTTACAGAATCCAGCATTTCTCATCAGAGGCTCTCAGTGTGACTTGAAGGCACTAATTGAACACAGGTGTATAATGAATTTGAACCAAACACAGTTAAATTTTCGACTTGAATTAGTCCTGTTATAGAATTATATCGGGCTTGTTTCACATAATGTATTTTTCATGAAAAGTATTGAACAGTATTGACAATATTTTTGGTCTTTCTGGAAGTAATCTAATACACTTCATGTTGCTTATTTTTCTGTTTATACAGAACCACCATCTAGGAAATTATCTCAAATTTGGAAAGGCACAGGTTCCAAAAGTATAGTTGAATATGCTTTATTGAAACTGAGTAAGTGATATTTGACAAAAACACAACATGTTTTTTGATATGGAGGGATCTCATACAGCTGGAAATATTCAGTTTATTGCATGATTACTGCTTGAAAATGTTACTTATGTGTTACCAGAATGTTTTTACATATGCATATACAATATAAAAAGGCCTACATAAAATACCCAGTAGCTTCTAGCCAAGCTCAGTGAGGTTCAGATCATTGAATTTATGGTGGGAATTACTGTTTTCCAGGTAAGCATGAACCCCCAAATATGTCACCATGCAGAAACTCCAAGCCCTGTGTGTGCCAGCTGCAGGACAAGATGAGCACCACAATTTCCTGGTAGAGCAGAATAGCTTGGATTGGAGCTCATGCCATTATAAAATGGGACATTGAAAGCTTGTATTTATTTATGCTGCAAGGAAGACACATAACACAATCACAGTTTTAAAACTGTCAGGGTAGAATTGTTTTTGGAGAAGTTCAGAAACCCAGAAGTCAGATATTTAAGTCTCAGCTGGTTACCCCTTAGTTCCCTTTGTTGTCAGTAGGTAGAATCAGAACTGAGCTGTGAGAGACTTTTTTTATATACCCAATTTTAAAAAAATTGAAACAAAGTCTGCTTTTCTAGAAAATAAGGGGAAGGGATGCTTTTGGTGATTAACTGAAATATTTGATCCTAACTCTAAAATTATTATGCTAGGATATGTGACTAGATTTCCGACTCTCTTGATTTTTATACACTTTCAAAAATTAGTACTTATCACTATCTTATTAAAACAGTTTATGCATACCATGAGACTGTTTCCTAGTTCATCATGTTCTGCTGTTTGGGATTTGTTTGTTTTTCTTTGCTCATTTCTACTTAAAAATTAAGATCTTACTACATGTAAAATTTTGCAAAAGGTTTCTCTTACTGTAGTACCAACTGTCATTACCCATGCCTTGCACTTCAGTAATTGCTTGGATATTTGACAAAAAGATAAAAACTTATCCACTAATTTATAAAATGTACTGTTTAAATTAGATAGAAGCTATGGGGGATATTACACACTTATTCATGGTTTTGGAGCAGGCTTGGCAGATTTGGCAAGCATCAGAGTAATTTGAAAAGAGGAAATCACACAATGTTATCTTGTTGCTTCCCTTTTCTATTTTCATACAATCCAGGAGATGAGGCTCTTGTCACCAACTGAAACTCCCACTATATGAAATTTAGCTAGTGTTTTAAAATGAGCTTGCAACCTTGTAGAATGGATTTGCCTTTCACTTTTTTCCATTTTATGCTAATAATATTTATGTGTGATCTTCTAAATTCAGCAAAGCTTTAATTTGTTATACAGTCTTGGAGAGCAGAATACTTTTATATCAAATAGAACACATTCATATTAAACTAGAAAATTAGATATTGCACAGCAGCTCCTTTTTAGTAGCCTTGTTCTAAAATATCTCAATCAGAATTTGCCTTTGGATATGTGGGTATTATTGGTTTGTGGAAAAAACACTTAACTGAACTCTTCTGTCCTAAAATTCTGTTTTCTCCTTGTCACAGTCATATATGGCAGACAAGTCTTGATACAATAAATTTGTTTGGAGCAACCTGGTCTAGTGGAAGGTGTCCCTGCCCATGGCAGGGGTTAGAACCAGCTGATCTTTAAGGTTCCTTCCAACCCAAACCATTCTCTGATTCCACAATGTGAACTTTTCAACCTAGCACCACCCCTAATGAATTATTCCAATATTTTGTCACAATTAAATAATTGTACAAGTTACAAGGTACTGCAGTTTTTAATATATTTAATCATTGCCAGTTTTGTCTCATTGCAACCAGATATGAGCACTACATATCCATATAAGAAGTTATAAATATATGTAAATACACACACATATCTATTTTTATGAATGTGTATATGCAATACAAGCTTCGTAACAGATTTAGTATTGTTTTCTACATAATTTCACTTGTAACTATGTGTTTAATCACCATCTTTTGAGCAACCTCTAAGTATGATGGAAAAAAATTCATTACTCTGATCAAAATTACAGAAATATTTCCTTTCTGAAATAAAAAAAAATAATTTAGATATCGGGAAGGTATATGAAAGCCCAAAAGATTTATTTCACCTAATACCAGTTTGACTATAACAGCAGTAAATTTTCTCTGGAAGAAACTTACGCTTTTTATATTTTATGTCCCTTTAAAGTTCTTCACATTACCTTTAGCTTTGATTAACCTATATCGTTATATCCCATGTGTGCTTTTTGCCTCCCTGTTGCTCATTCATTTCCCCTACAGATAGATAATGAACATAAAATTAATTCTAATACAGACTGAACACATTAACAGCCTTATTGGGCTTTTGTATTAAGATGAAAAAGCTTTAAAATATGTTTTTAATGCAGAGAACAAAACAGTAATGAATTTCAATATGCATAACTTGCTTATTCAAAATATTTCTAAAAAGTTATTTATAAAAGTCTTTACTGCTGTAATGTGAAGCTGTAAGCTTCTACATTTTTCAACAGTTAAAAGTCAGTGTAAATGAAGAAATCCATTATTAAAAATTATATAAAGAAGGTCCTTTTATTTGTGCATGTGAATATCTTTTCTGTGCAGGAACACTGGGAGTTCTGAACGGACTGCAAATTTTAATTCTATTATTTTTTCTTTTCCCATTTTTTCTTAATAATTTTGTATTGAAATGCTTATCTGTGTTCACTTCTCCCAGTGAATACTCTTAAGATTGTAAACTTTTCCTAAAGGTCCAATACCTTTCCCTCTACCCCATAAATTACAACTCCATTGCAATGAGTTAGTGCTATAACAAAGACTGGCAATGCAGTGTATTTTAATAGACAAATTACTCTAAATTAAGCTCTAACCATCTGCTCCATTCTCATTTATGGCTCTAAAATGAACGTATTTTAAAATTATATCATTTAAAAATAATGCAAATGATTGAAGTCTGCAGTAAGGCTTCTGCATATTTGTTCATTCAGTGTAGCATAGTTATGGTAATAGTGATGTTTCTTCCTTGCTCCAGGCATGTATGAAGGAGAAAGTGGTTAATGCTTGATACAATAAATTTGCAGTTATTATGACGCATTAAGTATGTCAAAAAAGATATTTTACTCCTAGAGAGTTACACTGAATGTAAATCTCTGTATTGGAGCATCCTGATGGGATACCTGCAGGCAAAGCTTTAGCTAATTCTACAACTTGTAGGGGGTTAAGGATATCAGAGACATTAAGTGCTGACAACTGTAGTTTTAATATGCTGGGGAAATGAAGCTGTTCTATATCACTTTCTGTATTTGTTAACTGTTATGCCACCACCAGGGATCTCACTAGGATTTATAGAGAAAGAACATGCTGATTGCTATTTAGAGGGAAAACAGTAATTTTTTTCTCCAGTAGTAAATTGTGGTACAGACTGATGGAGCAGCAAAGAGGAGAAAAGACATTATATTCTCAAAGGATGGAGCTGGAAGTCCAAGTAAATCCCATTCCCTCTCATTGCCTCTCTGCTTTGTTTGTGTCTTCCATATTTTAAAAATATTGCATTAAATGCTTACATTGATCTCATAAGTGAGATAACTTTACTATTATTTTTGACTTCAAAAAAAAGCATCAGCAGTCTAAGAACATTTATCTCTGGCTTCATGTGACTGTAGCACTTCCATGGGAGAGCACTTGTGGAAGGTGCTCAATATTATTCACCATGCAGAGACACCTTTTCTCCTGCCAGACTGGGCAGGCTTCTCATCTTATAGGAACATAAAACAAGATCAGCTGAAATGAGGAAGAGAGTCTGACCTGCAGATTGTGACCATATTCAGTTAAAAGATGGCATCAGTTTTACCAGTTTGCCATTTCAAAGGTAGCAGTTTTGACTGGGCTAAATAATTGGGCTGCCTGCAGAGACAGAGGGAGGAGTGTCACGGGGCTGTTTCCTCCATGTGTTTTTAGTGAGGGTGAATTTCCTTTTGGAAGTGTTACTGTCTGTGGAGAGAGCCTGTTTGAGCCAGATGCTTCCCTGTTCCACAGCTAAAGTTAGACAAGAACACCAAAGTTACCATTCACTCATAGCACTCAGCAATGTCTCCCTTTCAATCATTTAGGGAATGGCATCAATGATTATAAAGGAACATCTGCTGATGGCTTTAGGAGGTATTAAGTTTGGAATGACTAATTTAGTCATATAATTAACAGAAATACGGTTTGTTTGGCAGAATAGGAAAAACACACTATAGAGATACTGATGGTAATTGTGAGGGCCAGTAATAGAAATCAAAATGTATCACTTTAGTACATTACATCTCTGAGTCTGTCATTCCAAAGTAAGTGCCTCTTAAAACCAGATGCTCCCCCTGCAATATTTGATATGTGTTTATAATGGATGAACAAAGGAGGTATTATATCTTTTGTTATCACTAAGCACCAAGGTCAAATTCGGTAAGTAAGCAATGATTTCAGAGTTTTAATTATATACAAAATAATTCTGTTTAATTCCTGCAGAAATCTGTCTGCCTCTGGGAGATGTTCTGGAAGGGAGGGTTTTTAAATTGGCCATCTTTTTTAATCCTTCAGAAAACATAAATTTTAGTGTATGCATTCTTTTCTTAGCCTAGTAAATATTAGGAACATAATTCAGATCTTCCCTGTTTGATTGAGAGTGTACTGGAAGGACAAGGCATGGGACTTTTCTTCACACTGTAACATAGTAAAACTAACAAAAATGTATCTTCTGTAGAATATTAATCACTGGAATTACAAGATGTATTAATACGGATAAAATGTGATTTTACTCTATCTAAATAAAACTTATTGACCTCTTCTTATTGAAGTTATTAAAATTTTTGTTTCCAGAGTCTTCAGAATTTATTTTTCAGTGGTTCATTTATTATTTAACATATGATTTCATTCTATTCCATTCAAATTTATAAACTAAACTTGTAACACTAAGAATTTTCCAATACACAGCTAAGAGCTGTGATTAAGGCTGTTTATTTCTGTTCATACTTTTCCATTCTCCACCCTATTGTTTGTAGTATTTTGTTTTGCCAGGATTTTAAAATGTCTTTTACTACATATCTTCTAATTAGGCAAAAATGTTAAGAAATGAATCTTGCATTTGGAAAAAGAAAGGCAGGAATCTTCCTTTCCTTTACTTTTCAAAACTTCCCTATAGATTTTTTTTTGGCCAGTTAATTTCATTTTGAAATCATCTTTTTGTTCAGTCTCACAAAACTCCTGGTTTTGGCAGATTTCTGAGAATCTGGTACTGTTCCACTCTTCCCAAGAGGAATGGATTCATCAGCAGGGCAAAGGTGAGGAGTTGAGAGTTCACAATAAATGAACATTCTTATATTATTTCATAATCCATACTGTGGATGTTCCTGCTATCTTGATGGAACCTTTTGGTACACGTGTGTACATGTTCAAAAGAATTCTTTTTTTTCCTCTGTGGGACCTGAATTTCTGCTCATGCAGCTCTCTATCAGAAGATTTTTCCTGGTGAAAAGGAGAAAAGTATGTTACAAGGGAAAAAGAGAAAATTCAACTTTCTCAAAATTACTAAAAATGTTATTTTCTAGAATTTAGTTCACTAACATTGATCTCACTATATAAGTTAATGTGTTAGGGGTTCTTTTGGTATTGTTTTGGGGTTTCTTGGGGCTTTTTTTAGTGAAATTTTTTTACTAGAAGAGAAACCACATTTAATTTTCCTCCTGTCTAAATTTTCCATTTGTATTTAGGAGGTGATAAGTTTGGGGCCATAGTGGCTATTACTGTTCTTTCTATGCCCTTTGAGAGTTCTAACTATGAAATGAAGCCAAAACTGCAGCTGCAGCAGCAAAAATGCACTTTTAAAATGAGAAACATCTTGCTGTTTTCTCCTTCCCCACAGTAAAATTTTGCTTAAGATGAAAAATTAAACACCATGTTACAATTAGGCCACAATCTATTAACACCTAATTTGGTAGAGATAAAATTAAATACAGGAACAGCAGATATTTTAATAGATTATGTGTTTTGCACATATTATCACACATGCACCATTGTATGAAGTACTATGCATTCAGAAGAAAAAAAAATCTTGTGTTTTCAGTATTTTAACTCCTTATTCTTCAGTTTTACATTAATATTCTCAATTGAGAGCAATTTTATATACAAACATCATCCTGACATGAAATTTTGGTTTTATTTCATGCAATACTTTCTGTAAACAAAAATTAGATTCAGTGTGCAGAATCTAAGCTTTTTTCAGTGTGAGATATCAGCTTCATGTACTTTTAAAATTTCATTAATTCTAGCATTTGTCCTTTGAAGGGGTAATGATTTATTGTGTGTGGAAATTCCACAATACCCTATTTTGCTTTGACAGCTGTATTTATTCCAGTGAGCTAATTAATAGAAATCACAGTTGTTAAGATGGTTTTCTGATGTGTTGACAAAACCCAAATAAACAGCTGAAAATTACACACTTTAGTTTCAAAAAGGAAAAATGCTTTCCTTTCCTTGACTGCTCTTCAGGTATAGAATACAAGGATTGTCCATTGGAAAGGAAAATTAATCCAGGAAAATCTTTCACTTTAAAATGCATTTTTGTAATAGTTGCTTTTTAGGATTTGTCTGTAATATTTCTAAATTAAAGAGAAAAAACAAAACAGTTGAAGCGAAAATCATTCTATTATTTTCTTAGTTATTGGAATTACTTCCCACAGTGACTTAAGCAATGTGATTAAAGTGACTACTTTTCTTTCATAGTCTGATTTATACAGCAATCTATGATCTGAGATGTAGGAATGTTTAATCTAGCAGTTAAAGGCATAACAAGATATTACTGAAGCCGAAAGCAGAAGTCAGAAACATATAAACTGCCAATTAAATGCAACTTTGGAAAACGTAATGAATCTGACCTTATTTTTGAGCATCTTGCTAGATGGAGGGCAATTAATGACTGACATTTCTTCTCATGGGAAGTGACAAACTCATAATCATTTGGAGTCTTGAAGTCAAAATTATGTGTCTTTGAAAAGAACATTCAACAGCCCTGTAAAAAAATTAAGAATGTTAATGTTAGTTTATGGTAAGAAAGAATAATAAATTCCCCACTATGAAATAGCAAGTTTTAGGTCCTTATTATTTAGAAGCTAGAAAATATGATTATAGTGGATTCTTCTGGTCTTAACAGACTGAGGAGCTACAAAAATCTGTTGAAATAATACATGATATGAGTACAAGGAGGAGATAGAATTTTGCAATGAAGGATGACATTGTGGAGGCAGGCTGGTTTAGCAATTAGTGCATGGATTCACAAGTCAGAAATTCTACATTCTATTCCCATACCTGACATTGATTAGCAAGTCACATTAGGACTTATTATCAAAAGTCAGATATGCAGCTGATCATCTAATTAAGATCATCATGCCATTAGCATAAATGCATTTGCAAATCATGTATGCAGAGCTTTAGCCTTTGTTTAACCTTGATCTCTGATATGAAAGCAATCTATGATTCAACCCTCTCATTCCATAATTTGAGCAGCTCACAATTTTTTGATGTATTTATCCTCATCAGATCCTGTCAAACTGGATATTATTATTTATCCTTATTTTTAGAAAGTGGAAGTGCATCACAGAAATAGAAGGTTCTGAATTTTGAAGATACTTTAGCATTTAAAGATGCAGATAACCAATTAATGAAATTTTCATAAGTCCCAAAGATGATCATATCTCTAAGTCCTATATACATTTTAATGACATTTTAAGCACCTAAATTGTGTTTGAATTTGATCCTAAGTCTTGTGAGGGTCTATGAAATCAAAGTCCATTTAAAAACAGTGTCCACATGTGCAAGTAGCACAGACCAATATAAGCAAATTAATAAAATGAAACAGTTTGTAAGAAGGATCTGGCTGTTAGACACCTCAGGAGGCTTTTTTGCTGGTCTAGTTCTACACATGCTTGCCAAAGATCACCTCCTACTCACTTTCATTCCAAAATTCAGTTTGTGTGGGAATCCAAGACCAGTCAGTAAATACAAAAAAAACCCCATCATTAAATGGGAATAATCAGGGAATTTGATTCAAAAATTGACAACCGAGCTAAAATGTTGATGTAGCCTCACCCTGTGATTCTTAGAAACATAACAACCTAAGAAGTGTAAAAGTAATGGAATTTTGCCCTGAAAAAGTAGAGCATATTGATGTCCTTATTTGAAAATTTAGTACTAGTAAGCAGATTTGGTCATCTGAAAAGTATGAAAGGATTGTTTTGGAGTAGCTCACTGAAAACCTGGACAGAAACTGTTAAAACTAACCTTGGAAGAGATGTACTTGATTTATGGAAGTCTAGCCAGCTTAACAAAACAAAATACTTAGCACCTGTCCAGTCTGAAAATATTGCTGTATTCTGGGATTATTTGAGTAAGCATTCTCCATTTCTAGGCCAAGTTTATGAGAGAAAGCAATAATTTTCCATCTACTGCACTGCTCTCACACTTTAATGAATTTTCCATATTATGAGAAAATGGAAGAAGAAATGCATCATTTCAATGTTATTAAGTATATCAGTAAAACAAAATTAAACTTTCATGCAATAAGATGAAAGGAGATTAATATTTCAAAGAAAAAAAATGATTGAGAGCTTCATTCATTCTTTTGACTAAATTAATTTTGTCACTCTTACACATTCCAGAGGAATATCATGGACATATGAGAGGTGCTCTGTAACTGGATATTTCTAACTTAAATATTTTATTTTTTCCAAAATATGACATGTTGTGCCTGTATATGCAAAAAAAAACCCAAAAACAAACAAACCATAGCAAACAGTTCTTTTGGCAACGGCATATGAGCAGCATTTCCTAAGCTATAGAGATCTCCTCCCTTCTTGTGCTTTGGTAAGGCTGACATACTTAAATAATAAACACACATGAGCAATACTCAAGAGAGGTCAGCAAAAGGATGCTGGAAAAGAAGGAAAGTTCATTGTTACCACAATGGCCTTTTCATGCTCTGAAATATTACATCAGAGTTAAAAATGCAGGATGTAAACAACAGCTATTGAAAACACCCAAATGAACTGAATAGGGTCAGATGTTAGTAACTCAATATAAAAATCTATAAGACAATAAAAAATACTTCTTTTTATCTGAATTTTATGTATTTATGTGCGCTCTTTTTTTTTTTCTTTTATTTTCTGGGACTCCAGTTATGAGGTAACTACAATAAGGTTCCAGGCTTTTCTTGGCATGTTCCCAAATGAAGAGATATCTTAATCCACATCCTTTCCCTACCTTTATGTTTGAGTGAAAACTAGAGCCTTCAGGACTTGTACCAAACACTGTGGATGGCTCAAGAGAGTATTTTTTCACTCTAGAAAAGGAAGCTCCTTCAAGAGATTTTCCATATGTCACTACCAAAAGGATTTGTGATATCCTAATATGCCTGATCACACTCTTCTAGTCTGATGGATAAATTGAAGGAGGTAGGTTTCTAGAAGTATACCATTCTCCTTTTCTTTCAATACTGTGTATGCAGATACCTTGGCTGCCTTTTTAGTATGTTTGTGCTAATAATGCATATTCATTTACATTGTTAGTATAGCTTGGTAGATAATTGACAGGGTCCAAACCTAAAATTCCACATTACTCTGCCTTAAAAAGTACTTTGAAAAAATATATCTGCAGTTTTGATTTAAAACTAGTGAGAATACTCACAGTTTAATTAGCTAATTTTATAAGATTTCCTAGAAATTTTTCTCATGGGGTCTCTTTCCCTCCAGTTTTAAATCTGTGAGGGCTTTCAGACTTGGGGGCAAGATTAATATATTTTCAATCACAGCTGTTTGATTTCTTTGTGTTGCCTCTGCTGCTATGCAGAAAAGAGGATCTCTAGACATCTTGGAAATAGAAGGCCACTTAAAAAGAAAGAAGCTTCCTAGTATGCTGATCTATATACTTGTTATCTTGGAAGCTACTTAAAAATTTAAAATTTTAAAGAGAAAATATAGTTTTTTTATTCTTTTACCACAGGCTTTTATTGTAATTTCTCTAGAGAAATCCTGTCTCCCTTTATTGAATACTAACAGGTGGGACATATTCTATATTCTCCAGTTTGATCTCTGAAGCCTCTGTCTTGGATTTCTCTTGAGGAATGGGAAGACTGGGAAGTGAAATGAACATGTCTACAGATCCTGGAAACATCTACCTGTGGAGTTTTAATTTTATTTTTTGATAAAAGATCCTTATCCTCTCCGAAATGTATGAAGTTTATGAACAGCTGTTAAAAAGCAAAGGTTGGATTTGGAAATCTGTTTCATTAAAGGCTGATAGGAGCTGATAAATATCCTAAATGCTCTCAATGGCTTCAGAATGGCAGTACCACAGTGGGTTTTAGTGAAAAATCACACATGTGGCATATGGAAATTCTCTGTAGAAAAATACATTGATCTTTGACAAGATCTGGCATGAATGACTTGGTGTCTGCCAAGATATTTGCTACAATGGATTAAAAATACTAGGTCTGAATGGATCTTAAAGGTCAGTTCAGAAAGAATTTACAATGTACCTGAAGGAAACATGAACAAGGAAAAAAACCTTTCCACCATGTAAAGACATGATGTGTCTGCTTTGTGTATTGAGTGCCTAAGATAACAAGAAACAGAGAGGAACCTGAAGCAGTGAGGAGTAGGGATGGACCAGCATCACTCAGACCATGGTGAATCCCAGCAGAGGAAAGATCTCTCATGTTAATCAAAGTTGAAGCTGATAAACTACAGAAAATGGGATTTGGAATTCCTCAGTTTTGTGCAGATTATCCTAACTGATACAGTTCTGGAAATCTTACAGAGACCATGGAGGCTTTTGAGCTTACAAAAAAGATAAGGGATGCTTATATAACAGAGCCATTCTTATTACCAAAAGGCTTCAACTCCTGTTCTTTTTTACTTTCTCTCCCAACATCCAACAGATTTTTCTGGCAGATCCCAGACATTGTTCCTGCTGCAGGTGAGAACTTTAACTCAAAATTCCTTCATTCCTTCAAAATGCTATACATTTGGTAATAGCCACCTCTTTCACTGAGTTTTTCTGAAGTAGAAACTTTCTGAAGTTTGTTTTCCATGTGCACAGATAAGAATCAATCTCGTATTTCATTATTTTAGGAGGCAGTCAGATGCCATGACAACAGGTAGCAGTGCCTTGAGCTGGACAGAAAATTAGTCAATAGCTGTGAGAGGTGACTAAAAGATCAGACAAGAGGTAGGCATATTTTAATTGTTTTGTAATTAAATAAAGATCTATCCATCTGCTCTTTTCTGTACTGCCTAATACCAATTGTCATATACTTATTCTGGACTATGACAGTGCAATCCACACTCTGAAAGATGAGGATGAGCAGAAGCCTGAACCACTCTGGCTCATGTATTTGCATCCTGTCTCCCCAGAAACCAGGGCCTAGGGAGGGTTCATCAATCCAGGTCTCACCTCAGGTCTTACTCGAGGTAGGAAAATGAAAAGGATGCACATCTGAGCCAGAAAACCAGGAGAGACTTTGCAGTTTGGTTGGAAGCACTATAGACTGCCTCCAATTTTGACTGCTTTTTGCTTGATAGATGAAAAAACTGAGGTTTTTTTTCTTTTCTTTCTTCTTTGTGGTTGTTGGGGTTTTTTTTCTTCTTGCTTTGTTTGAAAGGGTGTGACAGAACAGCAGAAGGGCTGCCTCTGCTTTTCCTGGCTGTGGCAGCTTGGGTCAGGTGGACTGTGGGGAGGAAAAGGAGGAGATTACAGTGTCTGCACACACATGGAAAGACTCCTGACAAAGCACATGTCTTGCCTGTTGCAAAGGAGCAGATCCAGGGCCAAGCCTCAGAGGTCAAGGAGAGGATACATTCCTAGAGACCCAGAGGGAGACTCTGAAGGTTGCAGCAACCCAGGAAGCAGTGCAAGCTGCTGGGCTCCAGAGCATCTGGAAGGAGAGCTCATTCTGAAAGGAAATAGAATGCAGGGGGAAGATTTGTTTTCCCAACTTTTGTTTATTGAATCATAAGACCTGCATTTGGTGTATTTATTAATGGGATGTCTGTGCTGCAACAAAACATCAAAGTTAGAATTACTTTAGTGGTTTGGGGGTGTTCATTCTGCAGATAAAATTGGTCCTACCTCAAGGTTCAGACCTCCTCAGAGTCCCATCAAAACCCCATCACGGCAAAAGTTTTTATATTTGCTTTCTGGGACTGAGGGCCTCTCTTCCTAATTCAGAAAAGACTAAAGAAACATTAGTAAATTATGGCTGGTGTAATTTATTTGGCCAGTCCTGCTGGTAGAAGGAGACAAATAGCTGTTATAATGGACTAGACACCATGGAAAAATAAGCTTGGTGTTTAATCTCTTGAAGCTGATCTAATTAGTGATGACAATTTGTCTTAGCTAGTACAAGAGATTTAAGAGCTGTGTGTAATGCTGGTATTGTTTCCTTCAATTTTTGACTGCTTTTCTATCTCTAGATGCTGAATTCAAACATTTCAGTCTTCCGAGAAAGCATTTATCATATAGTACACACGGTAAACAACATATATTTTCTATTCTATTTAAAATGTAATTTATCTATAAAATATGTGGTTCAAAATTCCAAACTCAAGGATATGTGGGCTACCATACAGTTAACCAAATTCTCTGCTGTCCTCTATATCCTCAAGCTATCCTAGTGCAATCCAGGAAGATAAATGCATAAACTATAGGACCAAACCATCAACAAAAAATATGATCCCCCTGTAAACTGAGCATAAAGAATTATGCTTTTTTTTACCCTCTTGATTTCCTGTTTTGGTATAATTTTAGTGTCACTGAACATGACTTGAAATCCAAATATCAAATACTTTGTACAAGCAAACCTAAATCCTGTCTGCATCACCTTTATAGAGCAAATCTTAACCATACTTTGCTTTGGTTATATTTGTTGGATTACATTATCTAGCTGAGGTGCTAATGGATTGGGGTAAGAGATTAATGGTTGGCAACAAGTATAACTCCAAGGGCCTGATTTGCTGTGCATGATGGGACTTTCTTGATATATTCAACAAAGAAGGTGTGCAAAGAATTTGATACTGTGAAATGATGGGATTCCTGTGATAATATTTCGAGATTTGTGATGTAATGTGCATATAACATAACATTACCTTCAGAAATCACTATGAATTTTAGAGTAGATTTTACAAATTATTGTTATGAGAAATATATTATTATTTATTTATTTATTTTATTTATTTTATTTATTTTATTTTATTTATTTATTTTATTTTATTTATTTATTTTATTTATTTATTTTATTTTATTTTATTTATTTTATTTATTATCGTGGGGAAAAGCCATGCACTACTTTTACCATTGCTAGCATTTGTAAAAGTAGCACCTCATACTAAGAATCAGGAAAGATCTATTTGCCTGCAGATGCAATGAAATGACTGCTTGTATTTATATCAATTCTTATAACACTGGGATAATTATTAAAGGAAAAATATCTGTATTTTTTATGATGATCAAAGTCTTCCAAATAGTGAACATGAAAATGAGGAGATGTGACAGAAAAGAAATATGCTAAACAGAGTATTGGTAACTATCAAACTCTGGTTGAAAGAAATCATAGAGAAAGAATTCAGGACTTTGGGAAAAGGCAGAGGATCCACACTTGAAAAAGGTAAAAGCCTTTTCTTTATATCATAACTACAGAGTGCTATAAACATATTGCACTTGATGAAACAGGGTGTTGTTGGCAAATTTCTGACAATATTTACTCAGCGGAGTGGCCAACAAGGCAAACAAGGACGCGGTACTGGCAGATGATGTAGGGGGTGAGAACAGCCATAGATGCACCTTGGGAGGTGCAGTCTGCCAAGGAGGAACAGTCCAGCATGGAATGTGGTGTGGCACTGGAGGTGGTTACCCAGGGAGCTGGTGGCAACCTCCACCCTCGGTGCTTTCCATGAGCTGCAAAGCCCTGACCCAGCCAGACACAGGCTCAGCTGGCCTGCCCCAGTTAGGTGACAGCTCTGCTTTGGATAAGAGCCTGCACAAGAGATCCCAGAGGTCCCTACCAACAGGTGTTTCTACAATTCTAGAAAAGAAATTGATCCATATTATTGAACATGCGTTGAATGGAATTCAATGCATATTCAATAATATAAAATATTCACAAAATATTTAGGAATCAATTCACTCCTTACAGAGTATTGGGCCTGATGTTTAGCTGAGTAAATCAATGCTTTTAGATTTCTTGTTTTGATTCTTCTGGCTTTTTCTATTTCAGCAATTCTAGAGACAGTTAGGAATATCAAAAGTGTTGTATAGGGCTATTACTGAACATATAGAACACTAAATGTGGGGGCTGGGAAAGAAAAGTGTGAAGAAGATTGCTGAAGTCCTTCCCCAGTTCTGTGCAAGTTTACCCTTAGTTTTAAGGGAAACTGTAACATTTTAATGTATTTTCCCCCTTTTTTCTAACCGTTAATTTTATTCATAATTATGAAATGTTGTCCAAACAACTCCTAGAACAGTTCCTTAGAATCCATAACTAATAATATATCAGCAAACTGCACTGTCACTTTGAAGGACAGCTTAGGACAAGAAGTGAAGAATAATATCTTTCCTTAATTGAATCTGTAAAGGGAATTCATGGTGGTTAATTAAAATGTGGTCTGGGCAATGACTTTTCTGTTGACAAAAGGAATTACAATATGAGCTTTACATCTTTTAAAAGAATAGGTCAGATTCAGATTATGTTCACATTGACATAATTGTAGAGCATTTCTATTGATGCTAATTCATATTTATACCAGTGCTTCAGGATTAAAAATCCATTCAAACACTTCTAGCAATACAGTGTGTCCTAGAATGGTGCTTGACACTGATTTAGTTTTAGAAGCAAAAGAAGTAAATGAGCAGCAAAGCTTCCTGAGATATAAATTGATATAAATTTATCCCAAATTTGCAGTTAAGGCAGAATACAATGGAGAAAACTTAAACTTATCATCTTGTTGTAAAGTACATTTTTCATGGTAACAATTGATAAATAAAATTCACACTCAGGCAATTAGAATAATTAATAATGCAGAGATTTGAAACAGCAGTAAAAATTGCAAGAAATCATATAACCCATCATTTAACCAGATGCTTTCTTCAGTTTCAAAACAGCAAACTCTTTTTTTTTTTAATATAATTTCACTTTCTTCAGTTCTGGCAAAATACTGATTTAGAAAATATTTATTCTTACAGTTTGTGTTCCCCTGAGTTTTGTTGAGAACCAAAGGGCAAATAGAACATTTTATTTCATTCAATATTTCTGGGGAAGAGCAAGTTTTTGGTTGTAGACAAGTGATATTGGCCTGTGGTCAGAAACAATAATGTCTTACATTTAATAGTCTTGTTTCTTCTGCTCTGCAATACTTTTAATACTTTTTTGTGCTCTTGGGTATGTATGCCCTGAAAGCTGCTTCTTTCCTGTTTGAGTTGGTAATTCTTTTGAAAGTTTCTTTCTGTGCATTGGGGCATATGTATAGACAAGTAAAAAACCCATTTCTATATGCAGTACAATGTATCTATGAAAACCTCCCAGCCCAAAGGGTTTACATGAGGATGGCTGGCAGCATAATGATAGGAGGATTGTTAATTAAGAACATCCATTTGATATGAATTGGTTTCACACCATTTATAAAAGATTGAAATAAACCAGCCTGGTTACTTTTTGTGAGGAGGTCCCAAAAGACTTGAGGTTTCCCACAATAAAATTGTGCTTTGGCATGCATTTAGTTCTCTACACTCATATTTGTGCTTCAGCCAGAGACCCTCCACAAGCACATCATCACCTCTATGGAAGCTGCTGTCGTAGAACAATGTGCATACGAAGGGGTTTTCCCCGGAACTCAAAGAAACACAAGTGTGTTTTATCACCCTGTTTGTGAATGCAAATATACCACCTCTCAGTCAATTAATTCTCTCCATATTCTCCATGCTCATTTAACTTTAGTATGTTGAGTATTGGTTTGTTCTACTTCAGGGAATTCTGCACAGTCACAGTCATATTTTCTGGAAAAATCCCTTTGCCCAGGATTCTTCTCCTGGAAAGCTGAGAAGCCTGAGGGAAAAAAAGAAAACAATAATTATCTGATTTGCTTCTCCTGTGTTTTGCTCCTTTGGAATGTGTTTGGAGATTGTTTACCAACAGGTGGTTGTTTCATTGGTTTCATGTGAATTGTTTTGACCAATCAGTGCCAAGCTGTGTTGAGACTCTGGAAAGAGTCTCGAGTTTTCATTATTATATTTTTAGCCTTCTGTAAGTATCCTTTCTGTATTCTTTAGTATAGTTTAGTATAGTATTCTCTAATATAATATAGTATAATAAAATAATAAATTAGCCTTCTAAGAACATGGAGTCGGATTCATCATTCCTTCCTGCCACGGGGCACCCTGCAGGAATACAATACTGCACTGAATTCCATTGTGTGGGATAGAGAATCCCTATCATCAGCCCTACATCCTCCTCCTTTACAAACCTTAGTTTTACAATTACATTCTCTTTATTAGGAAAGATAAATCTCATCTGTGGAGAGAACCTTTGAAATTATTAGACAGGTGAGAATTTCTTGCCACTACCTGAAGCATTGAAGTGATATCAGAAACAAATTTTCTTCAAAATATAAGATCATAGGATAGTTCAGGTTATAAGGGACTTCAGGAGGTGTCTCATCCAATCTCCTGCTCAAAGCAGGGTCAGCTTTGAGACTCATCAGGCTGCTCATGGCTTTGTCCTGTCTCACCTTAAAGCCCCCAAGGAGGGAGACTGCCCTGCATCCTTGGACCAACTGCTCCACCACTTGACCGCTTGATGTTACAATGGTGAAAACATTTTTCCTTACATCCAGTTTGAACCTTTCTTGCCTCAATATATGCCAATTGTCCCTTAGCCTTCCAATGCCCACCACTGTGAAGCATCCAGGCAGCAACTGACAGGACAAGAGGACACAGTCTTAGGCTGTGAAAAGGGAAATTTAGGTTGTATGTTAGGAAAAGTTTTTTCCTGAAAGAGTGATAAAGTATTGGAATTGTCTACCCAGTGAGATGGTGGAGTCACCATCCCTGGAAGTTTTTAAAAAAAGATTGGACGTGGCGTTCACTAAATGTTTTGTTAGTTGAGGTGTTAGGGCATGGGTTGGATTCAATGATCTTAAAGGTCTCAATGATTCAATGATCTTAAAGGTCTCTTCCAGTGATTCTGTGATCTTGATGACCTCCTTAGAGGCACTGGGAGGCTACTATCAGGCTGCCTTGATCACCTTCTCTTCTCCAGGCTGAATAAAATTTCCTGTGAGCTGACTCGAGTTTATCAATATCTGTCTTGTTTGGAGGTTAGGTGAGGTCACAAAACTGGATAAAGCACTCTAGAAGAGGTCTAATGCAACACTGCAAATGCTTGCAGTCTCTACTATAAGATATTCTATTGCCCTTGAATGACTTAACCTATTATATACAAGCTGTCATTAAATTGGAAATTCCTAGTTTTTCTCAGTGTCATTAGATCCTATTCATAACCAAGCTAAGGAATGATGACAGAATTATAAATGTAAGCAGAAGGTTTTACTGATTTTCCTATACAATTTCCATGGCAGAAGGTAAATTATTACACCTTGATCCCAAAAATGTGGTACCACTCTGACAGTGGATACAACTCCTCATTCTAATGCCACCCTTATTCTGCACAGACTCCTCACAAGTCTTGGGGTGGGAAAAAGATACTGTGCTGTGGTGGCAATTAATGGATCTTTTACTGAACTAGACCTGTGTGCAAACTGTGATGTATGGGTGAGTTCCCAGAAAAGACCAATTCGTTTTATTCAGTACCCCATTATTCATATGAATTAAAGATGTAACCCTAATAACTCCACAGCTATCATTCAGTAGATTTAAGATCTTTGAAAAAAATACAAGATAAATCATCAAAACTGACTGTGAAGCAGGACATACTATAAGAAAGAGTGGCATTGATGGTGGTTACTTTAGAAATATAATTTGGTGGCCTTCTACAATATTGCCACAGAGATAAAGGACTGACATTTCTACAAGTCAAAGAAAGCATCAAATTGTTCTTAGAAGGTCAACACCTTGAAAAGTAGCTTTGTAAGGTTTAAATATTTTTCCAGTGGAAATTCAACAGCAAACAAGAAGTGCAAATGTTAATAGCACAAGCTCATTTCGCTTTAGAAATGAATTGAAAGATAATAGGATTGGACTTGCTGGAAGATGCAATCCATATTTTTCACAAAATGAGAATTAATTTTTATTATTTTGATTATGCTGCTGTAGTTTTGCCCTGTTCTCCATAGCCAGTTTTCAGTTCTCTTAAACCTTTGCATTTACAGCTCCTACATAAATGCTTTCTTTTGTAAAAGCTCCCAAACACCACAATTTCTCCATCATAAAACATTCTGCTGCCTGCCACTCTGCTCCTGAGGTTTTACAACTTAGAGCTCAGAGGGTTTTGACTGAATGCAAACCTTTGGCATTGCTGAGTGTCCATAATTATGTGTCTCCATGGTAACCACAAGAGAGAAAGTATAGCTGTATAATCCTTCTTAAGTAATACACTGTTATGTTTTTCTTGGTAGACAAAGAGATTCTAGCTAGTCATAAGCATGTTAAGCAGTCTGTGAATATCAAAGTTGCACATATATTCCTTATCAGCAGAATGGAAATTGTTTTAGCAAAACTGTGAAATGTGTGTTGATACCTTAGGAATATAAGCACAAAATTTTAGGAGCTTCTGTTTTGAGTAAATCTGGGCAAACTAACTTCAGATTAAACATTTTGGTAAATTTTCCTTTCTCTGAATCTTACAGTTTAATAGAAAAGTCATAACTAATCATGGCAATCTGGTTGCTTGCCAGAAAAGGGGCTAAATGATTCCCTGACTAATCAAAATGGAATTTACATTCTTTTAATGTGCTATATTCCTGTGTGATAGCCTGAACTTGCTCATTTAAATGTTTCAGTACAGTGTAAATGATTCCAGAGCCAACATGAAATTGATGATACTGCTGTATTTTTAAGTAGGGTTTTTTTTTTGTTTCTCATTTCTTTAATTATTTTCGGTTAGAAAAAATACAGACTATTTTGGACAACGTAATGACTGACATTTAAAAACCAAAAGTATCTGAACACCATTTTTGTTTTATACTTTCCAGCTTTCATCCTCTGATCTGGGTAAAGACTGCAGGAACTGTAAAACTGTTGTCATATTGACAAGAAACAGCAGAAGTTGCACACTTCTGCAAGCAAAATTTAACCCAAGGCACACTATGGAACTAATAACAAAATGCTTAAATAAAACAAGTTTTGTATGACTAATCCCTCCAGCATTCAGGGTCTGTAGAGGTACCTATGTGGATAGAAAATAGGTGTACCAGAAGAGACACAAACTTGAAGAAAAATAGATATTTTGTTGAAAAAGAAAAAAACACATTTATGATACAGGCAATTTTTTTCTAAAGGGAAACTCTTTTTCCAGTTTTCCATGAGTTCTCAGCATATTCCTAATGGAACATAAAAACTGAAGAAGGAATGCAAGCATAGGTTATGATCCCACAGCATTTTTTTCTCCTACTGCTGGCCCACAGAAATTTTTCATCTGTGGTTCCCAGCCATGAAAGTAATCCATTGAGTGGAAATTTTCTTTTTTTCTGTTCTTTGTTTTCCTTCCCATCTATGAGACACATTTGGTGTTTTGATGTCCTTCACAATGTCAGAGACTGATTATGCTTAGCACAGTTTCTATTTAAAAAAATAGGACAGTTAGTCTTCAAGTTAGGATTTTCTGACAACATTACTCTGCATGTTTTTTTCTTCTTTTTTTTTCTCTCTTCACTCAGCCTTAGGGGGTGGGGGGGTAGGGAGACAAGATAATTAAATAAATTAACAGTATTTTCCCCAATGATTTCATTATGAATTCAACAAGGATAAGAATGAGGCTCTAGGTCCTGAAGAACTTAATCATGAGAAGTCTGTCATGGTAAAACTCTCATTGTAAACAGGGAAAGGTCCAGTGCCAAGTTCTGCAGCCTGCAAGTATTGTCCCATTCCTGGGTAAACTCACAACACGTAGTCATGGAACCAGAATAATCTAGGCTGTGATGTGCCTTTTGCCAGCAATTTATCTTTGGAAGGAAGAGGCTATTTTGATAAATTAAATATTTCTGTGCCAGACGCAGAGCTAGTTGCTTTGTTCTCATTTTGTGTTGTCCTGGCAGTGCCACAGTAGGTTTCAGTATGTGAACTTCACTTGCTCAGTAATTGTGATGACAGACAACAAAACCTACTGAAGTTTAAGGCTATTTAATAATAAATAGCAAGCCTTGAGTAGTTTTAACAATACACTTAGCAATATACTTTCAAATTTGTGGGAAATTTGTGCAGTTCTAGCAGGCTGCATGGGCTGGATGTCATTAAATTAAAATCTCTAAGAAACCTGTGGATCTGGAATTCTGTGCGTAGGAGGGAGTGAGCTGGATGTAATTCAAGTATCATTCTTCAACAAATACTCAAAGAATTTGTACAAAAGTATCTATGAAGGCTCTGTGCTCTTTTTCTTAGTGGAGTCTAGCTCCTGGAAGAGAAATCAAGTATGGAAAACATACCATTAACATAGGATGGAGGAAGAGACCTTGGAAATAAAGGGCATGTCCATGCCTAGATGCCTTAACCTGCTACAGGATTCCCACATCTACCCAGACACAGAAGAATTGTGGCTATGGGTGCTGTAGCCATCTATGCTGAAACTTGCAATAGATTCCATGTTTTCAGCAGAATAATTGATAGAAATTCCATCCAGACATCCCAGTTTATTCACCTCCTGGCTTGGATTTACCACGGGGTGGGAGGGAAGTTTCCAGTTAAAGTGCAACAAAGCTCAGACATGTTTGGTGGACAAGAGTGTGTCACTAGAGCTGTGTGGTGTGTGCTTAACCTGCGATGCCCTGGGAGCTGCATCTGGAAAATAACTGGGTTTGTTTGGGTCTTTTCCCATATGCTGCACCATCATGTTAGAGATCTGGGGAAGTACTTAAGTGGCATTCCTCACAATTTCTAAAGAAAACTCTATGAAATATTATTTTCATGGTTCACTGTAAGATTTTCAATTGCTGATTAGCCATAATAGCATTTGTTAACATTACAGGTTTGGCACAAAGCCCTCTGTTTTCCCTTATTTGAAAAGTGGCTGGGAAAGTAAATAAAGATTAAACATTATTTTTTTAATTGGGTCACTCTATGATGCTTATTTTTTCATAAACAATTTAAAAGTTTTTAATGATGTAGGTATATGTACTGTACTATAGAGGATGTATGATCTAACTGTAATAATGAGATTTTTATTTGGGGTTTTTTACTCTGAAGACAGCTAAGAAAAATCTCCGAGCTTCCCCAAACCACTCTTTCCAAAGAAACCACAATGTTACAGAGCCCTTTCATCATCCAGCATACAGTACTGTACACACAAAAATATACACTGTACTACTTTAAATTAATTCATATTTGCAGGAGACACAGTCTGTGTGAGTATGTGCAATTATGAAATGTAACTTTTTTTTCCTCTTGACATTTTTAGCTGCCTCACCCCTTTTATTTGAACACATACATATGGTGTGTGAGAGTGAGCAAGCTCTCTGTAAATGTTTGGAAGGAGCATCTGTCAGACAATAAAACTTACAAGAAAACATGTTTCTCATTTAAAGAGTATTCACTAGAACTATTTCAGTGTTGGAATCAGTTCATTTGTATAGCTTGGAGGCATTAATAAGAGCAAAGAACTGCAAAGGCACCAGAAAACTCAAACTGTTACTAAGAATCCAAGGTATTTTTAAAAAGCATTTTGTCTTTTTGGCATCTCTGTCTTCTGATAAGGAATCTGAACCAGCTGACAGACAGGAAACCTCTGCTAGTCCATCCAGAGGGATTGCAAACAAGAAGATGGCACGATTTTTGCAAACCTGGAAAGTCTAAAGATTGCAATAATTGTTGGACCGAAGGGACCCTCTTCAGGCATAAATAGCAAGACTCCTACTGTCTTCTCTTGCAGACCAACTCAGCTGCCAGCAAAAGCAGGTGCTCTCCCCCTACCAGTGCTCCAGAGGAATATTTAGTGAGTATTCAGAGATATTTTTACAAACTAATGTATTACTAGTGATTTACTTAAGATTGTATAGTTTTCTCAAAGGACAAAGACATTTAAAAATCAGTTTTAAGGCTGTTATTTTAAACAACTGGTGGAGTTCAACAGTCTGATGCAATTACTACGTTAATTTAAAAACAAAATTTGCACAACCTATGACAGTAACTGTAAAAAAAATACTGATTTTTTAAAACTGTGTAGTTTAAACAATCTAAAGGAATTACAATGTTTCGTATTCACATTATGACAGCAAAGTAATTTATATAAATATGAAATCTCTTTGACTTTAAATGTTATGCTATAAAACAGCCTTTGTAGAACACAAATTTAAAATAAATCATTTCTTTTGGCAAAGTAACCTGCAATTTAATCTTTAGAAGAATAAATATACCACTAATGTTTTCCACAGAAACAGTTGCTACTCTAATTAAATCAAGATGTGACTCTAATCAGATTTCAAAAGAAAATCAGAAACAGATTTTTCTCTGAGGTAGTACTATGGACAAGGATAAGATATTTTTATTTTCGTTTTTATTAGAAACAATTGTCCCAGGTAAAGTTACAGGTTTGTAGTATATACCATGGAAATAACAAATCTGAAAGCATTATAGTAATGTTTTCAGAAGCATAGCAATTTTTAGTGTTCCAGATATCTGCTTTCTCTTTGGCTATAACTCATGCCACATTACATTTTATTAGGTAACTGCTATTAATTTTTGAGTTTAGAGTGACTAATATGGCTAACACTTTTTTTCTTTCTTTTCGTGTGGAAGGGAATGGAAAACCTGATGTTTGTCTACTGGTCCTGTAAAGTGATCTGGACAGTTCTTGTAACAATACTGGGTTATGCCAGCAGCCTGCCGGTGGGGGAGGATGCTCTTTGCACAGCAGAGGAACTTGCTAAGTACAGGATAATCTTCACAGGGAAATGGAGTCAGACTGCTTTCCCTAAGCAGTATCCACTCTACAGGCCCCCAGCACAGTGGTCATCCTTGCTAGGTAAGTGAAGTATGCACAGTACTAAGAGCAGATAAACCTCTTGACCTCTGTGGTCTCTTTTTCCTTAATAGTTATGTAAGATAAGTAATGAAAAAGGAAAAAAAAAAGCCAAAGTTATTAAGAATGAAATGCAGATATTGAAGTATCCACAATGTTCTCAAAAATCTCCAACTGTTTTCAATTGACTTCTGTTTTCAATTGGCTGCAGCTGAAAGAAGCAGTGATAAGCCAAATGTTTTAGTGTTCACTCAATTTTATACACATTTTTTAAACCTCAGAAATAAAACAGAGAAAATGAAGAAATAGGGACATTCTAAATCAGACTTTTATGTCATGCCATGTATTCACTCAAATAGGTGTTACTCATAGTTCTGACTACAGCATGTGGAAAAAAAATGAATATGCCAGCAATGGTGTACGTGATTTTGCTGAAAAGGGTGAAGCATGGGCATTAATGAAAGAAATAGAAGAAGCTGGAGAGAAAATTCAGAGTGTACATGGAATCTTCTCTGCTCCTGCAATTTCCAGTGGTACAGGACAAACCTCAACTGAATTAGAAGCGCATCCAAGACATCCCTTAGTAAGTAAATGTACATAGTCATTTCAAAAGTTTATTTTATGTTACCAGCAACCAAAATTAAATATTTGAGTTCTCACTTGTAGAAACATCATGAAAAAGAATTACTAAAAAGCATGTCAAATTGCAGGGAGCACTGTACAGCTTCTATGAAGTAGAAGAGCAAAATGACATTATTTCAGAAACTTTGAGTGAAAATTACTAAAAGCAGGACTGGAGCATTCCAAAGCAAGTGATGCAATCCTGATGGATCATTTTGTTTCATTAGGTTTCATTCGTTGTACGAATTGTTCCCAGCCCTGACTGGTTTGTGGGCATTGACAGCCTAAATCTCTGTGAAGGAGACCACTGGATGGATGAAGTATCAGTAGATCTATTCCCATATGATGCTGGAACTGACAGTGGATTCACATTTTCCTCCCCAAACTTTGCCACTATTCCGCAGGACACAGTTACAGAGGTAGGTGCATGGACATAGTTTAGCACTTCATACTGAAATGTTTTGAGTCTTCCCTTTAAAAGATAACTCATCTAAAATAGTGAAACTGATTTCAGTATTTGAGAGAGCTGATGCTCTCTATATGTGGATTTATTACACAGCTGATATACCTACTGCTTTTGTTTACCTTCTGAATCTTTGAAATTTATTAGGTAAATGTAAATGGTTTATGAGAATTTGTCTTTACATTTTTTGGAAAAGATGACAATTTTTGTAGATGATATTTAACAATCCTTAAAGTGCCAGGAAAATGAAAATACCAAAGTCCTGACATCACCAAATGTGAATCTAACCAGGAAAATTCTTAGTAGTGAATACTGCTGTGAGGAGGAGTTTTCAGTTGAAAGCATTGCTGAAACCTGAAACTGCAACATTTGAGGGAAAGGACCTAAAGGAAAGCAGAGAACTTCACTGTGGTGACATGGCTTTCAATCTCTATTGCTTATTTCATCCTCTCTATGCCCCATACTTTGCTTTTGCCATTTAAGAGAGGTGGTAAATGAAGGATTTTGATTCAAATTGTTTGAATACTATAAGTATTCATTTAATCCTTTCTTAAAGGTGAGTTTTTCTAGCAACAAATGCTGTGCTGATGAGTAATGAGGAAAGGAAGAGAGAAGCATTTGGCCTCTAATATCCTTATGACAGCTCCTGTAGCACATCTAATATTATTGTTTAATACTCATGTATTCTTCTTGTAATAACATCCAGTTCCTTCTGTCAAATCTTTTCATACATTACTGGACCTCCTACCACAGTCCTGTATCCAGTCAAGTACCCTGCATTAAAAATTCTGGGCTGACCAGCATAGTTATGTGAACTATGTGTTCATAGAAACTGTTTGTATGCAAATTGTGATTTACAAACACGATTTTACAGCTACCTTCTTAGTTTTTTTTAATATTCCTCTTTTTATTTCACAGATCACTTGTTCCTCTCCAAGTCACCCAGCAAACTCATTTTATTATCCCAAACTCAAAATTTTGCCACCAATTGCTCAAGTAACAATGGTGAAAATAAAGAAAAGCCAGCTAGGTCTTTCTGCACCTTTTATTAATCTTCCAGCTAAAAGCAATGAAATAATAGACACTGTCTCAGGTAAGTGATTAGTAGATGTTCTCAATTCTGTTATTTCCATTCACTCAGAAGTATGTGAAATCTGGCAGGTTATGTGGATGAAACAGGTGATCAGACAGAATATTCTGCTATCTGCATAGGAATAGTTCCAGACTCACAAATGGGAAATAAAACAAGCCAGTCAACATAAAAGAGAATTCCTGAAAGAATAAGTAAGGGATTGCATATTTCAGCTGTGGTTCAAAGGACTGGGCTATATCCAGAGTAAGAGCTACCCAAGCCTTTGTATCAGTGTAGCTCAGTGAATTTTACAAGAAACAAATGACACTCAATCAGAATCAGCATTCCCAAACTCTTTGCAAGTTTGACGTAAATATTCATCCTTAAGGTTTTACATGACAATGAAGCCAAGAACCATTATTGTTGTTTCTTTCTGGGTCAGAGCTTGGCAGTTATGTGCGATAAAATTTATATAATTCGATTTATTTGGACATATTTTCAATAGAGACCTAAATCCTGAAATAAAAAGAAAGTTCTCTCTCATTTTTATTTTCTCAAAAATATTAGCTAATAATCTTGAATAGATAGGAAGACATGCAAACTACTGACTCAAGTCAATCATAAGGGAGATTTTCAAATCTCTGAATTAAAATACATATATTGTTAGCAAAATATTTGCTCCAAGGGACCAATGTATTCCCAAAAGAGTTGCCATGTTCCAGAAGCTTCTCCAGATTGTCTGGAGATGGCCTATCTCTAGCACTCTGCTGGTCACCTTACAACCACTAAAATACAGCTTATTCTCTGCTCAGTTCATGTGTTATTTGTAATTTTATAAATGTACTTATCAATTTATAGTGGTTTAATGTATTCCTATTAGTAAACAATACATATGCAAAGTGGGTGTTACACATCTCATTTACAGTTATATGTTCTTCCCATAAGATTTGAAAGGAATATTTGGCACTATTCATGATATAAATTTAAAACTGCCTTTAAAGTATAGTATTTCAAATATAATTTTTAATCACAAATCCCACTATCTTTGTATGAACCAGTATATTAAACCAGTTTAAAAACTTATTCAATCAAAAGGGCAGATTTAATTACCAGAGGTCAAGCAGTGTCCCTCATTCCCTCTAGAGACATAAGAATGAGTGATGACAGCAGAACTGGTGAGTTCACTGTAATGCCAGAAATTTATACCAGGTGTCACACACTTAGTGTGGCATTAAAGGATGGGCTTGTGCACACCTCTTTTACCCACAAATTCTGTAACAGGCAGCTTTGATGCCACTTCCTGTGACAAGCAGTATTTTAATTTTTATGATTTTTACTTTAGATGGAAGCATACATTATGGATAGCACTTCAGAGTTTCTAACTTCTTTTCTTGCACTTAATGAAAATTATGTTGAAATGCTTTCAGCATTAGAAAGATTCTAGTGACAGAATATCCTTATTGGCAAAGGGAAGAATAGTGTACACACCAAAAAATAGCAAGATGATTTAATGATAAAAAATGGGACTTTATTTCTGAAGCAAATTGGAACAAAAGTAAAATGGAGTTTGATATTAACAACTCTAGGAACAATAGCTGCCTGCAAAGAAATATAAATATACCTAAATATACCAGAGGAAAAGCTTTAATCTCAGTGTTTTAGTTAGTCATGAAAAGGAAAATTAGTTATAAAAATTGACAGTAATGTTTTTTAATTCAATCTTTTGAGTACAATCATTTTAAGCATAATTTTCTTTTAAGGAATTCTGTATTTTTATTCAAGACATAATATGCTTCAGAACTGATATAATACCTCAGACAGGCTCTAGACTGCAATAACAATAACACCAATAAGTTTAGGAGCTGAAACCAGATTTTTTTTTTTAATTTATGAGACAACACTGATTTGATGGATATCACATGTATTTTGTATCAGAAAGGATGCTGTTTGATGATCATTCCTTAATGCTTTTCCAACTGTGTATTTGACTTAAGTACAACTTGATGTAAAGTGCACTCTTTGCTGTGTGTGTTGCAGAAACACCCCTGGACTGTGAGGTTTCACAATGGTCCTCGTGGGGGCTCTGCAGAGGGGTCTGCAGAGAAACAGGGACCAAGATCAGAACTCGTTTTGTGCTTCTTCAGCCTGCCAATAATGGAATGCCTTGTCCAAACCTGGATGAAGAAACAGGATGTGAACCAGAAAATTGTGTCTGAAATAAAGAAAAGATAATAATTAAGATAATTTAAAAGTAGGATAAGTTTAAATCTAAACTACATGTCAATCAATGTTCTTTGTCATTTGGATACGCTGCACTATTTTGCTGAAAAGCTGCATTAGAGTGGGTTTGAAAGTTATTATTTAATATCAAGATTTTGGGGGGTTAAATTCCTAAGATTTAGTAGGACAACAGTACTGGATAATTTAAAGAACAAAAACCCCCAAATAAATCCTTCCTCCAAATACACTGTAAGTTCTTGGAGTACCCTCTAGTGGCAGAAAAGAAGCAATATGGAAAGATCGTACTTCACATTTTTACTTCATAGTAAAATCTTTCAATCACAAAGTCTAAACTAATAACCTCCTTAAATATTGTAATTTGTTTATCTACACCTATTTATACCTAGAAAATAGTTTTTCCTTCTAAATTATGTTTTTATAATTTATTGGCATTTTTGTCATCTTTCTAACCTTGCTTAATGTGCATTTCCTCAGAAACTACTTACAAAAGTCAGAGTGACCAGATGTTTGCAGTGTGGTTAAGACAATAATGGAACTGAGTAAACTTGTCTTGAGACTTTTGAATATATGAAAATGTCTTTTTATTTTTCTTTCTCAAAAGTGAGAAGAATAACTGCCATGAGGACACTCAGCCAACAAAATTACTAGAAAAAAATCTGAAGTGTGGATAGTAGTAGAAAACATCTGAGCTGAATTAAAAGTGTTAGCTGAGATTCAAAAACTGATTGTTGGTGTGTGTCCCTCATTAGACAACTTTAATCTCAAAGTTAACACTGTTGAGCATAACATAAATTATATAATTAACCTTATATATGCAGTAAATGTGTCCATGTTTCTTTATATGTGTTTGCTGCTATTTGTGTATCTATTACCTAAAATTGAGGTATGCACAACTCTAACAAAACACATGTCAGAAACTGTTCCTGCCTGCAAGTTTTAATGCTCAAATAACTTATAAAATGAATGCAACATCTGCTTTATGAAGAGCTGTGACTACCAACTAGGAAAAGAATTTTGGAATAATACTTATTCAATAGAATAAGTTTTAAGTCAGCTCACAAAACTTTTACAGCACACTGCAATTTTACAAATATACAGCACAGGTATTGAACAGGAGAGTTGATTTGAATAGGTTCCTTCTGGAATATACCAAATACAAGATGATTTCTCTTGTCCTTAAAGGAGCACACTGTATTCTCCATAGGGTTAAATATTTCTCTGTATTTTTTTTTCCAGAGAGATATCTTGCAAAGATACAAATAAATTTGAAACTTTATCAGACTAAACTTCACTGGTCCTGCAAATGCTGATAAATACACAATTGTTAGAACTAAGTGTAGGAATTTCTGCTCTTCTCTCATTCTTCAGATTCCCACTGTTTGTTCAAAATTGTTCATTTACACAAGTTGTTCAATCACAAAATTGCACACTTGCTATTTTTTAAAGTTCCCTCTATTTCCACTCTATAATGGGAGTAGTGTTACTACACTATTCTGTGTTTAGTTAAAGGTTAGTATTTTTCTTTCTTCTTTTTATTAGTTTTAACCATTCTGTGTTTTCTGTTACACTTATTTACTACCTGTTTACACATTTATCATCATATCAGAAAACATAAGCATATATTGTAGTATATATTTAAATATTCTCAGAGGGTAGGAGTTTATTTCAAATTGATTGTCAAGAGACAAATTAAGCTCAATAAAGTTTTTGGGCAGATATCAGATGCAATTCTAAATTATGCCTTAGGAAAAACAAGCTCAAAACCTACAAGGTATCCTTTGAGGTACTTTCCTGGAAATTCTCTAAACACTACAGTTTTTCTTCTTCACATGCCCAGAATAAATAAAGGCCCAGACCCAGTGGAAGAATACCTGCATTTGTATTAACACACATGCCATGAACCTGGGATTTCACTCCTACAGGATTTAATTTGAGTGGAGGATTCCCAGTGTTTGCTCAAACTCCTGGAGACGAAAGTTTTCCAAAGTACACTGAAGGAGAAAGGATGATAAGGACAAGGAGTAGAAAGAGAATATGTAACCAGCACACCTCAGAAAACTCCAGTCAGTGATACATAACTTTACTATTTTAGGGTGTTTACATACATGAATATTCACTGCATCTTCCTTCAAAAACAGAAGCTTCCTATACAGCCAGTTACCTGGATATGGGGATTTTTGTAAGCTGTAAATTCAGGAGACCTTGGTAAATATATTCTTTAAGGATGCCCCTGTGCATTGCTTGGCCATAAATATAATTCCAGCTATTCCCTTTGGAAACCACAGGGATGGAGCCATTACTTGGCAAGACTGTGGATTCAGTGAATGAAATGCATTCTAGTGATGGAGCACATTTCTGATAGCATTTATCTATTAAACTGATTTGTGAGGAACATTATCCCTGCACAGATATTGCTAGGACTTCGTAGCTTCAGCAGCCTTGGAATTCCCTTAAAGATTTTGGGACCAGGAAGAAACACAGAGAAGCTCTTCCTTCCTTTTCCCTAGTATCTCATGTTACAGATGGTTGGCAACCAAGATGCTGAGGTCCAAAATACATGAGATTTAAGGAAGGAAATAGGCAAATTAATTTCTGGGTTAAGCTAATCTCAGAAAGCACTTTGGAAAGAAGCTTGAAATGGATTTGTAAAGACAATTCTTTTCAAGAATATCTCACAGAAAGAATCAGCTTTGATGCCTTGGCAGATGTTCTTGCATAATGAAAGATGTGGTTAATGTTAAAATGTAGCAACAAAAAAGTCACCACAGAATTAAACTGCGGTCCTACAAAAATAAGCAACACGAAATTAAATTCCTATAATGGAATAAGTGTGAAAACAAAATATCTGAGACTATCTGATGCTATTTAAGGCAAAAAGCTTCATTTCATTATATTCCCAGTCTCATTTAATTGAAGTACATTGGGAATAACTGATCTGTCATGAATGATCCAACAAAATAAAGTAACTCAGACTGTTCCATGACAATATTTAACACTCCCAAGAAATAAATCTAACACTCAATACAGCAATTCTGGTATCAGCCAGATGTTGTTCAATGGGATTTTTGCAGTATGCAGAAGTTCTGTCTGTGACAATTTACAGAACTTTGAATGCCTGAGACAAATTACAGCATTTTTACAGAATGCCTGAGACAAATTTACAGAACTCTGAATGCCTGAGACAAAAGAAAGCTCTCAGTATGCTGCACAACAACCTGATTACTTGGAGACTAAATTATTTTTGTTTGCTTCAAGCAAACAAAAATAAGTACAGAAAGTACAGAAGTACTAGCCAGCATTCACCAGCCAAAAGTACAGAAGAAATGTGTCCCTTCCAATGGGTGTGGGCAGAGTCAAGGATTAAGTGGTGTCACCTTGTATATCTTGTGTTCTACCACTGGAACTCAGAATTTCAGAAGCCACAAGTACTCAACAAAAGCTCACAGCCTACAGACAAACCAATATTTCCTGCAGGTATGAGTATGGCATGGGAATTTATGCAGGTGCATGACAGTCAACATCACCTGTAGTAGAGGGGCAAAAGTCCAATATTATGAGATGAGATCCTGTATAATCAAAAATTATTTCTGATGCATAAGTGCTGAAGTAGTAAAGGAGTCCTAACATCCCCCCTGACATTCCTAAGGATTCAACAGCCATGAGATGCAATTTTTATCCCTCTATCCATATGGGGTCAAAGCAGTAATGTGTAAGGAATCAGTTCTCTTTGCCTGAGAACCTTTCAATATGGGGATGCTGATGGGTGATTTTTGGAGGTGAGCTAATACTTATGCTAAAACTTCCATGAAGATACTGCATGCTGTGAAATGGAGTGAACCCAGGATGGTCCTAAGCCTGTGCCAGTGCTACACAGACATTCCTTTATTGAGGCAACTTCATAGATGGCAGGTGCAGTGAAGGGTAATAAACATGAATTCATCCTCCTTTTGCAGATGTGAAATAATCCCCAAAATTTTTATTTAGGTTACAGATACTGAAGATGAAGGGTTGTGCACCCTTCTTCCTTGACACAAGAAAAATATGTGCTCTTGTGCAATTGGGATAACATCAATTTTATGAGGAAAGATGGGTCCTCCTGACTGGAAATTATTCCAGAGGTGGGTCCTCCCTGCTGGAAATGACCATTCAGACCCACCTTTCAGACAGACTGATCTCCACTTACTGGACAAGGAACATTTAAATGATAAATGAGTTTGCAATCAGACATACACATTGGTCAATATTAGTACAAAGAATAAAAATAAGAACCTCAATGACTGTTTGATTTACACTATAACTTTCTTCAGAGAAGGTATTAGGAAGTATCTAAGAAATAGTCATTCCTATATTAAAAATCTTATTCTGAAAGTGTTCATATTGTTATTTTCCCCTACAATAACATTTTCACTAATGGATTATTTGATTATTCAAGTTCTTTCAACTTCTTTAGAGTTCTCTTATGTAGTGCCAGTGGGTTTTAATCAGATGCCTACATTTGTACAATGATTTAGGATGGAAATTAAAAGTTTGCTTAATAAAAGAGGAGTGAAGCTCTGGAATAATCACCCAGAATTGATGGGAAATAATAACTTCATTTAAGTGGAAAATGAGCAGTTTATGGAACGAGGTAGCCAATGTAGTTGCCTACAGTAATCTAGGGAACTGATCTCAAGCACCTGAGAGGCCCTTTCAGCTTCATGCTCTTCTAAATATATAAAATAAATTTTAATCTAGATGCTGGGAAAGCAGAAAGAATTTTAAAGGTGTCTTTTCTGTGTTATCTCATTCTCCAGAACATGCTGTAGTTATTTATAAATGTGTAACCACCAGCTGCCTTTTCTCACAGTTTTTTTTTCCTCTCAAAAATACTCTGATAAGCAGCAAACAAGGAACAACCACAGGACTACAGGCATTTGTGTGTAACTATCTTCAAAAGCAGTACAGCAGGGATATATAAAAAACATGAAAAGCAAATTAATAGGATTTCTTATGAACTTCTGGATTTCTTTTTCACTCGCTTTGTATTTTCACATTGGAGAAAGAGAAGAGAAATGCATAATTGAAGATATTCCCAGTGACACCCTGGTAGTTGGTAGGTACCTGTCAATGCTTTATGATGATCTAACCCAGGCAGTAACAAAGATAACTGGAAATGTAACAGCAACTTCTGTGACTGATGAATATGGTAAAAAACCAGAAAAGGGCACTCTGAAAATAACTCCCTGCAGCAGGGATTAGGTTTAAAGTCCTCAAACATTGTGTGTATACATCACACAAAGAAAAGCAGGTTTTCAGAGTGCTTTACTGACTAAACAGAGAAAAAGAATAGTTTTTAATTCTACAGCTGTGGAATTGCTGCTTCCATGTGTGCTTCTGCACGTTCTGACTGATGTACTCATTCATATCAGGATTTCTGTAACATGGTTTTCCCCATATGAATGGGAAAGTTACTTTTTTGATAAGTGCTGGTCTGAAAAGAGACAATTCACGATGCACTGAAGTTTCATTTCTCCTCTGATACAAGAAGCACATTAAATTAATCGACAAGACTGTAAATGTAAGATTTCAAGGGGATAGTAAAAAATAATACAAATGAATCTTTTCTTTTAAATAATATGATAAGAGTGAAAGACAATCCATAAAATGCAATTTGAGTACAGCACATTATGCTTTTGGAGGTCTCAGTCTGCCTTCTAGAGGCTAATCTTCCCAGAGCATTAGGAGTAATTAGAAAGTTTTTCTTGTTAATTAACCCTTTTTTGTAGTACTTTAGATCATTTTCTACTGTAGTAAAAATTTATTGCATTTCACTCTGTTATGAAGTACCCCTGAACAATATTAATCATAAACACATTAAAAACATACATACATTTTTCCTGAAAAAGCATCAAAGATGTTTAATGTTAAGCTATGTTTTACTTAACAGATTTATCTCTGTTTTTATTCAGGGAATCACAAAGTGCAACGCTGGGATTTACATATGCGTGACTTTCTTGAATCTGCTCCTGGTTTGGGAATGTTTGTGACTGTCACAAGCCCTACTAGTGAGGTAAAAATGCTTTATGAAAATTTCTCTACAATTTATGACTTGACTTCTGGCAATGGCAGGCAGCACTATCTAAAAATAAAAGACACTTCTGAGGAAGAAGTAAATCTACAATCTACCAGCTAGTTCAGCATTTTGGTGCTGAAAGATAAAAGTAAAAATAATTACAATAGTTGATAAATATGTATAAGGACAATTTTTGAATTACTACCAGATCTGGGAAACAGTGTCAATAAGAAGAATTAGTGACAACTGAGAAAACAAGTTAAATGAAAAATAAAACCCCAAAATTGACTAATGAAGTAAGAGGGTAGAGAATCCACTTGAGCAGCAGAAAGGTGCGCTGATGACAAACAAAACCCAAAGTCAAGGTCACCAAGGCTGCTCGTAGCCCTCATGCAGAGCAGCTGCCTGAAGTGTGAGCTTTTTCAGCAGTGGACAACTTATTTCCCTGCCTAGGCAAGGTGTCAGTTTTCAGACTTTGAATGCTTTAGAGAGTATTGGCTTTTGTACATTGCAAAATTCCGTATTATTTTCATGTTCACTGTGAGGTAAAATTGTTTCGTTTTCTTTAAATGAGTTCTGAAATTTGGATGAATTTAATGATGTCAGCAGCTTAACTGATTCCTTTTTGCATTCAATTCACAGTACTTTTTTTTGATTTATTTATTGGTAGTTATAAATTACAAACCCAATGCATATATCTAAATTGCAGGTACTGTTGTCAAAACTGTATGGGCCACAAGGGACCTTTACATTTACATCCTACATCTCTGGGGAGCATATCATCTGTTTCCAGTCTAACTCCACAAGATTTGCAGTGATTGCAGGAAGTAAACTGGTAGGTGTATTTCCTAAACAGTCTTTGTTGTAACAGTATAAATCATTACCAATAGCTGGATTAGAAGTTGGTCTAACTTCTACCAGATAATTCAACGTTTTTGAGAGATTAAGGAAAGCAAACATAGAATTATGCAGATAAAAAGACAAAAAGACTCTTCTCATATTTAAAAAGTCAGCATTCAAGAGGCAGGACTAAGGATAGAGAGATTTAATGTTTGTAATGTGCTTTGAATGTGAAAGATTCTGATCATTAAGAACAACTAATTTGAATCAAAAAGACAAATATATAAGATTGACTAACACAATCATTTGACATAAAGATATTCCATGTATTCACTAACTTAGATTGGATGGCCAACGAAAATGTAACATTTTAGTTTTTGAAAGATATTCAAATGAAGAATATGTCAGCATATTTGTTATTGTCTACTCCCAGCAAAGTTGGTTTTAATGCAGATTTGTGGGGGAAAAAAAGCCATCAGAGGTGATAGCATGGCTCTAAATTTTTTTTTCTTGCAGCAAAATAAAATTTATAAATACTGTTTTGAAATTTTATCGATTTGCTGCTTCCCAAAACCAGGGGAGAATTACTCTCTAGAACGGTTTGGGGCTTTTTCTCTTCAGCTGACAGCAAAAGAGTTAAATAACCAGTTAAATAACCAAATATCATCTTCTAAATGAGTTAAGGTAAGCTAAATCTCATCCTAGCTGTGCGCTTCAGAAACATGTAGATAACACAGAAATAACAATACTGGAGTAGGATTATTACACTGGAATAACAAGATGTTCTTACAGACTGATTTATAGAAATTAATAGAAATTTAATCATATACATTGCAAAAGCAATTAGCTCTAATCATCAAAAAAAATTGTGCAGCTTATCAACTAGAGAGAGTTAGGGGGATAAAGCTTTGGTTGGTCACAGTTAACTATGCACCATGAATGTGATTCTGAGGATGTGCAGGTATTTTATCTGGAGTAAATGGGGGTGTATTAGCATTATTTTACATGATACATGCACCGTGTAGAGTTCTGACCATCCTATATAAAAGATGCCAAGAGATGCAGGGAAGGAGAACATTAATATCACAAATATTAAATAATGTTTGTTTGAGAACACAGAGATAAAAAAGGAACATACTGTCCTTTTTAATTATATCTGGAGGAAAAAAGGTCACAAAAGGAAAAACATTCTTTAGTGAAGATAAATCTTTAACTGTTCTTTGTAAGAATCATATGGTTATCCGAACTCTTTCAAACAAAAATAAAGAAATTAATGGACCACAAGGTTGTGAGATGGATTTCTACCTATACAGTTAGGTAACTTCAAGACAACTGAAAGAAAATACACTCTTCATTTATGGCTGATCTCTGAGCAGACCTAACTTCTATTATGGTAATATCAGTTTCTAGGGTTTTGAAGATTATTTGTTTGGCTAAAACCTTTTTATTTTCTCTTAGGCATTAACTGGCTTCTAGGAGAAGTTTCCCCCACTAGTTTTAGTAGAATTTTTCATGCATGCCAAAATAAGTTGCAAAACATTGCAAATTCCATTCTTCTCTCTTCTTTCCATGGTACTATTGCTTGGCTGGCTTGAGGCATTTTTGCTATAGATCATACAACAGCCTGGAGGATATTGGGAGACATTCCAACTTGGATAAATAATGTGAAGAAAACAGTTATGTGAGGGAACCTAGAACTGTATTTGTAAAAAGACTCCAACAGTACTATTAAAAATAGTAATTTCTGCAATATCAGGATGAAATGTGAAATATAATGAGCAGTCTTTTTTTTTTAAACTACTTTGGACAAAGGCAACATTTTAATGCTGGTTGAACCAAAACTAGCATAAAATAATGCCTGAAAATTAGTGAAGATTGTAAATTTGTATAACTAATTTAAAAATAAAATTAAGAAACACTTCAAATTTTCCACCTGACTCCAAATTTAGGAGGAATTCTAATTTTTATAAGCAATTAAAACTATTTTCCTGCCATGATCTTAAGGGGAAATTTTCCATTGTTTAATTTTTATTCTAAGGAACTTTGAAAAAACAGAAGATACATTAATGAGAACATTTTTTTCTTTTTGCAGCGCATCCATTTGGACATCAGAGTTGGAGAACATTTTTTGGATGAATCTGGTATTCAAGCCAAAGACAAAGTGAATGAAGTTAATATCAGACTAGAGAATCTAATTGAGCAAATTCATCATGTAACCAGAGAACAAGAGTATGAAAGAGTATGTATGTCCCCTAATGTAAACGTTAAAAAATATTGTACATTGGCTTATTGATTTATGAAGTATTATGTTTATTATCCAATTGCAGAGCTGTTTTTAACTAACTCATAAAAATCTATAGATATTTAAAATAGTCTCCATTACCTTGCAAAATATTTTTAAGTGGTTACATAAGACTATTAATCACTGTGGGCTCATGCTTGTAGCAGCAGGTGTTATTTTCTAGCAGCAGGTGTTATTTTAAAGCAGGATTTTCCAAGCAGAGTTTTCTTGGTCAGACTCAGCCACAGCAGCCGAGCTTTTGGTAGGTACCATTGTGGGTGATGCTGTTATTTCCACACTGCCCTGGGCACACAAACTCCATTGAGTGGGAAGGAAATGACTGTGTATTTATATATCCCCATGAAGTGTACATTTATATATCCCTTCTTCAAACAAGTGTACACCCATTCACTTTTCTATATGCACACAGATAGACTGGGAAATGTATCCACTCGTTACCCAATACTCGTTACCCAGTTTGAAATGGATCAACTTGTTACCCAAAACCAGAAATTTGACTGCAAAAGGGCTCTTGACAGCAAATTATATAAACCTAAACAGGTTAAAATCTGTACTGATGGAACATGTTTAGCACAATGCATCTTCTGTGAAGAGGGGAAGCTCTGTTTACCTTCCTGCTTCAGGATGCAGTGTGCCTGCTTCTCAGTTTTGATTTGTGCAATATCCACCATACAGATAAGTACAAACCTTCATTTTTATCCACATGGAAAAATGTTTTTGTTCACCACTATGCAGAAGAGGGATGCCTTTCTGGTTACCATGAAACACAGATGGCAAAAGGTAATAATTATGCTTTTCCTTTATTCTCTAGGAGCGTGAAGAAAAATTTCGGAAAACAAGCGAAGAAACTAACAGCAATATTTTGTGGTGGGCTATAGTACAAACACTAATCCTCATCTCTGTTGGAATCTGGCAAATCAAATCTCTCAGAGATTTCTTCATATCTAAGAAGCTTGTTTAAGTTCTATAAAGTCAATGCAGAGATTCAAAAATTGCGCACCATGTAACACTGAACATCCAAAGAAAAAGAAACCCTGCACCTATGAGAAAATTGCTTGTGTAGAACTCTCAACCTTCTCTCATCTTCTGCTCTAACTCTGGTTTCTCCAGCAAGGTCACAACCTCTGGCATCCCCTCACGTTTTGCTCCTTGAATCCCATCTTTTGTCATTTTCTTTCCCCATCTATGGATGTAAAGCTAAATATAGAAGAGTCAGTGACTAAGGCAGAATTTAAGTTCAGTATTTAATGAAGGATATTTAATTTAGGTTAAATCTAAAATAAAGTTTCCTAAGATTTTAAATTACTCTGCTTGCTGAGTAATCTTATTTGGCACTACCATGAACAGTTCAGCACTTCAGACTGACTAGGATTCAGATAGTAAACAGAGAAATAATTACATCCCTGTGGTGCTTAATTGCGTGAGAGTGTCTTGAACTCAATCTATGTGAGTGTGTAACACCTAAATATAATTGTGAATGCTTTCTCGTAAAATATTCAGAGTTTGAACCGATCAGTGGTGGCAGCAATTATCATAGAAGAGAGAGAGCCCAGACAAGCAATTTGGAATTATACTTACTTTTTCTTCCAGAAAAGCCCTTAACATTAGGTTATGGAATTGATGATGATCAGATGCCTCCCACAGTTGTTTACATAAATTACAGTCTTTATGAAATATGCCAAAGAAACCCAAATTATTTGATTTCTTGGTAAACAATGCCAATTTTATTTTAATTCATTCCTGCACTAAATGTTTCTGTGTTGAGAATTTTTATAATTTTAATTATTTAGCAACTTTATTATGACTGCCTACAGAAATTACCATTTCTTGACTTAATTTTCCATTACTTATTGCAGCTTGGTTGCATATACCTTTATGCCCTAATTTAGCGAGTTTATGTACAAATAGCAGTGTAACTACAGTATCATACAATGACAAGTCAAAGGCTGTGGTTAAAATTCCAGATAATTAGTTTGACAAAGCAGCAGTAGTAGAAGGAGTTGGAGGTGATTACATACAAAGACATGGAAGTTTCTAGAGCACTGTGATAGCAGAATATTGTGGTTTGTTTTCCTACCCATCTTTTCAGACCCTTTGCTGGTTTAAAAGGTAGTGAAAGGTGAAATATCTGTAGACCAGTTACTGTTCTAAAGGCACGGCTTTCTTTCTTTTTTCTATCTTCCCACCTGTTGTTTTCTTTAGCAAGGAAATAACATTTTCCTTTAGGTCTACTTATATTTCCAGCATGGGAGTTAAAAGACAGCTGGTAGTATGTGAAAATCAATAAAATTGATATAAAGTAGAGACAAAAAGCAATGTTCCAGGGACCAAATCAATCCAAATAAAATCTCATAAAACTACTCACTGCATTGTGCCCTATATTTAAAAATTTGGATACTTCAGAGGTGCCACTTGGAATGACCAGTAAGTAAGTGTTATTAAATTAACTTCTGTAGAGCACTCACTCACAACATGTCTTGTAATAACATCTCTGGTGGTGGGTAAGAAGGAAATATGTGTTAAAACCATATGGTATATGAAATCCAAGAAGAAAGTAATAAAGTGTTGTGACAAGGTTGTGGTTCAGACTTTAGCTGATATTTAGTGTAAGGCTCCTAACCACATCCTAGTGACAAACATAACTCATTTCACTTACAATACACTCCAGCTGGTAATCCAGGACAAGCAACATTTCAGAATTCATAAAAGAGCTGATCATGTTTCATCATATTAATTAGGTCTATACTCAAAGAGTATAGACTTGGGAGTCTTGAATATAACTTGTGATTGCTTAGTTCTTTACTACTACTATTGGTACTATTATTAAAAATAATAATCATCATCATCATCATATTATCATCATCATCTTTGCTTTTAGGAAATGTTTTCAGTCTTCTTCAAGATTTTTAATTAACTTCCTAACGCACGGGCTGACTCTCACTCTTTTGGGAAGCACTTTGGGGGCAGAAGCCTTTGTGAAAGTAAAAGCTTCCTCTGCAGTTTGTGGCTCTGTCATACCCAGAGCTATAGCCTGCACTGCAACTAAGTTAGTAGGGAACTTCCTGCCTAAAATTTTCATCACTGGACACTAGCAATCCATAGGGTCATTTTGTCTAAGAAATGAACATTAAATGTCCTCCTTGCTCTTATTCCACAACAGAAGATGCCACGGCAAACCTGTGACAGCGAATTAACAAACTTCTTGGATTCTTGCATTTAAAAGAGTGAAATCCACAATTATTTTCTCTGCTTTTCTTTTTTTCCCCTCCATCCGCCGGCCCGAGAGGAGCGAGCAGGGCGGGGCTCGGGCTGAAGGTCCTGCCCGGAGCTCTGTGGGTGCAGCTCTGTTTCCCACGTCTGGGGACGGGAGGGCGAATCTCTCAGAGCACCGTCTGTGTCGGCACCGCTCCACTTTGATAGTGAGAGGCCAGAAAAAACAAATTTTATTGGAGTGCGTGTGAGGACCAAGCTCTGCCGCCCTGAGGCCCCGCGGCGGGAAGGGCGCGGGCCGCGCTGCCCTCAGGGCCGCCTCAGCGGGCGGGACATGGTGGGGACGCCCCCGGGGCTCGGCCTGAGGACGAGCGGCGGTGCCGCAGCCCCGGACCGCCGGCCCGTCCCGGCCCGCTGCGCCATGGCCGTGCGCATCTTCTGCAACTCCTGCCTGTGCGAGCCCCGCAGCCCCACGCCGCGGTTCTGCCTCACCAACTGCGGCCACGTTTTCTGTGAGGTTTGCCTGCAGAAAGGTAATAATGGCTGCTGGGGCGCGCCGGCGGGGCGGGCTGTGCTGCCTGTACACATCCACTCAAACATTGCTATTTCTCACCCGCTGTGGAAAAAAACCCCAAGCCCTGAGCACTTCTTCGAATGTTACTGATAAGCCTTTCCAGTCCTTGCTGTTGATTCGCTTTGAACAGTAATACTGTGTCCACCTCCAGGTGGATGTGGCTTTGAGAGCAAGCCTTGGGCACACGAGAGGGATGGAGGCTCTAATAAAACTGGATTCTGGATGCTTATGATCCATAATTTTGTAAAAAAAAAAACCCACAAATAGATGGCCTTCTGTTCTGACTCATTTGGGAAAAATAGTGGTTTTTCCTTAATGAAAGAGCAATTGAAAAAAACGTAGGATTTGTTTAGGGTAGGTTTTGGAAGTAGTTTTAATAAGTTTTGAGGATCAGTATTGTTCCTGAAGACGTTCAGCAGCATGAGGGAAGATTGGAGGTGATGTTTTGAAGCTCTCGTGTTATGTACAATTCCAGAGTTCTATTCTGGGACTCATGTGAAGCTTGGTTTTTGTAAGGGCACATGGAAGAAATGATCAATCTGTATTCCATAACTAAAAGCTTTTGACTAGATGTTTTCACAGTGTTGCTACTAAGGATAGAGGATCATAAAATGCAGCCTTTGCAGCTTGCAGGCCCCTAGAACATGAACAACATTTTTCCTCTCTGCTCTTAATATTGTTTGGCAGAAAAATATATGAGGGATTATGTATGTTTTTGCTGTGAATTCAGTAGTAAGGAGGTTTAAAATGTATTTAAAGATGTTTACAAACACTGATCCTTAGAATCTTCAGAAAGGTAGTAGCTAGTAGAATTATAAATTATAAATATTGAAATAATGTGCGTTTGCTATAGATATTTTCTAATATGTTTGCAGATAAAGAGTCTAAAAGTCATAAAGTTTTTTAAAGTGATTTTATTGTTTTCTCACTGGAGGAATTCAAAAGGCAAAACTACTAATTTCTTGACATTTGGGTTTCATATATTTTGTTGGGACAACCCAACTGTGCCCCAGTCTAAAAAGCCATATATCAGATTGACTGTAAGTCATTAGTGCACTTAAGCATACATTTAATTAAACCAAGCAAGTAGTCCTATTTAAATCAAGGGAACTAAAAGTCACCTGCATTCTGTGACACTAATGATATTCATAAAATCATTTACATGAATGCTTATTTAGAGGAGTAAGACCTGATGACATTCACATATATTTTTCCTGCACAACTCAGTGTAATGGTTATAGAATCAAATTCTTTATTCATGTTTATTCATATTTCTTGTGTAACCTGCAGATTTCTTCCACAAGCTCAAGAGGTTTAGGCATCACATTATATTTACAATGTATTTAATATATATTCAGCTTGATCTATATTTTAAATGTGTCTTTACCTTACAGGCAAAAAAGATGAATGTCTGGTCTGTAGGACGGCTTGTCGTACCTTAGTCCTTTCAAAAGAGGTAAATCAAGGTTTAGTTTTTGCATTAATTAGCTGTGTTTTGCTTAACAGCTAAACTATTTGCATTAAAAAGTGCTTCCTTTTTGTTTTTGCCAACTGTGACATGAATATTTACTGATAATAGGTTGCTAAACTAAGATACTTAGGCACTAGACAGCTCTATTTTTTGTTGTAAATATTCCTGTAAATTAAAGCCTATGGAAACTTTGGTTTTCAGGTACTGCTAGACTGTAAATAATTCTAAACTTTTCAAGAAATATGGCTGGTTACTGTGTAGCATCAGTGACTACTTTCAAAATGGGGAAAAATTGTTATTGATTTTGGCATTCGTACATCACAGAAAATGAACTGTAATGAATTATTTCGTGTAATGGACTGAAAGCCTGCCTGATAGCTCAGCTGTGTTTTCAACTGGATTAGGTTTTTTCCCCGTTTTCTCTTAACTATTTTCCTTGTGGCTGTGTGATTAAGAAATCTTGTTGGGAATTTTGTTATTCACTGGAGAATTAAGAGCTTTTAATTCCCTTTCTTGATTAATCATTAGGAATCTTTAATTTTGCATTTCTCCCAGGAGCAATCTTCTCTTTAGCTGATTTCATAAATAGGTTGTGAAAACATTCATATTTTTGTAGACTGATGCCTACCTAAGAGCCAATGCCTTATAAGGATAAAAGAGAAACAGTAAAAGCATTTAATAAAATTCAGTACAGCTAAACATGAAGGCCTCCTAGGAATCTTGCACATTGAAGAAGACAATGTTGCTAAGAAAAATTGTAACAAAACAACAAAATGCAATTATAATACAAAGGAACAATGCACACAGTAAACAAATATGAAAAAAAACCAGAAAGCCCTTCATAAAAATTCTAAAGGGCATATTTTAATATGCTTTCAATATCAACGTATTCATGCTGCAAACATTGTTATTAATTTCAGTCAAAGAATAATTTAAGTTGTTGAGGACCTCTGAAGGTCATCTTGTTCAACACCTTGCTCCAAACAATGTTGATTTTTAAGTTACATCTGTCTTAAATTGCAACATCTCAGCAGAACTTGATAATTTACTTCAAAAGCACAGAAGGAATATAAAAATGCAATGATTGGGATACTAACAAAAATATTAGATGTTTCATTAGAACCTGCCACTGCTCTGGAGGGCTGGAGGGAAGCAAATTACCATATTCTTTAAAAAAGACATTAATGATGATTGCTTATCCTTGATTAAGAACAGATAAAATGATTGGAATGATAATTAAAGATGCATATAAAAAAGTCATGGCTCTATAATTCACGAACCTGAGTGGAAATATACCTGGTAAGCTTTATGAGCTTGATGCTATGGAAGAATTCCCAATGAGAGGAGGTCCTATAAATGTGTTAGAAGTCCTAATTAAATTGTATGTTGGGGTAATCAACATGTACACATTAAATATTCTCATCTTTACAGTAATGCATTCTTGTCACCTTTATGTCTTCCTTCTGTGTCTCATGATCCCCACTTGCTCTTCCCCAGGGGATGGTTAAGTGTTACAATAAATCAGGTTCTGGCTGTTCAGTATTTCAGAATATCAAAGGAACATCTGCTACTCCTCCATGCAGCAGATAAAATATAAACAGAGTTACACAAATCTTTATTTGAAAGAGTTTTTATATCAACATGAAGCTGGTTGGGTTTTATTTTTTTCAAATCTGATAAGTACTTAAACCAAGATCATTGCTTTGATAGAACCCTAAATGGATTGCAAGAGCTTGGTTCCTTTGAATGCATTTCATTTAAAGAAGCTGAATATACTTTTATTAATATCTTAAGTTTTCAAGATGGAATATTATTGTATTGCTTTTATTTTCTTTACTGAAATACAATAGGTAGATTAACTATGCTGTCTGCATTTCTCCATCTGTCAGCTGGAAATTTTTGAATCTTTAGCTGATGTCAACCAAATTCAAAATTGCAGAGGAAGTCCCAAATACAAATACTTACCTTCTGTGAGTTCTGTAAGAGTTAGTAGCTGGGGAAAGCAAGAAAAAGCAGTTTTCCTAAAGCATGCACAGCTCTGATTAAAAGACACAAGTCATAAAATATTTTAAAAATTCAACAATTAGGTTAAGGCTCTTTCCTTATTCTGGGATAATATTCTGCTGCCCAGTGGGCAGGGAGAGACAAAGGGATCCCAGTCAGCATTGGAACTCTTCTGAAAAAGGACTTTGAAACAAAACTGATTGTGGGGTGCATCCCAGGTGGCTGGGAAGGGTGAGAACAAAAAAGCCTGGAAAGGGGCTGCCAGAAACGTGGCTTTTGGTGTGAATGCAGTGCCTGTTCCAAGGGCCACAGATCCTCCTTGAATGTCCTCTGGACACCGGTACTATCTTAATCACTATAAGTCTATATGTGGGTAATATATTTAAACAAAATCCCAATGCTTTCCAGATGGTTGATAAGGCCATTAAAGAAAACTAGGCTTATTTTCAATTTCTGCATTATCCTTCTCTAATCTGTCAATTTTTTTATTTATATTCATCAGTCAATTTAAGAAACACTTTACAAAAGACTTTAATATGACTTGCTAATAAAAATGCTAACTTTGGTATATTTTCATTTCTTCATAGACAAGTGCTGATATTCAATCACTGTTCATGCCAGTAGACGTGTTAAGCAAGAAATACTCAAAAGAAATATCACAGGTGAATCTGCCTTTAAACTTTTTAACTCTATAAAATAATCAGCAACTCCTACTGATTTTTATGTGAATGGGAAAAGTGAATGAGTGAATGCTTGAAAATTAATGTATGCCCATTACCATCTTTACTTCCTTAATTCCACAGTTTCTGAGTTCTTAAGGAGACATAAATTATTCATTATGGTCACTGCTTATGTTTTCAAACTCTCTCTAAGGACCACTAGTCTGGTTATTTTAATGGTGTAAAATCACTTTCAATGCCATGCAGTGAAAAATTAGATCTTCCAGAAGCTTAAACGTGCCCAGATAGTGTGCCTTAATTATAGCAATAAAAAGTTACACAGTGAAAACCTGAGCTGGACACAGTCCTGAGCTGACTGTGCTCTCTCTCCCTTCTATTTTTTTTTTTTTTTTTTTGACAAAACACACCTCTTTTTTTTCTTCCCCAGATAGATGCAGTAAATGATTCCAAGGTCATTTTCATTCCTGCTTTTTGGGAATTCCAGATAGGATTACTTTTGTCAGGCTTAGTTTCAAGTCAAGAACTTCAGTAGCTGTCTGGGTTAAATGAATGCATAAAAACTCCCTTTTTGCCTTAATTTTCTGCATCTCTTCAGCTTGGCTTTGGGACTGTGTGTCCTTGTCACTCTCCCTGTGCATTTCAGTGGCAGTTTCAGCCTCTCCAGCAGTACATTGTCCCTGGGCCCAGCCACAGCCCTTGCTGGCTGTTCTCATCTCCCTGGGCTGGGACTTGCTAACCTTTGGGTGATCTTCCTGATCCAGCAGAACAATAACCCAGGGGTTAAACACTAAACAATACAACAATAACCTGTTTTCTTCAGCAATGGTCATGGATTCACATTTGTGCTACCCCAGGCTTCACAGACTTTTCCAAAGCTGAGCTTGGCCATTTCCTGAGCAGTGTTCCTCCTCAGATGTAGAAGGTACACAAGGTAAAGATGAACCCTTCCTCTGTCCTTCCATACCCACTTTTTAACAGCAGGATCAGCAGTTACTCCATAAACTGAACAAATGCAGGGAACCTGCACACCTCCAATCACACGGGAATACAAACTTCCATAATGTGCCAAAGGAAGGAAAAAAGAGGGCTCAATCTTTGCAGGCTGAGGTAGGTTTTCTGTAGCCTGAGATAACCTGTTGGGAACATATGGAAGTGTAGTGAAGGCATTGGGGTATGTTCAGAACTTGTCCCAGTATCAAAAGATGTAAGAGCAATTTATCTAATCTCTTACCTAATCGAATATCTTGTCACTTTGGTGGGTGCTAGGAAAGCATGAGAGCAAAGCTGGATGTAGTGATACATCCTCAGAGGAGCCTCCCAGCTTTCCACAAGTCGTGGCACAGGGATTTCTCAAAGTGGGATTGGTCTTCTGCGTTCAGAAGCTTTGGTGGATATTTTTCCCCACAAGATTGCAAGGTTGTTTCCTGAATTTTAGCATCTACCTCATATTATGGAAGATGGATCCACAGGTTTTTCACTGGATGATGATTATTTCATTTTTCAGGTTTTAACCTGTTAGTTTCATTTCTTACTCTTGAATTTGATTCTTGAGGAAAAAGTATCCATTCTCATGCACTATGTCTGTGCTAATCAGTAGTTTTAGACTGCTGATGCATCCCTTTTTCAACTGTTTTTCAGCCATGAAGATTCATATTCTATGTGGTCATTCTTTTACTGAAGTTCTTGCATACCTCTCATTAATCTGAACTGTTTTCAGACCTACTCTGTCCTTTCTGAGATGTTAAGCAGACTCAGGATATAGGAACATGCATTTTTTAAAGGAGAATGATGATGTCCCCTATTCCATTTTAAACTACTGGTAAGATCTGATTTACTTTTTGACTGGTACTGAGCACTAAACTGACAAATTCAGGTTTCTCCTAGACCCAAGAACTCATTTCTGCATGAGTGGAGACAGCTCAGAGCCATCATTTTCTAAGTGAACACTTCTTCCATCAGTTCTTCCAAAGACACACTGATCCTTTGATGAGTGTTCATGGGAATCTCCCAGGTCCTTCCACAGGGAATAAAATAACCATTTAACTTGGATACTCCTCTATGGGTTTATATTCTCAGAGAGTTTCTTCTTGGTGGTCTCAATTCCTACAGATTTTCTGGCAGTTTTCTTACATGTGGGAAGAAAGATTTATTAGAAGTTACTGCCTATGTTAATTTGTTCCTCAAGCTCTTGTCTTGCCTACCTTGTCATTTTTACTTTTAACTTGTTATGGTTTATGATCCTCATGTGGACACAAGAAGTGCTTACACATCACCAGACAGTGTGTCTAACAATTATTTTTTAATTAACAGGGTATTTTTACAAGGCATATTATAATTGCCAGTAAAACAGATTACTTTTTATGTTGCCATTAATTTTATGTGTTTGCTTAGCACTGATGAATAAGAAACACTGCCGCTAAACTGGCTTTCTAATGTCTTTACCTTTTTATTGAACATAGTGTTACTTAAGTGAAATAAATCTACCAGCTCTTCTGTAGGTCATATTGGATTAAATTAACTTTATAAGATTTTGTCTATCAGTGATAATAACTTCATTACTTTGGGATTTTTTTAAAGAGGATTAAAAAAAGATATGTTAACTGCCTATAAAAGACAGAAAACTTTGAATACTGTGAAGTAGTTATTTTCCATCACTTCTTTGCTGAGGTGCATAAATGGGATTATGTGCAGCTTGATATAACTGTATTTATTTTTAGGTATCAGAATTTCAAGAAAAATATCGTAAGCGTTTATTAAAACACCAGAAACAAAAGGTAACCCTAATTGTGATTTTCTAGATTTTTGTTTATGTTTGCCTTGTTACTTTGGTTTATTTTTAGAACCAATAGTAATCTATTATGGGAATACTTAGAATAATTTATCAGGATTGACACATTACTATCATTATAAATGATAGTATATACCAGTTCTTAATTGTTTAAAGTCTTTGAGGACTCTATTAATTCTGCTTACTGTTTCTAATAAAATATTCTAGTTGTGAGGTGGTTAAGATTAAATGGAGAGTCAAAGGACAGGGAGGAAACCAATTCACTGTATGGAGGGGAAAGTGGAAGAGGTGGGGAGAGAGAGGTGCTAGAAGATAAGCACAGAGGAAAAGAAGACTAGGGGTGACAAGATAAACGAGAAGCTTGAGCAATGGGGAACAAGACTAAGGGCTAACACCCTGAATTTGGGATAGCTCAGTGTGAAGGACAGGATTAATTATTCTGTGGAGAGCAGGTACTGCATTTGTGGCTGTGCTTCTTCCTTTGTAGGTTGGAAGGCAGATTCTTTTTCATTTTTCAGCTACTTCTAAATATTTTATTTCATAGTTGGATATTTCTTTTATTTCTAAGGACATGGGATGTTGCTTAAAGCTACTTGGCAGTATTGGTGACTTGACCTATTAGTGGGTGCCCCATGTATGAAGTGACAGAGAAAAAGCTCATGTAGATGCCCAGCTGGCATTTCATGTGTGAGGAGAGTTCTGGTGTGATTGCCATGGATAGAAAGCTTGGAAATTAGGTGTTCTGTGGCCCATTCTTTCTTCTTCTCTATGAATGCATTTTGGGATCACTCACAGTGTGCTGTGTTTTGTGTAGGTCTTTTAGGGTCTTGTCCTTCTGCTTTCAAAGCCAGACCAGGGAGGAATCCTGATTTCATCCCCCTTCTAATCTATTGTACCAACTTCAGATGGTAAAACTGAAACCTGTAGACAAAGTAAAGCAAATATCTTAATAGAATTCAGCATAAATTGAGATGTTATCTCCAAAGAAGCTGTGGAGAGTTTTGATACTTTGTGATGGTAATTTTTTAAGTTTACTGCTGAGACATTCACTCAGCAGTGTTTGTGAAGTATTCAGGGATGGTGCTTGACCTAAGGAAGGTGTCCAGGTGACAGTACCAAAACAGTTGAAAACATAGTTGGTTGCTGCTTCAATGGCACACTGTTTTGGGTGGGTTTGTTGTTGTTTTGCCCATTCTGTGGATTGTTAGTATGTTAAAACTGCTTGCATTGGATCAGGGTCAGGAGAGGCTGGTTGTATTGAACACCATTCCAGTTTCTCATGCTTGGCTGTCTTGCTGCAGGTCCCTTTCCTTATTTCTAGTTTGTCATCTTTGTCACTGTCAACCAACAAGGTCTCATGGTCTTCATTAATCTGCTTGGCTGTTTCTGTGAGTTGTGCAAGGTATTAGGGTGCAGGTGGTGGTGGCCACTTGCTGTCCATGTTCCTGGCAGGTCTAGATGTCCTGTTATGCTAGGATCCCAAAATAGTGAAAATCAAATAGTTGCTCATGTTCTTTAAGGTACTTTGATCTTAAAATTACCCAGTCCTACAGAGCAACAGAGTAAAGTGCATTCTTCCTGACTGGTTCCTTTCTTAATCAAACCTAGCTCTCATTAGGAAGGAAGAAAAAAACAGAATACCAAAAACCAGATCTTACATAAATTACATTTTTTCTCTAATCTGTTTTGCAGAGTTTTTCATCTGCAAAAAGAGCATAATATCTCCCACAAACAGTATGATTTTATAAATCAGGTAATTTTATTAAAGGATTCAAATAATAGTTTGAGAAGCATGAAAAATTAACAAGCAAATTCATAATTTGCCTTCAAATCAAAATATGAACAGTGTGAAGGATTAAGGTCACATAATGGAAATTAGGGATAAAACATAGATGCAGTATTGAGGCTATTGAGTAAATTTTTACATCCTTCATAAAATATAATATATGTTCACATAATGAAAGACTGTAAAAAATACACATACTAGGGAGCTGCCCTAGTCTTCTTGACCTTAATAGTCTTCCATTTTGCCAGCTCATAACATTTTTAATGGAGATATTTCTGGTTGTGTCTCTTAACAGAGTAGAAAAAACTTTTCACTCAGGCTTACTACAAATAGATACTGAAGTGAGCTGAATACATTTTGAATCTGAAATGAGAAATATCAGAACAATGTATTTTGTACATTTATTGGTAGCTCTTTTAGATAATCTATATTAATCATAACAAAGCTTTTATATCAGATATGAAAAATAGGAAGCAAAAGAAAAATGTTTTTAAGCACTTTTCCTAGTATTCATTTATCCAGTATTACCAGCATACTTAAGAAAAGGTAATCAAACAAAGTCTTTAACTGCCAAAAAAAGCATATCTCTTCCAGACTGACTGTTTAATGGGTCCATAACACAGCCATAACAGCTCCAATAAATCTGAAATTGCAGTGATGTCTTAAGATTAAAACCAATAGAAAGCAGCCTTTCAACACTTTAGAATACTAGCTGGATGAAAATGAAGCTGTATATCACACAAACAGACTTTGTTTAAATCTCTGATTATCTCACAGATAGCAAAGCTGGAAGAGTCTCTCAAGAAAGTAACACAACAAATTCAACAGTTAAAATGGTAAGAGGTTTAATGCAGAAAAAGTAAATGCAATCAGACAACAGTAATTTTAATTTATAAAGGAATAAAAATTCATGTTTTGTTTGCCTTCCTCGTGTGTTTTTACAGAAATAAATGTATAGTGATTTCTGACATCAGATCCATTTTATTCACAGTAATCAATCCTGTCAGGAAGAAATCCTTTTATTTTACAACACAATTCCATAGTTAACTCTAAAAATGAACTTTTAATAAAGTCTGTCATTTAGATATTCAGTTTTAATTTTTTATTTGCAGTTACATAATCATGCTTGTGTATTTTGCAATGGACTTTATAGCATCAGCCTGGAAAATACTATGATGCCTTTCCTGGTATCTTAGCCCATTTATAAAGTTACCAGAGTTTTGTAACATGGTTCTCATTGTTTCTATTTCTAGTAAAAATTAAATTCTTGTCTCATTTTGAATTACTCTCTTTTCTCAATGTCTCAAAGTGGTAGCCAAGAGGTCACTCATCCTTATCCCTCTGCTAAATGACTGATATATCTTCATCTTTTCATCTTACTTACTTACAACATAAAGCCAAAATTGTTATTTAAATATCCTTAATAACCCAGTTCCTGAAACCAGCATTTTAGCTACACAGATTTGATCTTTAATTGATCTTTATTCCTTTTCTGTGTTTTTTAGTACAGACTTTTCCTTGACTCTTAAATGCACATAATACTGTATTTTGCTCTCCAGGCTGCTTGGTGTAATGTAACAAAAAGAAAAAACCAGTATAAAGGAAACTCTGTATGTGGTGGATTATTGCAGTTTATATATTTTTATTGATTTTATGCCTCCATTTTCTTGTCTGCATCTCAAATGAATAGCATCTTGGTTATATCAATTACAAAGTTCTTACTGAATTTTAGATTTTTTTTTGAGTTCTACCTAGAGAGAAGTGTCCTAGGGCCTCTTTTTGCTTGCCTAGTAAACATATTCCTCCTATTTATGATTCTTGCCAAAGGTACCAGATTTGCAAAGTTATTGTTGAATAGCATGAAAATGCCAACATTTCATTTGATAACTAGATTTCTTAAAGTTTGGTAAATACATAATTTCATGAAATGAAATGAATTTTGTGCTTAGCTATAGTTAATGGTTGTATTTGAACATCTGTTGTTCTCCAAAGTACTCTGCCATAATATTGTGCTAAATTTGATGTTGTTGGGTATATAATGAGCACTGCAAATCTTATGATGTAAAGATCAAGTTCATAGATTTACCAAATAAATTCTTACTTTGCTTCATGGCAAATAGTGTCATATTAAAACCTGCTCCTGATGGATAAATGTTTTGATTTTTTCCTTTATTGACCAGTTAGACATGTTAACTAATCAAGCCAGCTTTCAGTTTATATCTGTTGTTTCTTCTTTCCCCTTTAGTAAGAAACCTCCTGAAAACACTACAGCACTGCCATTTTCCAGTACGAGCAGAAATCCATCCAGTAAGAAGTGTTGGTTTAAAATGCTAACTATAGAATAGCTGTCACTGGACAGGCATAGCTGTGTTCTAATATTAAATTTCTTAATGACTTCAGTTCCTTCAAGAAAACAGAATGTTTATTCTTCATATTCTCTTCATTCGAGTCGTCCTTCCACTTCTGAAACGTGGGTACAAACTTGTTAATTTTCAATGAAAACCTTAACTAAAATTTATACAGAAAGTAAACTTTTTGTAGTGATTTTAATTTTTTTTTTATTTTTTTGTGTGTTTTGTTTTTGCAAACTGTTGAAATATGAAAGAACTGAGGAAAGTCTTACATGTTCAAGTGTCCATTAGAGTTGTAGGGATGGTGGTTACTGGAAAGAAATCTAAGGCAAGATGCACCTTATTCCAAAGAACTTTTGGATGCATAGCTACATAGATGAATGCACAGATAGATAGATTAGTGAGACACTCTCCATTTACCAGAGAGAAAATCTAAATTTATTGTACAGACACCTATATGTACACTGTAGTGATCTCAGGATAGATGGGATGAGCCACTCCACTAAGGCTCATTTAATTTTAAATAAAATGAATATTTTAGCTTGCTCAAGCTAAAATATTTCTATACTTTTGATTGTGACTTCCTTTTCTACAAAAAAAACAGAGATTCAGACTGCCCTTGTTGTGGATACAAATGAAAAATACATAAATATGCATATTTATTCAGACAAATAGAAGAATAACAATGCTAATCATAAAATAACTTACTCTGTAAATGTCTAAACCAAAGCTCAGAATCAGTGAATAGATTTTTCTTACTGCTAGTGAGTTCTGGAATAAGTCCTAAATACTTATGTGTCTTATGCATTATGTATTATGCTTTTCCATTACTGGTCAAATTTAACATTAGAATCTTAACATGATTTCAGTCTTTATAATGAAAATGTTATTTTTATTACAATGTCATACTTTGACCTTTCTTGCAAGGATGGAGGCAATGGAGATTGATCCTGTACCTTCACCAATGAGGAAAGTAAGTGGGTTTTTTTAAAAACTTGTTTATGTATAGTTACACACATATATCCTTTTGATTTCTCTTACTCTGTTAATGCTGCAAAAAATAGGATTCATCCCCCATCCCATTCAAAACCATTCTGATGTGCATGATGGTTTCAGATATGCTTGATGCAGGATAGAAATCAGATGCTCCCCAAAAGAAACCAAAAGCAAATAAATCACAATATTAATTTCTGGAATTATATTCTCCACTAAACTTGTGATGCCAAAGTAAATGGCAAATTCTTAAAATCCCGATATTACACAAATGTCAGTGGTCTGAAAGCACCATTTAGATACCTGAGTACTCTGATACCTGAGTAGGGAATTGCAGGTTTTGAGGATACTGCTAACATGAGAATGAAGGCAGGAGCTTTTCATGGTGTTGATATCCTGGTTAGGAGAGGTAACATCCAGGAGCAGCTGCTAGCTTGCAAATGGAATGTCAGTGACAGTGTCTGATAACACTTTTTATCTGAATGTGATAGGTTATATAATAAAGCTAAAATACAAATATTTCCCACCTGCCCATAGATCTTTAAAAATAGTAACTTCTTAGGTTTTGCATTTTAGTGCTATGAACAAATCTGACAGCAGAGAGTTCTGAAATCTGCAGGCTCTGTAGACCTTAAAAATATCTTAAAATGTCTTAATAATTAATACGCTTATTACACTGTGGTTAATGACTTGCTGTTCATTTAGCTGGAGACACCAACTGGTCCAACAAGATTATCAGTAATAACTCCTCCACAGGGTGGACGTATGGGTGAGTAAAAGTAAACTTTGTAACTGAGTAACATTTCTGTTGTATTAGGAGGATGAATAAATTAAAATCCACACCTTAGCAATTTACTAAAAAAATTTGAATTGTGTTGAGGTGTGAGGAATTTACCATGTGGACTTCAATCCAGCAGCTGGGAAATGGTTAAAATGAAGTATGAAATGTTTTCCTAGTACTTACCTCTTCTGCTCAGTAAATAATTACTTGTAACCAAACCAATTTTTGCTGAAACAACAGTTGCAAAGAAAACACTGTAACTATATGTGTGATTGAACAGAACAGAAATACTTGCAATATGCATTGTTGACCCTCTGTTAAGCTTCATAATTTTGTCTCTTGTGGTTAACAGAGAGTAACATTGTCCACAATGTCATGTAAATATTACATGAAGAAAAGGGGAGAAATTAAATAGAAGTTAAAAAAATATTTAATAACAGAAGTGAGGTAGTTGAGATCAAGAATTTCTTCAAAAAGGTGATAATTTTTTTCACCTTATCACTCTTACAGAGTATAAGACATTTTACCTGCCACTACTTTTTTCCATTCCTTCATACCCTGAGCTTGGGTAACACTCAGATGTAAATAAGACATGAGTAAAAGCCTACTGGAACTGGTGCAGCCTGTTTACTTGTGAGGACTTCCCCAGAATTCCTGATACTTTGCAGGCCTACTGTCTGTGTGTCTCTCCCATTTTTGGTTTTACATTCAGCATGTTTCTGCAGCAGTCTGTGCTCAGGCAGGCTTTCACCTGGCTTCAGCAGTTCATAGACTCCATCTGCAGCCACATAAAGAACTTTTAGCACTCTTGTGTTTTTACATGCTGTAAGTGTCCCAAAACAAAGACAAATGCAATTGCAATGGAGGAGGAAAAATTGCTTTTTCTATGTTATGTCTGATTTATATGCTCAGATCCTTCCTAAATCCATGGTTGCCTATAAATTTAAGCATAACAAGATAAAGAGAGCTGAGGTTAACTGGTTTTTTTTATTGTGTCTAAATATAAATAGATATTTATTAGACAGTAAAATTTTATGTAGAACAGTTATGTGTTCAGCAGATTTCAGAACTTTCACATAAAGTTTTGCAGTGGACAAGGCTGAGGGAGTCAAAGTTTATGTGCAAAAGTAAGGGTAAGTGGAAACAATGATTGAATGGTGCACTAAGGAAAGTTTTCTTCTCAGAGGTGGATGGAGCAAAAAAAGATCAGCTGAAGAACTGGGGCACTTCAGCACAGCTGTCTTGATAGTCTAATAATAGTCTAATAAATGAAAGAAGGTGAAAGAAACCACCATGTGTTTAACTGGAACAAGATTTGCAGGGATGGTGCAATATGATGTTTTTGTGACAGCTGAGCTCTCTCACTGACTATTGTAATTGTGCACCATTTTTAGTTCTTGAATGAATCAATCATGAATTTCTCCCAGATCATGCAATAAAAGTACTAATCTTTGTTTCCAAAGTTATCTCTTTTAAGTAAAATGTGTAATTCATGTTGGTCCTGTTTTCAAAAATCTGATTCCAACAGGGAGTGTATCCTACAGGACTTCTCAGATAGCTCTAATAAAGCCAAGGCAGAGTAGTGGAACAGGATCTACAAGGTAATTCAATACTTTTTCAAGAGATTACCATCTCCTGCAAGAGAGTGAAATGTCCCCTCTGGCCTTTATTAATCTGTTTGTTCAGAGGTTATATTCTAGATCTGAAGAAGTGTTACTGTGCAGCCTGGCTATCATCTACATGAATGTTTGATTTTGGGGGAAAGTTTTATTTTGAAATCACATTTTTCAAAAATGTGCAGTTATAATCTGTGCTTCTGTAGCTATTGGCATCTGCAGTCATGGTATTCCTATAAAAAGGGGTAATTTTATAATGAGGAAGTTTAACAATGTCTCTGCTGTATCATTCTTATAAAAATCAGAGATGAAAGCACAATATCTGCACAAGGGCTGTTCTCTGAATAACCTGAACTTTTCATGCAGCCTGCAACAGGTGTTTCTGGTTTTTTATTAAACATTGAAAATGTCTTAAACTGTGAGAATTACTAACATCAATAACTTTAAATTGTTCCAAAAAAATTAAACTCTTGTTCTTTATAATCATTAAGCCAAATATATCTTCCTAGCAGAAATTTAAATATGTGTAACAAAGCACTTCTTTTCCACCTCTGATTTATAATTGTTTTGTCAGTCTGCTTTTTGAAATATGTAAAAATATTCAGTAAGTAAAAATACCTAGACAACAAATTGAAGTAATTTTGAAATCTTTTGTATTGTTACAGAAGTAGCCTCAAATCACATGCATCAATTAATTTCATTAACAGATCCACCCCTGTGGTGAGATTACCACATAGTTCTTGTCCATCATCATCTGGATCCCAAAGCAGTCAAAGGGGATCATGGGCTAATTCTGAGTTCAGAACCCCTCAGCTGTATCCATTTACATCACCTTCCCCACAGCTGCCTCTGTCCAGGCAGCCAATCACCATCTCTGGCCTACTGCAAAGACAACAAGGCAAGTATATTTATAAACTAGCATTTAATACTTCCTGAAAAAAAATTTAACATAGCAGCTTAAGTAAATGAACCAAAATAAAAATGGTATTTCAGAATTGGAAGTAGGCTTGCAGCAAAATATGAAAGATGTTGGTGTTCATGATTGTATTTTGCCTTGGTTTTATGTGTGGGAGGGTATCTGCTGTGAAAATGTGTTCTTGCTTCCCTTCAGAATTAGATTTTAACAGAGATTTAAATCTGTTAATGTCCAAGTTTTCTGTCTCAGCTGCACATTTCTTAAAGATCTGCCTATCAAGACATCCATGTAAATGTCCACAGATCACAGTAAAAAGGGAGATAGGCCAGGGTGTTATTGTTGAGTGCAACATAAAACTAGAAAAAGCAGCTGCATAAACATGAGCCCAAGGTGGGGTGGATCTGGGTAGGAGTTGCACTGGGGCAGATTAATTAATAAAATCACAGAATCAGAATCATGGAATCATAGAACAGCCCTGGTCAGAAGGCACCTTGAGTGGTCCAGCCCTTTTTGGGAAAGAGAAACTAGATGAGATCAGGTAGCACCCTGACCAATCACATCTTGCAAACCTAATTCTCCTTATTGTTGAGTTTGCATCACCATTGAAGTATTTTTTTAACTTATATTAAAAAGATAATTCATCTCTAAAGCACCTTTAGTCCATACTAATAAATGTGACCTTCCTACATATCCGAAGTAGTTTTGAGTTCATGAAACCAAAATAAAAATATTTTAAGAAATGAAGACTTATAGCTTGCAAAAGCTTACATCACAATTGTTTTAATTGTGAGATTTCTGGAGGGTAATACAGTATGTGAAATAATGCATGAACCTGATAGGATCTCTAGATAATCTAGGAGAAATTAATGTTATAAAAAAGTAGCTGTATTGAACATTAGTAATAGATGCCATTTGGCTATATGATTGCAATTAACTTCAGTTCATATACAGAATAATGCTTTGCAGATTCACTTGTGTAGCTAAAATTGGAATATGGCAAAAATGCTTTTATGGAAATCTGGAGGAGCACATTCATCATGAAAATGGCAATGGAATAGTTTTCATCAGTTGTGTAGGTTGTTTTTTTAATTTTTGATTTACTTTTCCTTATATAAATTCCCCAAATTATTTACAAGAATGAAGCTTTACTTCAGTTTTACCATTTTTTTTCATTTGTACCTGTATTTTTATTCTAGGATCAACTAATTTAGGAGGACGTTCAGCAGAGAGATGAGCAAATATCTGTGAATTGTTTTGGTTAAAAAGCATTTGGAGAGGTACTGCATAGTCTCTGGATATCAAAGTATTTGTAACTTCCATAATATGTCAAATTGGCATAAACCAGCATATTGTTCAGCATGAATACTGTATTTAAAACATCACTGATTTTTCTGATTAATATCTACTGAAATTTTAGATGGGAGTACAAAATTTTCTTTTTTTTGAAATTCTGACTTCAAATACATTGCATAAATGAAAGTCCTTCATTACCTAAGTGTTAAGACAAAATCTCATTATATGTTGAATGAGCATTTTTTGCTGTGAGTGCATTGAGCTGCAGGATAAATAATTGTGCCTGTACAGTATTATAGATAGACTTCAATCCTAAAAAAAAGAAATTTCTTTATGGATTTTTGATTACAGAATTCCAAAGTTTGGTTCATACTCAATGCACTCTTGAAATTGGGTGAGTTTTGAGGGATATAACATTTTAGCAGGCTCTGCTGAGCTCAGAACACAGTATCTGTTCCATGCTTGTGAAAGTTACTTGATTTAGGTAGCAAGGATTTCTTCCCAAAATGGAATTAAGTGGGGGAACTGGAATGAAGAGACAAAACACAGTGAAGACTGCGTTTACTTTTACACAGGAATAGCAACTGGAGACTCTGAATGAAGGGTGCCAGAATTTTCTTTTCTGAGAATAACTCTGAAATTCATATGCCCTCCATACGTGGCACAATTTTGGTTATGACTGAGTCATCAAATGCCTTTGTTTTGTTTTGACCCTAACTTTACCTGGACTATTTTAAGTATAATAAAACTAGAAGCTGGTGTGTTTTTTTGAGATAAAGTTCCCTGAATATATGATAAATTTATTTTGAGTTGAAATGTTTTACTTTTCATATCACAAGTGGATGTGAGAGAGAAAACTTAATTAAAGGTTCAGGAGTTGAGATGAGAACTGGAAGAGATCATTCACCAAATACCATCATGGGCAATCCACGTTCAACTTGAGGATATTAATTGAATTTATTACTAAGAAAATCACAGCAGGATAGTGAGAAGTAAAATAAATCTTAAGAAAACTTTTCCCCTCACCCTTCTCTCCTTCCTGAGAAGTGCATGGAGTCAGAGATAGGGAGTTACAATCAGTTCATCATAGGTTTCTTCCACTGCTCAGGGAGAAAGGTCCTTGCCCTGCTCCAGCATGGGAATTTTCAATTCACATTTGCCTTATTTCAATGTATAGCTACCTTTACTTTTTTTTTACTGTGGGAAACTTGGTGGGTCTTCTCCTCCTCAGTATTCTTATACTTCAGAGTTTAGCTGAGATCTCAAAGTCAACTTCCTTCCAAACAAAGTTCCAGTCAAAAGATTTCATTTTACAGTGCCACAGACATGTTCAAGAAAAGGTGTGTAGTGAAACTCTTAAAGAAATTCAACTCTCCTTTAGTTCCAGATGGGCTTCAATAGCTTGAAAAGTGAGACTGGTAAAAAATTATTGCAAGATTCGACATTATTTGTGTGCCAGTGGTTTTCTGTTTGTTTGCATCCCAAGAAGGGATTCTCTCTAATCTCTGTTTCATCACACTGCAGAGTTGTCATCCAAGTCTGTGAAGTCATACTGTAGCTTTTACAATTGCTGGAAGATGCATTCTGCAGTCAGGTGGATACTTTGCTTTTATTGTTTTTGTTTCTCTTCCATCCCACTCCACAAACCCTCATTAACTGCAGAATTGAGCTTCATGAAGCTGAAAATTTGTGTGTATAAATGGGCCCTTTCTGAAAGAATTTGTGTAGGAAAGAGTCATATATGCTAGATCTACAACAGTCAATAACAAAGAATCACCCTGTCACTCAGAGATGTGAATATTCATAGAGAACAGAATGATTCTTGTTTCTTGCTCACCACAGTGGTTTCCTCAAATTCAGTAACCATCTTCATGGTTCAGGTAATCATCAGTTTACCTTTTCTGTGGTGAAAGCTGGTTAAAGACAGACTGTGTTTTGTAGCTGTAGGCTGAGAACTTGGAATGTCACATCAATAAAGAAAAGAAATGTAGTATGGAAATAGATATTTATTTTACTGCTGCTTTGAACTACTTGGTAGTGTCTGGTAATATCTTCTACTTAAGATGTATTACCTAATCTATTTGAGCCCAAAGTCTAATCCTGAAGAAAAAAAAATCTAGCAACCTCATTTTCAGAAATATTACAACTTTACAATATTACAATCCTGTATCACTCTCTTAGCATCTCTCTTCACAGACTTTTTCTTGCTTTTGCGAGGAATTGGTCCTTATGTGGAAGGAAATTTGCAGTTCGCTGAGGATACAGCAGAGGGTGCTGGGCTCCCTCTAAAGAAATTCACTCATCACTGCTCTTTGGCTAAGGGGACTGCAATCCAGTCTGTGGCCTTTCCGGGATGGAACTTCCATGGAAAGCTGCAGACGGTGACAGACGGGAAGAGCAAGGCTGTGGTGTAGAGTCCGAATGTGAAACATCAGAAAAGCACCCGGAGGTGAACAGCAAATGTGAGGGACTACATAAGGTCACTGGAAGTTAAAACTAGCTCAGATACAGGAGTCTTCAGGGATGTGAAAGGTGAAAATGGAAGCAGGGCTCAGTCATGCTAGGGAGGGTAAGCAGTAGTGGTCTGAAGGAATAAATTATTTATTAATTTTGTAAATTTCTGAACAGAGGACCTTGGCAATGCACAGTGGATATTCAAGACTTCAGCATTAAGAAGCAGCAGCTGAAGCTATGCTGTGTAACTTTGAGAAACAGCCTGAACTGACCTCCAGTTCTTAGTTTCTCTCTGCAGCTTTCTGGCCTTAAGGCATAAGAGGGCACTAATTTATCTTTTTCAGTTTTCTGGGAGAGAACACGAGTATATATTTCACTACAAGGGTGTTTTATGCACACACCAACAATAGCAGAGGATTTTATTACGAGACAGAATCGTGCTATTCATGCAATGGGGTCAGCACTCAGGCTGAAGGTATCCTCTTGTTTGCATTATCATTGCCAACTTCAGCTTCATTTCACAGTCATCACATCTCCCTCACAAGGTGATGCTTATGCCATATAAGGCAGCATCATGTCTATTTATTCCTGTGTGACACAAAGGAAGTCTGTTGCAGACAAATGCTTGGTCTGTTAGACATAATACCTGATACTTGCCAAGGAGCATTTTCTACAATTGTGCCAATTAAAATGTGAAATTGCTACCACTTATTTTTGAACTCTCTTGTTCTGGCAGTCAGGAAAGAATGCCATAACTCATCAAGATGCAGCGCTGTTGGTTTATCTATGATAGCCCTATTTTCCCTCTAGAATTTAACCTGCTCCTGACCTGAGGAAATGCAATTTGATAATTCTCTCCTTCTGTGGTCTCTGTGTCAAAAATGCCAACATGCTTCAGTCTGCAGATCAGCTTTGTGTGCCTTTGGAGCACATGCTGTTTCTCATGGTCCATTGTGCCAGAGTCCTTCTGCAAATCTCTTTTGTGCAGATAAAAACTGCTTTGCAAATAGGAGGACACTGCTTATGTCCACTGCAGTGTTTGGGATTCTTCCACATTGTGCCTTTAGGATTGCTGGGTATCCCACCAACTCCAGAAAGACTTAGCACTGCTGTGATCTGCATCACAGGAACCACTGACTGCTACAGCATTTTGCAGGGAAACCTGCCTTTTGTAACAACAGGATTGACTTGCTGAGTGTCTCCATCGAGAAGGTTCTGCCCTGAGGATCCTTTGTCTCATGTGTCACATGAGCTTTGGGCAACCTTTCCCTTGGTTATGTCTAAAGCTCTGATAATCTTTCCCTAGAAATGGTATTAAATATTTGTCCTGAACTTTAATACTAAAGTAGTGCCAGGGACTAATGTGCCAGCTGGGTGTCTGGTATCTGGAGGGATGGGAAAGAACATTTTTGGAACAAAATGGAAAATTTGTGTGGTGACAAGGTGGGGAAGGACATGACTCTGTGTGAAATGTGAAAAGCTTTTCAGTGTTAGGAGTCAGTGAAAAAGCTCTGTTAGCAAGTCACTCAGTTTGCCACCAGCAAAACAGGAAAAATCTTTCTGTTCTGCAAGTGGAGAGGGTTGCTTTCCTTTTTGACACATGGGACATAGGGAAGGTCCCTTGCAGCCCCTGCCCCCAGCAAGCAGCAGCCCTCTGACCTTGCTGCCATAGAACTATTCAGAAGCCACCAAATCTAGACATGATTGACTGTTCTACATCATGGTCCACCTTGAAAAAATCTAAAACCAGGCACTGGTGCTGTCAAGGCCCACATGTAAAAAAACTCTGCAGAAATTGAGCAATGCTGAGAGGTTCCAGGTTCCTCCTTGCACTCTGGAGGATCACCCCACACTGGCAATATTTTGTCCTAACCAACCCAGGGCCTCCCAGATAAAGGCACACAACACATTTCCGATCAGGGCAGTCTCCACAACAAGATCAAGGGCTGTGTATCCCCATGTTAAGGCATCTGGAGGAAAAAACACAAAAGAGAGGAGGAAATCAGTCCCACTAGACATTCCTAAAAGCTTTTTCTGGCCCCTGCCTTAACCGAGCACACATTTTAGCCATGTTTCACATCCTTGCCTAGCTCAGTGTTGAGCCAAACAGAAGCTGACTTTGGAGATGGTCTAAGTACATCTGTGTCTTTATGCATTTGGCTGTGCAGGACACGGTAAAACAAATAATATTTCAGCCATCTCCAGCTCCTCTGAGCTCAACCACTTTGAAACAGGCAGGACAGAGCTCCAAGAGTTATTGTAGGGTGACGACAGGCAAGGCTTGGTGTGATGGGAGTGAGGAACAGATGGGCCATTTGGGATTACCCAGACTAGTTTCAACTGTGTTCTTGACCTAGGTCTGCACACAGGACCCAGGCTGGGAGGAGTCAGCTCTCAGGAGGTCACCTCCTGTTATGCTGTCACCTGTAACATGGGAACATTATAAATCAGGATGGTGCAGGGGAGAGGAAGAAAAACCTCACTAAGAGATGGACGACAGGATAAAGGAAGGAAGAACAAGAGCAGCCAGGAGTATCAAGGAATGTTTTCAATGTAAACTACATCCTTCTAGTCTTGCTCCTTGTGTGTACTCAGATGTTCTTTTGTGTTCTCCTTTTTTGCTGTTGCCCATACAATATTAGCAGTAGAAGGTGTTTAAAGCAGAGAGAGACTGGAATGCCTAAATAAGAGTTGTTTAAATGCCCCTGGTCAAGACTTAGTTATTCTGTGTTCTGGTATCATTCTTGGCATAGATATGCAGACCTGGTTTGCCTTACTCATTTCTTTCATTGTAAGCTCTGAAATGGGCATTTTTATGTATTTATGTATCTTTCTATTAGAACTTCTACAGTTCTAATAGAAACTTCTAACTTCTAATCTTTCTAATAGAACCTCTGCAGTTCCTAGTAATGTCAGGTCATTTAGAAATGATGCAGTTTTTCTAAGAAAGAAATAAATAAATGAATAAGAAACAAGGCAAATAACCTTTATAATGTAGAGGACTTGAATTTTCCATAAGTGCGCTACAGTTACTGTTTCTACTGACAGCATTTCACAGCTTACCAGTAGAGTCTGTGGGGTGTGTGGGTAAAAATAACACAGCCTAGCCCCATACACTAAATCTTTGAATAAAAAAATAAAAATAGACCTCTAGTTTGCCTGTGTGAAATTACCAAGTTGCATTACTAGCATGAATGTTAAAAGCTTCTAGCCCAGCATACGGTAAATACATTAGTGCTATATTCCAGAAATCATCATTTTCCCAAGCTATAGTTCTTCCTGACATATGTGGTAGAAAGGCTAGTTCTGCCAACTGTCTGCTTCCTTCATATCCTCTGATTTTGGTGCAAGTTTAAAGCAATATTCTTAATAGCCTCAGTGTAGTACTTTGAAAAATTGCAATGCCATCTATCTGTGTGGAAAGTCACATATCAATGACATTTGGTTGGCACAGTGGGTTTGGAGAAAAATGGCAAAGAAAACAGTTGGCACTGAGTTTTGAGGGAAAAAAAATCAGAAAATGTGAGTCTGTATGCCATAAACTCAAGTTTTATTTGCTCATATATCACTTTGTCAGGGTTTTCAATGGTTCTTGTGGAAAATGTGTTACTGAAATATAAAGAAGCTTTTACATATAATAAGGATTTTCCCTTTAACCTAATTGGTGTTTTCCCAACCTATGCCATACCCCATATGCTGGGTAGTACAACATCACCCTCCTAAAAGAACTACATGAGCCCTCAAAGTAATTTTTTCTGATAAAAAGACCATCCATGCACATTTTGCACAATTGTGTGAGACAGGAGGAGGTATGTTTGCACAGGTTGGATGACTGCTACTCTGCCATGGGTGCACAGGGAGCTGTATCTTCATGTGTTCTTGTCAAAATTGATACCATGGTTGTAGATTTAGGGGAAAGCTGCTGTATATTTCCAGTTTAACTCAACTGGAAACTGGCAAACCACAGTCCCTCCCTTTCACACCATAAATCAGAGACAGCTAATAATAATTTATGCTAAGGCATCAATCTGCTGAAGCCTTTTTGCACACTGGATGGGGCAGCAGCCTCTTGGGGTTCAGAAATGAGCTCAGAGTCTCTGCTGGGCTGGAATTGGCAGCTGCTGGCAGCCTCTGTAGGAGGGTGTGGAGGGGACAGAAAGTCGCCTCTGTGCTGACACGGGGAAGCCTCTTTGGAGTCCTTGCATGGTGGTGGCCCTGCAGTTCCCTTGCAGAACACTCAGAGTGGCTTTCCTACAGGCTGTGATTAATCATTGTAACACTTCAGCAGTGAAATCTCTTCCTTGCATCCTGGCTCTGTAGCTCAGACCAAGGAGTGATTTCATAGGTATTTTTCATGTGTGCAAACATTTTATTGCCTCATTCAAGCCCTTTTTCTTGGAGGCAATCTTTGTTTCAAACTACTGTTCCCTTAAAACTCTTACCTTGGTTGTTGATGATGGGGCTGCAAATATTACCACTAAAGAGAGAAGCTGTAAAATAAATGTCGCCAACAGACACAGACTGTGTGTAAAGCATACACACATTGAAAACCTTCCTGTTGTTTGCAATGGTTAATGCCTGCAGTATTCCTTGAGAATCAGTTGAGGAAGATATAAATCAGAAAGTAGCTCCTGACAATATGATGGGGTAAGTGAAAATTTTCAACATGGATTGTTAATATGGCAACAGAATGTTTGAAGGGACGAAAAAATGTTTGAGGGAAGGCAATAGCTCCTGTAAGACTCAGCTGTGTCTGTCAGAACTGTTAAAAGAGTCACAGTTTTTGTTAGGCAGTAAACTGGAATCCCCGCTGTGCTTCACTTAGTTTCCAAAATTCATAATTGCAGCCTGTTTCCAAAAAATTAATTAGCTTATGAGTAAGGAAAAAAAAAGCACAGACATTTGCACGGAATGCTTTAGAGCTTTCTTGGGATATGCTAATATATGTTTTATTTTACCTAATTGCTGTTCACCAGTTCTGAACTTTTTGAATACACCATATGTGATGGGACATACTGCATAGTCACATTTAATGAAATATTGCTGTACTAGCTGTATTTTCCCCAACTTTATGAAGTGTTTAATCCACATTCTTTATACCCTAAGATAGTGAAAACTGTGACTCTCCAGAGAATACAAATATCTTACATCTTTCTTTTAAGCAGTGATAAGCAGATCCTGAAGGAACACATCAAGCACACATAAAGGAACACATCAAGCACACACAGCACACATAAAGCCAGGTCAGTGGGCACAGGGCAGATTTTGTTATCACAGAGCATCCAGCAGTGAATTCACTCCAGCAGAGACAGCAAACAGCTTGTGAGCCACTGGTCTCCCACTCACAGCCCAAAACCACAGCCAAGCAGGGCAGAAGAGACTCGTGAGCCCAACCATCTGAGCCAAGATGGGAATTGTATTTTTTTTTATATTCCCAAGTGGGAATTTTATTCTTTGGGAAGCCTTTTGGGCAGGGGAGCCTTGGATACAACTATTTGCTGCCAACAGTCACTTTTAAAATGGAGAGACAAGTCTCTTTTATACTGAAGGGTGAGAAAACATTTCTGTGGAAGTCAGGCAGGGGTGAAAAGCTGCCAGCCACACTCAGAGTTCCTGCCCACATCCAGGTTTTGGTGATGTAAAAAAAGGGGTACATGCATGTGTTTTGCAACACATTTCCTAAGTAGCCAGACTTCTCACAATCAGGTCATTATAACTGGGAAGGCAACAAATACAAAGGTTTTCTCAGCAATTAGTATGGGTTATGTGTGAATTCCTTTCTGTAAACCTGATAGTATTTCTTTGGCAATACCAAATGTATCTTTGACTTCTGATTATTTAACCTAATAATTATTTTTTAAGAGAACAAAAAAAAATACGACTCACTTTAACGTTACAATTTATTTAGAGAAGTCATACCAAAAATAGGCCATACTAAATATGTGCTATTTGCTAAACTATGTAAATACATAGTAGCTACATATACCCATTCTTGGGGTCCCAGTTATGCCTTGTTATGCTGCTCTGACATAAATATTTATGTGACGTGTAACTCTGATATTTTTAACAGAGGTCTCCATGATTTTTCAGTAAACATTATGTACAAACTGGGAGGGGAGGAACAGCACTTATTAGTTCACCAGTGAGGGAGAAACACCAGCTGGATGCAACAGTGTTCAGGCGTGTAAAAATCCACACCAGTGCAGCTCGGTCATATCAGACCCGCAAGAATCCACTTCACCATCAAGGTTCCTTTGCTGTGAGCAGCCTGAGACCTCTAATTAGCTGTGAACTCTCTCTGAACTTTTCCTTGAGCTTAGTGCTACATTGTGTAGCCTTCCTAGTGTCTAATAAGGGTGAAATCACGCTGCAGCACTAATCTAATTCAGGTAAAAACAAACAAAGCATGAGATGGTCGCCTGCTGGAGGCCAGCCTTTTATTAGTTCCTGTGCTCAAAGTGGTGTTTTGTCCCTTTAATCCAAAATAGCCCTTTTCCTCCAGCACTTGCTTTAAAAACAAGCAGCAAATGATTTGTGGTAGTGATCTGGGACATTAGATGTGTGCAGGCCCCATGCCTAGAACCAGCCGTGCTCCAGAGGGTTTTCAGCAGGAGAACTGGTTTGCAGTGAAAAGAAGTGAGTTTTTCTAAGATTGATGATTTTCTTAACATTCATATCCATTGAAAAATATATAAATATATGTAGGTTTTTATATTTTTTCTTGGTAAAAAAAAAAAAAAACCACAACAACAACAAAAAAAAAAAAAACCACCAAAAAAACTGTCACAAACCCAAAATCTTTTACCTGAAATAATAGATTCTTATTCAGAGGACAGGTAAATAAGTATCCTTGTTGCCTCCTCTCTTATCCCTTTCTTTGTGGGAGAGCAAGTGGAGCTAAAGGAGCCTAAAAGAGCCAGGATGTCACATAGCAAAACCTGGGCAAAGAGCTATTCAGCCTGCTGCAGGATCCTAAGCAGGGTCAATACAGGCACACCTGCTCTCCCAGTTTCCAGGGAGCTGAGGTGGCATTTTCTCATCTGGTGGAGTTCTCTTTTCCTTCTAAGGATGTTCATATAACATAAATAGGGAAATGGATCCAACCATTTGTTTTCAGAGGCAAAGAAAAACATGTTGCTTCTACATCCAAGAAACTGTGGTAGGATCAAATTAAACCAACATAAGTGAAAAATAAAAATAGGTTTTTATTACTATAAATCTGTTTTCTAGACTAATCTTTATATATAATCAGGTGTTAAACTTACCCAATCCATGGGCCTGTTTCTGGGCACCACAATGTGAGTTCTTAGGATCTGAAGTGGAATAACCAAGGAATTTACTTAATTTTCATTGCTAATGAATGAATGAATGAATAAATGAATGAATGAATGAAATCCTGTGAAACTTCCAATATCCAGTACAGCAGAACAGAGCCAGTGTGAAACCAGGTTACCAAAATCCTCCCCAAAATCCTTTACACAGCACAAAAGATGAATGTGCAGCCTGGTGCAAATCTGAATACAGCTTGGAAAGCCTGCAATGAATGGGAACAGCATTTCCTTGTGGCAGTGGGAGAGATAACAGGATTGAGTGGATGTGGAAGCAAAAGGCACTCTGAGTAATGAACTGCTGAATGAGAGTGGAGTCCAGATTGCAGTCCATACCTTATGGCTATCAGCAAGCAATACAGTGAGTGGAAATGGGCTCTGAAAAACATATTCAATCAGGGAAATTGCCCCGCCTGCAGCTCATTAACAGGATTAAGTCCTGATACAAAGTGACAGTCAGTATTATTTGTGTAGGCAAAAAGCTTGCTCCCCTTTGTAGTTTTTGGCATATCCAGCTGGCTTTAACAATATGGATCTGAGACAGCTAGTGTAGCTTTAATGTTAAATTAGCCAGGGTTAAAAGCTTGCCAAGGCCAGGCAGGAACAAAGTGTTCTTTTTTGCAAAGCTGGCACATGGGGCCAGTTTCATTTCAGTAGCACCCAGGTGGTAGCTACTCCATTTCCCACATCCAGCATTTCTCCAGGTATTGGATGTCATTCTGTCACCAGAGCTCCACATTGCTGCACCATGAGGAAGATCAGGCTCCCTGAGATGAGCAAACCCTGAACCCAAAAAGATCAACTCATTGTCTAGAGCAGACTCACTCTGCTGAAACCTGATGTCTGTTCTGGAGTCTAAAGAAGAGATAAAGGCTGAAATCCTCAGCTGGTAAAAATTAGTGCAGCTACTGTGAACTTCTGGAGCTGCTGCAGTTGCATTTCTGGTGAGGCAGCTGGAGCGTGGTTGTTCCAGCTCCCAAGAAACCAGCTCTGGAGAGGCAGCTCATGCCCCAGAGCTTCCTAAATAGGGATGGTGGTCTGGATTTAACTAAAAAAAAAAAGACTATTACAGCAGTTATTAAATTGCTGTTTTAAAATCAAACAGATTGTGGTTTATCTCTCTTTTTATATTTGGAGGCTAAGTCTATGTTTATGGATGCTAGACAGCAGAGGTTTTGTTAATGTATTTAGGGGAATTATTTGGGCATTCCCATACAGCAGCACAGACTCCAAAGCAGGGGAATGTGCTGTTCCTAGAAATCAGTAGTTTCCTTTCTAAGTGCATGATGTTCCCTTGCCCTTGTTGCAGGCACCCCACTACCACACTGCCCAAGCCATCACAAACCTCTTCTTGCACCAAGAAAATAGTATGAATCTAAAAAAAAAAAAAAAAAAATTACATTCTCCATAATTATTTGCTATGTTTCTTTTCCAGAACTCAATCAAATGCCTAGGCCTGGGGAGTTAGGAAGAAATTTTCTCTGGAGTTTACCCTAAATCTGCTCATTTGCACCATTTGTTTCCCTGGCAGCTGGTGTAGGAGCCTGGAGTGCTTCTCTCACAGTGCTTATGCCCTTGGGACCATCCATCCCAGTGATGCTTTAGGTGATCTGGGTTCAAGAAATGCAGTTTACTGTGTTTAAGAGAAACCAACACTAAACCCTATAACATTCTGCCCTGTCAGAACATGACATGCTAATATCTTAAATAAAATGTGAAATACAGTTGGTGATTAATTGAAGTACTGTGGACTTTGGCATTAAGGGGGCAGAAAATGATGGAAAAGTTTGCTCATGTCACAGCTTAGTGAAATCTTAATGATTAAGGATCAGGAATGCAAGATAAAAGAAATAGTGTTGAAAAAAGAAGATTGATATCTTTAAAAAGTTTGATTGAAAAGCAGAATATGTGGCTCAAGCTGTACCAAAGCTTTACAAAAGAGACTTGTTTGCGCCTATTGTTCTAGCACTGAAAATAAATGGCCAATATAACTGTGTAAGGCACTGGAATCTGTCATCACTTATGGCCAGAACAAGGCTATGGATAATGGACTGTAATGCAATATAAGTAGCACTGCCATGAAGAAACCAGAGTAATTTAATTTAGATCAGAGGATTCAGTTTGTGTGGTATAGACTTATGAATATAATAATTCTTAGCCATGACAGATTATCCTGCCAATGTACTGCAGCACTCTGGGCTTTTACAGAAATGCCAGCCTCAGCTGCACTTTTTTTTTTAGTCTTTGCCCAGTGATATGTATTAAATTTGTGGTATATATGAGCCACTAAAGACCAAATTGAAATCCCTAAATCCAGTATAGTCTCAGAGATCATAACATAAGCTGAAAACAACAAGAAAAAATGGTACCATTAACTCAGAGGATGTAGGTGATCATAAGTGGTTTTTTGAACAAGTAAGAAATAAATTTATGAGAAGCCCAAGGAACTGGGAAGAATTATCCCTATTGCAGGACAATGTCTGCATCCAGCCAAGGAAACTAACATCTTGCTTATAGTAAATTATATTTTAAAATGTTGGAGAATAGTGATTCCACACATATTTTTTCTTATGCATGGGAAACAAGCCGGAAACCAGGAAAATTAGTTTCTCCATCCACTAGAAATGTCTTATTCCAGATCTTACAGGTATTAAACAGCCTACAGCTTTTCTTCTTTTGCTTTGCTTAGCTCTATTTTTTGTTAACATTTGTTAGAGATTGTCTGTCCATCTCCTTTTGCGTGAGGATGATCTCATACCATCAAAAATGAGATTAAATTATTCATCTTTTTAGGTTCAAATATCCCAAGAGGAAGGATGTGTGTTGCCAACCATGGCAGATAGTGCTTGTTGTTGCTCATGAGCTCACATCATTCCTACCTGAACACCTCCACCTTTGCCTTCCATGATCTTCAGGGAGTTTTGAAGCACAAGATGTGAAGAGCTGTCCTTCATCAGTTGGACTCGCTGATCTAAAGGGTCTTTTCCAACCAAACAATTGATTCTAAGATTTTTAGATTACTTTAGGCTGCAGGTCAGCTGTACTTCAATGCACCTCCACAGTCCTGGCTCTGACCAGGGCAGGGATCTTGGTGGATCTTGCTCTGATTCCCTTTCAATCCATGTGACAGCATCCCAAAGGTTAGAAAATGAGGTCCAGCTGAGAGAGGTGGAATTAGGAGGTGGGGAGTGGGAATTTATACCAGCAGAACTGCCTGTATGGGAGCTGAGATGTAACTGGAGCTCAGCCTCAGGATCAGAGCCCAAGAATTGCTGCAGGTTCCTGCAGTTCACTCTCTGCCCTGGTTACTCCAATTGCTCAGTGTGTAGACAGAGACATCACAAAATGCAAGCTGACATTTCTCTGCAGTGGCTTTCTCTGGAGTGTCAAATCAATTAATGATTTTAAGTTTTGCCTTGAAGTAACAGACACCAATGCCCATGTCCATGTTCTATCATTACAATTGTCCAAGGTTTTATTACTGCATAAAATAAGTGGAAAAAAGGATCCTGAGAGAGAATGCATAGAAAAGAAGCCAGTTGGATTTATTTAGCTACTTCATGTTGGATCATTGAATAGAAACTTGATAGTAGCACAGGAACATAGTAACATCTTTTAACTTGTTTCTATTCCACCTATTTTAAGTTCACAGCAATTCAGAAAACAGACACTGTGACCCACAAGTGTAGTTAGTTTTCAGCTTCTAATGCATATGTGAAGAAAGCATTTGTCTGCTTAGCCAAGGTTCACTTGCATTCATGGCATATGGAGCTGAACCATTCCTGGTTTCTCTTCTGGCCAAAAACACATTGGATCAAACTTATATCTGGTGCAAGAATGCTGATTTCACTTACTTCAGCAGTGAATAAGACCCATAGCTTATTTTTAGGCCAGATAATGATCCCAGTAAAACAATACTGATGACTGTAAGTTTGGCTCACATTAATAGATTGAATGTGGGTAGATGCAAACAGATGGCATCAGTTGCTTTGTCGCTTCCTGGCAGAACTGGTCTCATTAAAACAGCAATTTTGCTGAAGCTTTTGTGGCTGTGATTAAAGTTGCCAAAACTTTTAAATAGGCAGAGTTTCAAAGTGATAGCTGGGATGGTTTCCAAATGTATCTGGCATAGTACAGCACTCCACATTAGACTTGTAAAGCTGGATGTTTTTGAGGATAAAGGAGATCTTTAATTTACCCAACAGGCTGTTTTATAATTCCATATGTCATCTGCTGTATTTGTAAGAATGTTTGTTTCCCTCCAAAGAAAACATTCGGTGGGATGCAGTGAAGGATTATTTAGTAAACAGTTGCTGGATGGCTGCAGTAGCACTGACACCTCTTCTCTGAGTTTTGTCAGAAAGGGAACAGGGTGAAAACATTTGCACAAATGATAATTCACAAATGATTGTAGGTGAGGGGGGAGTTTGGAAGCTCAGGTGCCACATTCTCCACTGCACAGCAAAGGCAGAAGTGACAAATGCCAGCTCATCATACTCAAACTGCAATTTGCTGGTTTGCAGTGGGAGGTGGTGCTGCTGGCAGGAAGAGCAGCACTGCTCTGGGGTTGAATTCATGGATATTTGCAAAATTTTTGGTATCTATTCTCCAAAGGAAGGGTGGCTTTCAGTACTGCTCTGGTGCTACAGGAAATGCCTCATCCACAGAGCTCCAGTACAACCATGAGCAAACCATTCAACCTTTCTATCCCCTATTTTTTTCACTGTCAAGGTGGGTTTGTTTTTTTTTTAATGGGGAAGGCAAAGAATATAAAATTGTCTGAAGATTAATTGCTGAAGCATGCTAAGAAACCTACCTGCTAGTATCTGTCAAAGGGATGGATGTAAGGCAAGGGGAGAGTAGAAGTGGTCTGACATTTCTGAGTTGAGGCCAGAGCTGGAAGATATTACATTAGCAGAAAATATTTTGTCTACTTGTAGTTTTCATAGAATTATAGAGTTGTTGAAGTTGGAAAAGACCTTTAAGATCATCAAGTCCACTTGTCAGCCTAGTACCAGCATTAAGCCATGTACTCAAACACCATATCCTCATGCTTTTGTCACACTTCCAGGGATGGTGTCTCTACCACTTCCCTGAGGAGACTGTTCCAATGCTCAACATTTCTGTGAATTTTTTTTTTCCTAATATCCAAAGTAAACCTCACCTGCTGCAATCTGAGGCCATTTCCTCTCATTTTGTCACTTGTTACCTGGGAGAAGAGGAGAACAATCCCCACCTGGCTACAAACTCCTGACAGGGCAACCATAAAGTGTCCCCTGAACTGCCTTTTCTCCAGGCAAGTTAAAAAGAAAGGGACTGCTTTTTGCTGGTAATTAGCAGGCTGAGAATTGGATCTAATGGTGGGAGACACTGAGTGAAAACTCAGATGAATCTGATGAGTGGAAAACATATATGACATTTGGAAAAATTAACCCAGCATTTTATAGGTCTCAAATATATAGCAATCATTTTCACTCCCCAGGTTCAAGAATATTACCAACAGGCCACATAGAAAAAACCTGAAGTTTGATATAAAGTATCTGGCTTTGGGAAGGAGATTATGTTTGCACATGTGCTGGTCTATTGTAGTTAATGATATGTGAGAAATGTAGTTTTAATGGGTTCGCATATTATTTATTATGGGAGCAGAACATCATAAATTTGATAACCAGATCCTACTAATTTGCCAAAATATGTAAGAAACACAGTGGCATAATTGTGTTTGTACTGTATTCACTTGTGTGAAGTAGTTTAATTTACATTCATGGGAAATTTCCATTCAAAGGCAAATAATGCAACAGTATGTTCTTCTGTGCATACTTCTACGAGATCTTACACGAGTATACAAATTCTACTACAAAATACTGGTATCTCCAGCAAAAAAAAGGGGACTTTTTTACAATTACAAATTATAAACTGCTTGTCACTTATTACTTTGGCAAGTCTCTGAAAGAAGAGTTTTGAACATTTTGAACATCAGCAAGTTAACAGGAAAATATTGTCCCAGTAATAAAAGTAGAAATTAACTAAACATCTAATGAAAATCTTTTGCACTGATTTATTAACTCAGGTCCTGGAGAGATAAAGATCAGTCTGTGAGATATAATTCTGTACCATTGCACTGTTTGACTCATCTCTAAACCAGAAGTCAAGAGCAGCTCAGCATGAGGGAGCTTCTAAGCACTCTGTGAAACTTTCCTGTCTTTTAAAATCAGAGACTAATTCTAACTATACTATGAAAGGAACCAGTAGTGTTGGTGAAAGGTAGATGGCTACTGAAATGACCCATTCCCACCACACTGTGTTTTTATTACAAATACAAAATCCTTCATGATTGGCAAAACCATCTCCAGTTTTAAAGTGAAAGCAAGAATCCCATTCAAAGTAGTGTAATGAACTGTCAGTAACAGATACTGTCAAGAGATTATTTTTTAGAGACTATTAATTGTATTATTAATTTTTAGAGATTATTATTTTAGCTCTTTTCAGGAGGATCTGGAAGGAGAGGGGGACAGAGGAAGGAAATAAATCAATCTGTGCAAATCTTGTTATTTCCACACTATGAGTGATTCTTCCATCTGACTCCTTCCTACTTTTGCAAAGGAAGTTGAAAATTGTTGGACTTGTATATGCAGTTTAAGACAAAACTGGTGTCTACAGGAAAGACCTCCTGCTCCCCTCAGGAGGGATATGATTTCCTTTCACTCCCTCAAAGCAATTTAACTGGTGTACTGGATGTGAGCTGCACAAAGCAGTAGCATGCAGGGTGTTTTCCCCAGGAGAGGAACACATTTTAATGGGACAGTGCATAATCCCTCTCACTACTCATGAATCCCCAGCTCTTTTTCCATGACTGATTTTCATGAGCAGCCACAGTGGCTTCCCCTTTTGTCCACACGAGGAATTTGCAGCATTTTCTCTCTGAGGAGGAACTCAGCTAGATTAGCTGGTTCAGGGAACTCTGGTGTAGGTGGAATCAGCCACTTCCAGGTTTCAAGGAGGTGGAAGAGTTGGTTTTGTTCCTTAAAAACCTGCCTCCAACAGCAATGCAGCTCTGAGAGATGTGGCTCCAGCTAACTGGCACAGCAGGAGCTGTGTGAAGCCCTGGGCTCAGTCCCAGAGAAGGTGACAGGTTGCAGGGTGGAGATGATCTGCTCATCTTCTCATTGAGCTTTCTTGAAGGTTATGCACTGGATAAAAGCCACACAGAACAATCTGAAGGTTTTTAAGAGATCACAGATGAGACATAATTTCCTTTTTGGCTCCAAAGTCTATGAAAGTTTTGGGGAGCTGATCTGCCATCTCTGAGGGATGCATGGAAAAAAGGATGAGAAACATGGTAAAAATTTCTCAAAAGTCACTGGAAATAGTAAGCCCTGCCACAACATTTGAACACCTGAAGGACTCCTCTGAATATTAAGGCTGAAATCCTTGCTACCCTCTTTATTCACAAAAATATGGATGTCTATTTCCAGACTTGTGAATGCCAGTTTGTCATGGGTCTTAAACAACTGTAAAGTCTATTCCATGTGAAAGTATGAATTGAGAATTAGTAGAAAGAAGGATTTAGTTCTGCCAATAACTGCAAATAAAAAATAGATCAGAAAGGAGACAAAGAGAAGCTGAAACACCATTTTCAGTGCTCCTTCAGGCCTTAAGAATCCCTCAGTTAAGGAAGCCTGTGGTTCCCTTAGGCTTTAACAGCAAATGTCCCTTGATCTTAGTGGTGTTTTGTTAAGCTGCTGTTTTAAACATATAGCATTCCAGGAAAAAGAGTGGTCCCATAACCAGGCTTTCTTACATCCTCATTCCTAGAAAACACAATGGTTCATTTGACACATGGTTGTACTTACCAGCTGCTCTTTTACACTGCTTTTATTGACTGCATTTTGAAATGATTGACTTCAGAATAAGCCTCTGTGTTCTTCCTCCTTGCAAACGGAGAAGTTAAAGCCTGTGCAAGTAGATTCAATATTTAAACTCTTTCTTATCTGATTTTGTCCCTCAAAAGCCATATGTCAGCTAATGCTCAATAGGTGATATTGGTTTATCTCAGTAATGGGCTGCCTGGAGTGCAGGGTGGGAGCAGCAGGGACTGCTGCCTGCCAGTGGCCTTTCAGAGCTGTTAAAAGACAGTTACAGAAGGGATGGGCTGTGTCTCCTCCTTCCTCTGACCAGGCTAACCCATGGCTTGCCAAACAAACACAAACAAGGCATTGTAGTCTGCCCGAAATAAAAACATTTGCTAATGGGGAAATAGAGCCCTCAGTGGAAAAATGAGACTCAGAAACAGCAGTCAACTGTATAAAAGCTTTAATCCATCACTCTTGTGGTGTGACAGGGTGCCAGGTCAAAGAGACAGGTGGGATATATGTTGTTTGGAAACGCCATCCCTCCAGTGACTTGCTGTTTTCTGCTGAACAAAAACCAACTTTACTTCCCCCCCCAAGCCCCCCTGTTTTGTAAGTATATCAGTCAGAAACTTGCATGATTTTTTGACACGGTTTTGCCTTTGAAGAAGAGTGGGGAGTAAAGAAAATTCCATCTTCTAGAGTTTCAGCAGTGCAATTTCTCTTCACTTCAGCTTAAAATGGAGAGGCAAGAAGTGGCCAACTCAAGGAAGCCACAGCTGGTCCAAATCCGCTCCCACCACTGGTACAGCAAGGGACAGATGCACTGGGCCAGTCCAGCTGCTCTGCACTGCTGTTCCAGGGATCCTAAAGCTTGTATTTTTAAGCTAGCAGAGGTGTTGTGCATCGCTGCTGCATTATAAAGCCACTAGTGTGCACCACTGAATAGGAAATCCACCTATTCAAAACACCTAGACACTTAGTTTATTCAGAGAAATCCCTGCCTTGAGCAGTATTTCTCTTTATGAGGATTCCTGACTAGGTGGATTGACTTTCACAGGAAGTGAAACATTTTTTCCAGATCCACTTCCATTTACATCTGTGCAGGGGAGAGGGAATCCAAAGCAACCTTGCAATAATGTGCACACTGAGCCCTTGTTCTTACAAAGGGCCTTATACATGCTGGGAGGAGTCTGAAGAGCTAGAAATGGATGTAATTCCTCTCCAAATTGCCAGAACTGTGCAAAGGGCCTCCTGAGTGGGAATAAAATTCGGGGCATAGCTGACAAAATTGTGCTTCAAGATGGTCCTTCCCAGAAGCCCTCGTTCCTCTGGAAGCACCAGAACAGGGGAGCTTGGAAGAGAATCAAGAGGGCAAAGAAGGGAGAAGAAAAGAAACATTTTATAGATCAATATCCCTGTCAAAGGCAAATATTTTCTCCTGTTTTGTCTGGCACAGTGAATTTTGGAGGGGATATTTTTAGAATACGCTACATGAATTTTTGATTACCTTAAGAGATTTATTTTCTGCCAAAACAAAGGGATCATATTTCTCTAACCAGAATGTGGCACTTACTCTGAGGACAGCCAAATCTTGCACATAATCATTGAGGTCATATGCAAATAAAAGGCACCATACTTCGTGCAAATTCCCATTTTAGCTATTCTTACAATATTTCTCATTTATAATAGTGTAACTATTTTATGAAAAGCTCTCTGGGACCAGTCTATTAAACTGCAACCAGCCTGTTTTCCTTCAGCTCCTGCTGAGGAGCTGCCTTCAAGGAGTATTTTGAGATGTAAAAATTAAGAAAAAGAAATTAAAATGCGTTTTAGCAGCTTGAACTCATCATTTAACTGCAGTAATATCTGTAATATCTTGTTCATTTGCTGCTGCCATGGTCCAGCAGTGATGGTGCCAATGGGGTGGGAAACATGGGAGGAGGTCCCTGTGCTCGTTCTTCTTGTCCTTCAAGTGACCAAACACTATCATGTGCTGCAAAAAATGGGGAGCACAGCCTGCTAATCCCTCAGTACAGCCACTGCATTTCTGTACTCACTGTGTCATCACTCCCATTCCCTCCTTCCTCTCCTCTCCTCTCCTCTCTCCTGCCCAGGCCTTCATTGAATTTCCCTTTTTTGTCTTTTCTCTGCAGAAAACATTTGCCTGGCAGGATGAAATGCTCATGGGCACTGTCCCATGTGCTCCTGCCTGAGGAGGCCAAGGCAGGGGCTGCTGCACTATAATATATGTATTATAATATATATATTTCTACATTACTATAATATTTCTCACATGTGACTACTGTAATCAGGGTATGGCATGTAACACCTACAGAATATTCCAAATCCACTGTTGGTCTAAAAGGAATTAATATCAGGTCTGAGGACATTCAGGTTATTGTTCCTGCTGACTTCCTTCTGCAGCCATACATTACAAAGTTGCCCACTGTTCTTCTGAGCTGTCCTGTTCTGGTCACTTACTGACAATATGCAAAGGAAAGTACTGCCATGGGGAAAATAAACCCATCTTCCTTGTATCATTTTAAGCAAATGATTGCCTATTTTAAACCTGTACCCAAGATCTCTCTCTTTTTTTTTTTTTTTTTTTTTTTTTTCCCCTGGGCATAATAGGTGAGAGCAGTGGGAAGATTTTGAACACTTGGCCTTGTAGTATGGATGTTCTGTCCCTTCCTTTCTGTGCAAAATCTTGTAAAAGTTTTTAGGCCACCTGCCATCTCTGTTTCATCTTTTAGATGCTATTTCCACCATCCCCACTTTGGAATTATCTTTCCACCTGTACCACTCTGCTGCCTTGGGTCTTGCAAAATTGCAGACTTGTTTAAGACTCACTTTCCTCCCAGAGTTGAACCTGGTCCTTTTTCTTTATCTGAATGACAGAGCTCAGCAAATTATTTTTCATGTCAGCCTGCACAGGCTGCCAGCTGTTCCAGTCATCACTGGCCTTCTGTTTCAACAGAACTGACAGTAGAGAAGTTCTGGCTATTCCACTGCAATTGATAAAAATCTTTATTTCATGGGTAACAGTAAGAAAACTGCCAGGTGAAGTCAAACACTTCCAGGAGAGTGATAAGAAGCCCTGTCTGAGTGGCTGGAATGACAGACCCACATTCTTCATGAGACAGATAAAACCTGCTGTGCCAGGGCCATCTGGAAACTGCTCAAAATCACCAGCCCTGGTGCAAGACCTTCCTCCCTCATTCCCATCCCTCCTCACACACACAGTGGTCATGGAGTGTGGCAGGAATTGTTTTGTACAGATGTGGTAAACACTTCTGTCATGCTCTGCAAGCAGTTTGTGGCTTGTTTTCCTGACATGATCTGAAAGCAAAGACAGCTGGACCCTCTCCTTGGAGCACACCCTCTATCCCTGATCATAGAATGGAATGGAATGGAATGGAATGGAATGGAATGGAATGGAATGGAATGGAATGGAATAGACTGTTTCTCTTGGAAGGGACCTACAATGACCATCTATTGCAACCTCCTGACCTATTCAGGGCTGAGCAAAAGTTTAAGCATATCATTAAGAGCACTGTCCAAATGCCTCCTAAACACTGACAATTTCAGGGCATGCACTGTCATTTTGTGTCTCACCCCCTTTCTGTTTTTCTTGCTTCCCAGACAGAGACAGTGTGGAGATCTGAGAGGATCTTTATTACCTTCCCCTAAGTGCAGCCGTTTTGCCCAAGGGACCAGGAATGAAGGGACAAAGGTTTTCCTTGTCTGCAGCAGCAGACAGCCACATCCTACTGATGGGAGATTACAGATTACCCCTTCCACCATGGTAATAAATTCTGAGTGTCAGCTGGATGGAGAGAGCACCTGAACATGATAGTGGCACATGGTGCTAGCACAGGGCCCTGGAGCCTCGTGATACACATGTCCAGTGTGTTTGTAGTCATCAGATCCCATACTTGTGTCACTCACTTACTTTGTGATAAGTATGATAATGAAGGAAATGATAATGAAATGATAATGAAGGAAAAAGACCCTCTCCCTGTGCAAGGTTCCCTTTCACTCCCTCTCCACATTTGCATGCAGGCACTGCCTGATTTCAGTTGTAATAGATACCAAATTGTCTAAATGAATCCTCACTACAAAGCCACTCTCTGACTTCTGTTTCTCAAGCATCTCCTTCCTTTACTGACTGCCATCAGAACTGCTCTTTGCCCAAAAGGAAAGAAACAAGAATTGATGTTACACAAGTCAGACACAAGCACTGGCGTAGAAGCAGAACATTATTTACTAACCCAAGGAGTGCAAAATGTTTATGTTTGAACCTGTGGTTAAATTCTTTAGCGAAGTTTGGTACAAAATTACACCCTCAAAGCAGAATGTTTATGTTTTCCACAGAAAGGCTTTAAATCTCTATGACATTGTATTGTTTTGCAGTGTCACCATGATATTTTCTGAAAAATCCTTTCACCAGGATTTCTTCTCCTGGGAAGCTGAGAAGCCTCAGAAAAGAATGAAAACAATAATTATCTGATTGTTTGGGAATGGGGTCTGGAGATTGTTTACCAACAGGTGCATCTTTGATTGGTTCCATGTGAATTTTTTTTAATTAATGACCAATCACAGCCAGCTGTGTTGGACTCTGAGGAGTCAGTCACGAGTTTTCATTATCATTCTTGTTAAGCCTTCTGTCTGTATCCTTTCTCTTTCTTTGGTATAGTTTTAGTATAGCATTTCTTTTAATATAATAAAACATCATAATATAATAAATCAGCCTTCTGAGATCATGGAGCCAAATTCTCATCTCTCACCTCGTCCTGGGGACCTCACAGCAGCACATTGCAGAATAATTTCTATGGAATATTTTACTTTTTTAGCCCTATTTAGTTCTAAAACTCTTTGGTGTAACTATTAGGACTCCTAAGTGATTCCAGGACTGCTGCTGAGCCTCTTTGAGGCCATGTCAAAGTGGGTCTCTGGATGCAGGTTGTCACTGCTCTACCTCAAACGAGATGGGAATATCACAGTGTGGATTCACCTGTGGCTGTTCCTGGGCTGTTTCTAAATACCTGAACATAGATTTTATTCTCTAGAGACCTTCACAATGCTACTGCCACAGAAAGGTAACTCTAAACATCACAGATGTCCTCCAAGAAAGAAAACTCTGTTTTTCTCTTCATTTTCTGTGATGTCTCAGTGCTGTTTCTTCCTTGAACAGAATGGCTCAAGAGGCTGTAGAAGGATACAAAATACAGCTTTCTGTCCAGCTGATTAGCTATATCTCCTCTTCTTTACATTTCCAGCTGCTGTAGACGGAGGTGGGGATTCCTTGGCTTCAAAATAAGCTGATCAAATTCCAGTTTTCAGAATTACAAGCCACTGCAGTATTTCTCTAGAGCATCAAACTCTCATGATCTGAAATACTTAACCCTCCACATTTTGCCAACCTTTCCTTCTAGGAAGAAGAGCTTGACAGGAAGGTGCTAACTCCTCTGTCTCCTTTACAGGATCAGAGTCCATCTCCATTTTCCATTGTCCCTGATGACTTCTCCAGCCTCATACAGCTGACCCAGGCATTTCCAATAAATGTGACTAATAACTAAATTAATTGTCTGAATTTTCTTCCTTATGGAAGGTTGGGAGGTTTTCTTCTAGGTCTATATCCATTCTCTGAGTTGTTCCTTATCCAGTTTCAGGTGGGTTTCAGAAGTTCCCTTTGACTGGGCATTGCAGGCCCCACACTCTGTGTAGTAATCTTTCTAGGTGCTTTGGGCTGGTTCAATGTGTGGAGATATATATAAATATAATTTTTTACTTTGGCCAAAAAATAGCACCCAAAATACAAATATTTCATTGTTTTTATAGATTGATTCTTTTCTCAGGGAAGTGCCTCTCATTTCCTAAGGATGGAGATTTGTCCCAGTCACATTTTTTTTTCTGTTTTTGGAACTGTTTTCTTTCAAAATTAGTGTGGCTGACATGTGTGCTATTTGCAACTCATTTATTATCCTATGAAAGCCATTCCTCCAGTTTATTATTATTGTTTCCCTCCTTGTTGCTCACAGACACCCCTTTGTAGAGTGCATATAATGGGTTTTGGCAAAACTCTGAGTTTTTCTTTTTTTAAAGTTAATTCTGTTATTTAGTCTTTTTCAGAGACACTCCCAAATTTACTGCCATTTTGGCTGGATGAGGTGATGCTGATTAGCAGGGATTGGTGTAATGTTCCTGCTCTTCCATTTCTGCATATTTGGTGTGACATGACCTCTCCATCTTTTGTCTTGCAAAAGATCTCTTACTCCCCGAGCTTCTTTCTTGGGGTAGGAAAATGGGATATTCCTTCCCATGAGCTCTTCAGCAGATGTCATTTCATGGAAGTTCTCATTTGAGGCAGGGAAAGTCACATTTTTGTGACATTTGTCACATTTTTGTGGTGTTACATCCAGGTTTAGGTGCTGATGTGGTTCCTGAGAAGGTGAGGAGCTCTTGCTTTCTGCTTTCAGAAAACCAAATTGGGAGCTCTGAGGTAGGTCTGGTGCTGACCCCCTGGTACCTGCCTGTCTTCATGCCTTCTGCACAGTTACAGCCCTTTGGGAGGGTGAAATGTGGCAAAACTTCCTTGTAAAGCAAAGATTCAAGAATCCATTTACAAAGAAACTACTGGAAAGACTTAGAAAAATCACCATTGCCCAAAAGGTCTGGGCAATTTTTTTTTTTCCGTGGGATAATTTATTAAAAAATGCAATTTAATTGGCCAAAAATAACTTTGATATTTCAGCTCAATTCATAAATTAATTGCAATTGGTTAATATTTGGGGAAATATTTTCAGCTAAATTCATCAAAGAATTGCAATTGGTTATATTTGGGGAATTATTTTCAACACACAGGCATTCTGATGAAGTGAATAGTTTCATCCCAAATATAAAACCTACATTTGCTTTGGTGAAATTTAACCTAAACCTGCCTATTGCTCCCCTCTGACTCTCTAGGTAACTTAAGTGAGTAGCTCAGGTGTAGATATTGACTGTGAAGATGTCTGTGGTTGCAGGGATAAATCCCAGTCAGGCAATGGGAAAATAGGTCCCTTTTGTTTAGCAGCACATAACAAGATTCCAGGAGCTTACACGTTTTGTCGAAAAAAGTCACAGGAAGAGACAGGTTGGGACAGACAAGGTTAAAAAAGTTATTTAGGGTCATTTGGCAGCTTAATGGCAGAGCTGAGAATGGAGCAAGGTCAATGGCTCACTCTCCAAGCCGAATTTCATCCCCTAATTATTTAGGAAGTCTCTTGGTGTTGAGCATGACTGAGAGAGGGGAAAGGCAGCCCCACTGCAGGGGGCACAGCACAGAGGAGACAGGGTGCATGACAGCATCAAAGAGGTGAATGGCTTCATGGAGTTCTTTTGGCCCATTATTTCTCTTCGTGGGCATTTTGAAAGGAATGATTTGTTAAAGGGGACTTGAAGGAGGCAGGGATGCAAACAGAGGGACTGGCAGGATGCTTTAGGCACAGGAGAAACAGGGAAAAGGGACATAAGAGCAAGGCAAAGAGAGCAGCAATCTGGACCACGAAGAAAGGAGTGGAAGGAGAGGATGATAATGAATTTGGAAGGGAATGGTAGCAGAACAAATACACACAGCAAAGACAGGAAAGAATTAAAAAAGCCATTTGGTAATTGAGTAGTTTCTGTGTTAAAAAGAGTTAAGATCCTGGAGATTAGAGAAAACTACAACTGCAAGCAGTTCTTTAGAGTGTCCTTTGAAGGTACAGCCCTTGCAGTCCATGCAGGCTCAGAGCCAACCTTCCACCCAAGCAAGGGCATGGAGCCAAGAGTGTGCTTTGGACAGTGCTGCCAGCTTCAGAGTGGCTAGTACCTCTGCATGGCCTGTGTCTGGCCTTCCTAAATGTTTACTTTGAGTACTTCATCGATTTCATTCTCATTCAAGAATATTTTCTGCAGGGTGGTTGAAAAAATAAATGCATCTGCAGATGAGGGCTCTGCACATTCCTGCTATGAGGAACAATGTCAGGAAAGAAGAAGAGAGAGTGGGACCCCATGACATTGTATTTTGAACCTGAATGTAGGAATCAAAAATAATCTACAATAGAATTTATGGGAGAATTTGGGATTTACACCCAGAAGCCACAATTACACACACAGAAAATGATTATTTCCTTCTCCCTCTCCAGGAGGCTGGCACTTGGCTTTCTTCTGTGATTTCCTGGCACCTTCACATCCAGAAAGAAGACTGGCCCAGGTTTAGCACTAGTGCAGCTTTCTATAGAGCAGCAAGTAACTTAAATATGAACTTAGAGGAAAACTGGTTAGGAGTATATTCTAAGGTGTAAAACAAGAAGAGAATGCTTTTTTTTCCCCAGATGATTTTATAGGCATCAAAATGTTTTCTCAGCCTCTTCCTGGCTGCTGCTTAAATAGTGGAACTTGTTCTCTGTGCCTGCCATTCTCTTTTGTTAGTTGTACTCACAATTTCAGGGACTGGACTTGCAGGAGAAAAAAAAGTCTTCCTATCCAATTCCCAAAAATATGCACTATCTGCCTGCATGTAAATAATGACCCAGTTTTAAGAAATAAAAAAGAGCATTTTCTCACCTGCAAGGGGATGCAAGACAGGTGGGAGGCATCTTGTCCTTTCTGCTCTGGGCTTGGGTACTTGGGTGAGCAGAAGGGCAGAGGAACAGGTCTGACAGCACAGGGCAGCCTCAAGCTTTGGCCTTGTTCTGCAGTTTATCAGTTTCTGTCCATGACCATTCCTGAGCCTGGCATCCAAAAGAAGTTCACTGTCTTTCACTGAGTTCCTTCCCTCAGGAGGTGCCACCTGAGCAGGAAAGAGAGGAGGTCAATATTCAGATTAAACACTGTGGGGATTTGATAACAGCAGGTGAGAAAGCTCTGCAAGGCTCTGATATTAACAGCAAGGGGCTGCCTGCCTGCGAGGGTCATGGTCCCAGTGCTGGGACCTTGCCTGGATTCTGGTTTTCACCCCACTCTGCTCGAGCTGGAAAGTCAGATGTGAAATGGAGAGAGCAGTGGAACCCAAAGTCTTGGCTGAGGCATGAACAACCCCAAACTTTGAATCAATTCTGAGCCTAATCCAAGGTATTTGAGAAAATAAAATGAGGTATTTGGAGACAATCTTGGAAGATATTTCACAGAAGTGTTTTGACCTACAACTCTTCAATTCCTCTAAGGCAGGATCAGTTGTCCTCACGAACACTTAAATCATTCCTGCCTCAGCTGTTTATGAGACCCTCCTGTGGTAGAGATTTCACAGATTCTTGAACAAGATTTCCTAGAACAAAATTAATCACATCAGAAGTCTCCCTCAGGGTAGCCAACCTGAAGTTCTCTTAGTGGGGTTGAAACCAATTACTCTTTGTCCTATCATCAGTGCCCATGAGGAGCTGTTTGTCTTTCTCTCATCTGCAGCTGCTTTGTAAGTTCATTTCAGTCCTCTCACACGTAGACTCAATAAACCATATTTCTGCACATCTTGTATACTACAGCTCTGACTGTGCTTTGTGTTCTTTTTCTGAACCCTCACACCTGGTTCAGTTGATAAATCTGATTTAGGAAAGAGGAGAAAGGAAACAATACTTTGATATCCTCTTAGGATCAAAATGGATTGAATGGAAAAATAGACAGTAAATTAAAGAAGTCAACAGCAGCCCCCCTCACTGTCCACCTTTTCTCCTGCCCAGACATGCTGTGTACATCCATGCAGCTCCTTCTCCTTTTACTCCAGCAGCTGTGGGGTTTGTCAGCCCTTTTGTGGCAATTACTTTAATTCTCTGAAATCAAAGCACCTGCCAGACAAGTGGCTTGTTTTACAAATCCAAAGTCTATTGAAACACTTTAAGGAAAACAGTTGTTTCATTCTCTAAAGATACAGATCTTCTCCTGAGTCGGGGAGAGAAGATAAAGGGGGAAAGTTTGACATTTGACTTCACTCTGGAATGCAGGTAAAGGCTTGAAATATAAACTCTTGAGATGAACAGGTTTGATTAAGATATCATTTTAAACTACTGTCCTTTTCCTTATTTATTTGTAACTTTGAAAGAAAGATAAATAGCTTTATCTTTGTCATTGGACAAAAAAAAAAAAAAAACCAAACAAAAAAAAACCAAAAAAAAAGGGCAAGCTGGCAGCTTTCACTGAGAAACTTTGAGTGACTTTGATGGCTGCCATGAAAGCACCATGGTCTTGTTTGATCTTTTGTTGACTAACTGCAGGTTTGAGGATGTTACAATGCATGTTTACATAATGCAGGCTAGCTGCAAAGCCTCACCTCAGCTGAAAAGACACAGCTGGTTTTAAAAGCAAGCTAGGCCAGGACATAAAGAAAAAAAAGTTACATAACACGTTATGAAATTTCAAAGGTAATGCGTGAACTGTACAGCCAGCATGAAAAAAAGACAAAAAGATCCTACACTACCAGAAAGGAGTGCAAATAGACTGGGATTTTGTGGAATCCCTTGTAGTTCAAAGCCAACTTAGTGTTCAGGATAGAGCCAAAAACTATTCCCTTTGAGGGTTATTTGTTAAAGCCAATTCAAACATCATCACCAAAGTCCTACACTAATCCTCCTCCTCCTCAGGAAAATTTGCTTTTGCAGTTCCTTTCTTATTGCACTGTCCCAGATCCAGGCTGCTCCCACCAGCCAGATTTTCTAATGGTGATGCTGAGGGTGAAACCATTTGTGTCACAGGGTGTAACCAGCCCATGTCCTGTATCTGTCCCCTGCATCATTCAATTCCAGTGTGCAGCCACCCTGTGCTGTGCTCAGCTGTGAACAGCAATGCAGTAACACATGGATTTACAGCAGATGACCATTAGGTGCTTTTGCTGCTCCAGGTAAGTCCTGGCCTAACTGAGGCACAGCGACCTGCAGGGAGCTAAGAGCTGGATCACAGGAGCCAGAAACAAAATGAAGTAAAACTTCTGCCAGAAGAAAGTGGTAAGGACACAGCTAGACCTTCAGCCCTGCCCACAGTAGTCTGTGACTAATGCAATGGAACAAATACTTTAATTAAGCTTCTACAAGATTATTCCTCCAATAACTCAGCGGAAATGGGTTGGATTAGTATCTCCAAGGGGTTGCTGCTGAGGTCCTGACGTGGTTCAGGGAGGTTATTTCCATTGATATGTAGTGTGGTTTCCTGCAGAAGGTGCCATCAGGAACATGTGTTGAAGTAGTGTCCAGAGGGTGTAGTTTGGGAGCCTCACATCCCTGTAGGAGAACATCTGGGGTGTGCTGGAACAGAGGATTGGATTTTGTCTCCCACAAAAGGAACCTAAGACTGCTGTGTGAACTGAGCAACCTCTGTGAACTCTGTGGTGAGGGGAGCCATGAGGGATCGCTTCCCAAGTGCACAGAATACTCATATACACAAAATACTGTTCCAAACCAAAATAATCCTCTAACGTGGCCAGCACTTACAGAAAGGGAGAGAGGCCAGCCCCCTTCTCTTCAAAACACAGAATGTCCCTTGAAACCACAGTGGTGAGGTTTCTTGCCAAGGACTATGAGTGTAGGTTTCCCCCCCGGCCTGCAGGGGGTTGGACTTGAATTTCTTTGTGGGTCCCTTCCAATTCAGATATTCTGTGATTCTGTAATCTTGGTATCAAACTGGTATTACTGGAGGTAAGTGTTGTTATCTCCATGCATTGGTCCATGGCTGAAAGCTGTGGAAGTCAGTTCATGCCATTCTACTTCACATCAACTTTACTGCATTGTTGTTATTTCTTAAACAGCTGGTGCCAGAGAAGAGCACCTAATGGGCCACTGGGTCTTCTTGATGTTTTTGAAATACTCACATCTTTTTGCTTTTGAAGATACAAACTTTTCCATTGACTCCAGAAGGCTGTGGGAATTGGGCTTCACTTATTGAAATAACCAAGAGAAGATACTCTGATTTTTGCAGCATTGATTATAAGTCATAACTGTTTATTCTTTGAAATCTTATCATAACTGGTAAAATCTTGGGGGTCAGTGTCCTCATGCTTCATTGAATATTTTGTGGATATGTAGTGTGGCTGCCTGTTGGTCTGTTCTTAAAAACAACAATTAAATTTAACTATGTTCTTTAGAGGAAAAGTGAAATTTCAGAGACACCATACAGTTTATCCGTGATTCATCCTGAAAACTTGTTATGCAAATGGTGACAAACTATGCTGGTAAACAGAGAGGCAACAATTTACCAGTTTTGATGTGGGTGATTTTCAAATTTACTGTATGAAGATGAACCCACTGCTCTCAGCTCAATGGAGGTGGCTCCCCTCCAGCTGAAACATTCATCAAGCTCCACATGGACAATGCCTTGCTTGGGTTTGAGAAAACCATCCAGGAGCTCATCAGAATGAGAGCTGCACAGTCCCTACTAAAAAATCAATGTGTCAGTAGAGGACATCCCTTTTCAGAGTTCTCTCTACAAATTCAAGTGTTTTATTTTTTTTGTTGAACCTCAAAGGAAGCAGCCTGATAGCAAGAGCTCCTGTAAAATCTGTTATGGAGACACTTGTGCTTCAGCCCTGGAGCAGGGGGTGTGGAGAAATGGGGATGTGCACACAGTTTGGTATTCCTGACATTCCTGACAGCAAAGGCTGAGCATGGAGGGTGAGAGCAGGAAATCTGGGAACGCTTTTTAATGAGCATTGGTTTTTGTTTCCCTGATGGACTGAGTTTAAATGTTGCTCAGTCAATTTTTTGGCATGATAGTTATCATTTGAATAAGAACTTGGAGTACTGGTTAAAACAAAGGGAATACACCTGAAATCCCTGTGAGAGGTCTCAGTAGACAATTTGAAGTGCAAGCACAAAATGAACACTGAGCAAAAATCTCAAGAATTATTTAGTTAAACTAATTGATATAGGTATTTTAAATTTAAAAATTAGTAGAAATGCCCAGAAATCTTTATGTAATGGGGGAACAGGCAAAGGAAATTTTTAAAATAGAGAATTCCTTGAGTTTACCAGAATTTCTTTAATATAAACTCCTCAACAGTGTTGTAACTGTCTGCGAGACATTTCAGAGTGCCTTGGCTCTGCTTTCCCATTGCTATGCCTGGCTGGATGTGGAAAATACACTGGGAGCAAGGATTTCTCTGACTAAACACATTTGTGTGAATTTGCTCCCATTTATAACTAGCTTTCACAGTGAAAATTGAATTCCTTTTCATGAAACAAAGTCTTGTTGCCTCGGGGATAAAGACAGTTTTCAGATTGCATTTCATAATTCAGTCTGCAGTGGATTGGGTTTGACCATGAGGACCCTCCTGGGGACCATTTTCATATTTGTAGCCTGTGGGCTCTTCTCTGGGCAGCAACTATTTATTCAATTTCTGAAATAAGTGAGGAAGGAGGGGATGGGACCAGTGTTCCTGAGCTGAAAATGCCCAGCTGATGGATTGTGATCAGGAGAGCTAATTTCTGCACACTGCTCTCACTGGATTCCCAGAGGGCTGCCTTGCCTGAAATGTAATGCAGTCGTAGCAATTGTAAAAAAACGTGTCAGAAAACACCATTTAAATTAGGCTCAGTTATGGCTTTGAAAGTAAAACACATCTTGCAGTAGTTCCTGAGTAGTCTCCTGTTCTTTGCAAAGTGCAGGCTGTGAGAGGGCTCTGATATTCAGGGTTTTTACAGCAGATTTACCACCAAACCCTCCCTCTAATATCAGTAGATTTACTGTGCTGAGCATCTGCTTCAATGGCCTGAACCAAAGCCTGTTGGAATCCATGAGGAGCCTCTCCTGCCTCAGTCAGCTCTGGTAGAAGGCCTAAGAGAGACATCATGGGAGTTCCTGAGCATTTTAGGTGTTATTTACAGTGGGCTGCTGCTGGGGGAGCACTAAATCACAGAGTTATTAATCTGCAGGGGAATTTAAATGGCAGCCTGCTCTGCTGCTCACACAGCTACAATACCTTTCCTGTTGCAGTGATTCATGACAGGCCAAGGGAGCATATGCAGTGGAAACACACTTCATTGTGTTTTATCACTTGTCAAGTCCTATAAACTCAGGGGTTGGGGATTTTTTAATTTTATTTTGGGGTATTCTCATTTTATTCTGGCTGATAGCTATGTGGAGAACTAGAGTGTATCTTCATGTACAAAAATAGTGCTGCATGCTCTTCTCATCTTAAAATTTAGTATATTTTTCATTTGAAGGCTGTTTCTGCTTACCTCTCTGAGCCCTGGTGTCTCTGGGAGTTGTGCTTGAGAAAGGAATGCAGCACAAGCCCTTCCAGGTCCCAGTGGCCAAACTGTAATGGAATGGGAAGGGGACAATCAGCCTTGCCAAAGAATTTGTTTAACTAAAAGAAGGGCAAGATTTAGGCTCCAAGAGCAGAAATCTTCCATCCATGGGGTGTTTCCACACCACTCCTGCTGTGCTGCTGTGCCTTGAGCCATTTTCAGTATTTCCAAAGTATTTTTTTCACTCCTGATTCCTACCTTGGACAGTTTCCCGGCCCTCTGCTTACAGCTGCCTTTCCCCAGGGAGAGTGGTCACCCCAAGCTGCTCCTCAGGCAGGATTTGCTTGGTCCTTCATCACCTGCTTAACCTGGATGGGAGCATGGTGCAGTACTGTCCCCTGGGCTAGAAACTGCTGTGATGAGCATCATTGTCTGGGAACCTGGTGGGAAAAGGCAGCAAGGAACATCTTGTTGGCCAGGACACAGGGTGGCAGGGAGGATCTCCACATGCTCTGCAGGGCACTGCTGTGAGCCAGCTTTATCAGTGGCACATTCCTCTTGGTGAGCAGCAGCCCATGGCTGTCTCTGCTGGGATTCCCATACAGCACCATGAGCTGCAGCACAGTTCCTGTGTCAGCTACAAATTGTGCTGCACCTGCCTTGGGGTCTGGTTCAAGCACAAAGTGCCACATGATGATAAAACTGTTGTCAGATACCCTCAGCACAGACTCCACGTTGAACTTAATGCCAGACTTTATTCTGGAGTCACCTCACAAAGCTGGAGCCCTTTAGGAACTCAAACAATGCAGCAAAAAGCCACGATCATTTTCTTAAAAATGTTGCTTTTTTCCAGACAGCTTGCTGTCAATCTCCAGTCCATATGGAAGAATCCAGGCATAAGGGTTTTGGGGTTTTTTAATTGATTTGTTTTCACCTGCCTCACATCATCTATTCTTCCCCATTTTATGAAGAACATGTTTTGGATATTTCTAAAATGGGGGGAAAGAAGAAAGTCAGACCGAATGGCTTGTTAGCAGCCTTGTGTCCATCACACTCAGCCAGAGGATTGCCAGCTCCCTCTCGTGGGTAGTGGAGCCCTGAGCAGAACTGGCTGGGGTTAAAGGCAGCTGCAGTCCCACATCAGGACTAATTCATTGTGCAAGGGTTCAATTCTGTGTGTGACAGCACCCACAGGGCAGGGGAGACACCTGTGAGCATGCAGGTTTGCAAGTGCTGTGCAGTTATATCCACAACTATATCCTGGTGGGCAAGGCAAGAAAAACTCAGCCCTCAGCTGAAAAATCAGTCTCTTCCACCCTTCTGGCTTTGGGCAGATTATCACAGCTTGCTTTTAGAGCTCACCTCAGCGATGGAGAGTGGAGTAGCCCTGCCCTGGCAGCTGCAGCCTTCATCAGAATATCGGTCAGTATCATAATTCCTACAGCATCTCAGAGCCTAGGAACACTTTCTGTGTTGAGAAGCATGGAGATAAGCAATGAGCTCAAGGATGAGGAGGATGGAGTCCTAAATTCCCTATGACCGCACATTGGAAAAAATGAAAGTTATTACAGCTCACAATATTAACTCATATACTCCCAAAAGTTGTAACACCTGAAATATTGATAGACCTAAAATTGAGCTTTGTCAAAGGAACTTTTACCAGAGATGATCTGATTTTTCTTCCTCTTCGAGTGAGTTGGTAAATCTGGGGGTAAGCATCAAAAAAGAGCTGCAGATACTCTCTTAAACAAATGTTCTTAACTTCTAATGACATGAGTGGAAATTAGGAGGCACAACAGGGTGCCTCCTAAAGTCTGAGGTGCAAAAGATTTTTCAGAAGCTTTGAAGAAGTGGAAAATGCTCTTTTGGAAATCACAGTCAAACATAAAGAGGTTTCAAGGTCCATAGCCCTTCATTGTTATAATGTGGATTTATTCCCAAAGCCCTGTGCTTGTGCATGGTGCCAGCTCTTAAGCCAGACAAGGAATGTGCTGCAGATGCTAATGGCATATTTCTACTGGAGCAAAACTTAGATATAATGTTTCCCTGACAGGTGATCAAAACATCTCAGTGGCTTTCAAACCCGGTTTCCTACTGTCAGGAGGAACAGCCTTATCTAGACTGGGAGCTATTAACACAATGTTAGTGCACTGCCGTTCACAGAGCCCGAGGGAGGAGGAAGGGTTTTGTTTTTTTTTTTTCCCTTAAATTGCAATCCATCAGGTGTGAATGAAGATCTTTATCGGCTGAAAGATAACAGCTGATGTCTTCCCTCCTGCTCTCAGACAGGGAAAGTAATATCTTACATAATGGAACAAGGGAGCTGCAGTAGCTCCGGTGAGAATAAAGAGAGAAGGGAGTGGATTGTGTTTCAGGTGTAGGTGTTGAGCTATTATGTTTCACGGAATAATGATGTCCTACCCTGTAAGACAGAGTAGAAAGAGGTTTTTTATTCTGCCCTCGGGGGCACGGCGGGGCTGTAATGACATTCCCATTGTGTGGGGGGACAGGGGACGATGCAGCAGCCACAATCTGTTTTCCTGCTTCAGCTTATCTACGAGAAAGGGAAAAGTTAACACTCTGATAGTCAAGATGAGCCCTCTTTGAACGTGGAATTGTTTTGGCTGGGAGAAGTAGCCCCAGTTAAGTAAAATGACAGAGTAATTAGGGAGCCACGGGAATGGGGTGGGCAGGGCACGTCTTGCTTCAGTCAAGGCTGATCTTTGAACCAGCAGCTCCTGTTGAGGTTATGGGGGTGTCCTGAGCTCCTTGAGTGGGTGCAGGCTGGGCATTCACTGGAGGAGCTGCCGTGAGGGCACTGGCACCGTTTGGCTCCCCATATCCCAGCCCAGGACACATCCCACAGCCCTGCTGCTGAGCTCACTGTCTTCTGGGCAGCCATGGGGAAGCAGAAGGAACAAATGTGGAGCATAAACTCAGCACCAGCGGCCCTGCTTTGGTCACAGCATGCAGAGATGTATGTGGGGAGGATTTGGAGTAGCTCAGGAGTCCTAGGAATGCCACTACAGCAGGCTGTGGGACTGGGAGCTTGCAGTCTTGTTCTTCTGCTTCTTAATTATGCTTTGCTGTCTTTCCTGAGGTGTTACTCCATGGCCAAGGAAGACAAGTCAGCAGCAATGCAGTGGATGCATGCAGCTGGTATCAAAAAATCTCACATGGTTCAGACTGGTGAAGGAGGGAAGTGTGAGAAACCTGGGTTATCAGAACTGGCTGTAGTATTTTGAGTGTATTTTTCTGCCTTTCCTCTCTGAATTTTGCCAGAAGCCAAAAATGCAACAAATTACTGCTGAAGAGCCACTTGTGTGTTCACACTCCAAGATCAAGTTGTATCTGTGCAACTACTAAAAATGTTTTTTGTAGATATTTCTGCTCTACCCCTTGCACCTCTAGTGAATTCTTTCATTGAATAGATATCAAAGAGGAGGTTGTGGTTTTCCTCACAAAGGAAGTGATACAAGAATGAAAAATTGTTCTGCTCTTCCCCACACGATGAAAGGCTGAAGTCAGTTTAGTGCATTACTTCAAAATAGAAAGCTTTCTTTTTGTTTTCTGAAAGACTTGACAATTACCTGTTGCTGTAATTTACCTGTAAAAGTAACTTTCCCTGTAACTTGAGACCCTTGTTCCCCTACCTTGTTCACTTACTGAAATGAGGTGCAGTTAAATACCCTTCTGAACTGCAACACAAAAACACATTGCTCAGAAACTGAGAGAGTGAACAAGTTCAAGGTCATCAGGTGGGTGGGAGCACCAATATCCTGCTTTGCAGGCTTTGGCCTTTCATCCATCTCTAACAAAGACCTCAGAAAAACTGATTTGGGTGCTAAATATGACCTGAAGTAGACGTGGGAGAATTTCACATCCATAGAGTGATTTCCTTCACGGAGCTGTGGATGTCACATTCTCCATGCAAATATCTCTCTGAGCTACTTTCTGTCAGAGTAGGTTTAGATTAGATATTAGCAAGAGATTCTTTCCTGTCAGGGTGATGAGGCCCTGGCACAGGTTGCCAGAGAAGCTGTGGCTGCCCCATCCCTGGCAGGCCAGGATGGGGCTCTGAGCAAGTGGAAGATGTCTCTGTCCATGGCAAGGAGGTTGGACCAAGAAGATCTTTAAGGTCCCTTCCAAGCCAAACCATTCTATGATTCTATCATATTTCAGGGTGTTCTTTTCCACCAGAGCATCCTGAGATTATCCAGTGAAAATGGGCTGCATCCAGCATGGCCTCTGCAAGATGGGTGCCCTCAGACAATCACCTGGTGGTGCCTTCAGCCTTTTTGCACAAAAGTAAATGAGCCAAGATGGGAATGTTGGTGACTGCAAGTGCCATGTGGTTCACTGACCTCTATTTTTTGTGCCTGCTGTGTTGCTCTGACATGGATTATAGTCTATAGTGTAAAAAAAATCTATTTATGTTTTAAAATCCATCACCTTGACACTTTGGCAGATGGTTTTGGAGGCTTTTATACTATGCTTCTTAAAACTTGTCAGATGCTGCTTCTTCAGTTTCAACCTTCCCACCCTGCTTTCTAGCCCCCATTTACTATCATTAACTTTGTAGTTGAATTGCCAGACATATAAATCCTATTTTCCATTAAGGTTGCCACATTACCAAATAAGTGCAAGTTTTAAGGAGGGACATGAATTTAATTTCTGAATACCAGTGAGACAGATGTTTCTCTTATGAGGAATTAGCACTCAGGGCTTCCTTTCTCTTAAAACAAATAGTGGTGTTGCTGGCATTCTTCTGTAATTAGTAAGTATCTGCTTGCTCTGTACATTCTTTCTGCTGAAAGTTTTACACATTAGGGGCTCTGTCATTTTTGTATTTTGGAGCACTGTTTAATAGAGGAGTTGGCTTGCCAATAACTGCTTGTAATTTCTTAAATAAATAAATTAAATTAATTTCTTAAGTAAATTCTGTGCTGTTCTAAATGGGGCAAAAAACTCTTCTGTATGCAAAGCATTAGATGATCTAAGGTCTGTGTGGCTGGAGGAGTCTGCAGAGCTTTTCAGCTGGCAGATGTGGCCATCTGCTCCAGGGCAGCTGAGTCACTGGCCTGCTCCTCTGACTGTGCTCACGGCACCTCTGCCTGGACTCTTGATTCACTCACAGACACCTGCACTGCACACACCTAAATTTGGTACAGCAGCTGAACTCTTCCTTTCTGGCATTATTTGGCTGTTTCAGTGAAGGACTTGTGCAGTGCAATGGGGTGCTGAGACCACTCAGGACCAGTGGAGGTGGCAGGGATGTCCTGGAGAGCAGCTGGGCACTGCAGGAGCGTCTCAAGTGACACAAATGCTGAAGTCTGGCAGGGGAATGGAGTGCCAGGTGTCTACTGTCAGTGGGAAAAATTATACTCTGGAGATGCCTCTCTCTGTTGGCCAGTGTTTAGAAGGCCAGCTTAGATTAGACTTCCAGCTTTTAGGCTGGTGAAATGAATCACACTTTATGAAAAATTGGAGTACTAATGGATCAAGTGTGTAATTTATATTTGCACTGTAGAGACACTTAGCAGCCCAGCCAAGACAGCTTTGTTTTACAGGGGCTCCCACAAATAAAAAATGAGTATTTTCTTCATCTAAACAAAGGCTCTAATACATTTTTAGATGCATTAGCACACTCAAGAAAAGCCATTTTACTTTTCATCCTAGAGATTCAGAGTTGAAAGAAGGGTGTGAAGTGATTTGCCTAGAGTGACATAGAAAACTTTGGACAGAACTGAAAACTTCACCTGGATTTCCTGTCCTTGATTCTATGTCTTAATCTCAAAAATATGTTTTCTTTAAAGAACAGAGTTCTTAAAGCAAAATCTGCATATAAATCTTCTCTGAGTAAATGCATGTTCTCTACAAATGATATTCAACCACCCACTTAGGCTTCTAAGAATAGGTGGGTAACAAAAGAGAAATTTCCTTTAATGGTATTGTATGCAATATGGAAAATGCAAAATTGTGCAGAAGTTAAATGGATTTCAACTGAATGGTTTAGATTGAATGAAGAGGAGTCTGACTATGTGCAGTGTCATGGAAATCCATGATAGACAGATTGTTACTAACCTCAAAGAACATGCCCTGGAAATCTTTTGTGGTGGTTCTGGCAGGATGCTGTACACAGGCTGACCCAAAGTTTTTGAATATTATGTGCAAAGGTGACCTTGAAAGTGTGCTAGGTTAATATTTATTTATTGCAGTCGATAGTCAGGCCCTGTACCTTGAGGTGCTGATGAATTTTATGGTGCCATTCATTTGAATTCATGTGAATTTCTTGTGATGTGTGAGGCATCAGAAAACCTATCTCTTTAATCCTACAGGCTCTACTCTGCTAGAGTCTGAGTAAGAAACTTTCAGGCTTGTGAGATCGTGGAATTTTCTGTCAAAGGGCACAGACTTCCTATGATGTCTTAATGATTTTTCAGTACTTTGCCCACCAGGTTGTATTTATGTACAGAAACACATTGGGAAGAGATCTGCAATTACAGAAGCTACCTGGCTAAGACTGGAAGTCTTTTCCAAGTCTGAAATTGACTATAACAGACTTAACCCTAATTATTTGTGAATTCTGATGTTAAACCTGAGGTTTACAAAAGTCAGTGTCAGAAGACCGTTGATTTTGGTCAGGCTGGGGGTTTTGTTGTTTGTTTGTTTGGTGTTTTTTTTGGTCCCAGGACTCTGAATAATTTCCCCAATACTATTTATGGTTCTGTCAATGATGTGATTGATATCTGTGTTATATGTGCATGTGTGGGCAGCCCAAAGCTACCCAGACCTGCATTCTTGTTGAGTTGCTTGCTATCACACCCTTTGTCTCTCTTCCCTTGGTTGCTTTCCTGCTTTCTCTGTTCTACTGCTATAATTTTTAAAAACTATGGAGAATTGCCTCATTTCACTGAAAAACCAAGCACGGCACAAAAACTTTGCTCTGAGAAGAGATAATGTTCTCTAGCACATAAAAACCCCTAATGTGCCCTATTTTTAAAATACTGGCATGTATTGCTAAAGGAATCTTTCAATATATCCTGGCATGCAGTGGATGTTTAACACTCATTTCCTCTCAAGAATCTAAGTATCAAACCCAGATGATGAAAATTTAATCCTTTGGCCCAGGTTCTGCACATTGCATCTTTCAACATAACAAAATGCCTTGCACTGGGCTTCAGTGCAGGGTCTTGGGTTAGAAAAGGTGCAGTTTTGGCAAATAAAGTTCCATTTCCAACATACACATCCAGCAGGCCAAGGCATTGCTTAGCAGAAGAACTACAGTGCCTTAGAGCCATCTGCACTATTTCTCAAAGCTTCACTTCCCTGATGGATAACAGATGGAGGAGGAAATTTATAAGTAAAAGATTAGAGCAACTCTGTTTATAAACAGGAGTACTAATCACTCTGCCTTTGCCCTGGAGACCAGATTTAATCCTGAGGTTTAACTTAATGCAACTGTCTTGTTTCTGCTGCCAACTGAGAACATTCAAACACTGCCATGATAAGGGATACTTTGGGATGATACAACGCTAAACATTGCTTGGCAATTGATGACCCAGCATTTAATCAGTGATTACTCTCAACAAAACATGGTGAAGTAATGGGCTGGGTAATTTTTGCCTTTAACATTTGTCATCTCCCTGTGTTTAAATCCATTTTCTCAGCAGCTCTCCATTGCATTTATGCTAGGTCAGTAGCACCTGCACTTTGTACCCTCACCTGGTGGTTGTGGTAATAATAACATGCTGCCATTTTGCTTTTTTGTTTGTTTATTGAAGAAACAAAGGTTCAGGGATCGTCCAGGACTGTGTGAGAATGTGGGCATTTAAGTCCTTTCGAGGTCATTTGTCTGCAGCCAAAAGGAGTAGAAACAGAGCTCTGTGTCATGAAAATAGCTGTCCCACAGGGGATGTGACAGAGGGACAGACTGCAATGTGAGCATGTTCTTTTACATTTTACACAAGAGGGTTTACACATCTTGAGAAAATACTCACCACCAAGTGTCAGCAAGACTGCGAATCCTGTTTGACTATTGAAAATCTAACTCTAAGGCACAAAATAATGGGAAAGCAGATACCAATATTGTGTTGCTCATGTGTTCTTTAAATAAGATTTGGAACAAATCAGGCACCCACTGAAATGAAAAGTGAGTGAATGAAAACCTTCAAAACCTGAAAGGGCTCCAAGAGAGCCAGAGAGGGGCTGTTGACAAGGGCAAGGGGGAATGGCTTTATACTGAGAGTGTAGATGTAGATGAGAAATTAGGAAGAAATTCTTTACTGTGAGGCCCTGGAACAGAAGCTGTGGATGCTCCAGCCCTGGAAGTGTTCAAGGTCAGGTTGGATGAGGCTTTGAGCAATTTGGTCGTGTGGGTGGCATCTCTGCCCACGGCAGAAGGGTTGGAAATGGATGATCTTTGAAGTCCCTTCCAAGCCAAACCATTCTGTGATTCTGTGAATAAGTCACAGGGCTGTAGATTTGCAGCATAAGTTATTGGGTAGCAGATTTTCCACTCTCTGTTTTCCATTTTTATACCCCAATTTCTGTGCTGTGTTCTGGAGTGTTGGTTAAAAGAACACAGACAGTGCAATTAAACCTATGATGAGTATTGATTTTTCAATTTGCTGCCTGAAGTGGAAATTAAAAAGGAAAATTGTCCCAGTCTGACCTGAAATGAAAACATATTAATTTTTCTCATGGAAAAGAAACCAACCACTGTGCCTGCTGCACCCCTGCTAAAACAAAGTACCTCCAGCCTAAACAGAAGAATTCCATTCAGAGTGGAATTTTTTTAGTCTGCAATTGCCTGTTTGAGCTGTTGGTGAGACATACATTTAAGAAACCTGAACCTTTCTATGCTCCCTAGATTTTAGTATTCTTGTCCAATTGATCAAAAGAAAAGGAATTAGTGCAATCTCTGGTTATTCTGTGTATGGATAATAACATGCTGCCATTTTGCTTTTTTTTTGTTTATTGAAGAAACAAAGGTTCAGGGATCGTCCAGGACTGTGTGATAATGTGGGCATTTAAGTCCTTTCGAGGTCATTTGTCTGCAACCAAAAGGAGTAGAAACAGAGCTCTGTGTCATGAAAATAGCTGTCCCACAGGGGATGTGACAGAGGGACAGACTGCAATGTGAGCACGTTCTTTTACATTTTACACAACAGGGTTTACACATCTTGAGAAAATACTCACCGCCAAGTGTCAGCAAGACTGGTGAAATCTGTGTGACAATTGAAAATCCAACTCTAAGGCACAAAATAATGGGAAAGCAGATACCAATGTTGTGTTGCTCATGGAATGTGTTCTTTAAATAAGATTAGGAAGAAATTTGTTGGTTTTGCTTGATTCTTGGAGAATGGCAACACTTGACTGATGGAGAATTGTTCACTGGTTATGCTATCCTCTGGTGATGATAAATCTTTAAATTATTACCTATTTTCCTATTTGTTTCTTAAAGGATGGTTTCAGAAATAGTCTGGGATCTCTATGAAAGTAAAAGGCAAGGAAAATCAGATTAAATCTCCATGTTACAAAGTCACAGTACAATCTAGGTTGGAGGTCTGCATGGATTAAATCAGTAAGTTAATGAAAACATTGATACCTTTCTCTCTAGAAAAATGATGCATTATCAGCAGTTAATATATTAATAGTAAATGCATATCTCACTGCTAAGGGTTTCAGATGTCTCTTTATCAGGTAAGATTTCACATCCAGTGAAGGGACCTTTGAGTTTTTTCTTTTTCAGGAGAATGGAAATGTATATAAATATCTGACTAAATATTTCCTTTCTAGACTTGGGGGAAAAAAAAGGAAAATTTCCCACAAAACCAAAGTATGTCTTTGATAATTGTGTTTATACAGAGTCTGAACAGTAGTTTTGTAAGAGAGATTTTCTTTTACTGGACTTTTTCTGTCTTGCACATTTTCTCCTTTTATGAAGTGTGTTTCTTTTAGACATCCTGGTCTCATAAAAGCAGCTTATTTAGAACAGACCTGGCCATCTGGGACTGCTTTGCTATAGGCTAAGCTTAACTTATTAGGTATTGTCATCCAAAGAAAAACAAAGAGGCTACTAATGCATTTTTCATCTGTTCTGTGTATTTTATATTCTCTGAGCAAGAAGGAAGGAAGGAAGGAAGGAAGGAAGGAAGGAAGGAAGGAAGGAAGGAAGGAAGGAAGGAAGGAAGGAAGGAAGGAAGGAAGGAAGGAAGGAAGGAAGGAAGGAAGGAAGGAAGGAAGGAAGGAAGGAAGGAAGGAAGGAAGGAAGGAAGGAAGGAAGGAAGGAAGGAAGGAAGGAAGGAAGGAAGGAAGGAAGGAAGGAAGGAAGGAAGGAAGGAAGGAAGGAAGGACATAAAATGAGTTGTCTGGAATTTTCTCACTTCAGGATGAGCTAAATTCAGTCAGCTTCATTTGCCTGCTGAGGGGGAAGAGGAGAGGGGGTACAAAATGTAAAGTGTCTGCTGAAAGCTCACCCAAAAATGTGTTGCCTGTGAGAACCAAAAGGGTGAGATACCACACCTGCTGGGGCATGTTTGACTTGAGGAATACTTGCCAGCATCTGGAGCAGTAATGGCTGTTGGAAGGAAGCTGTGATGTCAGTTTCAGACAGAAAGCAAATTCTCTTCGGTGCTGCAGCATTTGGATGACATGGAAAAGTGATTGCTACTGGAGCTTAAGCAGCACTTTCCTGGGTATTAGTGTGATTCTGGGGGAGCTGGCTGTTTTTTATGAGTGGTTGCTTTCCATCACCTTGTCCTCTCTGCAAGATAACTCAAAGCGATTTAAAACCCAAATACCCAGGAAAGCACCAATGTGATTTTTCCTAGAGATCATGAGCATTCCCTACAGACCCTGCTGGCAAAGCCACAGGCAGAACTGGGGACCAACCACATCAGTTCATTTTTTCTTCTCTTCTTTGCAGGACAATAGTTGTAGCCATCTTTCTCAATGTACAAGAAATATTTTAAACAACCTATCCTCTAGAAACACAGTTATTTCAAAGTAGGAAGAAATAAAGCAGGAAGTATCAGGTTATTCAAGTGGGATTTGAGTAAATGTCACTGACCCGCGCTGGCTGGGCCTGATGCCCTGGTTGTCCTGCACATGCTGTGGGATCACATCCAGATCTGCCCCATGACCTTTCCTGGCACACTGAGGTCACACTGACAGGCCTGTAGCTCCCAGATCCTCCTCCAGGCCCTGCTGGTAGATGAGTGCCACATTTGGTGACCTGGGACCTCCCCAGAGAACCAGGACTGCTGGTAAATGCCAGAGTGGCTCAGTGAGCCCATCCATGACTCCCTCGGTCCTCCTGGGTGGATCCTACGCAGCCCCACAGACCTGTGTGGGTCCAAGTGATGCAGCAGATCTCTGACCATTTCCCCTTGGATTATGGGGGCTTCATTCTGCTCCCCATCCCTGTCTCCCACCTCAAGGGGCCGAGCACCCAGAGAACAACTGTTAAGGACTGAGGCAAAGAAGGCGCTAAATACCTCACCCTTTTCTTCATCCTGTTTCACTGGGACTCTCACCCCATGCAATAAAGGATGGAGATTCTTCTTAACTCTTCTTTTCTTGCTGATGTATTTATAGAATTAGGCTTTTTTGATGTCTTATTGCACACAGGTGATCTGCTTATTGCAAGAGTTTTTTTCCTCTCCTGAAACAGCCAGTAGTTTCTTAGATTAAACCTGTGAGACTTTAGAGCTTTTTATTTTTTATATTTTTTGCTAACAAAATGGCCTAAGTGTATATTGTTCAGCAAGCCACCCAACTTGTCCAACTCTTTACTTTATAACCGACTTTTGGCCTTTGATGTGCTGAAATCAATTATAATTCACACTAGTGACATGGCAGACATTTTTAAAAGTGTAAAATTTAATGTATTTATAAGGCTATCTGCATTCAGGCACTTTGTAGAAACATGGGTGTGAGAATCCAGTCTGAAATATATTTTCCCCTGAATCTTATCAGGATCTCAGACATAAAATTCCTTCATTTCTACTGGGACTTCTCGCTGCTCTCCCACATTCCCTGGAATCATTTCCCAGCAGTTCAGAAATAAGGTACCATTTCCTGCAAAACTGACCTTGGTAAAAAATATCTTTTGAGAAAAAATTAATTGCTTGTCCCTGATGAACCCCCTGGTCTGAACATTCATTGCCTTTAGGAAGTGGGAGGATTGTGGAAGGAAAGTATCTGCTGTTGGATGCAGCTGAACATGCTATGCCTGAAATAAAACACCGAGGGAAGATTTCTTTCTGCTTTCTCACTGGGGAGGAGAAGTTTTTGAGAAGGCTAAAGACAATACTGAGATTAGGCTGCTGTTGTTTCAGCTCAGTGGCAGACGTTGAAGCTTTGGCTGAGAGCCTTCAACAGGACCAGATGTTTTAGTCCTGCACTTCCTTTGCAATGGGAAATAATGAAAACTGAGCCTTGCAAACGAAACAGGACTTTGCTGGTTTAATTAATTTGTTGTGTCGTTGTGATTCATATCATTAGAAAATCTCCTGGCCAGGGCTTCAGACCAGCAAAACAGGAGCTCGTGAGGGAGCTGCTAATGGAGGTTCACAGGTGCCCTCTCATCTTGTTTTCAGTTCTCCAATGTCATCTTTAGTAGCTCTTACCCTGAGAAACCTATGGGAATCCATCAATTTTCCAAAGGTAATTGCTTTCTGGGAGTTCTTTTGGTGTGGTGTGTGACCCTTCCATTTTACAGACCAGTCTATAAGAGCTCACAGAGGACTGGAAGTCAAGGCACAATGCTCAGAGAAGCTCTGAGCTCAGAGCTCTGCCCTGGGTGTGACGAGGAACATCACTGTGCTATCTGGGGGACCTGGGTCAGTCTTCACAGGTTTTAGCTACCAGAGCATCCTTTGTGCAAAGCGCAGAGAAAGATGCCTCCAGGTGTGACTTAGATGTTTTTTGTAGGGAAATCCTCTTTTGGAAGTGTCTCTCTCTGTGTTGGCTGTGTACAGAGTGTGGGCAGCTCAGACCATAACCACAGAGTGGGATGAACTCGGGGACAACCCTTCTCAACAAAACACAAGCATTCTTTTTTCCCCTGTTCTGCCCTGCACCTGAATATAAATAGCTTTCTTCCTCTGGCAGACTGTGCTTTCGCACACTGGATTTTTTCATTGAGTGACCTCAAGGATGAGAAGTTGTGCAGTGGGTTTAAGCACCTTTCTTTTCAAACACAACCAAACCAAGGAGGTACCTGAGATAGTTGGAAACAGAGATGGCAGTGCAAAAATTCCTGAATTTCTCCCTCAGAGCAATGTTTGTAATTTGTCATGACTTCCTGAGCTTTGTTGAAGCTACAACTAGAAAGAGCCATCACAAGCACCTGGTTGGATCCCTCTGCTCTCAGTTTTGTCCAGAATTTTTGTTTCTGCTCTGAAACATTTCCCTGCTGGGAGCATCAGCAGTGCTGCTTCCATGGACCAGAACCTTGGTCCCACCAGCCTGAGCCTGCCTGTGATCACCAGTGCTGATGCTCTCCACAAGCCCATAAATTCAGCACAAAAACCTTGTGCACCCTGGAGCAATAGCAGCAAAAGCAGCAGAGATGGGGCCATTGTGAATAACTGAAAGGTAACATAAAAGAAATAGATGACAGAAACTTTGTACTGTGCAGAAGGCAAGTAAATTTCCTGTAAAAAGTCAACGTTGGACACAAGATGAAATTATATATATTGCTTTATCTCTGCAAAAGATGACTTGTATTTTTTTTTGTTTGATGTTTTAATGACCCATTTGTAGTTTCACCTCTATTTCACTGTGTAGTAAAACCATCTTAACAACAATACATTCCTTAGAAAGCCAGACTTCTGCAGGTTGTATTCTCATAACAGAATAAAAAAATACAGCATTTCACTCCTATTAAACATAGTTAGAAATATGTATCTATTTCATGAAGTCAAGTAACATGCTAAAAATATGCCTCAGAATATCCAAATTGCTAAAATCTTGAAATAGAGGCAATAAAATGTAACAGATTTGAAAGAGGGAAAAGGCTGTAAATGAAAACCAGAGAAGGCCTGCAGTAGGAGTATATGAGCACCCCCAAAGCCAAACTCTGGCAAATGTTAACCAGTTCAGTCTAACAGGCTGTCTCTTGTGATCCTAAGCTCAGTACTCTGGTTAGGGTCTGTTTTGTGGCAAATATGAAGAATGGGATTTCTAGCAGTCCTTTAGCTCCCTTCCTTGAAACCTTCAGCTGGCTTCAGTAGCTGCAGCATTCAGTGGAGACTGAGGCTTTTGTTCTCTGCACATACTTGGTCACAATGGATATTTTTAAGGTGAGGATGCTAAGGACAATCAGTTATTGAGGCTTTGGAGCTCCCCTATTCTACATATAACAGGGGGACAGGTTCACATTAAATACAGAAAATAGTCCATAGGGTAAAAGGAGGGTGGGATGCAAATTCTTCAATTAGCTCTGCGTGTGATGATTATATCACTCGTTTTATTTGCCCGCTTTCCTGAACACTTATTTCTGCTTGGAATTTGCTTGTGGGACACTCAGATTCTCTGTGGCATCCCATGAGGTCCAGTAACAAGTAACACATTGGAAGAAGGCTTTTGTCCTGGATGTGAACACAGGGGCCCATAGACAGAAGCAATTTGGTTGTGTAAAGATTATATTGTGTCCTGCCCTTTAGGCACTAACATAATAAAAATTCAGTAATAATAAACAGCAGTGTAGAGTTTGGTAAATCAGCATTGACAATTTCCCAGGGTATTTAGGGGAAGGAGGGTGGAGAACAAAGATTGATCAGCCTTGCACTTATGTATTTTAAGGGGATAAGGATCGAGATTTGTTTCTCTTCTGTCCTTTGTTGTGACAGAGCAATCATGTTAGACTGAGTAACTTCTACACACATCCAAGTGCCTTGTTTCTCTGAAGATTGCAACATCTGGTGGACTCTTCAGGACTTGGGAACCCACCATTTACTTTTGCAATTCTTTTACTCAGACTCACCCACTCTGTTAAATAATTGTGACATATTTCTTGTTGGGATGTCTTTATCTAACTTTCAGTCATTCTGTGTTACGTTAAAAAGTCTTTTGATATCTGATATACTGTCTTTGAAGAAAAAGTGTAGTCTTTTTGACACTGAAACCACATCCCCACCTTGATCTTTTTGAGGACTTCAGAAGAGTGAGTGCCTGACATTTCTCTGCAAGGCACATTTTCCCAGCTCTCAACCATCAAGACTTGTGTGTGCATCCATGCTCTGAAATTTTGTGAGTGTGGTGTTGAAAATATGTGTCCAAGATTTGGTATTACATTTTGTACAAAAATTGTGTTTCCGTCCATGCATAGGTAGAAAAATAAGAAGCTCAGATACAATATGTGTTAGGGACATGAAGACAAAAGGAACATATTTGTGCCTGTTATACATTAACTCTTTAATCTTAGAAGATTTTTTTCCCCACCTAAATTTTGTAGCACTAGATAAAAAGGCATCAGTCACTGTTCATTTTTAAAGAAGAATACTTTTTTACATTCTTTTCCCACAAAAGTTTTGATGTTTTATGACTTGCATCTTTCCACTCTTTTTTCCCCCCAAGCAATTTGCTTAAACGATGTTTTGGCAGCTTGTGGTATAATCAATGTTTTATTCGGATGGCTGACAAACAGTTGGGAGAAAATGGGCCACTGTGAAATACTTTACATGGTAATGTTTTCCTGAAGAGCTGGGCACCTGCCTGCTGGAGCCCTCTGTGATTCCCAGGAGAAGGCCACAGAAACAGGAGTCAGACTGCTGATTAAGCAGCATTTAAATAACAGAAGTAAAAGCCTCACATTTTCACATTGCATTTCAAAGAAATAAAGAAGGCCATAAAACTGCCCTCATGGCAGTGAGCTAGCCCCATGTGTGGGAACATTACAGTGCTTACACACAATTTGGGTCAGAACATTACTGAAAATTGCAAAGCCATTTACATCCTGTCTGGCAAAAAAAGAAAAAAAAAGAAGAAAAAAGAAAAGCTGCATTTTTCTACTTAATGTAATCCAAAACATTCCAAACCACAGACAAATATAATGGCAACACTGACAAGAATTTACTGACAGTGTCACTGGGACATCATTGATGATTTAGCTGCAGCTAGAAGTGATTAAATATGCTGCTTCTAATAATTTCTCAAGGTATGGTGGCTCTATAATATTGCACACAGGGACATTTCAGCATGTGTAAAATCTTATCCCTACTAAGGGCATGTCAAGGTGAAAGTGATTTTTTCTATACAGAGCTATAAGAGATGTGATTCTCCTTGGCAAACAGGAGCAGCAAGACTGAGTGGGGGATGTGACTTTACCTCCATTAAATGCTTTAATTAGAAAGACCCTGGAATGCTGTGTCTGTACTATCCATGTTTTAGTAGAGATATTAGGAGATGGGTGAGAGGTCAAGGGGGAAAAAATAGAAAAGGTTTTATTGCAGCAAAATGTTTTTCACAGCCAAAGAAAATAATTTGTAATGAGAGATTTATGAAGCAAGTTCTTAGGTTATCAGAAGAGGCCTGAACACAAAGGTCAAGAGATGAAATAATTTCAGTCTCTATGTTCTTTCACACAGAAAAGTACTGAGACCAATCATACTTCCAATCTTATGGACAGAGACATGGCCCAGTTGAAGCCAGGCATATTTTTACAGAAGGACAATTAACCTTTGTGAAAATTTCCCATGCAAAATGACTGCTTTCTCCACCTCCTGCCATTCCTGGGAAGTGACTGAAGCCAGGGCCTGCTGGAAGACCTGCAGTGAGCAAAGACATCACTGGACCCACCAGTGGGACAAGAGAGCAAGTGTCTGTGTCATATGGACGCACTGATGCAACAATGTTCTCCTCTCAAAGCCCACAAATGAAAAATGAACCGCAAACTTTCTGCCTCTGCAGAGATCCAACATTTTTCAAGTCATGAGGGTGACTCCAATGTGGTGGTCAAACCCACCATAGGTCTCGGTCCTTTCCCTTTTGGGAGGAACCCCATGTGTTTCTCATCACTGCAATGGAATCCAACATTTTAATACGGAGACCAAATGAATCTCAAGAGAACTTTTCTGAATGCAAAAACTTACACATGTATCCCACTCTTCATGCATTTATGGATTAACTTCAACATGGGGCAAAGGTGCTACATTTCATTTGTCACTTCTTTACTGATCAAGAGCAGTCCCCACACCCAAGGACTATGACTTAATTCTTGACCTAAGGACTTCTGCAGTGGCTGAGGCAATGGAAGAGAGAAATCCATAATGACCTGTTTGTTCAGTAGAAGAACAGTAGTTTCTTTCTGTCTGCAACAGAAACAGAAAATCTTTGTAAGTATACACGTATACAAGGCAACTGCTTCCAACCAAACAGCTTGAGTGCCAATATTTAGAGATGGGACACAGGGCTGCCTTTTATTAGTCTGTTAGAACACCAATGCAGCTCCTAAATAAGACTGTTATTTTGGCTGTGAGATCTAACCAGAGAAATTGCCTGCGCAATGAATACGAAACTCATCCAATTTCTACATGTGAATAGGGAGTAACTATAGCTCAGAAGGAAAACATCCATGTAAGTGTCTGAACTTTGCAAGTGCCTATTTTATTTAAATATTTATAGTACTTTGAAAAGTGTTAGACCAGTGTCACACAACCAGTTTTTCATGTGTCTGCCTGGGATGTTTCTGGACTTCACAATGTCAAGCAAACAAAGAACACTGAAAACTAGATCCTTATTCACTTTCCCTTCTGCTGAAAAAAATATTAAATAATCTGAAGCAGACTTTTAAATGACAAATGAGATCTTCTCAGGGGAACTGTAATAGCTCCTTTACCATGTTCCAGTCTGAAATCAACAGAAGCTTCTTGGCTCTAGAAGAACATATTGCTTGTACCACAAGCACACCAGCAAGACACCAAAATGTGCAGCTGCTATGTTGGATTTTCAAATTAGAAGGTAAGACAAGCTGTTTGGAGAGGAGTGTTAACTTTGTGTTTAATGGGTGAGAACTGAGACACTGAGAATGGTTTGTCCCAGTTTTTGGCAAAAGGCTGTGGCCAATCTGGGATGCAAACACAAACCAGAGCTGGGTGCCTGCAGTGTGAGCCTTGTGGGCTTCTCGCCTTGTCTCCCTGCAGGCTCCATCTGTGAATGTGTGAAAGTGTTGTCAGGTTTGTTGGGTAAGGTCTGTCACTCTCCTCCCCTCCTCTCATCCCACCCCACCACTGGAGGTGGGCAGCTCACCCAGTGTGAGGGATTAAGGTGTACTCCATCCAGTGCCTTCTCTTAAGGTCATATTTAGCATTTTCTGGGTCCCAAATCACAGGGTATCCATGGTGCAGTACTGTACAGCGTGGAGCTCCAGGGCAGGAGAAGGTTTGCATGGATCCACACAGAGTTAGCATTGACTGTGCCTTGCACAGCTGTGCTGGTATGACACTGAGAAATGGTTGGACAAGTCATTTTATCACTGTGGAGAGATGTCCTGGAGCAGGGATAGCTTGGAGGTGTTGCCCTGTGATCCAGACTCAGCCTACATTTGCTCTGACGTGGTGTGAAGGAGGGAAAACACTCAGTTAAATTGCCTTAAAGCCTCACAAGTCCTTAAAAGGACTCATTTTAATTTGAAATACTTTGTGGAATTAGGAATTGAGCTTAATGTTGGCATTCAAACACTGTGCACATCGGTGTTATTCATGCGCAGTGATCCTGAGTTTGGGGTGGAAAGTTGCACAAATATATTCTTATTACAAATTTGATATGCACTGCAGCCACAGCAAAAAATACACAGCTTGAGAGACTCTTTGAAAACGTGGGCACGTGTGTATAACTTGGCTGAAAGATCACGAAGGTGTTGGTACAATAACTACTATAAATATTTGAAAGGTGTCAACATCAAGGTCTTGATTTTACACACAGATGTCAGCACAATGTTTCCATTGATTAGCTGTTCTGTAATATAAGCCTGTGTATGGAAAACGTATGCTAAAAAGAGTCTCATACAGATCATGCCAGGATTTCACTTCCCCTGCTTTTGTTGTATCAGTCTACTAAACCCACTAGAAGTTTACAGATATTTTTATTGCAAGTTAAAATCAGGAGCTTACTGTGAAAAAAAAAAAAAGAAAATAAAAAGTTATGGACTGACTGAGGCTCAGAACATGATCATTATTTGAGGCCATTATTTCCTGGATAATACTCACTTCTGATTAACAAGTCAGCAAGCAGCTTTAACTAACCCAACACTATTCAGGGTGTTAATAGGCCTTGTATGTGGATCCTGGAGTCTGTTCTGTCTAGAGAGCTACTTGCATTGTGTGGGTGTGCTCAGACCTCTTAGGAACACTTAGAAATTCCAAATCTTGGTTATTCCTCATGCTTTTGAGCTTCATTTGATGCTGTTTGTCTCTGTAACACCCGTAGGTACGAAAAAACCACCTGTCACATTTATGGCCAAGGCAGGAGCACAGATCAGATCTGAGACTGGGTTCTTGTGTTGCAGCTCAGTAAAGCAGTTGACACGTGCTGCCTCGTTTGGTGGTGGAAAAGGTCCTGTTAGTCCCATTAACTTTGTGAAGTTCTCTGTTTGAAGTGAGCCAAGTGCCATATCTAATGCTGTCCCTAATAGAAACAGGTCTTCAGCTGTGCTGTTAGTTATTTTTACCCTGTGATGCTCACACACATCCTCACCATCAATAAAAAGCATTTTTAATGGGAAACACTTTCCACATGCCTGTAATTAGTGTTCCCTTTGTTATAAAAGGATTGGTCTGAGAAATCTGGAAGGAAAAAATTAGGTTGAAAAAGATGCAAGAATTAGTGCATTTCATGAAGGGTGATCAATTATTTGCCTATCAGAAAAAAATCATTAAAATATTGCAAAATAATTAAAACTTTCCATTTGTACATTTAGAAATTGAGCCCACTTTCCTTCTACTTTGAACCATCTTCAGATTTCTAGTTTTTTTACTTTGTGTATGAGTAGTCTTTAAAAGTTGAAATTAAATGAAGTTTTCTAAAAAATATTTTGGTCAAAAAGAAAGGTAATTTTTGAGATAATTTTTTGCTCATGTAAAATCTTGCAATATTTGAGGGTTTGCTCTGATTTGGGCAGAAGCATGTCTGGAATTTCCAAACTGCTTCACAAAGTGGAAGTTTGGCGCTTCTGTTTCCATTCTGCTTTATTACAAAATTACTTAGTAAAGCCCAGAGAGAGGAACCAATGCATTTTTCGGTTCAGTTTCCACTTGAATTGAGCCATGACTGAAGCTGTTCCAGGACAAATTGAAGAGAACTTCATAATAATGGTTTTAGTTAAGGAAAAAAAAAAAAGAATTAGAGATTCAAACTTTTTATAAGTCCTATCCTTAAAAGACAAAAAAAACCCTTTACTAGTAATTTAGTGCTATCAGTCAACAATGATCTCCATCTAGTGTTATGAAACTGTAGATGAGGTTGAAGTAAATTCAGTCAGACAGTTTAATTTATTCAGCACTGAAATTATGTCCTTAAAATGAAATATTAAAGAACAAGTTATTTTGGATTGGGTTTTCTTTTCTTTTCTTTTATTTTATCTAACAGTAGTTAATACACCCACAGATTTGTACCCAACAGAAATAGTATCCAGGTTTTACCCATGCAGGGGAAATATTCCATAAAGGCATTTAATTAAGTTGCAAATAGTCCAAGGGTTGTTAATATTTACCCTGTAGAAGATGGGCTTCCTTTGTTTGCAGACCTTGATGTGAAAATTATTTTGACCTCACTGGGAATAATGGGGGTGATATTTGGTTAGTGGTGCTGGCACAGGGATATAACACAGGTGCCCTTTTGCTGAGCTGGTGCCTGGCAGGGTGACGTGCTGAGGGTGACAGGGTCTGACTTGTCCTGAAGAGCATCAGGCTCTGTGTGAGGGATGAGGAATCCAGGGACAGCCACAGGCAGATGCTTTGCAGCTGCAGGCTGCAAAACTGCTTGGATCACAGTAGCAGGCTTGAATTTAATGGACTCTTTTGAGGAATGTTATTTGTCTGTTAGCAAGAACATTCTCAGCTGGCCTCCAGGTGAGACCATGTTGGGCTACAGCAGAGAAAACCCCAGGTAGGTCCCCAGTGGCCTCTGTATTTTGAGGTGCAGAAGACAAACTGAATTTGGCATTTTTATGTGTGCTGTGTGTTCTTTCAGGTTGTTTTATTACTCTTGGAAGTGCCTCACCTTCCCATAAAAAGCGGAACTCCCTGGGCTTTGTGCATGTGTTGAAGGAGAGCGAGAGTATCACCCATCAGGCACTTCTGCAGCCTCCATGCCCAGCAAGGGGTTCCTCCCAAAGCTGTGAGCTCTCACAGCAAGGAGGACCATGCTCCTGGTCCCAGCACGCCACCATGCCCTGGGGGACTGTCCTGCCACACTCCTGGGGCTGTGGATTCAGTGGGGTCCAAGGCAGTGTTGTAGCCAATGATGGATGTGTGTACTCTGAGATGTGTGGAGAGAGGTACCAACCTCTTGGGTTCAGTCCAAAAGAAGCTGAAGACCTTTCCTGGTCATCAGAGCAATGAGAATATCCTTCCAGTCAGGGTAAAATAGGTAAAACAGTCTGCAAACAAGGCACAAGGGATAGTGGAAGATACTGTGCATGGCTTGGACCTGTGTCCAGAGATGAATGGATAAATTCTTCTTATTTTGTGCAAGATGAGGATAACCAGGTGGATAACCAGAATAACCAGATGAGGATAAGCATGTCTCTGATATGGCTGGCTGAAAGGACAGAAATCTCTGGTGGTGAAGCTGAGATGATTCCACATCTAACCATGGCTGAGTACAAACCCAAATGTGGAACTAGCATTTGCTTTCTTGTATTTTTGGTTAGTTTTTTATGGTTTTTTTTCAATGCAGTATGAATGCAGTAATTCAAGTTTCCTTCTGAATCTTCAAGATTGCTTTCTAAATCTCTGCAAACTGCAGCAAGTACCTGAAAATGGTGCCAGTCACCATAAAATATATGTAGCATTTGCTCCATCTGAATCTGCTCAGAGCTTAGCCATTAGGCAACCCAGATCTTAGAAACACCTTCAGAGAAGAATATTAGCCCCTTTCCAAGATTAAATGTGCACTTAAAATGCTGTTTTCAGATGGTATTTTGGTCTGGGGTTGAACTCCACAGCTAAATGTGGTGTATTCTCTAAATAAGCATAAAGACTGGACAAACTTGTTCTGAGGAGTGATAAATCCTGGCAATAAATACCATTCCTGAGGAGAAACCGAGACCTTGCTGTTCTCCAAAGGAACAGAAATGGCAGGTCACTGGAAAATGTAGTAGAAGAAAATACATGGGCTGCCTTGGGAGAGGGGGGAAGGTGGCCCCTTAAATCCCTTCCTACTCTTTACTTCTGTGACTCATCCAGACCTGCCTGTAATGGGCTGTTGCATCGCCACATTGTTAGTTTAACTTCTTTGTATCCTGAACAGCCAGTGGGTCGGTAAAAGAAGTTCTTTGTGCCTTCAGTGGGAGAGAATGGCACGAGGGTTGTTCTTGGAACCAGCCCAGGGAAAGTGTGGGGGGAGGCGGGAGAAAGGAGTAAAAAACTCCCCAGTAAGGGGAAAAGAAGGAAAAGTAAAAAAAAGGTGTCTGTTTCACAAACCCTGACCTTCGGCAGAACTGCCATTTCCTGAGACTGCACAAAGCATCCTGTTCTCAGGGCTGGCACAGAGGGATGGAGCCAGACCCTGGCAGTGCCCCAGAGCTGCCTGCCCCAGAGCCAGGGAAAGGCTGAGGGGTCAGTGAGTACCTGAGATGTGTCGAGAGATGGTACCAACCTCTTGTGCTCAGTCCTAAAGAAGCTGAAGACCTTTCCTGGTCATCAGAGCCATAAGAATACCCATCCAGTCAGGGTAAAATAGGTTAAAAAGTCTGCAAATGAGGCACAAGGGATAGTGGAAGATACTGTTCATGGCTTGGACCTGTGTCCAGAGAATTTAATGGTCCTGCCACACCACCTGAGCAGCAGTGCTTGGCTTGGCTGGGAGTGAAAGGAGGAGCTGCAGTAACCATGGCCTTTCACGTGGCAGCTGGAAAGGGCAGCAATTACAGAAGCTGTGCTGTCTTTGAACCATGTTACAAACTGGCATGAACAGCAACAGGACCTGAGGGATGGTGTGAAGTTGTGCAGGGAAGGTTTAAGTTGGATATCAGGAAAAGGTTCTTTACCCAGAGAGTGGCTAGGCACTGGATAGGCTCCTCAGAGCAGTGGTCACAGCCTGAGGGAGCACAAGGAGTATTTCAACAATACTTTCAGGCACATGATGGAATTTTTGGGATTTTCCTGTGCAGGGCCAGGAGTTGGACTTAATGATCCTTTTGTCCCTTCTAGCTTGGGATGTTCTATGTTTCTGGGATTCTTTGGTGCTCCATGGGTGAATCTGCTGCAGAGAGAAGGAAAAAGGTTAAACTACTTGGAGTATAGAGAAGATCTGGGGCTATTCCAAGAGGAGCAGCCAAGTCAGATGGGGACCATCTTTCTGGTAACAGAGTCCAAGCAGTGAATAGTCAGGGAGGAGCCTTATCAGTTCAGAACAACTTCATTCTCCCTGCCTGGGGGAACAATGCATTTATTTGGGTCAGCAGTGATAGTGCTGACACTGGGAAGGAAAGGTGGGAGGGAATGGCTACATGCCATGTTCCAACAGCCCTTCTTCAGTGCCAACAATGGACAATAGTGAGTTTTTATCACCAACACTTTTCCCAGAAAACTTCAAGGGATGTATTTCATCCTAAATGAGTCTTGAAGTGTTATAGAAATTGAAAGCTTTGTGGCTAAGAGGGAATTGGGGTTATAATTATGGAACAAGCTTTATCCCCAGAAAGACAATGGAGCCAGGAGCTGTTGCACCTTGAGGGCAGCTGGGTCTATCTTTTGTCCTTCAATCACTGGGTGAAATAATGTGCTTGAATGAGAAAATGAGTGGAATATCATCAGGAAGATCTTTCTTTCTCTGACTGTTTCACAGAAAAGTGATTCTTTTCTACAGGAAAGCAGGAGATTTCTTTGAGGGATGGACACAGGCCTTGTCTTCCCTTGTGCCTGGAGATTCTGGATAGTGAGATCCTTCCAGAACGTGAGGTGTCTCTGTTCCGGTTCCAGCTCTGACTCAGAAAAACAAATTCCTCATTGCTTGCAAGGCAAAGCAAACAGAGAATAGTTCAGATGTCTTCCATGTTCCATATTTTTTCTTTTAGTGTGAAACTTGCATTTTTCCATGGCTCAAATTAATGGTGAACATCTGCTTGGCTAACTTATCTGAAACACTGCAAGAGAGAGGGAAACATCTTGAGAGGTGTCATAATCTACATCCATCATGTATGCAGTGTTGCTATGTTGTAGTTTCATAGTTTTTGCCAAGCTTTTCACCAAAACCCTGAACTGACTGGATACACCCAACGGCGGGATCCTTTCCCAACTTCTGGATCTTAGGCTGCAGTTACCACGTCCTCATTATGCACTAAAAAGAGACATGTCTGATTGTCTGCCCAGGTCTCTGGATGAGGGTAACATGGATAACAAGGCAACTCAGTATGGCAAAATGCTGTGGAGCTCACCCTCCCTGCAGCTGAGACACATCCAAAGTCAGCACAGACAGAGACTTGCAAATCGTCATTGGCACAGATTTGCTGATTGTTAGGAGCAGCAAAAAGTGGCTATGTCTGTAAATGCCAGATGGGAATTTGCCTGATCCTTCCTCTATTCCTCTCCTCAATTAGAGAGACTTTTCTCCTCATTAAAAGCCTCAATAAGCTGTTTCTTGAGGGGAAAGGCTCTGTGTGTGTGGATCTTTTTTTTTGCATGACTCCAGGGCATCTGGACAAAGGAAGTTTGGTGAAAGCCAAGCTTATTTTGCTATTTGTTTTCTAAGTGTGTTGAGTTGTTAGTGCTGTGTTAGCAGCACGTTGGTTCAATCAGTCTGGGTGTCTTGGCTTTAGTCTGTCTGAAGAGTTCTGCAGCTAGTAAGTCATGTCTCAAGGGAGTGTTTTGACCAAAGCCATTAGTGGGTTGAGATATGTCTGGGAGAATGACTGAGGAAGGTGTGCAGTAACCTACAGCAGTGCACTCACATGGGATAGGGAAGACCTGGTCTCCAGACCTTATTCTCTCCTTTGGCCATATAACTCTTGCCTGACAGGTTTATTGCAGCACAGGTTCAACAGGACAGATAGACCATGATCTCTTTTTTCCTATCAGCCAGGCTATTCTGTGTCTTGATAGCTCCTGCCAAAAGGAAAATAAATGATGGCTTGAGTTAATAAGTTTAGTGAGAAAACAAAATTTCATACAATAAAGCACGCATGGGCTCGGTGGTGGCTTTTTCTTAGACATGTTCAGGTGCTCACCTGGAGTGGTGCTCGTGGCTTTGATCCTAAGTCAGCAGAGATCACCCAGACTTTCAGCAAACAGGGAGAGGCAGGAATCTAAACATGTGAGTGTATTAAGAATCTTCTAGGTTTCTTCCTGCTCTGCACGTCAGTCTTTTGGGATTCTAAATCCAAAGACACCAATGATTTTACTTGGAACTGATCAGTGACACCCCACAGTTCATTAACAGGGTTTCCATTATCCAAGTTTGAGTTTTCATATCCCTGGTCTGCCATGCAAGCTCATGTCACAGTTCCTGTTCTGCTCAGGTACACACACAGGTCCTCTGAGCTGTGTTTTTGTCACTGCAGCCTGTGCTTCCCTTGCCCAAACTGCATTTCAGCTGACACTGATGCCAGCTAAACCAGAACAGAAACATTCAGCTGAGTATCCTGGCTCTTAGTTTGGTCCTTGGCACTCTTCTGCAATTGCACACTAAGAAGAACCAGAGGGTGGGCAGGGCTGATCCATCCTCATGCAGCTCAGTCTGCTCTCACCAGTTTGCCCTGCTGGCTCAACAGCCATATCAGAAATCACATATTGGTGCCTCTTTCATCTCCAAAAACACATCATGATCATTAATCATAACATCCCTGTTAAGTACCATTAGGTTCAATGGTCAAAATGGAATAACTTGCAGACACTCTGTTATCCAAGACAGCAGTTTCCCACTGTGAAGAGCTGAAAATAACCTGGCACATAGTGGTAATATGTGTTATATCAGTGTCACCTTAAGAGACAGATCCTGACCAATATCTTAGGATATGCATCAGTTTGGTGTCAGCATCCAGAATTATGTTTCATGTCCAGAGTATTAAGACCAGGTGCTTGAGTATTTGAGAGCTGAATTGGTGGGAAGACCATAATGAAAAAAAGATATTTTTTAAAACTATACAGATAGAATAGATATTGCTCTTAATTTAACTAGGAATAACACACTGATTACATGATTTCATGCAGTCTTACATGTGGAGAGTTGTTGCTCAGGACCAGAGGAAAGCTGTAACACCAGAAGGGTGAATGTAGCTGAGTATCAGTGCTCAGCCTGGTCCTCCTGGGAGGCTGAAGTCTGATCTAAGCCAGCTCAGGTCACTGCAGCACCATGTGCAGCAATATTCTTCAGTGAGGGAGAGACCAGGGACTCCTCTGAAGCTAAAATAGACTCTTGATGCAACATGTCAAAACCCATCCTGAACAAAACTCCACAAAAAAGGGGTTCAACACTTGCTGAACTGCAAAACGTTCGCCAGCTGGATTTAGCTCACTTTGGGCTGGCTGCTTTGAAAATCAAAAATCATTTTCTTTGATCCCAGTCCGAGCAATTCTGTTGGACCTCTGCTGTACAATGAGCTCGAGGTCAGTAAAACATTTTTCAGTTGTGGTGGAAGCATTTAAGTTGGAATTTGTTAAATCAGGGGCACAATTCCATGGGTAGAAATTGAACTCTACGTGTGACATTTCTCTTCTTATTACACTTTAAAGTATTAAATGGTGCAGGTTTTTACTTCCATTAAAAACAAGTTGCCAGATTTAGCATTTTGTTACTTTGAAGTCCCTCTTTTATTCTTCCCCAAAGGGCTTTAACTTTCAGACATGGTTATCCTTAAAAATATATTTTAAATGTTGGTTTTGAAACCTTACAAAGGATATGGCATTGGAGAAATTCAGGACGGAATGACTTTCCAGGGGCAACAGTCAGGGAACAGCAAAATATCTCAATTTTTCTTCCACCCCCACATTTCCCTTCAGTTTCCAGTATATTTAATTTGCTGTCAGCTCTTTCTAACTCCTGTACAGAGTTTAATGCTGAACTTTTAGATAAGCTTTTCTTAGGATTAGTTTCTACTGAAACTGGTTCCAGAGGATTTGCCCATTCCCAGCAGCAATCTGAGTTTCTGCTCCTTCACGAACAAAACCATGATTCATATGTTAGAGCAATGTTCCTAAAATATTGAAAAACAATCCAAACTCTTATAGATCAAAGTGTGATTTGTGATGGATAAGAGGAGTGCAGGCTCACTGTAAGTGCAGAGAAATGTAAAGGACACTGCTACACCTGATTTGCAGGACTGTTCTCCTCTGCCCCAGCCACAGAGTGCCCTTGAATCTTATTCCAGCTTCTTCTACATGTTAGGAGGACACAAGACCAGTGATGATCCTCATCTTGCTTGCATTACCCTCCCTCTTCAGAGAAGTCAGAAATCCTTCACTCTGTTTTTCTTACAGATTATCCTGGCTTAGCCCCAGCCTTCTTGCTTCTGCTGGAAGTGTGAATATAACTTTTGTGGAAATGACTACCTCAAAAACCAACTGGAATATGTGTGTTTGTGAGCCAAGACATTCTACACAGTCTGAAAATCTCAAGTGCCTTCAATGACATGGCCATAAAGGCAGTCAGAGAAGGCTGGAAGTGCCATGCACTCCTGGAATGTTTCACAGTGATCAGCTGCAGGCAGAGATTTCCCTTGCAGGGACCTCAGTGCATGTTCCCACTGGAAGATGACCTGGTAGAAAACTTTACTGGAAAATTCTTACCATCACCTTTCTTCCCATATCCCTTTTCCCACAGCCCTTAAATCTTTGGGGGAAATAGAAAACTTTGGAATTATTTACTCAGTGACAGGTAAAACATTGTCTCTTTGCAGCTACCAGTATCATTTTCTGTTCAATATTTATGAAAAAATCGAACAAAAAACCACAACAACCAAAAACCCCAAATAGTTTCTGATTACACCAAAACAGGAGAAGAAACATTTATAGAATCATGGAATGGTTTGGAGCTGTGGATGCTATAGATAGAGTTAATTTATATTTCTTTTAAGATAAAATAAGGTTCTAGAGGTACATAATTTTAATTATTTTAAACTCCCCCAAGTAACATAGAGAAGGGAATTAGCCTGCTTGTTGCCATTCTCACTTGTGAAATGTCTTTGCAGACTTACAGCGTATTACAATATTTTTGTTGTTTCAAAACTGATATTTTCCACTAGTTGAAACTAACCCCCAATTCAGAGAGCAACATCTCTTCTGCTCAGAGTTGCCAAATCAAATTCCTTTTGCAAACTCAAAAGAATTATGTAATCTCCTTCTATATCCAATTTTCCTTCCTCCTGCTAACATCCTCAGTGAGGCTCTAACAATGAGCCTTTCAGTGTCAGCATTGTTTGACATGCACAATGTGGCACATGCAGAACTGTCCCTCTTGCCTTGGCAGTCCTTCAAAGCCTGGGCTCTTCCCTGACTTCATGTAAAGTTTAAGGCAAAAGTAAATAGGCCACTAAGTGTGCCTCACCTGATGGGCACCTTTTTGGGGAGTGGAATTGTCTTTCTCATGATGTTTTCTCCTGATTTATCTCTGCTTCTGAGATGTCACAGATCCTAGGAGCCTCACTTAAATTTGAGTCTTTGACTTTGGCAAGCTCACTGTGATACTGAAGATGGCAAGAAATGTTAAAGGAAGATTCACATTAAAACTGTGCAGAAGTAGTTCAGAAAACAATATAACATTTTTCAGATTGTGCTTTGTACAAAGTCCCTTTACTGCTTTCATAGGGAAGATGTGATTATTAGCAACATTTTGCCTTGCTTGAATATCTGCAATGCATCTCTTCTGTTCAAGACAGCTTTTTACATATGCAGGAAGTGGAGAAGTTGCTGAGCTCCTGGTTTGCTCACATGCCTATTCTGGTGACAAATATTCTGGTCTGTCCTTGGTCTTTTTTAATTGATCCACCACAACTGTGCAAGTGCCTGAAATGAGATTTTCATGCTTAAGCAAGGATTTTGAGTTACTGAGTGATGTGGAAAATGAGAAGAGTAAGAGAACTGAGTAACATGGGGGGTGTACAAAAGCATGAACAAGAGGCAAAAGGTGAAATGGCTTTTCAGAGGTGAGAGGGCAAACAGAGAGCCCGAGGAAGAGTAACAAACATCAGAATTTTGCACTTGGAAGAGAAGATAAAAAAACCCCATGGGAAGAAGTAAAGGAAGGAGATAGAGTTAGGGAAAGGTTAATTTTGCCTGAAGAGTCGGAAGAGTTGTCCCAGAAGCAGACAGAGTCTTGGCCAAGCCAAAGGTTCTTGTACCAAATCAAAAGAGAAGGCTCCTGTCAAGTACTAGGGACAGTCTATACTTCTTTAGAGACAATATGATGCCATCCCAGAGCAGAGCTGAAGATGTGCTGTCCCTACTCTGAGAATGTCTCCTGCATATGAACACATATGAAGAGTATTCTTCAACAAAACTGATCTTTGCCTGCTGCCCAAGGTGGTCAGGGGACTTACAGAAGTGTTGAATGAGTGTCCCTGACAGGAAAAGTAAATGCAGTTATTGTTATGAAGAATTGCACCAGGGTCCAACTGCAGTTGTCCAGCCTCAAGGAAACATCTTTGAATAAGGTCAGGGTTTGCAGAATGACATGCTGCTCCTTATCATTCAGGATATTTTCATCAGCCAAGGAAATACCAAGATCTTTTATCTTCTTCTTATAGACTCAGAAGTTATGATTGTGTTGTTTGGATGATTATCTAAGGAGCAACAGTCAAGATTTCTTCTGCTCCCTGAGACTCAATCAACAAAGAATTACTCCTGTAAATTTACATGATGGTTGTGGAAAAAAAAAAATTCACCCCCTACTTAATTTAACTTTGTCCATTCTAGAGGCTCTGCATGCTTAAATACAGGCTCAGAACAACTGACTTAAAATGAAATTGCTCATGCTAAGCCTTTGACCATGTAAGTCTGCCACTGGCTGGAAGCATGGAAATGGCAATGCTGACGTTTTTCTTCCCTGTGTCCTCAACTACCATAATCTGCCATGCAGGGGGAATTCCATTTGCAGTTGCTGAGAACAGTCCCCATCAGATAGCAACAACTGGCTAATGAGCTATTTCATAATCTCCTCGTTCCCAGACACCATCCCAGAGAGTGTGAGGAAATGCTTCTGATAAATTTTCCTCCTCAAATGCATTGTTGATGAACACCTAATGGTACCTTGACACAAGACAGTTGATAAATGACAGTGGGTACTTTCAGATGCTATTTCCATTTTTCAACATGGTACTTCTGCACTTTTTCAAAGGAGCAACCAGGGACTTGTTAACCTTTGAAATGAAAAATACGGATACAGCAAAGTGGTGGGTTTAACCTCTGAGCAAGTATGTGTTAATTTCAGTTCCTGAAAGTGTGCTGCATTAAACTGTTCTTGACAGATTTTAACAGGAATTTTGGACATTGTACTTTAATAAATAAGTATAACCTTTGTTATTTTAAGTGAAGTGGTTTTCCTTAGTCGAGAAAGCCTGGCGTTTTCATTTGATTTATATGATGCTATGTTAAAAAAAGGTAGTAATGATACGTGTGTTATTCGTGTACTTGGAAGTCTCAAAGGATTTTAAATATATCTTGACATGTATGCTTATAAATTCTATCTAAGGTAGACATTTTGGCAAACTGGATATGGAATTAATGTTCCTGAGACTTCCAAACACCATTGATCAAAAATACTTTCAAAATTCTCCAGAATGCCAAACTGATTTCTTTTGAACCCGTTTGTGTGGTCAATGCACCATCTATCAAATTGTCTTCAGCTTGGAGTCGTGGTCTGTGGGCCCAGACTGCATTTCATTGCAAATTCTTCACACCACAAAGGCTGGATTCCATCAGTTTGAGACGGAGCAGTTGAGTGTGAGTGTCTAATGAAGAAGTGAAACGTGAGTACAGAGCTCGTTGTTCCAAATGTGCATCTGTTTATGAGTTTCTCAGGGGGGAGTTTTTACACTCAATCCAAAGTGTGAAATGTAAAAGCTTTTTCAAACAGTGTGTTTACTTTCACCAGTGAGCCGCTTGGTCTTTGTGGGGTGGATTTGGGAGTCTGTTTGGGAGAGACAGAATCAAACACAGCAGTGAGCTGAGAGCAGGATTTTGGGTTTGCTTCCCCTTCTGTGTATGGTCTTAACTCCTCTGGGACTTTTGGTACAAATCTCCCACAACTGTTAATACTAGAGACTGCTTTGGGCACAAAGATTAATTTCTCCTTACTATCTCTGTGTGCTGACAGCTCCAAACGTGGCCTGCAGGTGAGGGTGTAATTCCAATAAACATTGCTGCATTCTGGTCCACACAGCTGGCTCAAGTGGGGGCCACGAAGGTCATTTACCTCAGGAAAAACAGATGACAACCTAATATTTCTTTGGCAGAAAGAATTACTCTGGATGCAGCAATAACAAACAGAAGTCCTTGCCAGGCCTTTCTCCCTCCCAAAATGTGCCCTTGATATCTCTCCGGGTGTGCTGCAAGGGCTTCTTCACCTGCTGCCTTTTTGATGCTCTCTGCAGCTTTTTGAGACCACAAGCTGTTACTAGCCCTGGTTGCTCACGTCCATACCATAGCATGTTCCCTCTGTAATTTAGGGATGATAGAGATTTAAATATTTATATTAGGGTTTACTCAGACACACCCCCGTCCCCCAAGGCCATTCTAGTGTCCACTGATCTGGCCAAATATCATTCAAACTTTCTTCTTGCCTGATTATCTTTTCAACATGTGGAATGGGTCTTTCTGTCTCTGGTGGATCTCCTTTGTTTCTCCAAAATCTGTTCATTTTGGTTCCTGGAGCTAGTTTCTTTCCAGTAAAACTGTTTCAGTTTCTGAAATGATACTCTTGGCTCCTGTGGCAGAAACCTGAAATAGTGCTGTGACACTTTTTTGGGTGACCCCACAGCATTCAGAGCCATCTTCCAAACTTTATTCAGCCTGTTCTTCCTCATAACTCTGCCCACACCAAGCAAAATACCTCTTCTAAAAGTTCACTGTTTGCATGTGTGAGAAACCTTCTATAAACTGAAAATTTCTTCTTCAGCAGAAATGAGCATTTTTTCAGTTTTGCCATGTAGAAGGCTTGTTCAAGATCCACACTTCTGTGTTTCTTTTCAGGAACCACATATGAGAATTTATGAAGGACCTGAGTTTACCCAGCACTTTGGAAAGTGTTGTGATATATTTTACTGTCTTTTTAGAGTGTTGTTTTGGGTTTTTTTCTATTCCAAGGAATGGAATATACTGTTCCCAGTATTTTTTGGGAGGCTTGATGCACGTAACCAGATGAACTGCTATTGAACCTTACTATTACACGATCAGTTTGCTGGTACAGAGGCAAGCATGGAAATTCTAGATATACAGAATTTAATAAAACCGATGAAGCACTTAGAATTCAAAGTTTAAAAGGCTCAGGGGCCATCTCCACTATTAGTGTACCTGTGTTTGCCTGTTTCTTTACAGAAGTACACGTGCTAGTGCTTACAGTGAGAGGACAGCATTAACATATGAACAGAAAGGACTGGGAACAGAATTTGATTTTTTTCTGGGAATAAATTTCTCAAGGAGAACTTGTTACTTTACCAGGCAGTGCCAAAGTTTGTATCACATTTTCTTTATGATTTGTATGTAAAGTCAAAAACCTGTGTAAGCAAAAAACTCCACAGAAAACTGTGTGTTGAAAAACATTTGTAGAGGTGAATCTTCTATAGAACCTTTTTTTTTTCTTTCTGTAAGAGGAGATTTTTTCTTCCCAATGGGTTTCTTAGCAAATACCTGTTTAACCTAACTCACACTTCTTTGCTCTCAATTTCCTATTGACAGCACACTTGCTTGGCCATCAGAAAGCAGCAATGAAAATACAGCAATGAAAATACAAAATGTCTTCTTCTCAAAGACATTAGAGAGTTTTGTGGTGTTATCTGGATTTCAAAAAAATATCCTAATGCTGGGAGCCTTAGCCATCCAAACCTGATCCATGGGTCTCACAGATGGGACATGCTCCTTTCCCCAGGGTTAAAAGTTTTCACTTTATTTTACTACAGCTCTTGTTCTGGTGTATTTTCCCCTTGTTTGGGGCATTTTCTATTTTTAAGACCAGCACAATACAACAGACAAGGTGTCCCACGTTCCCAAAAGTGAACAGGAATCCCTTAGGTGGACTGTCTGTCCTTCAGGCTGAGTTGAACTGTGATGCCTTTTCAAGCCAGCTCCTTCCTGAAATTTTCTTTTCCTCTGTCCAGCTCCCTGGGTAGAAGAGAAGCTTCTGCTGAAGACACATGATGCTTTGTCTGGCCAGCCGGAGATATATAATGGTCTTGGCCATTAAACAAAGAAATTTCACAACAATAACTTTTATCTGGTCCGTTGTCTAAATTTGCTGCACTTGCCAGTTTTTCTCTTCTCTTCTCTCCTTCAATTTCTCACTTAAGAAAAGGAAAAAAATAACAGAACTGAGCAGAACTGAGTTTCATTGTTTCCCTGTTAGCTCAGAAGAGCTGTGAGCCAAGTTTGAATCCCTTTGCTGCAGACATTCCAGGGATGGAGCATCAGGGCTCATGGATACCATCTTCCAGCCTCTCTGCTTTCTCCTCCCACTAAGGGGCTGTTAACTGGAAAGCAGGAGCACCACAGCAACTTATTCCATGTCCTGAGGTGTCCTGGGCCTTTTTTCTGATTTAAGAGACATGTTTGAGTTTGGGCAAGCATCCCTATGTCAGTGTTTGTATCTTAGTCTGAATCCAAGCCCGTGTAAACTGAGATTGCACAAGACTCCTTGGACATCCATCCTGTTACTCAAGGTCTTCTCTCATGCTCCCCACCCAGCTGTAGCCCCTTACCTATCTTTTACCTCAAACAGATTGAGATGAATTTACAGGTAAAAACAGTCACTGTATGCAGCAGCTTTCAAAGTGGGATGCTCAGGATGATTCTGTTCAGAGATAAACCCCAATCAGTCTTTTGGGATGTGAGGTTGGCTGAGGTGTGTGTGCCTCCAGAAAAGTCTGACCCAGAGCTGACACATGCCTTCTGTCTCATTTGATCTTCACAAATAGAAGCTGGAGTAGGAAGAGCCACCAGTATTGAGAGGACTTTCTGAGTGAAAGTCCTTGGGATAACATGAGTCTGTGTTTCACTTATTTAGAAAGCTGTTTTTTAATTTTTTTGTTGTTTATTTCCAGGTCCTTGAGCCCATGTGTCAGCTGAAATACATTAAAGATTCCAGTGGAAAAAGGTCTCCCAATTTTAATGAGAAGCTTTGTGATCCATCATCTTTTGTTGCTCAGTGTTATGTCAATTCAAATTCCCTCCACAGCTGAGTGCCAGAATCTATGGCAGCCCAGCAGAGGTGGAAGAATCATCTTACAGGGTTTTTTTTTTTACTCTTCTGCCCTAAACTTCTAATATTTGCTATAGTTTAAAAAGGATGAAATTTTACATTAATTATTATTTTGTCTCAGCGCAGTTTTCTGCAGTTTTTTCTTCATATGCAGATCAAAATTGTATTTATGTTAGCAGGGTTTTTCAATCTGCTCAGACACACTTCATTCTGCCCCCAAAGACATGGTCATATTTCTGCCTTTTCTGGGAAGCTACGGAATTTTGACTCAGATTCTTTATAGAGGGCTCCAGCAATTGTTTAGATCTTGTTTTAATTATTTTCTGGCCATTGTTGAGCTTTGTGAGTACCTCCATTGTTTGTTCCAGTTTGATTGCAGATATCAGCTTATCTTTTCTCTTCTGGGAAATTTGATTCCTCTGGTGATATTTGCCTGCCTCATAGCCAGTATTTCTGGTGTGCTAGATTGTTTTCACTGGAAGGAGAGATTGGTGACCTGCATTTCTCCAATGCAATCATGTGGCCTCGTGGAGAATGTTTGCAGAGACCTGCAGCAATGATGTAGGAGGCATTGTCTTTGTTCACAAAGCCACATTCCTTCTTGAGTAATTCCACCCCTTTTTGGTGTTTTTGTATCATAGATGTTCTTTGTGGTGTTTTCTGCCTGCCACTGGTTGTTTCTGTCACTTTTGTAGACACATCCAGGTCTGCCGTGCCATTAGCAAAATTTTAAAGTTTTAATTCAGTTCCCAGCCAAACCACCAAAGACAGATCTATAGGACATGTAGATTAGTTACACAAACAGTAGCTTTTGTTGTTAAACAAAAGAACTTTTTTTTTTCTCTCCCATTTATCTTTAATAAAATGTTGCTACAAACCCATCCTTTTCAGAGAGGTTTGGAAATATCCATATAACCAAAGATAGTACCCTTTGAGACTGAATCTTTTAGCTAAATAATGAGATATTTTGACTCCCTCACAAGCCTTTATATAAACCTATTGGGTGGCTGATAGCGCCCAAGGCTTAATATGCCTGATTTTTCCCACTTGGAGAAACTGAAATAACAGTAATTAATTATTCAACAGTCATAAAACTACAGGTAATAGTGTCTATGAGGTGTATTTGGGTCTTTCACTGTAGTTAATTCAAACTGCAAAACTAAATTAATGAATCAGAATGGTGACAGGCACACTTTTTAGGTTATAAACAAATATAGGCCTTTTTTTTCATTTTATTTGAAATGGAGGAGACACTGCAGACTTCAGTGGTGGCCTCTTTCTGAGCCTTCAAGTCTTTCCTCATTGAGCTTGTGGGAAATCTGTTTGTCCATATCTCTCCTCCATCTGGAAGAGAAATATTCGAGGAAATCAGATTTTGGGGACTGGACCTTGCATGTGTTCCTCCCTTCCATAATGAGCAGGTCTGCTCTGTTCAGGATATGCAGGATAATTATGCAGCTATCAAAGAGGAATTAGCTAAAACTTAGCCAGGCAACAGGTGAACAACAGTGTCATTAAACAACTGGGGAAGTTTAGAATTTTAAAGTAACACCTTTCTTTTAGTGAAAATGTGAGTCTCTGTGAGGTAGGAAAACCAGGGGTGCTCCCTCAATAGTGTTTTCTCATATGCCAGCAAGAATAAAAATAATTAATATATGGCTTATTTTCTAATGGCAATAGGAGTTATATAAAGCTCTACATCTCTGTGCTGACCTGAGGGCTTGGACAGCTGTCTGCTGGTCCTTGGCAGATCCTTGATTTTGCAGAAAAGCTGTGGTGTGACTTCCCACCAGGTGGGTGGAGTGTCCATTGAGAATGCTCACTGAGGTCAGCATGACCTGGGCCATGGCAGCTGCTGCACAATCCCTGCCCAATGGCCCTAGACAGGCTCTTTGTCACTACAGCTGGTGGGGTTTGTGCTTTTACATGACAGGTCCTTGTCATGGTGAAGGTCTTTAATCTTGACCCTTGTTTTTTGTCCAATCTGAACAGACATTTTTTGCTCAGCTAGAGAAATATGGAGGATGCTGTTTTGCCTCCAGTTCATTGATAGCTCTGGTGCCACCCTAATGCTCTTCTTGAGGCTCTAAACTTCTTCTCTAACCTCTCTCCTCTCTCCTGTGAATATTTTAGATATACTTCCACTTATTTTTGTCCCAGATTTTCAGCTTTATGTTTTTTCCCTTTTCTAGGATGCTCTTTTTCACTGATCTGAAAACCCCATCTTTGCCTCTACTATTCTCTGTTGCTTCTTCAATCCCACTCACTCACTTATCTGTTACTGGGATGTCTCTGAAAAATCCTTCTTTCTCCAGAATTATCTTTGAAACAAACTGCCTCTGAACTATCACTGTCTTTTCCCAAGGGGCCAGGATATATCCTTGAATTTCAGTCCATTTATTTCTCTCTCTTTCAGCGACATTTTTTGTGGTAACGTCTCCCAAAACACAGATAAGTTTTTCTAAACTGCCTTCCCTAATTGTTTTCAGATATAAATTATCCATCTTAAAACTCACAAGTCATTATTAATTGAAGGAACTTTTGGCATGTAAAATATGATGTTTAAATGCTGAGAGGAATCTGGCAGAACATTACTGCCCTACCTTTCCAAATGTTGCAAGATATTCTTGGCTTATAGCATATTATATAACAGAGCCTTTAAACACAGATTATCTTTAGAAACAGAGTCAGTGATTATTGTCAAACCACAGTGATGAATTAGCTGAAGCTGATGAGATGCATTTGCAAAAGGAGCCGACCAAGAGTAGTGAGAAGCAGTCAACCTGCTTGGGGAATAACAATGTTCCTAAAGATAAGTAAACAATGCATGTGGTCCCTCATTTATTGTTCTCTTGGAATGAATTTTCTGACTTCAGAGTAAATAAAAACTCTATTTACATTATGGCTGTCTGCTTTTCGTAGGGCTAACTGAGGACTTCTGCCTGTCAGTATAGCAAAGCAATTGGCCCAAAATGGGCAAGATAAAATCACCTTTCTATTGGAAGTCCTGCCATACAAACAATTTCTGACTAGTGGAATGAGTGTTGCTCATGTTTTTCTAGGACTCTTACTGGCATCAGAAGACCTGTCCTGTAAGCAAAGTTAGAGGAACAGACTTTTTATGCCTTGGTTTGCTCATGTATTTTAAATAGATGCTATCTCTGAGCACTAAGATTTTAGACTTCAAAACCATAAAGAATGTGTCTTGGATGAACATTCTCATGCTCTTGTAGGGATTTTGTGCACCTTAATCGGACTGATTCAAACCTGTTAATATTTTCCCCAGTTTCTTACTTTACTTATCATTACAGTCTCATGATTTCTGGAAGAAGTAAACTACAACCCACTTCTCCTATGAATATTTAATAATTCTACATTTTGTGAATATTTAATCTGCTGATTAAATATGATTCCAGACAAAACTCCCATTCCTGTTGGTGAGATTTTGCCCTATTTGTAACTAGCAGCTTGCCAAAGAATGTGGTGGATTCTCAGTTGCTTATAGTCTTTAAATCAGACTGAATGTCTTTCCGAGAAAGATGCCCTGAGTCAACCACAATTTATTGGAAATAATTTAGGAATTGCTGGGCAGCCTCCTCTGGGGTATGCTCTGCAGATGTCAGAGAAGGTGACTGCAAAGTTTCCATATGATCTTAAAATCTACAAATATATGGCTGATATTTGAAATACCATGGTCTTAAAGAAGTTTTTCTTTTTTTCATCTGGGATGTTTTAAGATCTTTGATGTGCTAATGATCCAAGTTGTCTGGCTAGATGATAAATCTCAGATGAAAGAAGTAGATGGTGAGTTAAGACTTCTTTCTCACCTCTGCCTGGGAGCCATGGCACATCTTAGTAACTTCCTCAATAAACAGTATGTGTTTTCAAGGGATTGGGCATGATTTTAATTGCAGCTCTGTTAGAAACTGTTTTTCTATTTCATGAAAGCTCTCTTGATTTTTCAAAATGTTCTCCTCTCCACATGGCTAAATTGTACCCACCTCACGCCCCCTCCCAACATAAAGCTGAAGGTTTGAGGTCTGGGATTATAATGTCATGTCCTTGTTTTGGGTTAACAGAGCAGGAGACTTATCTTTTGTCTTCTGAGATGTTCTGAAAGAGTTGGGCTGGGGACTGTGGAGTCTTCCCTGGAAAAATCCATCTTCATCTTGTTTTGAATAGCAGTTCAATCCTGGACCATGAAATTTTCCCTGGAGAAACTGGCCAGTGCTTTCTGGTGAAAATGTCACATCTGACAATTTGATATTTCTTGTCAGATAACTTTCTTCCCAAATATTAAAATACATTGTTAGAAAATTCATGCTAAATCTACTAGCAATGATCATGAATAAAGCTATGCTGGGATATAGAGATCACTGAAAGCCATGGTGCTTCAAGAATCTCAGAAGCTTTGTGGACCACCAGATGATAACAACTCTGAAGGCCAAGATGAAAACACTACCAAATAGAACACAAATTGTGTCTTCCCCTTTAAGTGTTCAGCAGTTTTTTAATGAGTATGTTTATATAATTTGAAATAAGGATTTTCTGTCAATGCTAGTGTATACACAGGAGGGAAAAAAAGGGAAAAAGAACAAAACTTTTTCTTCTCAAAATCAGATTTATTAAGTGTAAACAAATTTCGTTCCCAGTCTGTCTGAAGCTGGCAGTGCTAAATTTTACCTTTGCAGAAAGTATTTAATATAGTGTGTGTAAATATTATGTTAAAGGATTCATGTCCTGTTTTAAACAGTGGCAAAAAAATTTCCTTTCAGCCTTTAGGTTTTCCACTAATTTATTTCATATTAAATCAGAGCAGGCTAAAAAACTGCTGATCAGATCTTTACTGAGCTTTATTGTAATGTAGTTTAAGTGGATGCAGACGGCTGGTTTTTCTTTTTCTTTATTTCTTCTTTTTTTCCCCCCCTCCATGTCTGAAATATTATACAGTAGACTGAAGTTCTTGTGGCATTAACATGAGAGTCTCAAAACGGGCTGAAAAATAAATATTATAAAAATATGTCATCCAAATCAAATACTGTGTGAATAAGGGAAATTGGAGAGGTTACAATTGTGGTTCAAGGTTTAACATGCAAGGTACCTCAAAAGTTAGCTAAATACATTTCAGATGGATGTGAAATGCACAGGAAATGTGTTAAGTGTCTTCTCTTGGTGAGATCTTGAGCATGGCTCAAATAACACCCTCAGAGGTCAAGTTCCCACATGGCAACCTATGGGGTGATGGGAATGGGCTCAGATCCCCCTCTTCCTTAATCAGCAGCATCCCCCTGGTAAAAAGGCCTGACAGTGCCCCATGATCATCCTCATGCTCATCAGCAATCAAAACCCCAAGGGTGCACAGGAGCAATATGTGGAGCCTTTGGGTTTCCTTACACTAGGGCAAAAACTTTGGCTACTGACTGCTCATGGTGCTTAACTGTGTAATTGTCTTAATTATGCTAAATTGCACTGTGTAGTCCCTTAACAATTATGTGGGTTGGCAACAGTATTAAATGACAAAAATGACATTCATGTAGTCACAGCATTGCCCTGCAGAAGCATAAAAGTCAGAGAATGCAGGAGTCTGTGCAGGTTTTCCTTGAGGAGCCACCCTCACCACTGCCCACTCTGGCAGCTGCAGGAGACTTTAGCATTGGGGATGATCATAATATCACTAATTTTGTAAAAAATCTTAGCTTATGGGACACCTCTAGCAAAATGCTGACTTTGAAATGTTCACTAAACATGAATGAATGTGAATGTTTGGGCAAAAAATTCTTATCCCATGGTTCACCTCAAAGGGCTGACGTTGGCTATCAGAACTTGAGTGAAGGGGCTTCAGCTAGTTTGGAGTATAACTTTGAAATCTTCCCATGACCGTCACAGAGCTGATCCAATCCAATATTCCAGGACAGTTTCCATGAGCAGATTGCTTTCAGGGTGCAGTTCTGGTCATCCATTTGTCCACATTCCTTTGCCATGGACACAGACCCCTGAAACAAGTCTCTACTGTGAAAACTGAGGAAGAACTTGTTCAGTAATAATGTAAGAAATGTAAATTTACTGTTTCTACAGACGTTATTATTATTATTATTATTAATAATAATAATAATAATAATAATAATAATAATAATAGAATATAATCACATTTGGGCAGCAAGCTGTGAACTGCAAATGTGGATTCTCTGTCATCCACAACTTTCCATAGGACTTATCAGAAACCAGCATCGTACAACCTTCATGGAGCTTACAGGGAGTTACAGAACCAAGAGCTATCTTTTGTTTGAAGTAAATAAGTGTTTGAAGTAAAAAAAAGCCAAACCAGCAAAAAACAACAACAACAAAAAAAAACAAAAAAATCCCCCAAAAAACCCACAAAACAAATAAAAAAGCTGCACATGGAGTTTTTAAATATTTGACAAGCTTCAGTGTGAAATAATATCAGGAATGAATAGAAAAGAGCTTGTTTTGATGGAGTTTTCATGTTCACGTTCTTTAAGGGGTTATGCAGGATCCTCTGCAGCTAGAAAGCTTATTGAATGTCTATTTTTAAAAAAGATGCTTTTAAGTTATGTGTATGAAATAGCACAGCCACATCAATGAATCCCATCTTAAATATTAGTGAAGCATTTATGCTTGTTGTCCTAAAGTGCTGCTAAAATCCAGAGCAAGGCCCTTCTTGATTGACTACATCTGCCACTGAACCCATTTGTAGAAGCCAGGAGTAATTTATATTATCTCAAAGTAATAACAACTGGCGGAGAAATATTTTTTCACATAACCATCTGTGGAAAAACCCATGCATTCCTCTTTTTGTACTCTGGACTAACCTATAAATTAATTCCTTAGGTATTTATAAGGATAGCTCAGTGTGTGTGGGATTTGCTAATAAACCCTCCTGAGTTCTAGTTTGGGTTTCCTCTGGTGAGGTGAGCAGGCATATCCCAACTAAGCCATCTGGACAGACCCTGCTCAGTCTGAAGAATCTGACACTCCTGTAAGGTTTAAGCGTTCCTAGAAAATTTTGGATTCCCTTACAAATTGTATTTACATTTTTTAATAGTGTGAGTGTAGCCAAGATGGGCTCTATCTGGAAGAGGTCTCCCATTTATCAACTGAATACTTACTCTTTGAGCAGTGAAGAGGGCAAACCCTAGAAAAGCAAAGAAAATCTGTTTGAAAGGAGGAAAGAGTGGTATTTTCTTAAGCTGGCATGCCTTCTTGCATTTGAAGTCATATCTTATAAAATATATGGCCAAAGTTCAACATGATGTGGTTTGAGCTTGGCTCCCTTTGGTAAATAAGAATATGTATTCAGTGGATGAACTTTAATTTCAAATTCAGACCCAAATTCCCTCCAGAGTCTGGGGAATTGTCCTCCCAGGGTTATGACCAATAAAAGGAAAAAGGGGAGACCTGTATGCAAAGCTCCAGGATCTGAGATTTTGGCTTAAGGACTTCTCTATCATGGACAAATCATTCCATATACAAACTCCAGAGCCACAATCGACAAAGACTTACAAAAAATGTATTGCAAAAAGGAATGCTCTTGTTTTATCTAGGAGTTAGCATTCTAAAAATAACCCCAGTCTGTCCTCCTGGGCTGACACTCAGTAGTGCTTCAAAATGCACTTAAATAAAACTTTGCAGTTAAAGAAATGTCTTCTCAGCCAGAATTATCTATAAGAAACTTGAGGAATTTTCTTGTGAATAAAATATTGCACTGTAAATATTTGGTCTGCTTTAACTTGGCACTGCTCCTGCTCTGAATCTATTCACAACCTGGGGGAAAAGACACATTATCATTTTGAGCTGTGTCTCAGTATTCCTGATCTAGTTTCTTCACAGAATATGTTACAGCAGCAATTATCTATAAAATTGCATGTGATATTTTGATAGAAGTGTAACAGTGTGTCAGCTCTATTTCCTTTCAAAGTACCTTTGATGTGGACATAGAACTTAGTAAGTGCAGCTCATTTAAAGTCAGAAACCTTTCTCTGGTTCCAGCATTATTCAGCTTCCATATTTAATGTGTCCACCCTGACAATTACTGCTGTCCAAAATGAAATTATAATTAAAAAGTGAAGTTACTTGTTGAGAAAATGGTTTACATCAAAGAACACATTCCTGCAGTGCATTGTAGCTATGGGTGGGGGGGGAGTGTGTTTGGGGAGCCTTGCCAGGGTCCCAAGCAAATCATCTCCATGCCTCATCTCACCTGCAGTTTTACCTGTTTGTGTTCCTTGTTTTGGGTGTCTCCTGCAGGCTGTGGTTCCCTCTGGGCTCCTGGCAGCTTCAGAAGGATCAGTTATGGTCAGCCTCAACACTTGGGGCAGTGGGTAGTGAGGTGCACTTTGTTTTTTCCCTCTGGAAGGAACAACCTTCAGCCTAAAAGAGAGCAGAGGTTTACAGTCTGTGCTCTCTCTTGCCCTACCACTCTCAAACTGTAATTTCAAAGGGTTCAAAGTTTAATTTATTTGTTTACAAGAGAATTCCCTTAAGAGAATGGGCTGGGTTCATATCTCACATCCATGCAAATGTGGAATAATGGCTTTTGTCTTGGAAATCAGTTTATGCTGCTGCAATAAACCAGGAGTTGGCTACTGGGTTCTTTCCTATCATCATTTTAATTCCACTACATACTCATATGTGCTCTGCAGTAAAATTAGATAAAAAAACATCTGGCAAACAAAACCATTACCAAACAAATGTTGCCCATTGGCCCTGAATTCACACTCAGGATATTGAAAACAAATGTTCTGGTGCTATTGAGATCTTGACATGTTTGTGTTTAGCTTGTTGGGTCAGCTGAAATTGCTCGTGTTCACTGTGATCCCTGATGAGAGATACTTTGAGTCACAGATTATTTAGACTATTCTCAGTATGGGGTACAACTCAAAGCTCCTTAACAGCATGACTTTCATAACAATGATATAACCCAACTGCAGGTCCTCTGACCTGACAACATGCCCCCCACTTCCAGGGAATCCGTGTAGCTAAACAAAATATTTGTGAACTAGTGGGAAAACAGGAGTCACCTGTCATGAATCTGTCTTTATTTAAGGACAGACAGCACTCTGTGGCCTGTTTTGGTTTCCTGGCCTATTGTATTAGGGATTTCACAGAGTTGCTCAGAATCACAGAATATCCTGAGTTGAAAAGGATCATCCAGTCCAGCTGCTGGCCCTGCACAGCCCCATCCCCAGGAGTCACCCCCTGTGCCCCAGAGCATTGTCCAGACACCCCCTGAGCTCTGCCAGGCTGGTGCTGTGACCACTGCCCTGGGGAGCCTGCTCAGTGCCCAGCCACCCTCTGGGGGCAGAACCTTTTCCTGATATCCCACACAAACCTCCCCTGACACAGCTTCAGGCCATTCCCTGGCTCCTGTCCCTGTCACCAGAGAGCAGAGATCAGTGTCTGTCCCTCCTGTTCCCCTCACGAGGAATTTGTAACTGCACTGAGGTCTCCTCTCTGTCCCCTCCAGGCTGAACAGACCAAGCGCCCTCAGCCTCTCCTCACACGGCTTCCCCTCACGGCCCTTCACCATCCTCGTGCCCTCCTTTGGGCCCTCTCTGACAGTTTCATGTTTTTGTTATCTTGTGGCACCCAAAGCTGCCCCAGCACTCGAGGTGAGGCCGCCCCAGCCCCGAGCAGAGCGGGACAATCCCTCCCTTGCCCGGCTGGCCATGCTGGGCCCGATGTCCCCGGGACAGGGATGTCCCTCCTGGCTGCCAGGGCACTGCTGGCTCACCTTCAACTTCCCACTGCCCAGGAGCCCTGCAGATGTTCTTCAGTATCTTCCAGAATAATCTTCTCCATAACTTTACCAGGCATTGAAGTGACACAAACAGGCCTGTAGATTCTGGGGTTCCTTTCTTTGCCTTTCTTTCACCAGCTTCCCATCAGTCAGAACTCTTATTCTTCATATACTTCTTTGTCTCCAGACAATCCACCTTTTCCTTCATCTCTATCCTTTATGTGGTGCTTTGGAATTCCAAACACACTGCCTAAAGTTGTCTGTACTCATTAATATCTGACTCTGTATTGGATTTTTACCAGACACCTCTCACCTTTCTGGATGAGAGTCACAACAATTCTGGGTGTTGTTTGGTTTGGAGTTTTTGTCTTTATTAGAATAATTTCTCTATTCAGGAAAGACTAAGTCAGTCTCAGTAGACTTGTAGGGGCCTTAATCCAAAAAAGAAAAACATGCAGCCTCAACCACTCATAATCAGTTTAATGGATCCATTATTCTACCAGTACATGCAAATTTGGTCAAAATGAAACACTTTAGAAAATGTATTGATTTTGTCAGCACTTTAGTTTAAGAAAATAAAAAGGGGAAAGAATTTCCGTCCTGTTGAATGTTCTGTTTTTAAAATACTGCTATTTTGGGCTTGGTTTTGTTTCTGAGAAACTTTTCTTTGGCATTTTAGCATTGTCTTGTTGGGTGTTTTTTTAACAAAATCAAAGTAAAAATCAGAAAATAAATGGTTTTTTTGAATTCTGAAACCTGCAGGTTTAATTTAGAAGGAAAATAATGCATATCTAGTTCAGCAGCAATCAGAACTTGTTTCAGCAGAGATCTACTCTAAGCCAAAAAGCTTAAGTAACATCCTTACCATCTCCCATCATCCAGCTCTGTCTGGGGAAAGTGGGACTGCAGGGGATTCAAATAACAAATTAACATGGAATCATTATGAGTAATTTAACTTTTGAAATGAGATCTTTCTGCATGAACAATAGATCCATCTTGAGCCCCTTCTTTCCCACAACTGTCAAACATGCTTGTTTTTATGAGGCCTGGGATAAAACTCAGTTTGACTTCTCGATTAACATCTTCTTTGTATCAAAGCAAGTGAATGTATTCTGAAAAATTACTATGTACATGCAAAACCCAAATGGATTTTTATGCCACATTTTTGCTTTCTCTATGAATTTCTCTTTTCCTCCCCTCTTATATCAAGATTTGAAGATTTTCAGGGTAAAGGATTTTATCTGGAAAACTCCTATCAAAGAAAACATGAGGGTTTTTTTAATTAAAATCTGTTGATGTTGACAACATTTGATGACTTCTGACTGATCATTCCTAAGTGATCAGTTGTAATTAAAGCATTTGATCATTTTTTTCAGACTCCACTGGGCCAAGTAGGCAGTCATATCAGCAATAATGGAAAGCACATATCTAATTTCTTCTTATGCCAACACAATAAAATCAGTCATTAATTATAATGTTAGAGCAAGATAGTTTTATTATTCTTAGTAACATGACAGAGCGTGGGAAGCTAAAGGACAAAAAAAATTACTATATGAGAAGAGTTTGGTGTCCCTAAAAATCAGAAATGTCATAATTAGGAAAGTCCAGCAAGAACAAGGTGGTTTGTGTTATCCCATTAATGAGCAATTAAAGTGTAATCACATGGATGTAAATTAATATGATTAGGAGTGAAAACTTACCGTGCCCCAGAAAGAATTTTGTTTCAATTCATAAAGGAACTGGTTGTTTAATTATGAACACACAGAGGATCAGCGTTACAATCAGATTCACTATGTATTTTAATTCATGAATCAAGCTTTTGTGTAACTGAAAAAAAGAAGTTGTGATTTAATTAGTGGCATGAGAGTTGGACAACCCGATCTCATTAGGACTAATCACTTTCCAGGAAGCGCCGGGCGCCGTCTCGCACAGCATCTCCCAGAAATGATCACTATTCTGCAGGACTGAGCTGTGTTTAATGCCACTGTTGCAGGAAGCTGTCATTAGCTGTGTTAGGGAGGACAAAATGGGGACAGAAGGCTGCTATTCTCAATATGAGTGCAGCAATACAGCCTCTCACAGGTTCCTCTTGCTCATTAATCTCAAGATTTGCCATCTCCTCCAGTACAGGCTCGAAGAACAAACTGGATTTTGTTAAGAAGGGAAATAACAGAGGATAACTCCAAACAAACAAGGAAGTTGGGCAGGAAGGAGTCAGATTTGGAGAAGGTGATGCACAGATGTTTTTAGGAGTTAATATATCCACGTGGGAACGGCCATCAAAAGAACGATGCAGGGCAACAGAGGGTGCCATTGTGCCATTGTGCTACTGGTGTAAGCCATGGTGGGAATGGTTTCCCTCCCAGAGCTAGTAGATAAAAAACAATATATAAACATTTATTTATTTATATGATATTAATATAATATATTTATTTATAAATATTTCAATTTTTTTTTCATGGCAATACAGGCAGAAGGGCATCACATGTTTTCACATAAATATATGTAAATATATTTGTATATATGTACAAATAAATAAATATATTTTGAGGGGGTGAATAAATATAAAAAAAGCTCAAGTCCTAGGTAGGCTATGATAAATGTCTTCAGAACACATTCTTTCCTAGCTTCATCTGCAATCCACCCTCTAATTTCTTGATCTGGCAACACATAGGCTCCCAGCTGAGCCCTGTCCCTTCCCCTCTCACAAGTGCTTTGTCATTGGAATTATTTCCCCACAAATCTACTCTGGCTCGTGGTCTATCAGATCAAAGTACTCAGTCATTGACAGCATTTGTTTATAGTAAAAAATGCCATAGCTTCATATCCAGATTTAGCCCCTGTCTCTCAGTGCTGTCAAAAAGGGACATTTTTAGATATCAATGCTCATTCCTGGTTCTCAAGTTATCAGAATTTACAGTTGTAATGTTCTTATGAACTGAGTAGGCTATTTTTGGTCAGAATGATAGACCAAAGCAATTAGGGCCCCTTACTTTATTAACAGGATGGTAAAAAATAGTCCTAATTAAATATTTTTCAGCTCTCCTAAACATTCCTAAAATAGCCCTTTCTGCAAGGGAAGGGGCATAAGCAGAGGGTGTGAGAGGGCGGTGCGGGTCTCATGGCACTCCTCTGGCTGTCTGCATAATTCATAGCACTTGTTATGTGCCCTGCCCAACATTCATCTGATAAAACCCTCTCCCCCCTGCCGTGTGCTCCTTACCCATGTCCCAGACAGGCACTTGCACACTCCGTGTGGGATTTGCTTCACGCGGCAGGAGACGCTCGGGGAGTAAAATCACCAATGCCCTTTAGATCTCTGCAAAGCAGGTCAAGGTCTTAAAAGCTTAAGGGGAGAAGCTGAGCCGTGCAAATGTTGGTGTAAAAGCTCCATTGTACAAACAAGAGCCGCGTTCCAAGGATGCTGTCACCTTGGATTTCACTAAAAACCACACCCCCCTGCTCCTTTACAACTGCTGAACTATTTAGACTGTGAATCCTCAGGACTGGCAACCTTTATTTTGAACCTGGGGATCCTCCGGGCTCACAATCCCTTCTCCTACCAGGGCACAGACTTAGGTACATGTTGTGTTGTTGAAATTGCAGATCTCAACACAAGTTTTGGCTTCTCTCTGCGTTTGAAAGACAATAAAGACCCAGCAAATGACAGGTCCCAGTTGTTGTTTATGGAATATATATATATATATATATATATATATATATATATATATATATATATATTCAAATATATATATTCAATATAGTTTTTTGAGCTTTCAGAGGGAACAGCAATGAGGTCAGCTAAGCCCTAAAGTAGTTTAGGAGCACTGAAGTTTTGACCCTGGAAGTTTTGGTTTTTTTTAGAAGGCATGTTTTAGGAACAAAACCATGCAAGTTATTCTTGCTCTAAAAAGGGTATCTCATCACAGTGCCATCAATTACAATGGACAGAAAACTCTGCTCAGTATTTCAGTGAAAATCAACATGAAAACCCTTATGGCAGAAAAATAACATGACTTTTTGTATAGACTGATTTGGAATGACTTCTTTTTCTTGAGTTTTGCTTTGAAGGTGAAGAGGATCAGTTCTGCAATAAAAATGTTTCATGGAAAGAGAAGTAGAATTTATCAGTTTGAAAAGGTTCAAAATATATATAAGAAGGACCCCAAAATGTCAGTGGTTTGGAGGTAGAGGGGAACACTTCTTCTCCTATGGTGAATGTCCTAAAGAGGACTGAAAAGCTTTCAAACTTGAAAAATACAGAGTTTTTTGAATACAAATAAGAGTGATTAACTTCTAAGCAGCAAAAATCTCAATGTGACTGGGGAAGCCAGAAGAGAAAGAGCAAGGCTTCTTTTCCCACCATATGCCAAACATCAGTATCTGGAAGATGAACAATAAACCCAAACCCTAAACTCCTGTGGAACAGTCTCTGATGGCCAGGACAAAAGAGAAAGCAGCATTTGGCTGCAAAGCCCTCCATGGAATTGTTCAAAGCCAGGTTGGAAGGGGCTTTGAGCAACCACAAGGTGTGGCTGTGGGTGTGGAACTAGATGGTCTTTAAGGTCCCTTCCAACAAAAACCATTCTGTGATCCCTTGAAGTTGGTTGTGGAGGATATTCACCCGCGTTGTTTTCTTTGCCAGCAAGCAGTGGTGTGTTGGGCCAATCAACAAACTGACCACTGCCACAACACCACTGGGCTGCCAACATAACCTACAGTATGAAGGAGTAACTGTGGGGCTTTGTCTGTCTTGAATAAAATTTGTGTTGGTGCAGGGGAGGCATGAACCTCCACCTACTGTAAATACCTAGGACCTGTCATGATCAGCCACATTTTTCTTTGGAACAAAGGAAATTCCCCTTTTGAGACCTTTATAAGTTACTCTGGTGTCTAATGTTGCCACTCTTGCCCTTCCTGTCCCCTCCCCACCTACCTTTGATGGTGAGCCAGGTATTGTTTGAATGACTTTTACACCGAGGTCTGTTAATTCCCCATTGAAATCAGCCACAACAGGTCACCTCCTTCTTTACCTGAGCACATTGTGTGCATGAGGACTGATAAACTTGCTCATTTTCCATAAGCTCCGTGGAATTTATGTTCACAAATGCTCTCTGAAAACGAATCAGTAACCAAGAGTGACCATGGTCCCTCTGAGCTAGCAGCAGGGACAGTCAGTGCAAGAGAGAAACGTGGCATCTCTTGGACATGTGCCCTTGAAAGAGACCTGAGCAACTCTTAAGGTTTCCCCTTGCACTTAAAAATTACTTGAGGACTAAATTGCCTGGATTTATTCTTTATGAGTGTTTAAGTTCTATTTTGCTATAACTTTTAATCTTCATTTCTCTCTTAGTGCCAAGTCAAAACTGGAGACTCTGTCCCATGGAAAATTTTGCCATTTCAGATTCTGTTTCCATTCTCAATCAGAATTAAAAGAATGTGTTTAGAAATTTCAGCTTAGGGAAAAAAACTCATCCCCGTTCCCTATCACCTGAGCCAACCACATTTAAGTATAGCTGAAATATTTCTGCCAAACTGCTTTTATTTCCTCTTTCTATAATAGATAAAAAAGTTTTAGAAGTTTCTATAATCTTCTTAAACAAGTTAAATTTAGCAGAAGAATTTTTGTTTTGACAGAAGTATTATTCTAACAAAAGTTACTAGTTACAACAGTTATAAGCTATATAAATATAAGTCATAATCTAAGTCTAGTCTTTTCCTTCCCTCTGCCAAGTTCATGAGAACACAAGAGACATGGAGGAGACCCACACTCTTCTTGCTAAAGATCTTTTTCCCTCAGCAAAATCTTTTGCCACAAAAATCTTTTGCTGTGAATGAGGCCATTCAATGATTTGATCTTAACTCTCTGCCCCAGCAAAAATAGAGTCCATAGAGAGCTGTTTCCAATCAAAGGAGTTTGTAGAGTTTGGGAAACAGCTGGCTGTGGCCAAGATGCTCAGACTTTCTTACCTAGACAATTGCACCTTGACTTGAAACTCTAGCACTTAACACTGCACTTAGTCTGCCATGCTACATCCATCCTATGATCTGGAATACCACAAAAACCCAAAGTGCTGTGTTGCCTCTTCTGTAAGAAATGCTGTGCAATCACTTCCCAGAAAGGGCTGCTGTCATTCTGTGCAGAAGCACAGCATGTTGTTTTCTTAATGCCAGAGGTACTCCTGCCCCTGCCCTCCCATGACTGGAGGAGAGTGGTCAGGAGAAACAGAGGCTATGGCATGAAAAAATTGCACAGCACTGCACTTATAATTTTCAGATGGGATAACAGTAAATGACATGAACAACGTACTAAAATTGCAAAACTGCAGTTACCACTGATTTTTGTATTGGCACACTTCACCCCTGAATATACATCTGAAATATACCCAGATCATGATGCCATTTCCTATTAGCACAATGATTTGGCCTTTTTGCTCCTAGAGTTGAGAGAGAAGGCTTTATCCTAACTAAAAAGGGAGGGGAAGATCCAGATAATTTTTCTAAAGAGAAAGGTACTTAGGAAATCCTCTACTAGCCATAATCACAAAATTTTTCCAGGACATTCAGATTAAATATTAGACAGCTGCCATCACTATTGAATAGATAGGGAAAATTGTAGTTGACCCTGATGCATCCATGTGCATTTCCCACTGATGATCCTGGAGTTTATAGGGTGCTGAAGTGATACCAATGTGCTGTTCTGGGTGCTCCCCTGGAAAATGGGCCTCTGGTGGTGAACCTTGCAGGCCAACCCCTATCACACACACTTAGCCAGAGGTTCAAACATGATGTGACCAGAGCATGGGGACACCGAAACACCTCCATGAGTCTGACAGGCCTTTAGACAATTATCTGTTAGATTTTGAAACTTTCAAATCCCCTGGGGCTGCCATGCTACAGGAAGGTGGGTACCCTTCCCATCCCATCTTTCGGCAGCGGATCCATGTACTTTCTCTGGAAGATTATCCACATGCCGCTGTCCATCCCTGCATTAATCACATGCCGTTATCTAGCTGCCATTGGCTGGAGTCCTGTCTCCAGGGTTTTTTGGTGGGAAAGGCCCCAAATGACCTAGGTCAGGATCCAATCTTAGTGTAAGAAGGAGGCTTCTCTCAACTCCTCTTGTTTCAGGCGTAGTCCCTCATTTGACACACATGGAAGATATTTTAATAGTAATTATCATCTCCTGATGCCAAAGTTTGCTCTATAAATTTCTCAAAACCAGCTTTTTAGCACACTTTCTCTTCAGCCCTCTCTCTATATGTATATTTGCATGCACACACACACAATTACAAGCAGAATGAGACCACACACTGCCTAAACAAAGCCGTGTTGTGTTTTCGCCAGGTAATACAGTAAGAGCTAATCTCATCCTTCAAAACTCAGCACTTCATCCAACTTTCTGTCCTGCACAATTGCTAAGTGACTTCCTGAGCTGTGGGATCAGCCTCAGTGTTACACCATGGGGCTCCCAGGTACAGCTCCCAGGCCTAGGGCAGGGGTAATCACTGCTTGCTCTGTGGCATCTGTCAGCATATTGCCACAAGCTTTCATTCTATATTTATGAAAAGGTGCTGAGGCACAGCAGGCATTATGCATGATCTTTGCCATAAAAAAGGATCATGCCCTTATCAGTTTTCTGCAGTAATTTGCTAAATGTCATTGGTGTTACCCAGGTCTCATTCTGCAGAGCCCTGGCACGCTGGGGTGCTGATGAAATGTGGTGCTGTCCTCACACTCATGTGAGTGTTTGCTCTGTCATGAGATCTCCCAAATGCTGGATGTTTGATAGACCAGTTAGCTGCCTGAATAAATATTTTCACTTTCTTTTAGTCAACACTAAAGACAAAAATTCAACTGAAAATAGCTTGGGGTAAGCATTGTTGATTTAAAATTAATTTTGTAATAGATTTTGTTTGTAGAATCATTGATTAGTGTTCCTGTGTTGGATTTTAAAACACAGCTTAGAATATTGCAGCGAAATAACATTTTTACCACTAGAAGTATTATATTTTGGTTGTGTCTATTTTTGGAAGGCTATCCGAAACTGCTCATGGAAAAGTAAAACAAAACATTCTAGCTCAAAACCAGAGATATATACCACTAATAGAGATGTGATTGTTTTTCCTTAATGGCCTATTTTAGTTACCTACAGTTAGTGTAGTTACCTACCTATTTAGCTACTTAAATTTTCTGAAGCCTAAAGGCATTGTAAATTAAAAGAAAAAATGAAAAAAAGGAAAAGAAAAGAATAAACTTCACCAGCTGCAGATTTAAGGAGAATATTTAAAACCTCAGTAAGGGTTTTAAAAATAAATAACAAAAAGGTAAGATCCTAGTTTGGACAGTGAGTTATTTTTGACATTATTTGATACAAGAACTCAACATGGATATTTTTGAAGTATGGTTCTCATTAACATTTGGATAGAGTACATTTCCTTTTCTTGATTCAATCATGAAAAAATTCACTTACAGATAGTCCATACAATAGTGCAACCTCTTTCACACATTACTACATCATAATCCATTTGGCTGCACTTGCTTCAAACAGGTCCACTCTACCCATATGGCCTGGCTTCAGTATTTCTTGCTCCCATCTGGTTTAAGTTATCTTCTTTGGGCTGTGTTTTACTGAGAGATGCTCTTCAGCCACATGCAGAAAGGCTGTTTCTGAGAGAAAATGTGAACAACAGGGGACTTTTCTGCTCTCACATCTGTGGGAGTTCATTGGAGTTGACTGAGCCTACTGCTGTAGATTTTGGCTCTGCAGAGTCTGTTAAAGCCCATTTTGTCTGCGTGGTCTAAGTTTTCATTGCAAAACCCTAGAGGCCTGGTTTGGAAATCCTTGATTTGTGTGAATATTCCTGCTGAAGAGCAGTCTTGCAAAAAGATATCTTTTATTTTCCTTTTCCCATTCACCTCTTTCCCTGTAGGACCACGTCCTACATCCTGGAGAAGCAGAAGAACAGTCTTTGCCCCAAGGCTTTTTCATCCTCAGCAGACAAATTAAGTCAAAATCTACTAGAGATTTCTACTGTCTTTCCCAGCCTTTGATGAGTCTCAGGTTGGGCTGGGAAGCCAGGAGGAGCAAACCCATCTCACAAGACCTTCCCCTACCCTCCAGCCTCACTGCATGCTCATGGAGTGGTGGGACCATGGAAGTCCCTGCCTTGTTAGGAAGTCCACAATCTTCTCCTTTCTTGTTCTGTCCTGAAACTCGATGTTCCTGACACAGTGATGCCACTTGACATTACTGATCCCTCCTAAACACCTGCTATCAAATGCATCAAATCTTTTCTTGTCAGCTTGCGTAATGCCCCAGGTCTTTGCAGCATCGAGCAAAACTGATACCACACAGCTGTTGTAGAGCCTTATTTTTTGTTTTGCAGACATGTCACTGCCCCATGCTTTTGCCCTTGAATTTATTTGCATTGATATTCACCTTATACTGGTCAGGCTTGAAAGGACACTGGATGAAATCCAGGCAGAGTGGTCCAGAGTACTGGAAATGGGGATAAAATATGAGCCCTACTATGACTGTGACTGACCTCAGAGAGGAAGGACAAAGCCACTATTTCCTTTCCTCAATAGACACAAAGCCATTATTTAATCAAGAGCTTTGATGTTTATTTCTAGTGAAAGCTTCTATTTTTAGGATTTTTCTTTTAAGGTGATCACTGGCCTTTGGTGTCACCAAAGATGAGCCAGAGGATTTTCAATTCTTGTTAATAGCTGGTCATATATTTATGAATACCTTGAGGAAAGGGGGACAGAATGCATTGGATCTTAAATAATGTATTAAGAATGAGATATGGATTTTCATTTTCAGAAGTGAAAATCTGTGATTTTACTGAATTTATTGATGTTCTGCACCAAAATTTAGAAAGAAAATAACACGGAGAAAAAAAATTGGAATTAAAACTCTGTGCATAATTGTTTTCATTTCTCCAGAGGTAGTAAGACCATTTATCACAATTTTTAAAATACTTTCTAACTTTAAAAAAGTTACCTAAAGAATGCAAAAGATAAACCAACATAGCTCAATCCTCTTGATTTTTAAATTAACCTTTCCTGATTTATTTTGTCTGCTGTTAAATCTTTCTTTGTCTGAGTAAGTGTGAAACAATAGAAAGGTGTGTGTACATTCCTTCATAATGTTGAAATAATTTGTAACAAATGTAAAAAATAAATCTGAAAAAGGCTAGAGCTGTGTAGAGTGTATGTTTATTTTTCTTTTATGCAAGTTCAGGAAACCTCCACGTGGCATACAACCCGACTATTCCAGCCCATGTAGGGTATCACATATATTTAGTAGAGGTAACATTATGTGAGAAAATAAAGAAAAGTCCTTTCCTAAAATTATAGAATTTTATGAAAAAAATATTAATGATATATGACTTGGACATAGAAACCTATAGTAAGCAGAGGCCACAAAAAAATTAACCTATTCCTCAAAATTAAAGAGGATAATAATAATAATATGAAAATATAAGTTAAAATAATATTTAAAATATAGATATTAAAAGTAGAAAAATATTGAAAAAGTAATAAGCAATTTAAACACAATTTTGTGGTTACATTTTATATATATAACATGTTGTTGTGATAATATATATTTAATAATACTCTTCTTCTGATATAATAGAATAATATAATATTTTTCTTATATATTAATATAATAATTATAATAATAAATCAATAATATACTTTAAAAATATTGGAACAAGTATATAAAAATAACTTTCTGTAAGTAGTTCTATGTTGCTAATTTTAAATTATAACATTTTTACATAGTATAATAGTGCATACATTATATATAATATTGTTAGCTATTAAATGTAGGAATAGATTCTACATTTGGCACTGTCACATTTCTGGTGATTATCATAAGGCTGTATAAAACTTGGATGTAGTTTAATTTTTTTCCTGCTTATTAAAAGTCATGTGAATATAAAACTATCCTGTATCAGATTATAATTTATAATTTTCACCTAACTTTTATTAATTTAGACCAGGTTCAACTTTATGAGAATCCTGAAATATTTTTATCTTCCACAGGAATAACCTTAGCATGAAAGTAAGGCACAAAATAATTAATACATGGAACAGTTCAACATGTGAACCTTTACTGTGACCATTTTTCACTTTGCTTGTTTGGTTGTTTGCTTGCCTTTATATTTTACAAATCTAAAATATATATAAATGGAATTAAATATAAAAAACACATTTGAGAAGTTATTCCTTAATTGCTAGGTAATTAAATGAATTTAGGTTGAAAATAATTCCAGTCTGATCTACAAAACCTCTGTAGAGCAAAGATTTCCATTCAGAGGGGCAGATATCATAACTTTATTGCTGTTTCTAGGTTTTAGTCCCAATGAAGACAGAAGAAATAGATTCATCATGACTGTAGGAATAAAATCTGACCATAATCAGATATCAGTTCTTGTATTTTTTTTTCTGGAAAACTGTCTTATCTAAAGATTCAAAATATTTACTTCTTTAAAGTTAATACCTTAAAAAAAAAAAGATCAGAATTTTAAAAGTTGTTCAGCCACTTGATTTGCAATTTTAAGTAGCATTTGTTCGAGGGAAAATATTAGTTTTGCCCCAAGGAATAAATAATATGACTTACCAGTACTGCAACTCTGATTTGCAAATAAGTACACATTTTTCCTCTGTAAACCTTGTGCTTTTTAAAATAAAAGTCACATTAATATTTCACCTCTACCATGTTTTCTTTACAAAATGGAACTCTTGTTAATTAATTCTGTAATTCTTAAATCCCACCTTAGCTGAATTTGCTTTGAACCCAACAGTAGCACTGTAATGACAAAGAACATTTTAAAAGCTTTAAAACGTGGGCTGGATACTGTACAGAACGTGTCCCTTAATAGCAGCAGTGACAGGAGATAGAGGTGCCTTTCAACTGTCTTTTCATTTTGCCAAGACCATGTCAAATGAACTGAAAGGGGACAAAATGACAATGGGCCGTTGTGTGTCTGAGGCCACCATTTCTGGGCAATGAGCAAACAAATTCTGAGCAGGAGTCACCTGTGTAAAGAGCAATAACCCAGGTGATTTTAACTGCAGCTTCATAACATGCAACATGATATTTCTTCACTGTAAATCATGAGGAATTTTCTGTTTGGATTTTTTCCCCTCTGCTTTATTTTTTTTAAATTTGAGGACTGTTGGGTATGGCCAGAAAGAACAGCACATTTCTGGCCCAGTCTGGATGCCATGACCACCCTTAGTCTGGAAAGAGGTGTTTGCATCCAGCAGGGCTGGGGACTAACTCAGCCTAGAGAAGACAGCAGATAAACAAGATAAATCCCACCCCAAAATGAGGGAGCAGCACAGTGAAAATGGTACAGTGGGTCAATGAAAAGACATCTCAGTCTCCACTTCTGGAGGATGACTGAGCTGCAGTAACTGCTCCACCAGTGAGATGAAGATGTTGGATTTGGGAACATGAGGCTTCATGAGCCCAAGACTGGGCAAACCTCACTGCCATCAGGCAAACTTTGATTTCTTGCAGAAATGAGTTTGGAAACACATAGACATATGGACACGGTGAGTATAGTGAAAAATTTGATCTAGAATAACACCAAAAGAATATTTCTGTGTGGGGAATGCAATGTTGTCTGGTTGAATTGTTCCCCAGGGCACAGTGAGTATGGACAGAGCATGGACAGAGCTCCTCTGTAGGAGCTGCTGACCATAAGGGTGGTTGGCTGGATCACTGCCCTCCTCCTCATGGGGTGCCCTGCCAGCTTTGATCTTTGGATCCAATGCTCCTGTGGCTGAGCAGCTGCTCACAGGGAATTTTCCAAGAGGGCTCTTGTCTCTGAGCTCGTTAGCCCTTCTGAGCTCGTTAGCCCTTCCTTTTGGCCTGAAGCAGCCAAGCCCCAGTGACATTTACTGCTGGTGGAAAAACCCCATTCATTACTTGGCTCTTATAGTGGAGGATGAGATTAAGAAAAATTCATGGCATAATACAGACTTGTGGTGACTATGGATGGATAGCTGGAGTAACTTGGGGAATAATGCCATGTGTGACAATTTTGACTTTGCACTTTGCACAAGAGGCCTGGTGAGCAAGAGGCAGATAAATGGGGTTATCAGCTATGACACGAAACTTGGTCCTAAAGTTGTTATATTTCCATGTGAATAAGGCCATAACACATGCCCAGGGCAGGTATCCCCCACTAAAGCAAAATATAAAGCCTCACTATCTTTCAGACTGCTCAAACTTTGTCTTCTCTCCACCCCAAATAGGAATATTTTAATGTAGTTTTCTAGTTCTTTTTAAAAATTTATTTACCTGGGAGCCCCAAAGGGAGCTGCTATGGAACAGGCAAACATGGCTGATGGATTGCAAAGAAATGCCATAAAAATAGGTCCTAAGGTACTGTAGCAGAGGAAAGGTCAACGAAAATTTAACTGAAGGAATCGGAACAGAAGTTGTCAATGCAGAAAAAAAATGCCATCAAGATAAAGCAGCTCAGTACACCTTTACTCACTGCTACACCATGGATTAAGCTAGATAGAAATATGGAACTCCAGCTCCATATCCAAACTCTTCTTTCCCTATTCAGTATCCCACAGCCCCATACCCACCAGTGTCCTCTCCCTGTACCAAAGATGTCAGCAAGAGCTGAACCTTGGCTTTACTCCATTTCAAAAATCCCATGGGACTTAGAGACGAACAGAAACTGGCTACTGTTCTGGATTGAGAAGAAAGCTCTGAGGTCTAAAGGAGCAGATTTTGTGCTGTTGCTCTTAAATGCTAGAGACACCAGGGTCAGACTCTGGAGACATGGTAGAGGAATTATGTTCTGTGAGTTCTGCCCTGCAGAGCTTACTTAGGTGGACAGACTCATTAACAATTAACATCCCATTTCCAGGCAAGGCTTGTAAAAGTACCAAGGTACTCACTGACTCAAAGCTGAAGTAACATTTAAAAATCAGTTTTCCTGCACATCCAAGCTAAACAAACCAGATTTGAGTGTCTGCAGACACTCAGTAGTCTCATGTGCTGTTTCTGGGCAACAGGGAGGCTGTTACACAAACAGCCTTGCTACAGCTTCCAGTGGGCTGAAAACAGGCTTTTTCAAACCATTGCTGAATGCCTCCCAATTGCATTTTGCCTCCCTGCTTATTTATTGTTTTGCATTAGGTGACCCTGTTAGCAGTGCACCATCGCATGGAGAACATCAAAAGGAGGGTCAGAAGTTATCCCAGCTCTTATCTCATGGCCAACATCATTTCCCAACCACTGCACATCTGCCTTGCATTTTGTGAATTTTAGCAGGTTGAAATCATTATGGCTCAGAAAAGCTTTCCTGCAGCCTGCTTGGTTGGTTTACACTCAGATCACTGCTGGTTCATGTCCTGCTCTCCACGAGCTCCAGTACTTGAGTTACTTTGCACATCTGAGCAGTGCCATTGACACAGGGGGAGTGTCTGCAAGCCCCAGACCCTAAAGCTGAAGTGAGGCTGAAAAGCACCAGCCAAAAGGGGTCAGAGAGAAGGAAGGATAGGACAAAACACACTAAGTAGTGAACAAGTTCAGGCTGTGAAATCTGGTTAATTTAACTTCTTATAATAAAACAGTAAGGAACTATTTGCAGAACAGGTAAGAGAAAAGACAGAAGGAAATATCAGCCTTGAATCAAATGACATAATTCTCTCCTGATTGCAACAAGTAATCTGTGGTGGAAATTAATAAAAATGCAACAAGGGAACTAAGCAAGGAAAAATATAGTTACAGTGATGGGACAATTCTGCAGCATTGACTAGACGATGTTGCTAAACTGGTTGACGCTGATTTTAGACACTCACTACCACCTACAGCAGGTTAAAAATAAAATATTACAAAGTTTGGTTTTTGGAGAGAAAGCAGTGGCAGCTAAGACACGGCAGTTTGTACACATGAGGTTGGAAGGCAGTTTGGGGCAGGGATTTGTGTTGTGATATATTTCTACACCTGAAGCCTATTACCAAGAAATATTATTAAGTCATGAAAAGCTGGTTAAAATAAATAAAATCAATTTTTTGTAAATAATTCTGTTGAAGACCTGCATGCTCAGGAGTACTGTTGCTCATTCAGAGTCTAATTTGAGTTTCCAGGATCAGAGACAGAACAAAATAAGCCCTTCCATAACCTCAGGCAGCCTGCAGTGAAATGCAAGGGTGACTTGCTTTTGACCTGCTGGTCTCGATTTTGGCGTCATGCCCTGATTTGAGTGACTCACTTGTATTCTACAAAAATACAGTTTCTGGTTGTTGGGTGATTAACTGTTTGTCCTGCTGCAGTCCTTCCTACTCTCCCTCAGTCCCACACTCCAGGGTGGCAGGAGGCACGAACTGTAAATTTGTTGGAACAACACGGCCAGCAAACCCAGCACTCTGTGACTTGCATATCCTAAAACCACAGTGTACTTTAAATTAAAACCCCACACTTTCTCTTTCAATCTGAATGATTGCCATAATAGGGACACTGAGGAGTTAATGCTGAATGTGGCTCTGGATGGTGTCAGAGCCTTTGATATCCCATCCTGTGTCACTTTGGGTGTTTCTGAGTCCCCCATTAGAGAGCCCATGGGGCTGTAGCTGATGAGCACAACCAGACTCTCGGCTCCTGGCATCAGCAACTGCCAGAGAGACCCAGTGAGATGGCAACAGGGAGAGAAGCAGTCTTCCAGAGGGGAAAACGCCTGTTTGTCCCAGCTGAAATGCTTTGCAGCAGCTCTCAGACTTTGACAGCCACCTTGGGAAGGGGGGATCGACTTCACCTCTCTTCTGACCCCAAATAGCCACTGATGTGTTTGGGCATAACAGCCCAAACGAGCCCACTGCAATCCTGTGAGGTTTTTTCCAAGAGCAGCAGTAATCTTGGTGGCTCCATGCTCTGGGGATCGCTTCTGGATGCCCCAAGGGACTGAACATCAAATCTTTGACTAATCAGGGCTCAGCAGAGCCAAGCGAATTCAAATCCTTTCTCTTGTTTGTTTGGAGGGTTCCCCATTAGCACAGATCCATGACACTGCCTGGTTTAGGTGAGAAACTGCCAGTTTCTGTGCAGGGACATAGACCTTCAAGACCTTATCAACATCCCCAAAATTAGATATTCTCTTACTATCTATTATTTTCTTTCCACTCTGTGGGGTTTTTCTAATCCCATAGTTTGTTTTGTTTCTGAAAATCATACAGTTATTTAACTATTTAAAATTGCTATGTACCCATGAATGCAAATCTCTTATCTATTTCCATATTATCTGAGGTATTTCATAAGTTTATAATCTTAAATTATTTATTACTTTGTCAGCACATCATTTCAAACATGACTGAATAGCTGAAATACAGCATTTAAAGTTAGGACACTTCAGGGTTTTTTGCCCCCTGTCTGGAGCTCTCTTTCTCATTTAGATAAGGTGCCAGGCAGGTTGCTAAAACTTTTTTCACTTCTTTTTTTTTTAAATTTGTTTTGCAGAACTTCAATAATTTATTTCTTAAAATGTTAGTGTGCAGCTTAATTTGTTAACTTTCCTTTGGGTGATGGAACACAAACTGTGATCTCTTACTGAGCCTGGTAATCAAATATAATTTGAATATAATGTGGCCTCAAAATTAATAGCCCTGAAACAAATAAGAATAACAGACTTTAAAAAATTACCAGAATAGGAGCCCAGCAGGCTCTCTTTAAATGTGTCTTTAAAAAAATTGCATACTAATAATCCTATTATTCAATGGGGAAAAAAAGTATCTTTCTATTTATTATATGCTCTGGAAAAGCCACAGCCTTTTACAATGCTGCTTCTCACAAATCGCTTCAGTTTAATGATGTTACTGTACATTTCATCTCACATTTGAGTAAATATGTTTATTTCATACTGGAGAGAGATTTTATTTTAACTTCAAGACTATAATTTCTTAGAAGTCTGCCACAGAACAACATGAGCTCTGCCAAATGGAAATACATACCCACCCCCCTGTCGTATGTTTAAAATTTAAGGATTTTTTCCTCCAGCGCAGAAAAATACTTATTTATTCTGACAAAGAAGCGAAGGACAGCTATCAGAGAGACTAAAGTTAACTGCTGCCTGAAGTCATAAACATCTGGTGGCTATTTTAATTGTATTGTGAACTAACCACCAAATCCTCCAGCAAAGAATAAAAATATTTCCCCTGTGAAATACTGTATTTTAGAATTCTTCTCTTCTGAATCAATGTCAGACCTGATTACAGCACAATGAAATCTGTGTTTCATGCCTGCATCTTCTTGAAAACACCACACATTCTTATTACTATTGCAGGTTTACTCAAAGCATCTCATACAGACAAATTTTTCAGGTTACTTTTGCAAACACTGACTTAGAGATAAAATATAATGCTTAAATCCCTGTGGTTTGTTTGCAAATACGTTAGACAGATCAGCACGTCTGCATAAAAATTAGAACATTAGAAAGCACACAGATAAACACACAAGCACACAGATTCGTGTATATGAGATATGTGTGTGTACATATATGCATACACACACACAAAAAATGCAGATATTCATACTTATACATGCATATACATGTATATATAAGAGGAATTTAAGTAAGTAGTAATACCACCTACCTAAATGTGAACAGAAATTGTTGTTAATAAAATACTTGCATGAGTTGTACGGGGACCTTCTAAATGTCTGTGCTTCCTGGGGAGACTAAATGACCTCTTTTTTACAGATACCAAGATCAAAGCTCTTGGTTTAGATACTCCAGCTGTCCCTCTCGTTGGCATTTGACATGCTACCCGGTCCATTTAAAATCAGGGGGCATGTAAACATTTTAACCCTTGGCAGCAGTATCTGAGAAAGATGCTGGCAATAAATGGTCGTAACTGCCTGGGCCAAATCACATTTGGTGTCCTCCCTTTGAAGTCCATGCAGGCACTGTACCCTATGGTTTTGACAAAGAGCCAAGTCCAAAAAAAGGATGTAGGCTCTGAAGCTGTCCGGATGTGGACTTTGGGATCCAGAGTGGCTCCGTGCTGCTGAACAGTTGCCTCCAAGCTCACTGCAGAACTCCCTGCCTGACCTTGGAGGCTTTTTGCCTTGGCTCTGCTCTGGTGCACTCCCTGCATTGCCCCAGAACTCAAATCCCAACGTTTTTGTACAAGCAGAGGGGCACCTTCATCCCTCATGAAGCTTCCTTTGGTGGGTGCACGCAGAGGTAACACATGCTGATAGGATTAGACCCTGCTCTGAATTTAGTCACAGCTATTTATTTTATTTTTTTTAAACCATTGCCACAGGAGGGTGCCACTTTTCTGTTTAAGCTCCAGTTGAGGCACGGAGTTCAAATAGTCTGGATCCATCATACCCCAGAAGAGCAGGAGATGATGGATGTGAGCCCAGGACAGGTGTCCTTGCATGCCCACACCCTTCCCACCAAAGCCAAGTCAGGTCCATGGAGATGGATAAACAAACAGCATCAACAAGATCCTATGGGTAAAAGTGTTATTCCTGGTCCTCACCAACAGGTTGTTTTCTGTCACATTTTTAGAAAAGAGAGATAGCAATTGAAAACCAGGATCCTTCTCCTCTGCAGCCATGCTTTGAAAGAGTGAGTCTTTTCTCTCTCTCTCTTTCCAGTCTTTGGAGAAACAGTGGTGAACCTCATCCTATTTGACTCCAGAAGGTACTTGGCTGCTGCACTAGGTACCCATGGTCTGGAGAAAGGATGAGCTCCACACCCAGATAAAGTGTGTGTGGCCTGAATTCCATTCTCCCATGCTGAGAGTCCAGTTGCTTGATCCACCTTCATTTTGGGTTCAGGTACTTAAATACATTGTCCCTTGAAATGCCAAAGTGTTTAAAGTGCCCCAGGGCAGCTGTGCAGCAGCCAGCTGTGGTGCAGAGACAGTGAGGCAGGCTGATGTGATGCTGGTTATTAGAATTTAGAGCAGACCTGGCACACAGATGCCTCATAAGGTGATGCAGAACTTGTTCAACACCACATATTGCCATGGGGAAGAGGAGGAGGGCACTGCAGGTGGAGGTACATCCCTCCCAGAGACACCTTCATGGTAAGGAGGGTGCTGAGAAGCAAGCCCTGGTGCTTGCTGTCTGGCAGCAGAGTGGGAAGCTGGATGAGTCCACAGGAACTGGTCCTCAGGGGAAAACCTGAGAACTCATTTCCTTCTTGAAGAACAGTTGATGTAGTCAGCTGAAATGGCAGAAATAATGCCAGGGGCAGAACCCCGGGATTTTTCCTTCTCTAACTACCAAACAGTTTCTGCTGCATCCACTCATTTGGTTTCTCCAAACATCTCCAGATATTCTCTCTCCTGAACATCTGAGTTTCAGACCCATCCCCCTCCCTGCTCCTCCTGGTGCCATTTTCCTTGTGGACAGCCACTTCCATGAAGGATTTGCCTCCTCAGTGCCTGGGCAGCAAAGATCCCAGTTCATCTGTCCCTGCACTGCCCCCTTACCCCCCAGCTCTCTGTGTGAAGCAGTCACCATCCTCAGGAGCATCCCTGTGCCTGAGACCTGACATCTATGGACAAATTCAGGAGCAATCCCTGAATCTCAGAGCAAACAAGGCCAGCTGCTCTGTGCCCATGCTGCTCTCCTTCCAGTTCTTATTCTCAGGGATTCATCCAAGGTGGAAGCTGCTTCAGCCCTGGACATGGCTTCCCATGACATGCTCACAACTGCTCAGGCTCTGGTGGCTCCTCCAGTATTAAGTACACAAAACTACACCCAGAAATGAATTAGCAATATTTAAGTCAAACGGACTGCAAGTGACTTATAGCACATTTGAGTATTTAAAGGCAGTGGCAGGTACTATGCACAGCAAATAAAGATATTCATGCCATTCTAAGTAGTGGAGAACACATTTGCATTCAGCATCTATTGTCAGTAATCATGTGAGCATTTTATAACAACAGAGATCTCAGCAAATGTGATCTAAGGGGGTCATTGAAAGGGGAAACTATAAAATAATGATAAGCCCTGAAGTTTTTTCCCCAATTATTCTTTCTTACAGAACAGCAGCTATTAAAGTTTCTTGTTAAATATGTGGCCTTTAAGTAACCACCCTCTTACTCTGGGTTTAATATTAAAATTTACTCTGGCTTAATATTCTTTTAAAGTTAGGTTTCTACAAAGAGGTAAAACAATCTAACTACACTGTTTCAGAGTTTTAAAAAATTGACTTGGAGCTGTAGTGGCATTATTTTGTTGTTAGTAACTGATTGTAATTGTGTCAGTGCATTTATTTACACTTCCAGATGATGTTACAGAAAACTATTGGGGAAGGATTTCCTAATAGTGCAAGCATAGATGGAAAAGTTGAAATAAACAATGTCCAGAATTTCTATAATTAATACAGAGTTGACTGTATGTGTTTGTAGTCAAGGAATTGAAGAAATCAATGCATTTTCTTGAATATTGGTGCTGTTTGAGAATCACTACCACACCAGAAAGGCTGAAACTGGATTCCAAGCGTACCAATCCTGCACTCCCTATCAGTTGCTGATATGGATCACTGGTCACAGCTCTAATTGACTAATTACACAAAAGCTCTTTGCAAAATCAAGACTAAGCCTCTGCAAAGTAGGAGCTGCAGTTCCTAGTGACTGGCTCCAACCAGAGCTTCAAAGTTCATGTAGAGTCACCAAAATTGAATTTGCAGCCTGAAAAGCAAAACTTGAGGGATTTGTCCTGTGCATTTATAGGGTCTGAAGGAATAATTAATAGGACTTGAACAGTCAGATGAAACATTAATAGCCGGGGTGTAAATTGAGCAGCAGTGTTTAAGAATATATTTTTTGTCTGGCTTCAAGTAAAAAAAGGATTTAGATCAGAATTTTTGTTAAGTTTGGAAGATCAGCTTTTGATTTGCTGATAACAAAATTCAGATGAGTTTCAGAAAAAATAATAGCATGGAGTAGCACGCCTCTGGAATATTATTTCAGTGATGGGGCTGTAAGCTTGTTTTCCTTTTACCTCTTTCAAAACCAATTAAATTAACTGGTGCTGTAGCTCCTTGCACCATAATCTCAAATTTAATTCTGCAATTTGCCTTGAGAAATCCTTTCATCTGTTGCCTTGAAAACAGGAAGAAAAGTAGAGGCAGAGAAAGGGAAGTGTAATCAAAATTCCTGGTAGCAACTGAGGATCTGAATATCAAACTCTTCATTGTCATAATTATTTAGAAACAAGTCATCTCACTTCCAGTATGTGCTATGATCTCATGTGGCAAAGGATGGAATATCAGATCAGGAGAACAGAATGTATGTAATAAATTAGAATGTATGTAATAAATTAGTCACATCAAGCACAGTAAGATTTTGTGTTCTATTTATTTTTAACCCTATTTCAAGAGAGCTAAGGTATGTTGGAAAAGATCCTCAGAGTTTTCATGGACATTTCAGCAGACCAAGAACAGAAGCCATTATAGCACTGCATCCTAATAAATTCTACCAAACCAATGGGTTTCTCCTTCTCCTTCTCCTTCTCCTTCTCCTTCTCCTTCTCCTTCTCCTTCTCCTTCTCCTTCTCCTTCTCCTTCTTTTTAAATTCAGAGAGAAGATAAGTGAGTTAAAGTAACAAGGAATAAAATTACCTTCCTGTAAAACTTTGACAATTTCTAGTTTATGGAAAAAGACAAATGTAATTTGGGACAGCAGATTTGTATTAAAACTTGACCCTTTACAACTGGAATGTCCACAATGGGTGGCAGCTGAAAGATCTGTTTTATAACCCCAACACTTCTTTAACAGCCTTGCATGCAATAATTTCTGCATTCAATTTCCTGTACACGTGTACAACAGCTTGCCCAAGGGAACTGGGCTCCCCTACAATCCTTCTTCTTTTCCTGAGCATTTGCAATTTCTGGTTACTGGAGGATAAAAAAGGAAGAAAACAAATCCCATTAAAAAAACCCTCACTGTAACACTTACTGTATTTATGAAGCAATGAACAAGTTTGCATTTCTTGCTTCCAGGGAAATGGAAAAGATCACAGCAAGATCTCACCAGGCTGTTCCACAGCTCCAATGGCTGGAGGACAAGCCTTCCTCATTGTGAGAGCAAAGCTCTCCCTCACAAAGGTGTACTCCCCTTTCATCTCTTCCAGTTGAGAATGAAAGAGGAAGGGGAAAAACAAGAGTTAAACTCAGCCTTGCACCTACTGGGGATAGTCCTGAGCCAGCTTTGACAAGAAATGGTGAAGATGTCATTTGGTTTTTATATTTATCTTCTTTGCCATAGTACTGGTCTGTCATGGCACACACTGTATAACTTAGAATTTATTATTTGGCATGGGAAATCATAAGGAAATCCTTTACTTAACAATGGAAAGTGTTTTCAGCCCATTTAATAACTGACACTTCCTTGTCTATTGTTGCTGGGTTTGATGTGGGAACTGCTGGAGGGAATCAGTGGCCCTGGCTTTGCCCAGAGGACTGACCAGACAACTGATAAATCTCCTCTAGCTGGGTAGCTCTTCAGAGCTTAAAAATAAATCAGCTACTGAACTAAATAAGGAAATTTTATGCACTTGGTTATCTCTGTTAACTAAAGCTCCAAGCTTTTGGAGCTGGCTTTTGGCAGACAAGGAGCTTTAGTGCTTTCAGGAAAATCATTTATGCCCTGCTCTAGGCAGGAGCCTCAGCCTCGCCAGGGCTTTGAAGGGACATGTCATGCAGGGCTCATGGGCTTGAGGTCATCTCTCTTGGGTGATAGTGCTCCCAGCCAGGCACTGCCAGCAGATGGGATGGGAGTCACTCCATGGATGGAGGTCATCTATATTTAAAGTCTGTGTGTGCATATAGCTCCCTATCTATATGTATGAAACCCATAACATTCAACAGCTCCTCAGCCTGAAGTGTAATACAGGTGTTAAAGCTTTGAGATAAGACTGGATCCATTTTTGGGTCTGTAACAGACATCGCCTCTGGTTTTGGAACAGTCACATTCTCCTGGAGCAACTTAAAGACCCTTTGCCCCCTTTGGAATGAGGTTGGTCTCCTGGATGGGTTAGCATTGCACTGCAAGGGACTTGCAGGTGCAATTGTGGCATAGATGGTGGTGATAACTCCAGAAAATTAAACCCACTTTTTTTTTTTCACTTTTCTTCCTATTCTTTCAACAGACAATAGCCACCTTAAAAATCATTTTATCAGGAAATCCTGCTCACTGCACCCAAATACAATAAGAAGTCCAACAAAGCACTCAAGATATTAATCAATTTTCCAATTCATTTAAAAAACCTTTAGGTCATGTGGCAAAATAAACTCCCATCTGGATAATTTCTGTTGACACAATAGTGTACATTGTGTAGAGAAGCTGCCTTCTTTGATTTGTTTCATCCAGCAGCAAGACAAATGGTTCTTACCTCTCCAGCTGCATTATCAGGGAGAGCATTAGCATGGCTCCTGTGCCTTTTATCTCCTGTGCCTCCTGACATGTCCCTTGTCCTGCTGTCACAACAGATATTTCTGCAGCTGGAAACACTCTGCAGTGAGCACAGCAGCCCAGAGCAGGTACCTCTACTGCAAGAGGGCACTGGGAGGCCTTGCACATCCTGAAAATGTAAAAGGTTGTTTCTCCTTTACTTCCTAAGAAAGGAAGAGCACATTCACAGCACCCTTTATGTCACAGAAACTGCTTGTGCACCCAGGAAGGTCACTGCTCAAACTCTCCTCATCAGTCTGAGCCAGAAGACCAGGAGCAGTATTATGCATGACTTTTTAAAATTATTTTTTCAGCATTTTGGCAGCTGTAAAGCCACATAAGCCTTCTAGTCAGTTACAGAATCACAAACTGATTGAGGGTGGAAAGGACCTCAGTAGATCATCTTGTCTGAATTCCTTGCTTGAGAAGCAGCACTTAGAAGTGGTTGGTCAGGATTGTGTCCAGACAACTTTTGAGCATCTCCAAGGTTGGAGACATCACAGTGTCCCTGGGCAACATGTGCCAGTCACCCTCACAGTAAAAAAAGTGTTTCCTGATGTTCAGAGGAGCCCTTCTGTGTTTCAGCTTGTGCCTGATGCCTCTCACTCCTTTACCACTAAAAGAATCCCATCTGTCTTCTTTGTACCCTCTCTTTGGTTATTTATTTATGTATTGATAAGGACCCGCAATCTTATCTTCTTTAGGCTGAACAGTCCCATCTCTCTCAGCCTTCCTTCAGGAGAGACACTCCAGCCCCTCCAGGCTTTTCATGGCCCTTCCAGCATGTCCATGTCTCTCTTTCACTGAGGAGCCCAGAACTGGACCCAGTTTTCCATGTGTGACCTCCCCAGCACTGAGCAGAGAAAAAGACCTTTAAGAACCAGATGGCCCTTTCTTCCCTTTCTTTATGCAGGCTTTCATTTGGTGCACTGCAATAGTAGAAAGGCCTTAGAGTGCCAAAAACTTCTCTGTCCATAACACTTGCAAGTTGTCAGTCCTCTTGCTATGAGCTTGTTTTTCTTGTCAAGGACAGCACTGACCACTTGTGCTGGCTAAAGAACTGCAGCACTTGGTACCAGAGGCAAACCTGCAACTGGATTAGTTACAGCTGTTGAGCTTTAACACCAAAAATCTCCCTTTGCAGGGGCACTGGAATACAGCACACACCCCTCCATTCTGCCCTATCACACCATCACACAGGTCTGCATTTTCATGGTGGTATCCATGCAATCAGTGTCAGTCCTCTGTGTAATTGGGCTCAGCTTCACCAAAGCCCTCCCAAGCCCTTACAGCAGGGTCAGCATCCAAGCTTGGGCAAGATGGATTTTTTTTTTCACTTTATTTTGCTATCCAAAATGTGTTAATTGAAAGCTACATTCAACAAGCACATTTCCTAGGATGGATGTGTAGGTAGTACAGGAGCAGAGCTGGCTGCTCTCTCCACCTCACCTGGAGCCACCAGAGCACAGAGGCTGCAATTCCATGAGAATCCATGAGAATCCATGAGAATCCATGAGAATCCATGAGAATCCAACTGCTGTCTCTACAGTTCTCACAACTTAAAGTGCACAGATTTGCCATACGACCCTATAGATAGAAGATGTCAAGGTCTCAACCACCAATTTTATGTCACCAGCCAGGCAGTGTAGCACTGAGAGAGACTGGGCACATATTTACACGTAGGTTACAGGTAGATTAAAAAGCAAAGGCAAAAAAACCCACCCTATCTTGATAAAATTATTTATTTTTTATTTATTTCTGACTTTAAAAACCAGTATTCTCAGCACTATTGAGCAGACTAGGTCCTGCTTAGGAAAGCAGCAAGAATTAAAAGGCCTGAGTAAGTGACAGGCACAAAGCATCCTTTTGGTCCCAGGCCTAAAATGCTGTTGTTACAGGAGACTGACAGCAGACTTATCCTGGGAAACTATTTCTTTAGTTATTCTGAAGTGTTACATTTTGTTCTGGTTGTGGATGCATCAGTGAAATCAGAAAGGACAACCTGCTTTTTCCACCATAAACTAAACCCTAATGTCCTTTATAAAGCAATAGGGAGGGATGGTGCAGGATTTAGCACAGTTGGGTTTATTTCACATTCCTACTCAAATTCTTTATATATTTATGAGCAAATCATCTTATTAGTGTGAGATTTTATTGCCTAAAATATAAAAATACTTCCTGTCTCTGCAATCCTTTGTGTCTCTCGTATGTTCAGCTTGTAAATTTTCTCTGTGTAAATGCAGTGTGTAGCACCATTACCAGGACTCCCATATTAGATGGCAATTTGAGCACTCCTGCAACAATAATGTAGCCAGCTCACATTAAATCACCGTATATTTGGTGTGGAAATGACAGTTTCAGTGGAATTAGGAGAGAAATTTATCCAAGAGTCTTTAGCAGTGGTTTAGACATGAATGCCCTTTTTATGTAAAGCGATAGTTGGAAGGATTAAGATTGGGAGGTTAATCTTTCCTAACGGCCAACTCATTGTTTTCTCATGATTCCAAAATTCTTTGGTGAGAGACACGGTCTGCACAGCTCACCATTAGCAATTTTGGAATGGAACGCTAACCGCAGAACAGTCAGAGCTGGATGTCTTGCAAAACTCACTCAAATACTGATTTCCTTCTGAGTCTTTTCTTCTGAGGATGCCAGACACATTCCTATCCATGTCCAACAGCTCTGTTTTCTGAGGCAGGAAAGCTTACACACACACACATCTCTGAGCAGAGACACACACACACTCAGAAGAGGCAACTCAAAGCCCCTGCCAAAGAGCACGTATGCTGGAAAATATAGTGATTAAATAACTTGTTTTCTTATCACAGGCTAAGAATGCTCCTCCTTTGTGAGAAAGGCTTCTGCTCATAGGGGAGGCTAACATCAAAGTTAATATTGATTAATGAGAAACTTTAATGATTTTTCTTTTTTCCTTTGGTTTCTGAAATGGGAGGTCATTCCAACAAATATTTGGGAAAGAAGGCAATTGTGCTGCTAGGCCCTCCCAGAAGGAGAAATACTTTCTGTCAGAAAACTGGTGGAAAGCAAAGAGGGAAGATGCTGTGAACACTTTTTGACTTAAATCCCAATGTCTGGAATTTAAAATGAAATCTCTTGGTGTTCTGCTCATCCATACTCAGTTCAAATTTGCTTCCAAACCCTGTTTTAAAATATTATTGTTAAATCCAGCTATGGAACAAGTTAACAAAACATTTTTATTTCCATCAGATTTCTCCTTGGTCCTTCTGAAACAAGTCTGTGGTTTAATTTTGCGTCCATCTGATACCCTGTACATCTATACTTCCTCTGACACTTTAGTTATGGTCTTGCCATTTGGTGGTTTCGTGGCTGTGAACTCAGGGGATCCTGGTCCAGCCAGAGTAAACCTTCTGTCATGAAGGTCCAAGCACTTATAGTCAAATATAGAGAAGTCTGTGTTTTTTAGGGGGTAAATCTTCCATATATTGGCTCTAATGACTTCAGGGCATCTTGTGTTCAGGAGTGACCCAGCATAGCAAAGGCTGCTCCCCTGTTCACATGATCAGCTCAAACCAAACATTGAGGGGCAGAGTCTACCAAACAGCCTTGCTTTAGGCAAAATCTGCCCCAAAAAAATCTTCTATCTGGTCATATCTGTGGGGTACAGCACATAAATGCACCAGTGGTAGGCCAGAGAAGGGCAGTCTTGGAAAACTGCCAGGCTACAGAGCTGTGGGATGACATTTCTCAGTCATGCTCCAAATTCTCATATTCTTCCAACCCTGTAAGAAGTGAAAGTTCTGTTACTTGGAAATTATTAGTTAGGCTTCCAGATTCTAAACAATTTTAAAAGGGCTATCTTGTGTTATTTATGGCACAGCTGCAATTAGAAATAAACGGCTATAAAAGTGTCATTGTTGGTATCTGGTTCAGGAGCAGCTTTCTTCTCTCTGTTGTTTTTTTTTCCTTCTCTCTGTTGTTGGGGAGTTTCAGCCTCTCAAGCTCAGCTGGGGAGCTGAGATTTAAATGGGGTAATTTCTGGCTCAATAACCATTAGCAGTACTGAACTTTCCACCAGATAGAATCCTCCATCTAGACACAGATTTATATTGGTGGGATCAGAGCCTCCAGCATATAAATTCTTTCAAGGCCAGTACTGCCTATATTTATGTTTTTAAAGTATCTCACTAAAAGGGGCCTTGGAGCCACATTATGTTGGAATTAAATGTTATTTTTAAATCAATGTGTTCCTGAATCTTTTATGCCATTTTGGCCAACCCTAGGCATTACTCTTGATAGAAAAACAACAATTTAATTTTACTGGTTAAATCATTCCTGACACCTTTCAATGAGGCAGTGACCAGAGATAGAGAAAATACAGCAATGAATAGTGTTTGAAACTTCAACTAGGAAGTCCAAATTAGGAGGAGTGGATTTTGTGCCATACAAATTTGGTTACTACAAGTTTGGGACTGAACTGTATCATTATATTTTATAGTACTATAAAATGAAAAACTGTTTCTAATGAATCCAGTCCTAGCTGTCCCTTTTGGCTTGTCCAGTCCAAGTGTGCTGTGCACAGGATATAATTAGCTTGATGCACAAACTAGTGAAATAAATGGCCTTTTAATGAAGCTCAGGGTGTGCAATGAAAATAGTAGCCAAGCAAAAAAAAAATTACCAAAAAAATCCCAAAAAACAAACAAAACCATAGAACGGGAAGTCAAATAAATTTTCTTCTTGCAAATGGCTTTTTGGCACTTTTTTCCCCCCTCATTTTGTCTCTGGGTGTTTCTTTTTTATTCCCCTCCTTTTTCCTTGATTGTTCATCTCTTTCAGGAAGGCAAACATGCTGCAGGCACAAACTTCCCTGGTGGGGTGAACTTTCCCTCATGTCCCAAATGGCTGCCATTTCCTATCAATGGAAATGGCATTTTTCCCTCAAAAGAAACAGCCCTGCCAGCTCCCCCTGGCCCACAGGCTTGCACCCTGGACTGTTTGAGAGGGTGTCTGTTGGCCAAGTGGGCTCCAGGCTGAGCAGGCTGAGCCTCAAGATGGGAGTCAGGACCTCTGAGCTGCCCCCTCTTCACTGTGCAGTAATGTCAGTCCATTTCCTGCCTTCCTTTTTCCTTGGAAGTGAAAAAAACTCCTCCAGATCCTGCTGACTTCTGATTCTGGCTCTTTCTCTCCAAGAAAGTGCAAGTTCAGTCCTGAACTTCACAATCCATTTCCTCAGGAACTGTCATTTCAAGAACTTGTCTGGCTTTAAGTGACTTCAGTTCTTAAGTGCATATAATTTGTAAAGAGCACAAGTCTCATGCTGACTGCACACATCCTGTGGTTGTTCCTATTGAAAGGCCTTTCTCCTTCCACAATGTACTGAAAAAGGAAATCAATCACAAAACACCATGAGTCTCCATGAGTTGGGCAGGGTGCAAGTGTCTCCTTTGCTCAAAGAAGCTCTGGGCTCTGAGCCCTGGATCATTTGAGCTCATGGCATCTCTTCCACTGCCTCCAGCAGCACTGAGTTTGGCCTTTGGACATTTATGATGTTACATGGAACTAAGAATCCTGGGTGAGCCAGGAGAAGGGTCCCCTCCAGCCCACAGGGTCACGGGGTCTGATTCTCACTTAGTCAAACACACAAAACAACAGCATCAAAAGCTCATAAAAGAGACAAAGGCTGGAGGTTAAAAGAACTGTCTGCCTGTTTCACAGAAATCCAAAAGCAGTTGTGCAATTGCAAACACATTAAAGTGTGAGTCAGCCCAGCACTTGGAGGGAAAACAAATCCCGTGGTGGACAGATACAGTGAGTAGATGGATCACACGGCCCACTGCCAACCTGTATCGCTTCTGGTTTAGGTCTCTTCTATTATATCATTTGTAAAACCACCTATTCAAACCAACTCTTGTGCCATGAAGTGGGCTGTAACTTCCCTGTATGTTGGGGGTTTGCCCCAGAGCTCATTACTTCTCCTGCTTATTTCTTCTCCTTATTTCTCACAGTTTTTTACGTTTCTATGATTCAGCTCCCATTTTTATTAACACTGCCTACTTTTCCTCTCTTAAGGTTCCTCTTCCTCCCTGCTCACACCTCAATCCCAATGTTTGCAGTCACTCTCATTACTTTCCCACCAGTTGGCATCCTTCTGACCAGTCAAACAAGACACTTAGGAGCTCTGTTGCTTTCTTCTCACACGATCCCACACTCCATGTTTCTTTGACTCAGTGCCAGTATCTGTATTCAATTATTTGTGTTATTAACTGGTCTAATCTATGTTCATATTTATGTAGGTTTTTTCCCCAGTTCAATCACTACCCTCATCCACCCAGTCTGATGAACTCCTCCTTTGCTTTTTCTAAGGAGCATCTTTGTTAAATGCTCTTTGCTTAACACATTTGTGGAAAATTCATCCTGGTGGAAGCTCAGCTGCTAAAAACCTGCTTTCTTCATTGGAAAAATGAAGGTGAGTCAAGGCACTGATGAAAGATTGCTTTAAAGACAGCATTTGACCATTCACCTTCTACTAACAGGTGAAGTCAGTATCCCCTTCCTCACCTTGTTACACGCAGCTTGTGGCAACATTTACAGTATGTGGGAGGAACACAATTTCAGCTCGAGAATTTTACACACTGCAGTTATGAACTGTGAAACTATGGCAGGCTTCCACCCAGAAACAGCTGGACTTGCCTGTGGATGAAGCAAGTCCTGTATTTTACATTTATACTTGTCTTATCTACCATAAGGTAAGGAATTCTGGAAAATGAATCAGTCACTGCACTAATACACAAAAGCCTGCTGCTATCCTCACAAGAAGTGTCATAGAAAGTCATGAAATTATCACACGTATCCCATGATACATTTGCACGCAGATTTTCAAACCCTTGGCATGTTTTCTTGTAAAATGTGAGGTTTCAGGTGAACGAGCCATTTAGTTGTTAAAATATTGCCTTTTCGCAGAGCAGGATTAAATGTGTCTTGGATGCCAATCAGCTCACTCAGTGAAGAGAAAGAGCAGACCAAGCTCTTGGAGTGTTAAAAATCTCCTTAGCTGCTATCCACCTTCCTGCTTTCCCTAAGCAGCCAGCCTGGTGGGGAGCTGCCTTTTCTCTCCCTGCAAAGACACTTGGACATGTGCAGTGAATGGCTTGAGCAAAGCAGCTTGCAGCAGGAGCCTGTGGCTTCTTCCATGGGAGCAGGACTAAACTCAGTGTAGGCAGAAATGAAAAATGAAAGGTTAATATTTTGGCTCCAAAGCCTTTCTGGCAGACTTGAGATTGGCTTTGGATGTGTCAAGAAAAGTTTTCAGGACAAACCTCAGAGCCAAGCATTTCTTAGCAGTTTTTGGGAAACTCAGCTGTGCAGTGTCCAGCTTGAGAAAGAGGGATCTGATAGTTCACCTTGTGAGAATTCAGGTCCCTTTGCAGGGATGGAAGGAGTTAACTCAGTACCCCACTTCCTACACATAGGAGCAATGAGCAAATCCTTTTCAAAGTATTTCTCCCCAGCAAGATATCTCAGCAAGACAATTCTCATTACAGCAAGAACGTCTGGGCCACGTTATCATTTGAGATGTTTTTGTGTTTCTGCTATTGAGCTCTAATTGCTTTCAGTGAAATCACTCCCAGTGGAAAATCAGCGAAAATTTTGTCACTTACTTCAGTTGCACTGAGATTTTTCACATGTGAGAGCTTAGATGTTAGCCTGCCTCTTCAGAAAGGCCTGGGAAACCACTGACATGAGGACACATCGCGCTTGAACATGTGTTCATCAGTCAGACCTCAAAGCTGGCTTCATTCAGGTTAAAACTATTCTCTTTTCCCTGTAGGGAAAATGAGTTCCTCACTGAAATCTGTGGGGTAAATAACAGAAGAGAAAATCTGTCAAAAAAATCAGCCTTTAAAGTGTATTCTGATTTTATAGACATTAGCTCAGATCTGGAGTGTGCTGAAGACAAAGACTCTGCAGCTTAGAGATTGCACTTAAAATGTGAAGGGAGATCTTGGTAGTATGGGACATAAATCTGAAAAAAAAGCAAATTAAACATTGCCATGCAGTTAGGTACACAACTCAGCTGTCAATCCTCTGCTACTCTGTCTTCAAGGCTGGTCTACCTTTCCTCCAACCCTCTCATCTAGCGATAGGTTGAAAACACACACCTGAAATGTAGGAGATTGAACCCAAGATTCGACAACAATATTCCACCTCCAGCTCACCCCTCCTTTTGTCCACCAGCCTGATGGGTGTTTGACTGTGTACAGAAAGTGATAGGAATTCAATAGGGTGTATCTCTTCAATAACCAAAAGTTTATCTGACCTCACATACAAAGCATGAACTGATAGTCCAGCCTCAGATGAGCTGGAGGGGAGGTTCTCTGCAAGGACACATGTCTGCAGCTGATTGCAAAGGACCATGTCCCAGTTATCTGAACATCCCTTTGGTCCATAGGTAGGAGTGGGAGAGGAATGGCTCTTCTGGGAATCCCATGAGGTCCATGCATGTCTCCAGGTATCTGAGCTCTGCCAGGTCTTGGCAGGTTTGTTTAGACTTTCTAGCAGAAAATTAGGCACCTGCTATGTCAGATAGCAGCTGAGAAGAAGTCCAGAGCCTGTGTGCAAAATTCAGGCACCTCATCATCCAGACCATTTCCCAAGGCCTATCTGGAATTTAATCCCTTCATTTTCCTGAAATGCTGCTCTGAGCTCAGACTTGCAAAGAGGCAGAGCACAGCTTCAGATGGTAAAGCCTCAGGGAACTCTGCTGCACCAACACATCTCCAAGTGCTGTGGTCCAGAGGTGTCCAGCATCCAGATGTGCAAGATTCACACTTCTTCAAGCTGGCTGTGGTCTGCCCAGCACTGTGTGAGTTAATTGCACTTTTTTTCTCTGGAAAACATTCCTTCCACTTGCTAATCAGGGCAGGGATAGCTGCATCTGTTGATTAAGGAGAAACCTGTGATTAATTGATCCTTTGTGGATGGATCAGGGCAATAGCAACTCGGTTGTTGAAGGAACACACCAGCTTCAGACACCAAGTTGGCTACCTCCCACTTCTACTACACCCTCGACACTCAGCCTGTGAGAGCCTTTTTTCACCCCCAGACTTTGGCAAAATAGCAATGGAAAACAGAACATTTTCAGCATGTAGGAGTGTTTACTCTTGTCATGACACAATTTGGGATTTTCCATTTGAGCTTGAAAAACAAACCCTTAACAGAATTTATTAGGAAAATAGGAGCTATGAGGTAAACTTGCATCAATGAACGCCAAGAGGTCAAAGAGACGACACATGACATTTTGGTTGAATATTCTGTGTGTTCCTAGAAGCAGTGTGAAAACTGTCTCACAAAGTATTTGCTGGAACATTATAGTGACTGGGGAATAGGGTGAGTTCAGAAAGTTCCTGAAAGCAAAGCCTTATTCTGCTCACTTATTACAGAGGCCTTTTCTTTATCCAGCAACACTGAGTGCTCCACATGCCAAGGCTGGAGATTGCCAGGGGATGCAGACACGAGCATGGCTAAATTGCCAGCAGGAACCAGGACAGGCTGGTGTTGCAGACATCCCTGCTCCAGCCTGGGTGGAGAATAACTCTGATTTTTCCCATGCTGCTCCCAAATTAAGCAGTCATAATTCCTCCTGAAAGCAGCCCTAAACACCCTGCCAATGCAGAGTCACTTCTGGTGAAGGTGGTCTGTTCCCATGGGGGCAGAAATCCACTCAGCCAGCAAAAGGGGAAGCAAAACTGATGGTGAAAGCTGAATATGAGGAAGAGGAGGGTAACCATCCTTCCTTGCTTCAAGTAAATTTCTGTCAAAATCACAGAATCATAGAATCATTAAGGTTGGAAAGGACCTCTAAGATCATAGAGTCCAACCATTAAACTGTTAACTGATTGTTGCTCTCTGTAATTATGAACCTTTACAGTGCATATCCCTCATCTTTACATCATACTCATTTTTACTCTTGCCTTGTTTTTTAAACTCCATGAGTTCTGTGCTTAAGAAGAATTTCACATGTCATGAGATTCCTAATGAAGATTACAAATCAGACAATTCCTTTACTTAGACAGCAGCTGGAGACTGGATAAATCCTGTGTTGTCAGAGCTCTGCATTACTGGGTTACTTAGCTGTCCACCAGAATCTTGCTGTTGTCCATCTACAGGATGCCTTGGCATCTTCTGAATAGAAATATTAAATACATAAAGTATCATACATAACTATATGTTTTAATAGTTACTCTGGTTTAACACATTCCAGTAACTCTTCAAAATTTATATGTATTGTTATGTCCCCTTTCTTCCAATTCTGCTTATTGTGTTAATAATGCCATTTCCAGATCTGCATTTCCAGAAATTATTCTCCCTGGTTTACATTGTAGTACAGAGTGTTTGCAGATAATGACTGAAATGTACTGAGATTATGAGAAGGGAATTTGAAGAAAGTCACCAACTGAGACCAATAGGGCAAATTATCATCTCTATTATCACTAGAGCACTCCAAAAATATTAATATTGTGTAGAACTATTTCGAAAAGAGGGAAAACACTACAATGTGCCCTCTCCCTTCAGTAAATAGGGAAAATACTCCTTCAAACACAAGCTTTTCATAGACAATGGGTTGAAACCCAGTGATTTAGGAGAACTTGCATACCAGGATTGAGTGTGCTGGTTTTCGTGGCTGTGATAACCACACTGGGATAACCAACAGGTCTCTTTGTAAGCTGCAAATGCTACAGAACCCTGAGGTGTGCACAGGGGCCCCTGGAGGACATAACAACATGATTCAACATTTTTCTGTGAATCTCTCATATGAGATTCAAATTCACATGCTTTATGAGATTTAATTTACAATGCCAGGAAACAGGAAAATAAGTAACACCAGAGAGAATGAGAAAGGTGGCAAAGAGAAGATGTTCCAAATGATAGAAAAAATTTCAAGCTGCATCCGAATGACCTTGGAGGGTAAAGCCACAACTCTATCAGCACATTTCCATGGCCTGGACTGTAAACAGATGATCAGGTGTACAGACCACAGGTCACATCATGATGGCTGACTGGGAATGTTCTGGTGTGACTGATAACCCCAGCTGCTTGGACTGACCTCACACGTTAGCACAGGTAAGAACATTTATCCAGAGTCAGAGGTGAAATGAAGCAATTCCCCTGCTTCACTCTGCCATGCTCTAAATCTCAATTTACAAATCTCAAGTAATTCTGAAAAATAGGAGTTTGGAGAATTTATAGTCATTTTTTCTTTGCAAAATCTGTGATAACTTAAGACATCCAGTAAGATTTCAAAGTTGAAATCCTGTCAGGATCAGAGTGTATTTGAGCATCCAGACTCCAAAAAGAACACAGGTGTTCAAGTCCCCTTATGTGCAAAATTTAGGCACACTGAGTGCTTCAGATGTAACCCTAATCTTTTCCCCTGAACATTTTGACTGGTACTGTCAGCTACATTTCTAACAGCAGCCTTTCTACCAAGCAATAAAATCAAACTGAAACCTAGGTTCAGGGTGAAGCACTGAAGTCTTGTCTGAGCAGAGGTCCAGTGGGAAGTTCCAGCGCTCAGACCAGTGGGGATGCAAAGGTAAAACTGGCTTCCCCTGATATCCCAGTGGCTGGAGAATAATCTTCTACAAGAGAATAAAAAGCTTAAGTCCTGGGCTCTGGTAAGGTTTTCCACATATGTATGTCATACAGATTGACATGTCAGGATCTCCAGACTTTTGATAAACACTTAACTGAGATGCTTCAATTGCTGGGCTATCACTACCCCACATTTCAGGAGGTGCAAAATTGCAAGCACAGGCCCATATTTAGCCTTCCCTTGGGTTAATTAGGAGGGCTCCCCATAGGTTGACTGGTTCACACCCTTTCTTAAGTGGTCTGTGAAGTGCAGATCCAGACCCAAATCACAGGTCTGGATCTCTTTCTAGAAATTAAGCATCTCAGGCTGAGCATCTAAGTGTCTGACCTTTTTCAATCGAAATCCTTTATTAGTTCTAGCTCTGAACCTCCAAATACACCTTTGATAATTAGAGTCAGGGAAAATCTTATTCCATCCCTGTGAAGAGCCACATCTGCACCTCTGCAAGGCCAACAGCAAATAAGTGCCTGGTTGAGGCATCTGTCAGTGGCAGAATCTGACACCCAGATGTTAGATGTTTGTGATGAGGACTCAGTTTTAACTGCAGGGCTTTAAAATGTCGATTTTGAACAACTAGGTCTAGCCACTGCTGACACAGGGGAGCATGGAGTTCTAGGACTGAGATAAATAGGTTAGAAGAATCCAGCCCTCTCTGCTCTCTCCCAGCAGAGCCCAAATCCTGCCTTGGGCACCCTGGCCAGATCTGACTGGTGTGTGGAGGCATTCCTAACAATCCCACAGCAGATCCCAACAAAAAGACAAATGGAGGTTAAGGCAGTTCCCCACCCTCCCATTCTTTGATGCTGCCCCCTCCCCATTCACCCACGCCAACCCTTGATGCAAATGGGTCAAGACTCACTCTCCATACGGGGCAATGAATGCTATTTTTAATTTTTGAAAGTTAAACTATCTCTGAAGCTGGATTAGTGGTGGAAGATCCCCCTAAACTACAGGCACGTAAACTGAGGGTGGACAGCTGCTCTGAAGTTCCTGGCTGGGAACCCAAGCCCTAAACACACTGGATGCACATACATGGCTTCTTGGCTGCCCCTTTTGTGCCCATCTGTCACGATGGCACACTGCCTGCTTAGGAGTTGGTCAGATCTTTGCCCTTGGGTAATATACCAGGCAAGGATGGATGTATAAGGACAGCCTGCATGTGGGGGCAAGAGATGTCTTCCCCAGGAAAGGCCTTCTCCTGCTCTGCCTGAACCTTGCCGCTTGGTGTGGTGGTGCATCCTCACCCTCCAGGTACACCTGTTTGATTGTTGCCCTACTAATAAATGTAGGAGCCAAGGAGATGAAAAGGGGCCTGGAAAGTTCCGGCTGTCAACAATGAGCCAGGTTGTATTACAGAACATTCCTGAAATACATGCAGTCACCAATGGGGGCATCACCATGATGGTCCCACCCACTGCAGCTCTGCATGACAGGCAACAGGACCAGGGGACAAATCAAATTTCAAAGGATTGCGCACATCTGAGCCCAAGATACCACTTGTGCATTTGCTTCAAGAAGAGAGCCAAGGGACACAACCCTTCCTGATCTTTAGTAGGGTACACAGTGCCCTTTCACATGGGAGCACAACAGAGTAGCCATGCCAGTGAAAAGTGGGGATTTTATGATGTTCCTTTCAGATATATTAATTTCCCTTTGTATAAAATGGGAGAACTCACTTAATTTGAAGACTGAGGGTTTATGGGCTTCTCTTTCTCCTTACCCAAATGATTTTTGTCCCAGAAGCAAAGATCTCAAGTTCGTGAGACAAGTAAATTTTGGCTTGATGCTGAAACAGGCATGCAGTGATCTACCTTTGTATTTGCAACACTCAGAGACCTCAGCTGAGATTTAAGCCCTAGTCACTCTTCAGGACAGCTTCTCTCCTGAGAAGCATAAAACATAAAAACATCATATGGACGAAGGCAAAGTAATAATATTATCCTGCAACTGACTACCAAGAATTGGATAAAATGGCTTATCTGTGCTCACAAAGGAAAGTTTTATTTTGGTAAAGCCAATTAGATATCGATGAGACAAGTCTTCCTTTCTTAGAATCATCTCAAATATATTTGCATCATTTCAGGCTGGTAAAAATGCTGCTTTTGCTGCTTTTCTCTCTAAACCTTTCCCAGCACCCTATGATCATATTTCAAGTTGATCTTTTTGTTTCAGCAAAAGCTTAAGGAAAAGAAAACTGTTTTGATGTCCCCTGGGAAGTTGTCATCAGGGAAACGATCCCCCAAGATCCAAGATCCTGGCTCAGGAGAGCAGGACCATGTTGGACCCAGTGAGGGTGCTACAACCCCCTCACCCACTCCACTCTCCCAGTAAATCTGCACCTATTTCCACACTGCCAGGCAGCCCCCAAGCCCTGTGTGAGCTCCAGTGCCCAAATGGCCTCAGCAGGTCGGTGCACTCAGCTCCTCCACCCCATGGGCAGGCGGCTGGCAGCCCTTCAGAGGCCATTCCTGCACGATGATACACATGTCCCCAAGGGTAGGGCTTGGAAGGGCAACTGAAGGTCTGGATCCCACTGAAATCCTATAGTCTCCTTGTCCCCCCAGGCTTCTACATAAATTGGGAATAACAGGAAATCTCTAGCTTAGAGGAGTGCTGTGAGGCTCTTGGATGCTGATGTAATTGCATCTATTTATGTGCTTCAGGTGGACGGATCTGATGCATTACCCGCCATGGCCCTCTCGCAGTCCAAACCAGCCTCCAGCCTGTGCACACTTTGCTGGAACACTCTGGCCCCAATCCCATCACTAACAGCTATTTAGAGCGCACTTTGAGGCTCTCTGGTGGAGCCTCTATGGCTCTGTCACCAGCATGAGACAACATTTTAATGAAAGCACACGTTTTTCCCACCACCAGCAGCGAGGAGCCCTTGGTGTGAACTCCTGGCTCTGGAATTGTGGTGCAGGGCACTGTCCCACAGACCTCTGAGTCTGGCTCAGACCCAGGAGCCAGGAGTGGACAACGTGTACAGTTTCTGACCGTAGGCCATTTCCCTCACTCTAATTAAGTCTGACAAGCCCAGTTTCTCCTTACACGTTGAGCTCATGTGTTCCCATATGAGAAAATTTTATTCCAGCTGCCATTGTACAGTCAGAAGTATTATAGGTTTTGTTCTTCCTTGCCAGGTCGTGTTTTTTCTCTAATTGGATCCATAAGAATGCCCTTACCTCTGAGATGAGTCAGACTTTTGCCAAGTCTAATGTCTGCAGAGGGGATCTAACCTCATTTATACCTTACAAAGTCATGCTTTTAATCCAGCAAAATTATTTTATCATTGTGTTCTTTGGAAGAGTGATATGAGATGGAAGCCACCGAGCTGACCTCATAACTCTTAAGTAGTTAATGACATGAACTCCTCTTCCCAGAGAAATCTTCCTTCAGTGTTGTGTCTGCTGGCTGTGCTTTGTAAAATGCTGGTCCTGACAGATGCCTAAACACCAGTGGGTGCACACCTTGCTGGTGAAACAGCCAGAGAAATGCCTGTTGTGTGCAGGCTGGCAGGATTTAGCTGTAGGTGAGATGTCTGGCTGTCCAGCATGTTCCAAGTTTAGCTGCTTGTGCTCAGAGTGCACTTCTTACTTATGTGTGTATATATATACACAGACACTTTGGTGCCCAGCAAACCATCCTTATCTTCTCACAAAACGTGCCAAGGAGTTCAAAATAGATCTATCCCAGCTTCTCAGTCTTTCAGTGTCCTTAGGCACAAGGAATATTCATGTAAAGGACCCCTCCTTCCCTGTGATGGTGCCTCTTTATGTCTTGACCACTGTGAAACGTATCATGAGGTGAAATCTGAGGTCACACATCCAAGTCCTCACAAAAATCACGTCCCCAGACTTCAGCTGCACACACAGACAGCAGCTGATCCACGGCTGGAGCATCTCACTTTTGCACTTAGGACTACAGGGAGTTTCCTATTCATTTTGTGGAGTGAAGTCAAGAGCACAGACACTTCTTTTCCAAAATGCCTTCTGCTTGTTAAATTATATTTCTGTTGGCAGCTGAGAGCCTTTGACCTCTCTGAGCAGCAAGTTCTTTCCAGAAGAAAGTTTATATCTAGACTGGCTAGTTCATTACCACACAAAGATCACTTCTTTGTTAAGAATGGATAGAGCATGGTTAAAAACAAAGGAAATTGGTCCTTTTTGGGCAGGAAATCATGGAAATTCAGCAGAATGAAGTCACTGAAACGCTGCTGCGTACAGTGACATGAGACAGGAAAGGCACAACACAAAGCTTCAATGTGATGCTGCCAGGTAATTGCCAGGGCTGAAATCACTCCTGAACCAAAGATCCAGGGAATCCAAGGCTAAGGGCTGCCAGTGCTGTCTGAACCCTTTCTCAAAGATTTAAACACCAAACAGACCTAGGAAAGATTTTTGAGTTAATGCAGGTTTGAGGAACTCTACCCTGCAGAACACTTGCAGGCAGCTATGCTACAATTTCAGGCTGACTATTGGGATGACACAGAAAGAAAGGGGAGAAACACAGGGGTATGTCCATGATGTCTGCCTTACACAATACCTTCCAGAAGAAAGGCCAAGATTTCTAACTTCTTGGACATACTCACGCAAAAACTTGCCAAAGCTTTTCATTCCCTGTGCTGTGAACAGGAATAAGGTAATGGTAACGGGAGGTGAAATTCAATTAGGTGGAACAAAAGGGACCTTTTATGGATTTTCCATCATAAAATCCTTTACTCAGATTTTTTTTGGGGGGGGGGTGGGAAATCATACTGTTTAAAGAAATGAGGCATAACTTATAAACCAGTAACGGTGATTAAATAAACATAAATCTGTACTTACTGAAAATCTGGTGCAAATGCAATAGCAGCACAATCTGCCATTGTCCTTTTGCTAGGAAGACTGCTTAAAAGTAATGGGTAAAAAACTGCTCTTACTTAGGCATCATCTAGGCACCAGATGGATGCCAAATGGCATTTGGGATTTTAAATCACTGTCTATGTACTAAGTTCAATGAATCTCAAGCAAGGGACCACTTCCATTCCTTAGAACTTCTGCACTTCATTCATGCTGACTTCCATATTTTCCTGTCCCAATATGATGAGGAATTACAAGGCATAAATCTGGGTTTTGTCCATTGACACTGAGGATGGACTTAAATCCTACTGATGTCAGGGCAGTTGCTTTAAATTTAGACCCTGAATACTCTCTTCATTATATTATTTTCAATTTTTCCCTGGCACATCTCAAAACATTGCAACTACATAAATATTGTCACACTGATGCTTTTATGCCACTGTATAAATCAGTGGTACTTCTACATCATCTGTTTTCCTCCACCCTCAAAAGCCTTGAATAGAAAAATGAGGAAAGTGAGCATGCAGTATCCAGTATGTCTGTTTTCTTTCCTTATCCTTGAGTTATAGGTTCAGAAAGAGCAGGGTCATGATTTCACCTAAAACTTCTGGTAGGTGACCCAATTTTACCTGGTGCTGTGGCCAAAGACAACGTGGGATGTCTGAAGGCTTTGGGGCTGCCAGTGCTGGAGAGTTTTCTGCCCTCCCTTTGAGTGGGCCCCTACTGGACCAAGGAGGAGGATGAAACTATCATGTCCTACATTTCACCATCCAGTTTCACATTATTCCAATACCAGTGATGCTTCTCAAAAAATCTTTGAGATTCGTCAGAGCCATGGCCTCTATTCCCCCCTCTAGAGCATTCATAACCCTTGGGTTATACATTTTTCACTGCACCCCAACCAAAGAAATGGTTCATTGCTCAGCATCTTTTGCACAAACAAGGCCTGCCAGATCCCCTGGCACTGCAGCCAGACATGAGGTGATATGAACACGGAATCTGTTTCTTCAGGTGGTGGATGAGATGGAGCCATGGCCCCCAAGAGGCGTGCAGAGATGTTCTTTCCAGCTCAAGATATTCCATGATTCTGTGCTTATCTTCATGCTGGGTCCTATCTCCTTCAGGAGAAAAGAAAATGGGTCCTGCACTGATTAGTTTGCTTAAATTTCTCTTCCCTGAAGAAGAGAATATGGGAACAAGAATGTCTGTCTTCTTGTAGGGTCCAAATCCCTTAGGTAGAGCAGCTTTTGGACACCAAAATAACACATATGCTTTATTACAGAAAATCACATCCCACCCCACTTCAGAAGAGGGAACCACATATTTTTCCTTTCCTCCAGAAGCCCACAGCAGCCCAGGCCTTGGAGGGAGAGGATGTGGCCACACCAATCACCCATCATCAGGCAGCAGTTACTGCTCCTGCCCCCAGACATGCTGGTCACACGTACGTGAGAGCTCGCAGAGTGGCCCATGGCAAACTGTGCAATTTAAAACCCATCCAGTTACATTCTTGGAAACATTCTCCCCCAAGTCAAACCAAGAAAAATATCTGTTCCAAACACCAATAAAAGGCACAAGGAATTGCTTCATTTTTCTATGGCTCCAGGGTTGCAGCAAGGCCAGACAAAGAGGGAGGCTTAGGAAGGGCAGGAAGCAAAACTGAAGCACTTATTGTCACCTCAGAGGAGGTATGGGGGTCCTTGGGTTCAAGGAGGAGGTCACAGCCCCAGAGATGTCCTCAGTATATCACCTGTAAAGATGGCAAGCTGATTTCACACAGGACAATCTTGTTCTTGGTGAAATCCATGTCAGGGCTTCTCCTGACTCTCACTGAATGAAGGCCCCGAGCACAACAGGACATCATTGTGTCCCCAGTGTCCAGCTGTCCTCACAGCAGCACACCTGTGCAGTGGTGACACAGTGAGTCCACCACAGACACAATTATACACCCACATATTCACAGGTGTTAGATCTGCAGAAAATCTGCTTTTAAACTTGATGATGAAAATGAGCCGTGTATCTTTAAGAAGGTGGAAACTTCTCTTAGAGAAACAATGCTTTTTTTTCATCTTTTCAAAGTGTGAACAAAAGAGTGGTAGGTTGAATTAATGTTCTTTTTTGCAGGGGTCATTATTTGCAATTTCAAGAATAGAGATCTTAAGACAAAATCAGATTCAACCTGTTCTTTAATCGGCCTTTCTTAGAATCTCTCTTTTCTTTGTAGACATGTCCACTAGTCCTTAACCTGATTTATGTGATTGGTCAATTGTGAGTTAATGAAGGGGATAAAATGTTTTCTGGAATGCTAGGGTAATCAACAAATAGCAATGACCAGAAACTGGACCACAGCCAAGACAGGAACTTAATCCCCTGAAGTCCAAGGGTATTGTGAAGTTGCACTGAAGTGGGAACTGAAAGAAACCAGTTACATCATTCCATTTGCTTCCTTAGACTGGGACAATGCACTCACTCCAGAAAGCATATTTGAAGACTAATTATACAGGGACAAAACAAGCTAGGAAGGAATTTCTCTACTTCAAGGCATATGTGGTTTCAAGCTCAGTTTAAAGGGTTTAATCCTCTTCGTTCCTGACAACATTTTACTGTTTGATGCACTCAGTGCAGGCTGTTTCTCTCAGAGGTCACAAACTCTCATCCCATACCTCTGCCTTCCGTAATGATGCAGAGCAGCTCCCTCACCCTCCGTCAAACATCTCGCCTGAATTCTCAGTGGCAACACAACAGCTGAATGGTTCAGCTGCAAGGATTGAAAAGGTGGGTTTAAAATGCATGTGCATCCTTTGAGTGTAAAATTTAAATTAGAATACAGAGACACTCTTGCTTGCTCTGCCGTGGATTCCATGCAAAGGTCAGAATTCATCACTGCTGGAGCCCCACTGAGTTGAGCAGGCATGAACTTCAGGAAAGCCAAGGTTTCTCAGCCTGGCTGTTTCTGGTTTTGAACACACACCTCAGGACACATGGGGGAGAAGGGGGCCAGAGGATATTTCGTTGGTCAATGTGAGGTCATTTAATTGAAAAGTTGACACAATGCACAGGAAGGCCTGATCAAAGCTCTGAAGCTCAGCAACTCAGCAGGGACTGAAGCACTGCCCCTGCAAGACAGCCAAGAAGTGAATTACCACACCTTTGGTGGCTGGACTATGGGTGACCCATTAGTGATAGCAAGAGCACAAAGGGGACACTAAAATATCCCCTCTGCCAGTGGTGGCTGTCACCAGCACTGAGGAGCAGAGGAAAGACACCCACTTTGCCCTCAACCTCTGGCTTTAAGTTAGAGCAGGTTCCCAATGAGTTCCACTTTATATGTCCATAAAAAGAGGTTTGTTGATTCAGTCCTTGTAGTTAGAGTGTGCAACACATCTCCAGAGGGGATTCTGGGGATACTGCAGGATGGCCCCTTCAATATCCAGTTAACAACCAGATGTTCAGTAATGTTTTCTCAAATACACATCATCTCAGATCTTAGATCTTGCTAGAATGAAAAAAAAAAAACCCCTACAAACAAACTGAAGTGACTGAAACTCTTCATGGGCTTCCAAGCTAACACCTTTCCATGTGTTTCTGTGCTGCTTAGGATCATTTTTCTTTCAATGAGTGGTTAATTTTTGTACCATTTTAAGGATATTTTTTCCAGCAAGAGGCCCTGGAGAGCCCATGTTGCACATGCAGGTGGATTGTGAGCTCTCTGGGGGGAGGACTGAGGTTTATTTGCCTCATTTGCACCTCAGACAGTGGGTCCTGATTTCAGTGCTACGACTAATTCATGTAATTGATGGGCAAATAATTGAACAGCTTAAAATGCCTGGGGAGGCCCAGGAGAAGGTTCATGTGGAGCCATTCCTTCCCTTGCAGGAACTGTTGGGGTCTGTAATGATGTGAGTGTTGAAGGGAGCAGGAGATGATGTTTGTGGTAATGAGATTTCCAGAGTCAGAGGCCAATGGGGAATTATAAAGGAGAATGAAGTGAGACATGAGGAGTGAGAAGAGATTAATTAGTGGCAAGAAACATCCTCTTGGGACACTTTAATAAGCCAGAATCCTCATCTATGTAAGAGCTGTGTTAATAACCCATGGCAAAGCACTGGACAGCCCAGCACCAAGCTCTGCATCCAAATGCAGAAGCTCTTGGCCAGTCCTGGTGGCTCTTGGTCAGTCTCTTCTCCCTGTCTGGCTCTGACCTGAACTTGTGGACAACTCACCACCCCAAAATGAGTGGCCTTGAATGAGTCAGGTTCCTCTTCCATATCCCCCTTGCTCCTCAGCACCAGTTCCTGTATGCCTTGCTCCCTGTATTGCTGCAACAATTTTACCTCTTCATTAGCATTTCAGCAAGCTAATTGCTGTTCTCCCGCGAGCTGGCTGGACAACTGTATGGGCCAGGCAGCTGCATCTCTCCTGTGTTCAGGGATTTGTTGATTAAAACAGTTACCTCATGCAGTGTGACCCTAGGAGCCCCAGCTTCCCTTGCTGCTGATGAGAAGCACATGTTGGTGGGTCTGGAGCCTTTCACAGCAGAGCTCATCCACAAGACAAGGGGATGGACAAGGAGCAGGAGGGTGCTGGCAGTGCAAATTCCTTCTTGCCGTGGGTTCAGGACAGATCCACGGAGGCTGATAGCAATCAGCATCATTGAAATCTCTGCCAGTAGCCCAGGATCCCATTTAAGTAAAAATTAATCAATAGATGTCTTCAGAAGACAAGGTTCTTTTAGAGAAAGACTGGAAAGAATGGTGTTGGCTGGGTGAGGTCTGGGAGGGTAAGGGAGAAGATGTGGTATTTAGCTCTAATTTCTAAAATAGACTTACAAGAATT